>NC_137168.1:3438578-4638578 GCF_951394435.1 Stenella coeruleoalba
TCCGCTGAAAGATCAGCTGTTAACCTTATGGTGATTCCCTTGAGTGTTATTTGTTGTTTTCCCTTGCTGCTTTTAATATGTTTTCTTTGTATTTAATTTTTGAGAGTTTGATTAATATGTGTTTTCTCATATTTCTCCTTGAATTTATCCTGTATGGGACTCTGTGCTTCCTGGAGTTGAATAAGTATTTCCTTTCCCATATTAGGGAAGTTTTGAACTATAATTTCTTCAAATATTTCCTCAGCCCCTTTCTGTTTCTCTTCTTCTTCTGGAACCCCTATGATTAGAATGTTCGTTTATTTAATGTTTTCCCAGAAGTCTCTGAGACTGTCCTCAGTTCTTTTCATTTTTTTTTCCTTTATTCTGTTCCACAGTAGTGAATTCCACAATTTTATCTTCCAGGTCACTTATCCATTCTTCTGTCTCAGTTATTCTGCAATTGATTCCTTGTAGAGTATTTTTAATGTCATTTATTGTGTTGTTCATCATTGCTTGTTTCATCTTTAGTTCTTCTAGGTTCTTCTGAAATGTTTCTTGCATTTTCTCTATTCTATTTCTAAGATTTTGGATCATCTTTACTATCATTATTCTGAATTCCTTTTCAGGTAGACTGAAAAAAAGAGAGTCAGAAAGAGAGAAAGAAAGGAAGTAAGGAAGGAAGGAAAGAAGGAAAAAGGAAGGAAGAAAGAAAGAGGATAAAATTAAAAAGTAAGATAAAATATATAAAGTTATTAAAATAAAAAATAATTAAGAAAAAAAATTTTTTAAGAAAAAAACAGATGGATAGAGCCCTAGGACAAATGGTGAAAACAAAGTTATACAGACAAAATCTCAAACAGAAGTATACACATACACACTCACAAAAACAGGAAAAGGGGGAAAAATCATAAATCTTGCTCTCAAAATCCACCTTGTTTGGGATGATTCGTTGTCTATTCAGGTATTGCACAGGTGCAGGGTACATCAAGTTGATTGTGTGGAGCTTTAATCCGCTGCTCCTGAGGCTGCTGGGAGAGATTTCCCTTTCTCTTCTTTTTTCGCACAGTTCCCGGGTTTCAGCTTTGGATTTGGCCTCGCCTTTGCGTGTAGGTAGCCTGAGAGTGTCTGTTCTTCCCTCAGACCGGACGGGGTTAAAGTAGTAGCTGCTTCGGGGGCTCTGGTTCACTCAGGCCGCGGGGAGAGAGGGGCACGGCTGTGGGGCAAGCCTGCGGCGGCAGAGGCCAGTGGAACTTTGCACCAGACTGTGGTGCGCCGTGCGTTCTCCCGGGGTAGTTGGCCCTGGATCCTGGGACACTGTCAGTGGCGGGCTGCACAGGCTCCCGGGAGGGGAGGTGTGGAGAGTGACCTGTGCTCACACACAGGCTTCTTGGTGGCGGCAGCAGCAGCAGCCTTAGCATCTCATGCCCATCTCTGGGGTCTGTGCTTTTAGCCGCAGCTTGCGCCCGTCTCTGGAGCTCCTTTAAGCGGCATTGTTAATCCCCTCTCCTCGCACACCAGGAAACAAAGAGCGAAGAAAAAGTTTCTTGCCTCTTCGGCAGCTCCAGACGTTTTCCCAGACTCCCTCCCGGCTAGCCGTGGAGCACTAGCCCCTTCAGGGTGTGTTCACGCCGCCAACCTCAGTCCTCTCCCTGCGCTCCGACCGAAGCCTGAGCCTCAGCTCCCAGCCCCCGCCCACCCCTGCGGGTGAGCAGACAAGCCTCTTGGGCTGGTGAGTGCTGGTCGGCACTGATCCTCTGTGCCGGAATCTCTCCGCTTTGCCCTCTGCACCCCTGCTGCTGTACTCTCCTCCGCAGCTCCAAAGCTTCCCTACTCCGTCACCCGCCGTCTCCGCCCACGAGGGGGCTTCCTAGTGTGTGGAAACATTCCTCTTTCACAGCTCCCTCCCACTGGTGCAGGTCCCGTCCCTATTCTTTTGTCTCTGTTTTTTCTTTTTTGTTTTGCCCTACCCAGTTATGCGGGGAGTTTCTTACCTTTTGGGAGGCCTGAGGTCTTCTGCCAGCGTTCAGTAGGTGTTCTGTAGGAGTTGTTCCACGTGTAGATGTATTTCTGATGTATGTGGGGAGGAAGGTGATCTGCGCGTCTTACTCTTCCACCATCTTCCCGATTCCCCGCACATAATCTTTTAATAAAAATCCTTTGGCTCTTGCAGCAAAAGTAATTTTCTTCTTAGACACATATACAAATTTACTCTACTTATAACACTCTTTTTACTTGTTATCTCCCACTGTTTAGGATCTCCTTCATGGTAAACCTACTACTTTCTCTTAAAATCTTATACTTCATGAGTATGTATCAGACATTTACAGACATGCTAAATAAAATCATGTTTATTACACTAATATGAAAATGTTTTTAATATTGTTTAATGTATAGACTACTTATATAGAATATAGATTAATAACTTTATATTGTGAAATCAGTGATAACAGATCCAACTCAACTTTAAAAACTGAATTAAAAAACACAATAATAAAAATAACTATTTTGAAGTATACAATTCAATGACATATAGTATCTTCCGAATGTTGTGCACCCATCACCTCTCTAGTTCTCAAACATTTTCATCACCCTATAAATAGTATATGCCCTTTAAATAGTACTCCCAATCGCTCCTCTTCCAGGTCCTGGCAGCAATTAACCTGATTTCTGTCTTCATGGTTATGCTTTTTTTGTATACAAGTTCTGCACATATTTCAGTTCCAAACTGACAGAGCTATTTATCATTTGTTTTGCTTTACTCATTTTTTGCATCGTCCATTTACCAGGCCATATGCTACTCTAACCAAGCGGAACCCTATGGGGTCTTCCTGGAACAGACAACCCTCCCCCCGCCCCTCAGTGTCCCCTGCCTGCCTCTTGTCTCTAGAAAACTTTCACCTCCTAGACCTTCCCCAAGTTCCAAAGAGCAAATTTAATCAGAGAAGTGAGAATAATATGGAAACAAAGGAAAACAGTAAAGCAAGACAGAAATAATAATAGCTTAGCCATTAAACAAAGTGAAGGACATTTAGTTCCTCCTCCACGGCTATAGATAATGTTCTGACCCATGTCCTGTGAGCTGTTTTGCAGGTACTGAAACCTCCACCAGGTGGGAAAAGTTAACTTCATGCTGCCCACAAGCACATAGACCCCAGACCAGTTAGAACCAGGTTGATGATGCCAACTCCCAATTACCTCACCACCAGCCAATCAGAAGAATGTCCACGAGCTGATCACACACCCCACATACTAAAAAAAAGCATAATATAAAGGACTATCTCCAACCTAGCTGAAATAACCCTTATTGAGTATTCTTAAGTACCTCATGCACAAAGAAACTGAAGGGAATTAACCCTTAAATTCATATTTCCCACTTAAGAAGGGCCTTTGCATTGGACTGGTCAATAGAAAGGACTGCTGACTCCCAACAACATTCATACCATGAGAAGAAGACAACAGCAATGGTAGGCAGCTGACACAAGAAACTGGACCAGGCCTGTAAGACCCATCCTATGAATTCAACTGTACTGTTTACCAAATATTTGTCTCCCTATCAACTTTGAAAGTTATTGTTCTACTTAATTTTGTTACCCTCAGTGTTTAAAATAGGAAAATAATTCTCTAATGGAGTTTTCACAGAGTATAACTGCTCATGATGTGTAACACTGCTTGCTTTAAATTTATTGCTGGAAGCACGGGTACAGTGCTTATGTGACAACTGGGTATGACTGATAAAATGTATACCCTATAAAATGTTTCCCCATTAACACACTTCTGAACACATTTGTGATATCTGATTAGTTTTCCCCCAATGTGGATAACTAGGCCAATATGAAGGAGGCCTAGCACCAAGGGACATGATCTGGACCTGGGGCAGGCAGCTGAAACAACCCAGCAACGACGGACAGATATTTTGATCATCAATGCTTTGTACTGAAAGATTTGCAATCAAAAGGGGGAAATGATGGAGGAATTGTTCACATATTGAGGTAATGTGACTCTGGCTTATACATGATTTAATATGAAATTTAAGCTAACTGAAATATCCTGTTTGTGGCCTATAAAACATGCATTGTGTATTGGCTTTAGCCATTAATGAAAGATACACTTAAAAATCAGAATGGAGTAACTGTGGTTCAAGCCTCCAAAATGGAGCTGGGTGTCCACTGTTGATGTGAGTTCAGACATGTTCTTATACTACTGAGAACTTGAGTTTTCTAAACTTTATCAAATGTAAGGACACTACCAGCCTTTCTCAAAACAGTATCTGTTAGCAGCTGCCAGTTGCAACCTTCTGGTCTCAAGGTCTCTTCATAACTGTGAAACCCATCTCCTACTTTAGAAATAGTAGTGGCAAATGAGCCAACTCAAGATACAGCCTCCCAGCAAAAGGCGCTAGATTATTCAGCCAGAATACTATGAGCTAATAAAATTGCTTTAAATTACATTTTGGCAAAAAAAGAAGAGAGAGAGAGAGTGACACAGAGAGAGATACTAGTGGCCAATAGCTCCTATTATGTATAAAAACCCTGGAAAAATGAAAAACCCAAATATAGAATAATTTAAAAGCTTACTTGGTTACTGAATATATTTAAAGAGGAAACACTCCAAACCTTATTTTTTCTGGTTGCATCTAAAATTAGAGGACTCTTTTTGATCATTATCCTCATTGTCATATGTTGGCTAATTTTCAAATGTGTGTCCAGGTGCTGTAACAAAACAATCAAAGAGAGAAGTAACGTTTTCATACTACAAAATATCGATGCTAAACTTGAAACTCAACAGTATTTCCAGCTCTGTGTC
Source organism: Stenella coeruleoalba (assembly GCF_951394435.1). Classification (NCBI taxonomy): domain Eukaryota; kingdom Metazoa; phylum Chordata; class Mammalia; order Artiodactyla; family Delphinidae; genus Stenella; species Stenella coeruleoalba. The sequence continues at coordinate 3,443,361 of NC_137168.1, forward strand.
CATTCCCAAATTAGGCAGGTCTATGCTCCATTTCATTAGGTGGTAGCCAAAGTGGTTGTTGCCCCATTCCCTCAAAGAGTTCAGGAAAATTGAAACAGAAATGGAAACTAAAACTGAGTTCTTCTGCCATGTTTATAATTACCCTCTCTATCCAAAACGTTATTCCCTTTCTTTTTCTCTACCTGTCCCTCAAGTCTGAGGGGTATCAAAAAAAAGGGGGGCATTGTAACTATGGAGGCTTCCTGGAACAGACACTCCCCACAATGTCCTCTGCCTGCCCTTGTCTGTAGAAAAACTTTACCCTCCTAGACTTCCCCCAAGTTCCAAAGAGCAAATTTAGAGAAGTCAGAATATGCAGAAAGAGAGGAAAACAGTGAAGCAAAACAGAAATAATAATAGTTTAGCCATTAAACAAAGTGAAGGACCTTTAGTTCCTTCTCCAGGGCTATAAATCATATTCTGAGCCATGCCCTTTGAGCTGTTTTGCAGATACTGAAACCCCCACCAGGTGGGAGAAGTTAACTTCATGCTGCCCACAAGCACATAGACTGCAGACTGGTTGGAACCAGAAGGTTGATGACGCTGACTCACAATGACCTCACCACCAACCAATCAGAAGAATGTCTATGAGCTGATCATGCAACCCACAACCCACCCCCTTCACCCTGTCTTTAAAAACCTTTCCCTGAAAGCCTGCAGGGAGTTCAGGCCTTTTGAGCACTAGCTGCCTGGACTCCTTGCTTGGCACCTGCAATAAAGGCTACACTTACCTTCACCACAACCGGGTGTAAGTAGATTGGCTTTACTGCACACAGGCGAGCAGACCGAAGTGTGGCTTGGGAACACTACTGGCGCTAAGAGTATGTGTGTAGAAGGGAGAGAAATCACTTTTATTTCAGAAACGAAATGGATTTATTTATGTGATGTGTTTAAGACTCTTTAGGAATGAGATTTTGCAGATCTCATTTTCTTAAGTTACTGTTTAAGTAAGCAGCCCATATCTTACTTTAACTGGATAAATTTCATAGAGAAGTAAACACTGGCTGAATGTTACACTTTAATTGCTAGGAGACCAGTCATCTTGTGGTGTCACAGCTACTCAGGTTGAGAACCACTGTGATGGTCTAGACAGTTTATCTGTGTAGGTCTGCCAAAGCAGCATGTGAACTCGCAGGGTTGAAAAACAAGGTGAGAAAAGTAGCTGAAGAAAATTTTATTTGAGATGGCACATATTTCTTCTGAAATTCAAGATGTGTCTCCTAGAGATGTGCCAACTGCTCCAGAAACCTCCATTAGATCTCCCATTGTGGGGTCACACATTCACCGGGGACTCAGTCTTGAGATTTATGATTGAATAAAATGAATTTCAGGCTCTGTCCGAAGGATCCTTGATTAAAAGACCATGTTACATGTTTTGTGTCTCCAAACCAGAGGAAGATAATGATTTTCTTTCTCTGGCCTTTCCCAGAAAACTTTGGATGTATAGGAGTTTTGTAACAAAGAGCAGGTAGTTAGAATGTCAAAAGCTTACAGTTAATTAAAGAAAACCAGACATCTCTCGTGAATGAATTTAGCACTTTTCTACGTATGGGAAGATACAACAGCCTAGGTTCACTGAAAGCATTCGCTTGATATGCACCTTAGCTATCTAGGGTCAGAATCATGTTCTTTCCCATCCTGAGTCCCCTCTGGGTGCACCACTGGGGGCGGCTGTAGTGGCTGAGGGCTTGATGGTGGGCTTCCTGTTTTTATCTTGAGTTCCTTCTGGGTTCACCTTCAGGGACAGCTGCAGTGGCTGATGGCTTGACGGCCACGAAATCCTTTGTTTACTGATCTGGCTGGCAACACTCTTACTTCACAGTGTGCTCTTCTCTCTATTCCCTCAGGAAAACAGACTGTATGTAGAGACCATTCTTAATCCTGATCACAATACCACCATGGGCGTCTACCTCAACAAGACCTAAAGTGGTCCTGCTAGCAGTCTGCATGTATAAAGTTTGGCCTGCAAACTTCTTTAGTTTTGCTAAATAAACTAGAGCACCCAACACCCTTTGAACTGCTGTACATCCTCTGACCTCAAAGTCCTTCCTCATACACCAAACACAACGAGAATGAAAGGGACAGCACATCTACAGAGAATGAGTACACAAGGACTCATCAGTTAAAATATCCTCCAGCTTCCAATTTCTGGTTATGGTGGGCAAGGCTTTTTTGGATCAAACTTCCTGCTTTTGAAAAAAACTACAAGCAATGTATGAAAACATTTCTTATGAGGGAGGTCCCTGGTGGTCTAGTGCTTAGGAACCAACACTTTCACACTTTCTGGGCCTATAGGCACAGGTTTAATCCCTGGTGGAAGAACTAAGATCCCGCCAAGCAGTGTGGCCAAAAAGAAAAAAAAAGAAAAAAACTTACCAATCCTCCTAAAAGGACCTAAGGGGTGAGAAGACAGAAAGGAAATTCCAGACTCAAAACCAGGAGCAAAAAGAACTCAGAGCAAGGTAATTAACTTTTCCTTCTTTCATAAAGGCTATCAGCTTTTTTTTTCTTTTTCTTTCTTTTTTTGCGGCACGCGGGCCTCTCATTGCTGTGGCCCCTCCCGCTGCGGAGCACAGGCTCCGGATGCACAGGCCCAGTGTCCATGGCCCACAGGCCTAGCCGCTCCGTGGCATGGAGGGCCCTCCCAGACCGGGGCACGAACCCGCATCCCCTGCATCGGCAGGCAGACTCTCAACCACTGCGCCACCAGGGAAGCCCTATCAGCTTTCTTTTTGATGACCTCTTAAGGAAACAGGAATAGAAATCAAAGCCCAAAGTTAAGTCTCAGGGTAAAGTTCAGTCTAATAGGAGACCCTGCCCACAACTAGCTGGGCCCCAAAGGGCCATAGCCTCACAAACAGCTGAGCTGAAAACAATCCCATCTTCCTTAGAACTTAAAAACAAATGAATTTCACACTGCCTGGTCAGCACAGGGAATCTCAAGGCTTGATCAAGGGGATTTCAGGCTGACAGACACCCCAGAGACCAGAGAGATCAGAATGCACATTATCTAAGAAGGAAGCCATTGTCCTAGGCCTCTTAATATTCTTACTAATTATATTTTGCATACACTGTCCAGCACAGATGGAACTAAGACAGCATGATAAAGAACCAGCACCCGCAGAAGTCAGGCTCAAACAGACTTCAGAATTTGGAACTTCACTGAAAGTATCTACAAGGATAAAAGACAATCTTGGCAAAGCGACCAAGCAGATTTGAAAAACAATCAAGAAGAACTTTTAGGAATGAAAAATGCAGTAGCTGAACTTAAAAACCAAATAGAATGGGTTTAAAGAATGTATTTACATTCAGTTGAAGAGCAAATTAGAAAAATGGTGGATGATGAGAAAAAGTTGCTCTAAACTCACCACGGAAAGACAAAAAGGTGAAAAACAGAAGTATGGATGAACCTGACTAATGTGGAAAGACCTAACACAGGCTAAATCCAAGTCCCAGAAAAGAGAGGAGAGAGGAAGGAAAACCTAATCTTCCAGAACATGGCCAGAAACCATTCAAGCTCCAAGAAGTTAAAGAGGAGAGGGGTATGGTATTCTCAAGACCTATTTTCCCAGAAGAGGAGAAACAATTTTGAACTTTGGTGGTTTCAATATGCATGCTACAATTTCTACAGTTACCTTTTAAATAGCAGTATCAGAAATGGCTAACATTTAAAATCATTGAGGAAACATAACTACCGTATGACCCAGCAATCCCACTACTGGGCATATACCCTGAGAAAACCATAATTCAAAAAGAGTCATGTACCAAAATGTTCATTGCAGCTCTATTTACAATAGCCAGGACATGGAAACAAGCTAAGTGTCCATCATCAGATGAATGCATAAAGAAGATGTGGCACATATATACAATGGAATATTACTCAGCCATAAAAAGAAACGAAATTGAGTTATTTGTAGTGAGGTGGATGGACCCAGAGTCTGTCATACAGAGTGAAGTAAGTCAGAAAAAGAAACAAATACCGTACGCTAACACATATACATGGAATCTTAAAAAAAAAAAAGGTTCTGAAGAACCTAGGGTCAGGACAGGAATAAAGACGCAGACGTAGAGAATGGACTTGAGGACACGGGGAGGGGGAAGGGTAAGCTGTGACAAAGTGAGAGAGAGGCATGGACATATACACACTACCAAACGTAAGGTAGATAGCTAGTGGGAAGCAGCCGCATAGCATGGGGAGATCAGCTCGGTGCTTTGTGACCGCCTGGAGGGGTGGGATAGGGAGGGTGGGAGGGAGGGAGACGCAAGAGGAAAGAGATATGGGAACATATGTATATGTATAACTAATTCACTTTGTTATAAAGCAGAAACTAACACACCACTGTAAAGCAATTACACTCCAATAAAGATGTAAAAAAGAAAAAAGTTTTGGTTATAGACAGTGGTGATGGTTACACAACACTGTGACTGTATTTAATGCCACTGAACTGTATATTTATAAATGGTTAAAATAAATATGCTTTATGTGTATTTTACCACAATACAAAAAGAGGAATATAAAAAATTTTTTAAAAAGTTGGAACATTACAAATTAATCAATCCAGGAAAGCTATGAAAGGGAAAGGGAGTGGGGGAAATAGCTGTACACAGAAGAGGCAGGACAAGCAGAAAGCACCATATAAAGTGATACATATATGTGTGTGTGTGTATATATATATATATATACACATACATATAAATATATATCTCAAACCTTAAATGGGCCACACAAAAAGCCAGCATCAAAAAATAAAATACAGGTCAGGTTTATCAGGTTTACCTACGATCTACAGATATCAAATATCTGGAAAGAAACTGATATGCTGCATGAATGCTAAACAAAGGGATGCTATAAGAGGTGAACTACCAGGGAGATACTGTATTTTAAATTTGTGTGTTCTACCAAGCTTCAAGTAGATACTGCAAAAACTGACAAATATAAAAGGACATATAAAGAATATCACACCCAACATTCCTGGACACTATATTTAATTAAGCACCAAGACTGTCTCCACCATGCCAACCTTCTAGTGGGTCAAGCATGAGCTTTGAACTTGTTTCTACTATCATGAAAGAAATTACTGGAAATACAGTTTGGTAGAAAGAATGGCAGATCAGGATCAAGAACCCACTTCCTTAGATGAAACCTATTTTAAAATTTTATTTTATTATTAAAATTAAATTTAATTTATTAAATTAATAATAAATTTAATTGGATCTTTGTTGCTGCGCACAGGCTTTCTCTAGTTGTGGCGAGCGGGGGCTACTCTTTGTTGTGGTGCACGGGCTTCTCGTTGCAGTGGCTTCTCTTGTTGCGGAGCATGGGCTCTAGGCCCGCAGGCTTCAGTAGTTGCAGCACACCAGCTCAGAAGTTATGACACATTGGCCCTAGAGCACACAGGCTTCAGTAGTTGTGGCACATGGGCTTAGTTACTCCAGGGCATGTGGCATCTTCCCAGCCCAGGGATCAAACCCGTGTACCCTGCATCGGCAGGCAGATTTTTAACCACTGTGCCATCAGAGAAGTCCTGAAACTTTTTTGATTATACTTTTCCATACTGTTTTCTTCACTTCTGATCCAATCAAATTGGTCTTACATATTCAAAGGATGTGGATGAACAGGGAAAAAAAAGAGGAACACAACCTCATACTGCAAACAGAAGCAAACAAGCCTATCCAACAACACGCTGTTAACCAAGCATAGAGAAAATGCTGAGTAGTAAAGAGACTTCTAGTCTTTGCCTTCCTCAGCCCCAAGAGGTGACCTCTTAGCTCTTAGAACATCCAGCCTGGTAACAGTGTTTCTGGTGACCTGGGGGCTTCCGGCTACACTTGGCAGTCTAACAGTGTGATATATGGTAGGGACTTGGGGCCATTGGGTATTAGCTCTACCACTGAAGGGACCAGAGGCTAGGATCAGCCACAGGGGTGGTCAGCCACATGGCTGAGCCCCAATAAAAACTCTGGACACTAAGGATTGGGTGGGTCTGTCTGGTTGACCAAACTTCATGTCTGCTGTCACACGTCACAGCCAGGAATACTGAGCAATATCCATGACTTCACTGGGAGAAGACAATTGGAAGGTTTGTGTGTGTAGCTTTCCTAGACCCTGCCCTACTGCACCTCTTCCCTTGGCTGACTTTAATCGGTATCCTTTCCCTATAATAAATTGTAACCGTGAGCGTAACAGCCTTCAGTGGGTATTGCAAGCTGTTCTAAAGTGTTATTAAATCCAGGTGTGCTTTGGGGAACCCTCCCACCCACAAACTTGCAAGTGGTATCAGATATCAGGGTGTGGTATTGAGGATGACAATCTAACACTGCCACTGCTCGTAATCTACCAATACCACGTTAGTAATACCAGGAATATAATTCCAGGGTCAAAAAGAACTACAAAAACACCTTTGTCTCCACTCAGTGGATTTCTTGTCCCTAGGAATACTGGCTTTGCAATTTTGATGTTATTTTATGTGTACTGTTTATAAAACTAAGTAACTTAATTAATACCAGGAGTTTCATCACAAGAGAAAGAGATACAGATATATGTAAAACAAAGTTAAGTTGGGGGGAAAATCTGTAAAGTTAAATTTTAACTGGAAATTTAATTTAATAAATAACGTTTACTTTAATTGGAAATAGGACATACAATTCAACTTCAAAAATTATTTTCAAAGGATTGCAAAAGTTGAGAAAATAAGAATAACGAGTCCCCATGTACGCACCCCCAGCTTCAACATTTTCTAACCCACGGCCAGCCTTGATTCATCTTTACCTAAGCAGTCCTGCACTGGGTCATTCTGAAACAAATGCCCAGCCACAGATCATTTGAACCTGAAATATTCTGGTACTCTTCTCTAAAAGGCAAGCAACTGCAACGGATTGCTAGGTTTCTTAGTCTCTTCCAATTTATGCTCTCTCTCTTTTCATCCACGTTTGAGTCTGTTCTCCTTTTTGACAAGAATTCCTCACGAGAGGTATCGTGCACTGCCACTGGGAGGCACATCATGTCTGGTTATCTCTTTTGTTGTCATGTTGAAATCAAGCAACAGGTTTAGGTGTCGTAAGCGTGACCCCCAACACTAATATCCACTCGCAATGTTTTCACTTAAGGAAAAGAACTTTGACACCAATGAAGTATTCTGGTCTACAATTTCCAGGTGAGTAGTAAATAATCAGGAGTGCAGGTAGCACAGGTGCAAAGTCCTTGTGGTGAAATAATACTTGAACAATCCCAGACTGTGGAGTACTGAATTAGACAGGAAGCCTGCACTCCTTCAAATTCAAAACAGGGAGGAAAACTCAGGTTAAAAGAGTCCCAAAGAGACACTACAGGAAACTGTGTGTGAGAACATTGGCTGGTCCTTGGATCCACGTGGGGAAGGGAACACAGGCACAGGAAAAGAAAGAAAGAATATAAAAGCAATAGAACAAGATGTGAACAATCATTTGCAGGTAGGCAGAAAATAAGCTGCCATCGGTTATTTGTCCTTGTCCTATTTTTTCAGTCTTTTTATATTTTGTGGTATTTTGTTAAAACCAGTTGGGGAAAATATTGTACTTCATTAGCACATCAGATACCAGCTAACACTGGATGTGAACCTCTGTCAGAGGAATCTGAGGAGTGGAGAGGGGAAACAACTCTGCAGAGAAACATTTCATCAACACCAGGTTAAGGTTATTCGGACACCTTTAGCCCTTTACCTCAAGGAACTCACCTAAAGTCATCACACTCGAAACAAAGTTTCCCTCTCGTGGCCAACTGTAGTTTATATAGCTAACCTGCAGAGACTGGGCTGATGGATGCAGCCCAAAGGGAAGTCACACAACTGTTTAGCGTCAAGTTCAAGAGACCGTCTGGCAACTTCTCGTCCCAAATGTGTGGACTGGGATGAGAATGGGACTCAAGGAGAACATCTCTGCCAGAAGCAACCGTCACTTATCTCTCTGACTTCCACATTGCAGTTCTGTCTAATCAAGGTAGGGTACAAGTAAAATAGAAGGAGCAACAGGAAAAAGGAAGAAAGAGAGAGAAGGTTGGGAGGGAAGAAAGGAAACAAATACCTGTGTCCAATTTGATAAAGTTGGGTATGTTGCCAGTCCCTAAATCAATCAGTACTGTGTCGTTCACCTTGATGAGACAACCTGGGTATTGAACGGTACAAGCATATGAGTTACCAAGTGCAGGATTCCCTTTGAACCCACAGTTAACTTCCTCACTTCGCGTACTATCTCACACAGCAAAGAAAACCGATATAAAGTGTAAAAGCAAAGCCAACTGAAACCACCACCTAATTATTATCCCATCTGCATGATCAGATCCCCCAGATGGCTGTCCTCTTGCTCTCTGTACATCCCCTGCTGGACCAGTGCCTGCTTCGCCTACACCCTACTCACATGATTGACTTTGTCCTACATACCTGCCCCTGCCCCAGCTAGTGATTGCTGTAGCTTTAGATCAGAACACCTTTACCAGGATAGCTTAACAAAGGGGCAGTGAGGGGTGTGCCCCTCTACTAGTTTCCCTGGTAACTAATGAGCCAACCTGGTGTCAATTCCACCTATAACTGGTAACCTTCCCCCTACCCCAGGAGTCCTGCCTGCTGTGAGCTGCACATAATGGGGTGTTGCTCCAGGACCTTGCTTAGATGTGTAAACCCCGCCCCCAGCCATTAAACCACTGATGTCTACCTTGCTGACCCCAGGCTCTTTCTTTGGTCTTAAAGCTGGGCAAATGCAGGGTTTGCAGGCCTAGGGCTTGCAGGCCTCTGGCCTGCAGCTCAAGAGTGAGACAAAGGAAATCTCACAGGGATGAAAGATTCAGGATACATAAAATTTTAAAAATAATAAAGTAAGATAAAATAAAGTAAGGTCAATAGAACGCTATGATAGTTTGATTTAAAATAAGAAATATGTTACTTTGGTCTTCATCCAAGGTTCTTCCTAACACAGAAATCAGTGAAAAGGTGAAATCAATGTCTTTTTTTATCCCTAACAAGCTTTTCAACCATGAGTTTATTTTAATGAGGAGACTTTTGGAAAACCCTGGATTACTATAGGATGGCAGCTGAAATATTTACAGACAAAATGATATTGTGTGTGGGATTTGCTTCGAAATATGAGGAGAAGTGAATGGAAGTGTAAGAGAAACAAATTTGGCCATGACTGATCCATGTTGAAATTTGGTCAGAGGACCATAGGGATTTATTTTACTATTTTTATACATTTATAGTTCTCCAAAACTTAAAAGGAATTTTAAAATGTATTTCCACTCTGTTTTAAGAACTCTAATTTTAAGAAATACTTTCAAACAATACAAATCGGAGGAAATGGTGACATAAGCAAAGAGAGGAATATTGATTATTACTTATTCCCACAACAGAAGAATATTTATTTAAGGAGTTTTCAACCAAAGTTTGACAACTCAGTGATCATAGGAAGAAAAAATTAGTTTACTTGTAGCTCTGTTTTAAAAGAAGCTGGTGGCAGCATTTTGACAGTTTCTTGAAAAGGGATATCAACATTTGCAATCTACCTCTGACTACCCTGAGTAAGACTGCCAATAAAATAGGGCAGTTTTCTTAATGACAAAGGAAACATATAACCATATTATGTCATACAGTTTATGATGCTCCCACGACGTCAGGAATTTATTCTAGGGCCTACAATAGTGCCAGGTAAGTAGCAGGTGTTCAGTAAATATGTTTTATTAATAAAGGAATGAATACATGAAAAAACATACGAATGACCGAGTTCTAAATTTTAATTGAGGAAGATATAGTATTTTATATCACTTCACCATGGGGACACAAAACTTAAGGATATACAAAGATAAACATAAGGCAACAGGACTTAACTTTTCGTTCATGTGGGATATGCTCCTGACAGTCTTAATTGATCAGAAGTTGCAAAATCAAGCCCACCATCTGCTCCACCACAGCCTCTAACACAGACCATTTGTCTTTTCCAGCATGAACAATGAACACTCAAAAAGGGGTCCTCCACAGGCAGCACAGAACTTTTCTTCATTGGTCTCGATTTTACTTCCTTACTATGATCTTATAAAAGCAATCACATGCAAGGCAGAGCATGGAGAAGTAAAACAGAGAAGTGGCAAATGTAAGAGGCCACTGCACGGCCATAGAAGCTGCATTTGGCTAAGACGGGATTTAAAACAACAAAAATCCCCCAGCTCTCTATCAGGGAAACACTTCCAAATGGAAATCTGTTTGAGCTGGGGATAGAGGGTGGAGGGGGGTATGTTATTCAGTGTTATTCAAAAGCACCTGTCTGGGGCATTTCTATGCTGGCACAGCTGCTAAGAAGAAGCACAGAGAAAATGCATTCTGCAAGCCTCCCCACATGAATGGAGACTGTACCTCAGATATAAATAACTTGCCATTTGCATCCTCTAGAGTCCCGTGGTAGACAGTTCTTTGTTTGATTTTAAAGTTTCAAATAGCTCAGGGAAGTTAGAGAGGGCCTAACTGTCCTCACTTGCTTACCCATGCTGTCTGCTTGGCTGCTCATTCTACTAAGGAATGTTTTGTGAGTCTCTACTTCCACTGCCAGTATATACACTAAGAAATTGACGAGGGAAAAAAAATCAAAACAAAGATTAGAAACACATAGCAACAGATGACAACTGTGAATAGCATAAAGTTTTCAGTCTTAGTACTACTTACAAACTATTGTCCATATTTTCAACGGAAAAGAGGGAGAAGAAAGCTACAGGAAGAGTTGTATTTTCTTTCTGTCTTTCTTTCTTTCACATTTTGTGACTGATCTTGTTTATTCATCCAAAGCGTCATGAAGAAGAGTGCCTTTTAAATATAATAAGTATATATTAGGCAAAATATTTATATCACTTGGCAATTCAAAGAATAGTTGTACCCTTTTATTGAATAAAAATATTTTTCCTCATGAGCTAGTTCTAAGATTTCTTAAGAAATGTTGGCAAGACTCCAGCATGGGGCGGGCGCCTTCTGAGCAAAAGCACATGCTCTCCTGTGAGTGACTCGCCTGGTAGCTGTAGTTCCCACGGAAGCTGGCTTCCTCAAGAAAGCGCCTTCAAAGGTTATCGTGTCCATGTCGTGACTGCTCTATCCATCAGCGGATCCAGTGACTCAGTGAAAACGCACCTTCCTTCTTCTATTTTCACTTTCCTGCAGGGCAGAGCAGCAGAGCGGTAGCTCCACCAGTGCCCTCCTTGTCGGTCAAGATCAGATGGGGCGGACTGGAAAGGCAGGCGGGGCTGCCGAGGCCGGGTGAGGGTGGGCTGTGTGCCTGCCGGGGGCTCCGTGACCAGCCTCAGACCCGGGGTGGGCACGGAAAGGTGCACGGAAACCAGGGGCTATGGGTGCCCAGCCCGCGCGGGAGACCAAGCTCCGCAAAGCGCACCCCGCACTGACTTAGGACTGAGCCCCTAAGGTGGCATCTTAACAGAACATAAAGGGTGCGAAAGTGTACACTATACATGATAAATGCACACAGGAGAAACGGGACGAGTGACGAGTTCAGCACAAAGTGTTTGAATTTCCGATGTCAGAACACAAAACCGGCCCCAAAGATCATTCTACCACCAGGCAAATACTGAAGAACCAAGTTTCAGTCTTAAAATACATCTTAAAGTCAGTATTCTCCTTCAAGGAGGAAGAAAAGAACCATGAATAAATGACAATAGAGTGAATTTGCCTGAGTTTCTGTCTTCCACCCTTCAAGTCAAAGAAAACAGCATGGAAACTGTCGAATCTTCACACAACAGCTACTCTTTTATAAAATAACCTGTTTGAGATGTTAATTTAACAACAAGGAAAAGCCAAGCCCTGCTTGGCTTTTCGAAAAAAAATTGGACTTTCGAAAAAAAATTGTATATTAATAACTTTGCACAAATATTTGAAAGACAATTTTAGCTAGACAATTTTAGAACTTCGCAGAAATAAAATAGGCAGATAAATACTCCAGCAAACATCATCAACCGGCAGCAGGGGTATGTTAGCCCGTGGTCTCGTGAAAAATGTTATCTTCTCCGTGGGTGGGCATGGAAAAAATTATGTTAGAAGGTGATATGCAGACACTGAAAGCTGGCAGGAAGCTCTCATATCAATGATGGCTTTCCTTGTTCAAAGAACAATCAGAATTTGAATTTCCATAATATATGTTCGTATACAAATTCTCAAAATTTTAATAGAAGTTATGATACTCCTAGGAGGGCAGGGATTTATCTCCAGTGGCTGGAAGAGTGCCTGCTACATAGTGTTAACTCTTGTTCTATCAACAAATGAATACATTTTAAAAATATATCAATAGATGAATTCTAAATCAAAACTGAAGGAAGTGGTTATAATATCTTGTGTTATTTTATGATAAGGACATAAAAATTACAGGTATAGAAAAAAACAAAGCTAAAAGTCAGGCACAAAGTAGTATGGATAGAACTGTGTTAACTGCGGCTGTATAAAAGAACAAAACCATGCAAAACTAATTTATGTCATTAGAATTCAACACAGTGTTTAAGGAAATTTGCAGAGTAATCTGGAAATGCTGATAATGTTTTGATTTCTGTCATGTTCAGTTTATGAGAACTCACTAAACTGTCTTGGTAAGAAAAGAACATTTTCCTGAATATAGAGTATGCTTCACTCTAAATTTTAAAAAGCAAAGATAACACATACTGTACATATGTAAATTGCTGTTATTTATGATCATAAGCATAAAAAGATATTACAAGAGCCGGTAAGTGAATTATGTTTATTAGATGAAATCAGTCATGAAAAAAATAACAGGTTAGGTAGTAACATGTGGTATGTTAATTCTTAATAAGCTGAATGCAAAATTAAACAAAAATGATCACACCTGGCCTTAATTAAAGCTCCACAGAAAATAAATCAGGAGAAAAATCGCACAATGCTAACAGCAGTGGGGATTCCAGCTTTGTTCTCGACTTCCTTGTGGGTCTCTCTCAATACTTACTTTACTCTTCATAATGACAAAGGTATGACAGTAAAAATCAAGCGCGAGAGTGAGGCCTGGGCTTCTCCCCACCTGAACGCCTGCACCCAGCTGGATGGGCTCTTTGAGGTTCCGCCCGCGCAGCTGGCACACCCCTTTGGAGGCCTTCTTCAGCGTCTTCTCAGCGGCCTGTTCTTGAATGGAAGTCAAGTTTGGTCTGTCTCGTCTGGAACAGCAACGCGGGGTGAACCAGACGGGTTTGCTTCCAGTTTTAAGGAAGAGCGATGGAAGCCCCTGCCAGCTCCGGGCACCGGGAGGCGAGAAAGGCCCGGCCGCCTGCCCCCTCCCCGCGTTGGCGGGCCGGGGCCTCACCTGCCTCTCGGCCTCCCGCAGCAGGCTCCGGAAGCGCTCGTCGCGCAGCAGCCAGGCCGGGGGCTCGGCGTGGCCGCGGAGCTGGGCGTCCTCCAGGCGCTGGCGCAGCTCGCGCAGGTCGCACAGCTCCTCGGTCAGCTGCCGCTGCCGCGTCCGCGACGCCTGGAGGTCCAGCTCCAGGTCCAGGGACGTGCGCGCCGCCAGCGCCGCCACGGAGGACCTGCAGGGCTGCGAGACCGCGGCCGTGAGCGCGCCCACCCCGCCCGCGCCCTTCCCGCAACTTCTTCCCCGAGTGACCGACCCCACTGGAGAGAGACAGCCGCAGCGTGGCCCGACGCCAACACAACACGGATGGGGGCCACACGGGTTCAAACCTCCACTCCGGTAACGAGCCAGTGACAGCAAGCTGTCCGCTGTAATGACGACCTAGGCTTTGGCTAAAGCGCAGAGAAACAGACCCTCTCACACGGGGCAGGAGGGCGTCATCTTTCTCAAGTGCTACTTGACAATATAAGCAAGAGCCACAAAATGTTGTGTTTTCTTTGGTTCTGAAATTTCATATGACTTGCACCTGAAAGGCACAGCTGATGATGTGCAAAAGCTTTATGACAGAAAAATTCCTAAATACCTGACAAGAGAAAAGTGATCAAATACATTATAAGGCCCGCAGAAAACGCAGCTACTGTAGAAAGATGAAAAATAGACCGACATGGCAAAATCTTAATGGCCTACTGTATAACGGGAAAAAAGCACGTTATAAACCACGTTGAGGGCTTTCTGGTTAAACACACACAAGCTGTCAAAAACGTTCCTCCCCAGGGAATTCCCTGGTAGTCCGATGGTTAGGACTCCCCGCTTCCAATGCTGGGCTGCAAATTCAATCCCTGGTCAGAGAACTACAACTGCAAGCCGCACAGCGAGGCCGAACATCAACAACAACAACAACAAAAAACGCTCCTCCCCACACACGCCTGAAGTAAGCAAGTCTCCTGTTTTCAAGAAAGCTCTAAGACGAGAATAGAATTTTGTACACAGAGCTGAGAGCAGTACTTCCCACGCCACGGCTAACAACGCTGGGGAAGGCAGTTAGTGCAACAAAATCACAACTCCACGAGCCTATCAGCGTTGTTGGGAGGACTGAATAACTGTATGCGTTTTACACACCCATAACACTATTTTGCACATATACAGAAGTTAAATGCAAATCTAAGTGACTTAATAAACACAAACTCATTTAAAAGCTCTCCTGAATTCATAGTAGAGCTCACTGGTTCCCAACCACGGGTGACTTGGGCCCTCCGGGGACATTTTTGGTCGTCACAACTGGGGGAGGGGGTGGTACCGGCAACTAGTGGGTCAAGGCCAGGGATGCAGCTCAACGGCCCACAGTGCACAGGACAGCCCCCAACAAAGACAGACGTAGGCCAAAATGCCAACAGCATGGCTGCTGAGAAATACTTTTGTTGCTGAGTTATGTATTTTCTTATCACTCTCAGTCAGCGGCTACTCTAAATACAACCACCACAAGGAGATCTGGGAATTTCTTTTTCTTTCACAGAATTCTTGCCCGGGAAGGTCAGGGAACCACTACCTTACAAATTAAAAGGAGTAAAACTGTGTAAACTGGCGTGACGTGGAGAAAAACTCCGGTGTATATAAAGGAAAACTGTAGAACAGTCCTATGTAGGAGAATGCGCCACAGTGAAAGACCCAAATTTTCTAAACTGTATATACTCCCTTGTCAAAAAAGAAAGAAGAATCTCTCATACAGAATGGCTGTTTATTAATTTATTATATTTTAAAATGTAACGATCATGTATTATCTTAGATTATGACATCTTAGGAAATTAACAAATACTGGTAACATTGACATTACATACACTTTTAAAAATTATATCTAAGTAAACAAGGAAATAAACATATTACCTTTCAATTAATCTTACCTAAAATATTACCCCTTCAGGTTTGTGGAAATAACTCCCAGCATACATACAGACGGCAGATTAGTCTACGTGGCACATACCTGCTTATAGCGAAGGGTTCGTCTTTCCAAAGTGTTTCGGACAAGGGGGGACTTGCGGGCCAGCATTGAACTGTCGCTGTCACTACGATAAAGCTACACCAAAAAGACGGAGGTTCAGAAACACTTCCTCAAGAGTTCAACATTCATTCTCTGTGTACTCTGAACTGGATTATTTTGGTTCTCGTGCAGGTACTCAAACAGTTATGACGTTTAGAGCTTTTACCAAGACTTTGGGTTTCGCTTACAAGAAAACCCCACACAAGAGTTTCAGGCCAAACAAAGACAAACCAAATAAGCAGACCAACCCCCGGCCCCACCCCTGCTTCAGGTCCATCAACCGAACCAGCTGAGGTTTTCCAGGCTAATCGCGCAACACAATTTCGGTCCTATCAATGCCAACTGCCACTTGGTACGGTGTGACGCTCATGAAAACCCGCACTCCCCTCAGCGCTTTTCACTTTTTATCAGTCATTCTCATTTGCTGTGTTTCTAGCTTTGGCAAGAGCTGGGAAGAGTGGCGTTCCAGATAAGAGCCTCGTTCCTGGCAGGAGGACAAGCCCACACCACTAACACCCACCCTGCCCGTCAAGGGAAAAGGCCTGTCTTTAAAAAGAAAAATAAATAATGCCGACTTCACGGGAGCCGAGACGTTACGTATTTCATTTGGCGGCAGGTTTTCATTTCAGGATCAACATGTATCTGTGTGAAAGCAAAGTCCTGGCCTTCACGGCCTTACTTTCCATGCCAGTGAACCCCAGATAGCAGGAAATGTTGCAGCACTGCACTTACGTGCCTCCCAGTCATCACAAACATATATAAAAACAGAGGCCTCTAGAAGCATCGCCGGTCAGTGCGTGTGCCTTTGTGCAGGGCGCAAAGCACAGTGCAGGGGCTGGAGGCCTGTCTCTGGGGAGGTGAAGGGCTTCCTCCTTCACCGCCCCGTCCTCCTCAGCAAGCAGGCGGGAGGCTGCTCCACAGGGGTTCAGCAGGAGTCTAGGATAAGGAAGGATGGCCTTCGATCAGGCACCTCCAGCCGCGTGATGAAGCATCAGGCCCCACAAGGCCGCAGCCTGATGGGGCGGGAGTGCCCCGCCTGACCCTGGGCTGCCCGGGGCAGCGCGACCGGGACACCTCACTGTGTGGGGAGAGGAGCTGCAGGCCTCGCAAACGTGGCCACCTGGGCCCCAGCCCCTGTTGCTCCCTCCTGTGAGTAAAGGATTCCCTGCCCAAGAAAGGTGGGCTCCCTGCTCAGCTCCTGGGCAGTGACCTGTAAGTCCCTAGAACGTTCTAAGTGTCTCTGTTTACCTGGGGACCTTGGCCCGGCCGCACCGTCTCTGCTGACAATGTGAGGGGGGCCCTGGGCCACCAGCTTGACCCTGGAGGGGCTGCAGACGAAGGTCAGCCACGCCGGCCACGAGCTGTGCCCCGTGACCACCCCTACAAAACCCCTGGGCACCAAGCCTCCGGTGAGCGTCCCTGGTTGGCTGTGCTCCGGGCACGCTGCCACTGCTCCGGGAAGTGAGAGCTGCCGCACAACTCCGCTGCGGGAGAAGGGTTGGAAGTTCCACCACGTCTCTCCGGAGCGCTGCCCGACGCCTCTTCCCTCTGCGCGTCGGTCTGCACCCCTTCCCTGCGGCGCACCATCATCGTGGATACGACGGCTTTTCTGAGTTCCGTGAGTCCTAGCCAATTTCTGAGCCTGAGGGTGGGCCTGGAGACCCCTCAGTGTCTCCCACGGAGGCCTGAGGGTCTGCCTCTCTCATATGATCAAACTCTGGCTTTGCCCTAATGCAGCGGCCCCTTGGTAGCCCTTTCAAGGGAAGATGCTTTCTCCAACGAGCCCCGTCAGAGGAGCTGGAGGGTCACAGCTCTGCTCGAGCCAAACGGCGCCCCAGTGTGCTGCGTCGTGAGCACTTATCCTCAACAGCGCCTCGTCTCTGCTAGTCCGTGCCGTCACTGTCACACGGCCACGGCCGGCCAACCTCCAACCTGCTGTCCTGTCTCCACGGACCACAGCAGGTGGGGTCTCCCCCTCCACCTGTCTCAGAGTTCTCAACCCTGCGTGCAGATGAGGATCTGCCGGGAGCTCCAACCCTCTGCTGCCCAGCCCCACCCGCGACCGATGAAGAATCCTTCCAGGCAGGTGGCAAAGGACTCCCGACTTACTCTGCAAATGTACTGGCTTCGCGCTCCGGGCGAAAAAGTCTGGGAACGGACAACGGGGCTGCTCCGCGTGAAGGGCGAGCCGCGGGCCCTGCGGCCGGGCCTCCCCTTCGGCAGACTCGCCACCTCTTCCGGGAAGAGATCTTCTGTGTTGGTTTCCTTATCAACCTAGATAGTAATTTATTGTTTACCATGACTCTTTCTAGAACACAAGCATTAAATTAGTGGAGTCACCAAACAACCTTGCCATTTCCACTGGAGCTCTAACTGGCATTTCACATTTAATGAGTCTAAACGTGAATTTCTGTACTCTACCAAAAGTTTTTCATTTGTTCACGCAAAAAAATCTTAGTGTCATCCTGGACTCCTGTCTTTCTCTCACACTCCATTATCTAGACCAAGAGAAACTGCGTTGGCACAATTTTCAGAATTACAAGTATTTTGCACATGCATGAACCTAGAGCATATTAGGCTTAGTGAAATAAGTCACACACAGGAAGACAAATGCTGTACGGATTCACCTATATGTGGAATCTAAAAACACAACATAACTGAACAAACCTAACAAAACAGCAGCAGAGTCATAAATCCAGAGAACAAATGGGATTGTCAGACGGGAGACAGGTGATGGGAGGAAAGAAATAGGTGAGGGAGATTAAGAGGTACAAACTTACAATCACAAAACAAATGAATCACAGGTATGAATATACAGGGTGGGGAACGGAGCCAATACCTGCACACTATCTTTGTGTCGTGACAGATGTTAACTCGACTTACTGTGGAGATCACTCTGACATGTACAGAAGTATGTTGCATAACAGGGACTAACAAAGTGTTGTAGGTCAGTTATATTTCAAAAACCAACAAGCTCACTGAAAACAGACAAGATCTGTGGTTACCAGAGGTGGGGATTGGGGGAGGGGGAATTCAATGAAGGCAGTCAAAAGGTACAAACTTCCACTTACAAGATAAACAACTACTAAGCATGTATGTACAGCATGATAAATAGAATGAACACTGCTGTATGTTATATATGAAAGTGGTCAAGAGCGTAAATTCTAAGAGTTTTCATTACAGGAAAAATATTTTTTTCTATTTCTGTAATTTTGTGTCTATGTGAGATGATGGATGGTCACTAAACTTACTCTGGTATCATTCTAACATGTGTGTAAGTCCAACCGTTATGATGTATACTTTAAACCTACGCAGTGTTTATGTCAATTATATCTCAATAAAGTGAAGAGAGAAAAAATCAGGCGTTTTTTGACCCCTTGTCACCAACCCTTCATCCAAGTCACCATCATCTCCTACTCAGCACATTAGTGCTACACACTTCTCATTGCCCTGCCTGATTCCATGCCTACCCTCCCCTTGAGTCAATTCTTAGTGCAATTATGGAGATCCCCGTAAAACTGAAGTACAATCACGTCACCCCTGGCCTCAAAACTACTCCTCAATTTCCTACCCCTTTCAGAAAAAAAACAAGAGTCCTGAGTGGACCCTACATAATTTGGCCCCTTCACTAACTCTGCTCTCAGCTGTGACAACTGCTTCTGCTCATCGCCCCAGCCCATGCTCCTTGCTATTCTCTGACCATATTAGGCCTTCCACCTCAGTGCCTCAGTGCCTCATGCTCTTCCCCAGCTCCTGCACTTCCTTCCTTAAGGTCTCTACTCAAAATTCACCTTCTCAGAGATGCCTCAAAATGACCACCATTCCTAAAAATCTAAACCCTCATGATATTATTTGTTCGTTAGCCTCTCTGTTAAAATGCTTTCTTAAAACAGGGTGATTTGCGAAAATGGTGAACTAGGAAGCTCTAAGTCCTGGTTTCTTCATGGAAACATCAAAAAGCACTCAACTATACCTCAAAACAAAACAAAACCATACACTGCTGAATAGACCCACAGGAGCTCTGCAAACAATCGCAGTCTTTAGTGAGCAAATGAATGAAGAAAAATGATAAAATATTCAAAGTGAAAAAATATTCAAGTGGTAGGAAAGTTTACAGCATTTCATTTTTTACTAACCCTTGATCATGGTCTTTTAACTTAGAGGAGACAGCAGCCTAGTTCCCAATTCCCTCCCTTAAACTAGAAAAAGTAGGGTAGACCTTACTTGTAACATTTTTACATGTTACGGAGCTAAAGGTTTGGACTAGTTTTGCCTCACTTGAATCTCAGGTGCAGGAGAAGCAGCATGGCCCATCTTAGTCATAGAAAAGGATCAGAAGCAGCAGGCGGGACTCCTGAAAGCTGCTGCTGGACTGACCTACTGGTATAAACATACAATAGACCACAAAAAGCCCTACAATAAGCTGGGTACACACAATCTGGAAAATTGAGCCTTCAAAAATTGAGCTATTTATATAGGGGAATTGAGAAAGCAGAAAGCAGGGTCAGGCAACACACGCTGAAGGAAAGACTCAACACACACTGACGGAAAAAACTGGGGAGGTCATAAGCTTTCACTTCAAGGTGATGTCGAGGCTCACAGTCTGCAAAATCTGGGAAAAGTGCCTGTTTTTTCAAATGTGCAATTTTCAACAACAACCAAAAAAAATCACAAGGCATAGAAAGAAACATGGAAAGATGGCCCATTCAAAGGAACCAAATAAAGCAACAGAAATCATCTCAAAGCAAGCATAGACAACAAACCTACAATTTCAAATAATTGTATTAGGTATGTCCAAAGAGCAAAAGGAAAAAAACATGGACAAAAAATAAGGAAATCAGGAAACAATATATGAATAAAATAATAATGATGATAATGAGTAAAAGATATAAATTACTTTTTAAAAAAGCAAAGCTGGAGGCGAAAAAAATAAAACAAGTGAAATAAGAAATTCACTAAAGAGGTAAAATGACATATTTAACTAGATATAAAAACAAGAGGCAAACTGGAAGACAGGACAACTGAAAAGAAGGAATCCAGCAAACAAAGAAAAAGGACTGAAGGAAAGTGAACACGGCCCATAGGATCTATAGGACACTGTGTCAGTGGACCATTATGGGATCCTTATAAGGAGAAAAGAGAAAGTAGTAGAAAGATTTTTTTGAAGATATAGGAAGACTTTCCACATTTGACAAAATAGACATATAAATACAAGAAGCTTCACAACTACAAGTAGGATAAACTCAGGGTGACCCACAACAAGACACATTAGTATCAAACTGAACAAAGATAATGATGTAACACAGAAAGCAGCAAGAGAGAAATTCCTGGACACATTTAAGGAAACCACAGTAAGATGATAAGGAGAAGCGTGGAGGACACAGGCAATTAGAAAAGTTGTCTGAGGACGTTTCTTTCCTAGGACTGGGCTTGCTTTGATTCCTGTTACCAGTATATACAGCTGCCTTTAAACGTCTTAATATAACTAAATTCTCACCCTGGTTCTTTTCTGGACCGTATTTTCTGTTATATTCATCTGCCTATAACCTCTTATTCCTGGCTGACAGCAGGACTGCAGACCCCCTGCGGCTCTAACATACTGTGGCACCAGCCCTGATATATGTGGCCTCAAAGCTGATATCCAAACTATACCATTAGTGGTGTGAGTCTGGCAAGACAAGAACCAGCCCTTACGGTAGTCCCCAGGTAAGGCAGAACACTGTAAGCAGGTTCCACTCATTACCTTTGCCTAAGAGAAGAAATGAGAATTGGCATTTTCTTCCCAAACACGCTGTGCTACATTGGAAAGGGTCTGGGATAAAGGTGAGCAAAATGGCATGAAATTTCCTTCTGTTTTGAATGCAGCTTTTCTTGATTAGACATGTACTTGGTTCTTAACTCATTTCTAAAGTTCTTATAAACTATTTTGACCTGTATATTATATATTTGATGTTTCCATGGGGGAAGAGAGCCTAGAGTTTCCTCGTCTGCCATCTTGTTGATTTCTCACTCTGAGGATTATTATCAGTGGCTCTGGTACACGACTGAAGTGAAGTTGGTGTCAATTCAAATTAGGTTGTTGCAACTTTAGGATCCTACATGTAATCCCCATGATAAACACACACACAAAAAAACCTATCACATATACATACAGGGAAATGAGAAGGGATACGAAACATGTCAAACAACCAAAAAATCAACTAAATGTAAAAGAAAGAGGAAATGGAGGAAATGATGGGCAAAAAAACCTGTAAGATACAGAGAAAACAAGTAACAACACAGCAACAGAAAGCATCCTTGTAAGAAATTACTTTAAATGTAATGAGACTAAACTCCCCAAAGACATGCACTGACAGAACAGATAACACAGAAACCAACAACATATTGTTCAGGAGACCCATTTTTGATCTAAAGACACAGATAGCTTGAAAGTAAAAGAAAAAATATTCTGTGGAAATAGTAACCAGAAGAAGAGAGAAGGGAGACTATACAAGCCAAAAACCATTACAGAATGCAAAGATTGATATATATGTCAATTTAATATTGACATATTGATGAAAAGTCTATTGATAAAAATGTCAATTCCTCAGAAAAATTTAACAATTATAAATACATTTGAACCAAACGTAAGAGCTCTATAGTATGTGAAGCAAACATTAATATGAGGTTTGCTATGGATTTTCAATACATGGACTTTAATATGTTGAGGGATTTTATTTCTACTTAAGTCCTTGAGTGTTTTGACAATGACGGTGGTCAAATCATTTTTTCTTCAGGTGTTAGTCTGCCACAGCTGCTCTTAAAAAGCAGCACAGTGTCTGCTCTTACATTTTGGGGTAGATTGCCTCTTTCCTCTTCATTTATTTGGTCTTGTAGGTTTTTACCCTGCTCCTTCATCTGTGCCGTATTTTTTTGCCTTCTCTCTTTTTTTTTAATGAGTGGGATTGTGTTCCTGTCTTACTGGTTGGTTGGCCTGAGGCTTCCAACACTGGAGTTTGTAGGCTATCGGGTAAAGCTGTCTTGGTCCTGAGATGAGGAACTCCATGAGACCTCACTCTGATGAATATTCCCTGGGATCTGAGGTTCTCTGTTGGCGGGAATGTAAATTGATACAACCACTATGGAGAACAATACGCAGGTTCCTTAAAAAACTAAAAATAGAACAACGATACGACCCAACAATCCCACCACTGGGCATATACCGTGAGAAAACCGTAATTCAAAAAGAGGCATGTACCACAATGTTCACTGCAGCTCTGTTTACAATAGCCAGGACACGGAAACAACCAAAGTGTCCATTGACAGACGAATGGATAAAGCAGGTGTGGCACATATATACAGTGGAATATTCCTCAGCCATAAAAAGAAACGAAACTGAGTTACTTGTAGTGAGGTGGATGGACCTAGAGTCTGTCATACAAAGTAAAGTAAGTCAGAAAGAGAGAAACAAATACTCGTATGCTAACACATATATATGGAATCTAAAAAAAAAAGGCTCTGAAGAACCTAGGGGCAGGACAGGAATAAAGACGCAGACGTAGAGGATGGACTTGAGGACATGGGGAGGGGGAAGGGTAAGCTGGGACAAAGTGAGAGAGAGGCATGGACTTATATATACACTACCAAATGCAAAACAGATAGCTAGTGGGAAGCAGTCGCATAGCACAGGGAGATCAGCTCCGTGCTTTGTGACCACCTAGAAGGGTGGAGTAGAAAGGGTGGGAGGGAGATGCAAGAGGGAGGGGATATGCGGATGTATGCACACATATAGCTGATTCACTTTGTTATACAGCAGAAGCTAACACAACAATGTAAAGCAATTATACTCCAATAAAGATCTATAAAAAAAATACCATAGACTAGGGAGATTAAACAACAGAAAAGTATTTTTTCACAATTATGGAACTCAAGTCCTAGGTCAGGAGGGCTGTCAGCAGGGTTGATTTCTATTTTGTTTATGTCTGGTTTAATCATTACTTCCTTCTTTGTGTTAGTTGTCATTTATTTGCTCCTCTTTTCTAGTTCTTTAAGTTGTAAGGTTTTGGTTTGTTGATTTGAGATATTTCTTCCTTTGTAAGGTAAGAGTTTATAGCCATTAATTTCCGTCTTAGTAGAGAGGAGGAAAACTTGCCACAACGTGGCAATGATGTTCTAGATATGACACCAAAAGCACAGGCCACAAAAGTAAAAAGGGCACAATCAACAGACCTCAAAGACAACCCACTGAATGGGAGAAAATATACCCAAATCAGGTATCCAGTAAAGAATTAATATCCAAAGTATCTGAAGAACTCCTACGAGTCAAAAACAAACAAATCTGATTTTAAAACTGGCAAAGAACTTAAAGAAGATATACAAATAGCCATTAAGCTACATGAAAATATGATCACACTATGAATCCCTAGGGAAATAAAAAGCAAATCCACAACGAATACTACTTTACATCCATTAGGATAATTATTGTGACAGAAGCAGAAAACAACAAGTTTTGGCAAAGACTGGGAGAAAATGGAACTTCAAGTGCACTGCTCACAGGAATGCAAAATTGTGCAGCCACTGTAGAAGAAAATATGATGGATTCTTAAAACATTTACTGTTGAATTACCATATGATGACCCATTTTTATCTCTAGGTATACACCCAAAAGAAATGAAAGCAGGGACTGAAACAGATATTTGTATAACAATTTTCTAGCAACATTATTCATCATAGCCAAAAGATGGATGCAACTCAAGTGTACATCGACAGATGAATGCATAAACAAAATGTGTCACATATGTACAGAGGAATATTGTTCAGCCTTAAAAAGAAAGGAAATTCTGATGCAACCAACATGGATGAACGCTGAAGACATATGCTAAGTGAAATAATTCAGACACAAAATGATAAATATTGTATGACCGCATTTATAGCAGGTAGCCAAACTAGGCAATCTCAGAGAAACAGAAAGTGGAACAGTGTTTACTAAGACCTGGTTTGGGAAGAACTGGGAGTTACTATTCAATGGGTACAGAGTTTCAGTTTGAGATGACGGAAAAGTTCTGGAAATGTAATGGCAATGACTGTACAACATTATGAACGTACTTAATGCCACTAAATTATACACCTGAAAGGGTTAAATAGGTAAATTTTATGTTATATATTTGCCACAATAAAAAACTTAATAAAGCTTTAAAAGCTCAAAACAATCAGTATTATACTTTACTGATTTATTTGGTCTCTTGCATGCATGCTCTTGAAAGCAGGGCTGTTTCTTTTCTGTGCTGTTGCATGTGCAATCGGTGGT
Source organism: Stenella coeruleoalba (assembly GCF_951394435.1). Classification (NCBI taxonomy): domain Eukaryota; kingdom Metazoa; phylum Chordata; class Mammalia; order Artiodactyla; family Delphinidae; genus Stenella; species Stenella coeruleoalba. Next base: position 3,468,083 of record NC_137168.1, read on the forward strand.
ACATAACAGGTGTTCAATAAATACCTGAGGAAAGAATAGATATGGAGAGTAGGTACTGGTATCTACAAAAATTAAAGAAAACTATATATTGTCCCTGCTATCAATAAATGTATCATCCATTGAGCAGATCAGTTACACGCATTAAATACCTGAAGAATTCCAAAGAAACATGAAAACAATATGCAACAGTGTAGTATTGACTGTAATATGTAAATACTCACGGAATTCAGGATGAATTACTACGGGAAAATCATCAAGAAGAAAATCTGAGTAATGTGCGACATAAAAGGAAAAAGAACGCAGTCTGAAATGGCATAGAGTGGGCACAAAGCAAATGTAAAAATTCAGGAGAAAACTTTAAAGTGGCACCAAAAAGACTAGGGGGTTGGGGAAAGCCATAAAAAGCCTATTAGATTTATTTAGCTAATAGCAGGTCTGCAAGTTAGGATAAAGTACCTAGGTTTGCACTGATGAGTCAGAAAAAAGATACAGCATCCTAAGCAAAGTGATGACCTAAGGGAAAGATGTTTAAGGGAATCAATCTGAGGCTGAAATGAAAAATAAACTAATGTGGGTGGAAAATAAAGGCAATTTATGCAAAAAGTTCCCATAATGATCCGTTAAAGATATACCGAAGCCTATGGATCCTCTCCCCAAGAAAAAAATCCATATACGTTGTGTGGCATATGATTATCAGGTTGAGGACCTCAGACCTAGGCTAAAGAACTGGCTGTGAAAAGAGAATGGCATGATTAAATCTAGGAGTTTACAATAAAGTAATGTAAAAAAAACTTAAAATCAGACACTTGTACTATGGATCCATTCACATAAATCAAATAGGACTAAAATTGACCGATATTTTGATTTTTAGATCTATAAACTGTTTGCTCTCTAGGGACATGGTTTCCTAGGACTGCTTCAGGATTTTTAGCGAAGACTGAAACTCACAACTTCATGTTTTCTTTTAAAAGCATAAAACTAGCATCAAAATAAATGACAGTGTTGGATTATGATACAGAGGACAGGAAAACAAAGCTGTGATTCCAAACTTATAACAAAAAATTTACTTTTAAAAATTAAGGGGGACGATCTCCCCCCAAGACACTTATTAACTACAAGGGAAAAATATTAATTTTATTGTGGAGAAACGTTGACAGACGTCATTTTAACAACATAAATAAAGCTGACTTCTTTAGCAGTATAGCAAATTCACAACATGTGTCCCCTGATAGTATACATATGACTCAACGTCACTTCTAGATATTTCTGCCAAAAACACAAACCTGAATCTAATGAGGAAAAATCAGACAAAGCCACATGGAGGGACATCCCACAAAATAATGGGCCTGAATTTGTCAAACATGTTAAGGTCATAAAAGACAAAAATGTTCCAGAATAATGAAGATGAAGGAACTTGAGAGGTAAAAGCAAAGCATAAACCTTTATTGGAACCTTGACAAAATTTTTTTTCTTTTTCTTTAAACCATATTTGTGTTTCAATTGGTTAAATTTAAATATGTCTATAGATTTGAAAATAGTACTAATTAGTTAATTTTCTGATTTCGATTACTATGGTAATGAGGCAGAATCATTGTCTCTAGGAAAATACACTGAAGAATTTGACTGGAAAAGGGTATGATATCTATAAGGTATTCTCAAATCAGAAAAGAAATTATATCATGTTAAGTAAATGGAACACTTGATTGTTAACTGGATCCCAAATAAACAACAAAAGAAACAAACCAAAATGCAACTAAATAATAAACAAATAGGACTTCAAAGGAAATACCTAACTTTTAAAAATACTTATGAAGCTGTGGACTAAGGATGCCACCTGCCATATCAGTGAACAACAGCCATCAGACACTACAGCTGCCCCCAGTGCTGAGCCCTGAGGGAACTCAAGATAAAAACAGGAAGCCCACCATCAAGCCCTCAGCCACTACAGCCGCCCCCCGATGGTGCACCCAGAGGGGACTCAGGATGGGAAAGAACACGATTCTGACCCTAGATAGCTAAGGTGCATATCAAAGGAATGCTTTCAGTGAGCCCAGACTCTTGTATCTTCCCCTATGTAGAAAAGTGCTGCATTCATTCACTTGAGATGTCCGGTTTTCTATAATTAACTTGCAGCAGTGGTGGAGGCAAGTCCTTGTACTGTGCAACATCCCTATGCGGAAACCCACTCATTTTAACGAAAGCTTGCTCTGCTGGGAGCACGGATAAGTTCTGAGCATTGTGGTGGTTTTACACTACCAGAGGGAAAACCCAAGACACGTAAAAGGAGCTAAAACGACTTTAGGGCAAAATCCCGGAGGAGTTAGACTCACAAGCAGCACGCTGGCCCACCCCACAATTTCACTAGAAAATTTTATCCCCAACAAATTCAACTTTAAAATGGGAAACAGACACTCTCAAACAGAGAAACATGGAGTGTCAGAAAGCCAGCCTCCACACTAACACTCTAGCCAGATTCACGTGCAATACGTATGGAGCTCACGCTTGCAAGGACCAACCGAATTAGGGCAATTACACTAAGAGATCTCAACCTTAAATGGCCCAATTGGGTCTGTTTTGACATTTGAAAACCGGGGGATTTTTTTTTGCATATGCAGGTAGAAAAAGATCAAACAGAAATGGAATGCTTATTTCAATTGGTATTTAGAAGCGTCTAAAAGGGGAAATGATAAAGTAACTTCTTCGCAAAAAATCAACAAAAGGTTGCTCAAAATGCTATTAGAATTTTTAAAAGCCACTAGCGTTAACCTTGTCTCTCACTCCGTTCCTTCTTTATAGCCTCCTTTATCCGAACTGCCTGACCCAGACGCGCTCTCTTTCTCTTCCACCATTCTCCTGCTGATTCCCCTTCCCCGGGAAAGGAAGAATAAGATCAGAAGTACTCATAGTTCCCTTGAAGGAGAAACCTGTTACAGGAAGAGATGAACTGTACTCTGCGCTTACGTACACATCCTGGACCCGAGCAGGACTTAGTTTTAGCTAAGGACTTTCTCGAATGTAGTCAAGATCCATTGGGATTTGCTAAGGAATTTGAGCTAATCGTCCAAACCTATGAGCTCAGGTTTTCCGATTTATATCAAGTAATACAGCTATTAGTTTCTAAAAGTCAAACAAAGGAATAAGTAGAGAAAGCAGGATGGAGAGACCCCTTAACAAATTTTGATTTATACAGCCCACAGGCTCAAGGTGAATGCAAGGAGTTAGCTCACAAATTACTCAGAATTATCACAGAGCTTTTTCCAAAAACTGCCGACTGGTCAAAGATTCAGCAACGTAAACAAACACGAGATGAATCAATCCTGGATCACTATGAGAGGTTCAAGGAAACTTTTAAACAATATTACGGCATGACACCCGAATCATTCTTTAACCACCAAGATGATTCTTTGCTTAACTCCATCTTTTTAGAAGGTCTGGATGAGGAATCGGCTGCTCTAAACGACACGATTTAGGCATGTTAATCATTTAGACATGATTTGTCTGTATCACATACAAATGCCCTTGTCATGCTGGCTGACCAACTTTTCAAAAGTACTAAAAAGAAAAAGATGCCTCTATAAAACTTACGAACATTCAGTTGCAACAATTAAATAATCAATGTCAGTCTAAAGTTAACCCAACCCTATTCAATCCGTGACTGGTAAATTCTGAAATTTGCTTTTACTGAAAAACACTGGGCCATTACTGGGGAAACTGCAAGACAAGAAAAGAGAGACCTAGAAGGGAAACCAGATACAGACTGTAATTTCAAGTTAAACAAGAGTAAGGCTGATCTGAGGGAACCTCCTCCTCTCTAACACCCTGGAAGAAATACACATGATTATATGAGGAGAAAACAATTAAAGCAGTAATAGATACAGGAGCTACCTTTTACATTTTGAACCCTATCAAAATTAAAGGCTCTCTCTCTCTAACACCTCAGGACAGATGGTAGGGGTTTCTAATGCAAATATTAAGACGCTTAAATCATTACCTTTAGAATTATAATTAGGAGAACTTAAACAAAGGAACTCCTTTTTCCTAGTAGAATATACCCCTATGAACCTGAAAGGTATAGATTTATTAGGAACTTATGATGCTCATATTTCTTTTACTGTTAAGGGAGAAATGGTTTTAGCCCTAAAAAATTACAAAGATTTCTTCATCATATAATTTTGTGACTGAGAGTGATGCTGAACAAGAAACTGCCAGGCTTAGTACCTGAAGAATTGGGGTCACTTGATCCTACTGACATAGGGAAAATACATCTGCAGCAGCCATTAAAATTACCACAGACCAAAATAAACCCCTGTCCAATATCAGTCAATACCTATCGAGGCGGGAAGCCACAGAAGAAACAGAACTTTTGATATCAGCTTACATTAAGAAAGGGCTTACTGTGCCTTACACTAGCCCTGGTGACACTGCCATTCTGCCAGTTAAAAATCGAATGGCAAGAAAATTGAAATTGTCTCAAGCATCTTTTCCAACCACAACGCTATGAGGCTAGATATCAATTACAGGAAAAGATCTTTAAAAATACAAACACATGGAGGCTAAACAATACAGTACTTAATAACGAAGTCACCACTGAAGAAATCGAAGAGGAAATAAAAAATACCTAGAAACAAATGACAATGGAGACACGATGACCCAAAATCTATGGGATGCAGCATAGGCAGTTCTAAGAGGGAAGTTTGCAGCAATACAATCCTACCTTAAGGAACAGGAAACATCTCGAATAACAACCTAACCATGCACCTAAAGCAATTAGAGAAAGAAGAACAAAAAAACCCCCAAAGTTAGCAGAAGGAAAGAAATAATAAAGATCAGATCAGAAATAAATGAAAAAGAAATGAAGGAAACGATAGCAAAGATCAATAAAACTAAGAGCTGGTTCTTTGATAAGATAAACAAAATTGATAAGCCATTAGCCAGACTCATCAAGAAAAAAAGGGAGAAGACTCAAATCAATAGAATTAGAAATGAAAAAGGGGAAGTAACAACTGACACTGCAGAAATAGAAAAGATCATGAGAGATTACAACAAGCAACTCTATGCCAATAAAATGGACAACCAGGAAGAAATGGACAAATTCTTAGAAAGGCACAACCTGCCAAGACTGAATCAGGAAGAAATAGAAAATATGAACAGACCAATCACATGCACTGAAATTGAAACTGTGATTAAACATCTTCCAACAAGCAAAAGCCCAGGACCGGATGGCTTCACAGGCGAATTCTATCAAACATTTAGAGAAGAGCTATCACCTATCCTTCTCAGACTCTTCCAAAATATAGCAGAGGGAGGAACACTCCCCAACTCATTCTACGAGGCCACCATCACCCTGATACCAAAACCAGACAAGGATGTCACAAAGAAAGAAAACTACAGGCCAATATCACCGATGAACATAGATGCAAAAATCCTCAACAAAATAATAGCAAACAGAATGCAACAGCACATTAAACGGATCATACACCATGATCAAGTGGGGTTTATTCCAGGAATGCAAGGATTCTTCAATATATGCAAATCAATCAACGTGATACACCATATTAACAAACTGAAGGAGAAAAACCATATGGTCATCTCAATAGATGCAGAGAAAACTTTCAACAAAATTCAACACCCATTTATGATAAAAACCCACCAGAAAGTAGGCATAGAGAGAACTTTCCTCAACATAATAAAGGCCATATATGACAAACCCACAGCCAACATCATCCTCAATGGCGAAAAACTCAAAGAATTTCCACTAAGATCAGGAGCAAGACAAGGTTGCCCAATCTCACCACTCTTATTTAACATAGTTTTGGAAGTTTTAACCACAGCAATCAGAGAAGAAAAGGAAATAAAAGGAATCCAAATCAGAAAATAAGAAGTAAAGTTGTCACTGTTTTCAGATGCCATGATACTATACTTAGAGAATCCTAAAGATGCTACCAGAAAACTACTAGAGTTAATCAATGAATTTGGTAAAGTAGCAGGATACAAAATTTAATGCATAGAAATATCTGACATTCCTATACACTAGTGATGAAAAATCTGAAGGTGAAATCAAGAAAACACTCCCATATACCACTGCAACAAAAAGAATAAAATATCTAGGAATAAACCTACCTAAGGAGAAAGAAGACCTGTATGCAGAAAATTATAAGACACTGATGAAAGAAATTAAAGATGATACAAATAAATGGAGAGATATACCATGTTCTTGGATTGGAAGAATCAATATTGTGAAAATGACTCTATTATCCAAAACAATCTACAGATTGAATGCAATCCTTATCAAACTACCACTGGCATTTTTTACAGAACTAGAACAGAACATTTCACAATTTGTATGGAAAGACAAGAGACCACGAATAGCCAAAGCAGTCTTGAGAACAAAAAACGGAGCTGGAGGAATCAGGCTCCCTGACTTCAGACTATACTACAAAGCTACAGTAATCAAGACAGTATGGTACTGGCAAAAAAGAAAAACAGAAAGATAGATCAATGGAACAGGATAGAAAGTCCAGAGATAAATCCACGCAAATATGGTCACCTTATCTTTGATAAAGGAGGCAGGAATGTTCAGTGGAGAAAGGACAGCCTCTTCAATAAGTGGTGCTGGGAAAACTGCACAGGTACATGTAAAAGTATGATATTAGATCACTCCCTAACACCATACACAAAAATAAGCTCAAAATGGATTAAAGACGTAAATGTAAGGCCAGAAACTATCAACATCTTAGAGGAAAACATAGGCAGAACACTCTATGACATAAATCACAGCAAGATCCTTTTTGACCCACCTCCTAGAGAAATGGAAATAAAAACAAAAGTAAACAAATGGGACCTAATGAAACTTCAAAGGTTTTACACAGCAAAGGAAACTATACACAAGACCAAAAGACAACCCTCAGAATGGGAGAAAATATTTGCAAATGAAGCAACTGACAAAGGATTAATCTCCAAAATTTATAAGCAGCTCATGCTGCTCAACAACAAAAAACAAACAACCCAGTCCAAAAATGGGCAGAAGACCTAAATAGACATTTCTCCAAAGAAGATATACAGACTGCCAACAAACACATGAAAGAATGCTCAACATCATTAATCATTAGAGAAATGCAAATCAAAGCTACGATGAGATATCATCTCACACCAGTCAGAATGGCCATCATCAAAAAATCTAGAAACAATAAACGCTGGAGAGGGTGCAGAGAAAAGGAACACTCTTGCACTGCTGGTGGGAATGTGAATTGGTACAGCCACTATGGAGAACAGTATGGAGGTTCCTTAAAAAAGTACAAATAGAACGACCATATGACCCAGCAATCCCACTACTGGGCATATACCCTGAGAAAACCAAAATTCAAAAAGAGTCATGTACCATAATGTTCATTGCAGCACTATTTACAATAGCCTGGAGATGGAAACAACCTAAGTGTCCATCCTCGGATGAATGGATAATGAAGATGTGGCACATATATACAATGGAATATTACTCAGCCATAAAAAGAAACGAAATTGAGCTATTTGTAATGAGGTGGATGGACCTAGAGTCTGTCACAGAGAGTGAGTAAGTCAGGAAGGGAAAGACAAATACCGTATGCTAACACATATATATATATGGAATTTAAGAAAAAAAAAACGTCATGAAGAACCTAGGGGTAAGACAGGAATAAAGACACAGACCTACTGGAGAATGGACTTGAGGATATGGGGAGGGGGAAGGGTGAGTTGTGACAAAGCGAGAGAGAAGCATGGACATATATACACCACCAAATGTAAGGTAGATAGCTAGTGGGAAGCAGCCGCACAGCACAGGGAGATCAGCTCGGTGCTTTGTGACCGCCTGGAGGGGTGGGATAGGGAGGGTGGGAGGGAGGGAGACGCGCAAGGGAAGAGATATGGGGACATATGTATATGTATAACTGATTCACTTTGTTATAGAGCAGAAACTAACACAACATTGTAAAGCAATTATACTCCAATAAAGATGTAAACAAAAAAATCTAATGGCAAGAATTGGAGATTTGTACAAGGTTTGAGATCTATCAGTGCTACTATCTTCCTTGCTATTGTGCAGTGCCAAATACCCATACCTTACTGTCCTATATCCCTAAAATAGTGACTTCTTTACTGTGAAAGATTTCTGCAGTTCATTCTTTAGTATCCCTGTACATCCTGATGCCCAATATCTTTTTGCCTTTGCTTGGAATGAACTATAATATACATGGACCATGATGCCACAGGGCTACACTGAAAGCCCCACTTACATTCCCAGATATTAAAAGTGTACTTACAGGGGAGACCTTCAAGATGGCAGAGGAGTAAGACATGGAGGTCATCTTCCTCTCCACAAATACATCAGAAATACATGTACCCGTGGAACAACTCCTACAGAACACCTACTGAACGTTGGCAGAAGACCTCAGACTTCCCAAACAGCAAGAAACACCCCCACATACCTGGGTAGGGCAAAAGAAAAAAGAAAAAACAGAGACAAAAGAATAGGGATGGGACCTGAACCTTGGGAGGTAGCTGTGAAGGAGGAAAAGATTCCACACACTAGGAAGCCTCTTCACTGGCGGAGATGGGGTGGGCAGTGGGGTGAAGCTTCGGAGCCATGGAGAGGGCAGTAATAGGGGTGCAGAGGGCAAAGCGGAGAGATTCCCGCACAGAGGCTCGGTGCAGACCAGCACTCACCAGCCGGAGACGCTTGCCTGCTCAGCCACCGGGGCGGGCGGGGGCTGGGAACTGAGGCTCGGGCTTCGGAGGGCAGGTCCCAGGGAGAGGACTGGGGTTGGCTGCGTGAACACAGCCTGAAGGGGGCTAGTGCGCCACAGCTAGCCGGGAGGGAGTCCAGGGAAAAGTCTGGAGCTGCCGAAGAGGCAAGAGACCATTGTTTCGGGGTGCGCGAGGAGAGGGGATTCAGAGCATGGCCTAAACGAGATCCAGAGACGGGTGTGAGCCGCGGCTGTCAGTGAGGACACAAGAGACGGGATTGAGACGCTAAAGCTGCCTGCTGCCACCACCAAGAAGCCTGTGTGCAAGCACAGGTCACTATCCACACCACCCCTCCCAGGAGCCTGTGCAGCCCGCCACTGCCAGGGTCCCATGATCCAAGGACAACTTCCCCGGGAGAACACAAGGCGCACCGCAGCCTGGTGCAACGTCATGCTGGTTTCTGTGGCCACAGGCTCACCCCACATCCGTACCCCTCCCTCCCCCCGGCCTGAATGAGCCAGAGCCCCCGAATCAGCGGCTCCTTTAACCCCGTCCTGTCTGAGAGAAGAACAGACGCCCACCGGCGACCTACACGCAGAGGCAGGGCCAAATCCAAAGCTGAGCCCTGGGAGCTGTGAGCACAAAGAAGAGAAAGGGAAATCTCTCCCAGCAGCCTCAGGAGCAGAGGATTAAATTTCCACAATCAACTTGATGTACCCTGCATCTGTGGAATACATGAATAGACAACGATTCATCCCAAATTGAGGAGGTGGACTTTGGGAGGAACTGTAGACTTGAGGTTTGCTTAATTTCTTTTTGGTTTTATTTTTATCTTAGTTTAGTACTTAGAGTTGATTATCATTGGTAGATTTATTTATTTGGTTGCTCTCTTCCTTTTTTTTAATATATAGATATATATTTTTTTCCTTTTTCTCTTTTTGTGAGTGCGTACGTGTATGCTTCTTGGTGCGATTTTCTCTGTACAGCTTTGCTTTTACCATTTGTCCTAGGGTTCTGTCTGTCCATTCTTTAGTATAGGTTTTAGCACTTACTATCATTGGTGGATGTGTTTTTTGGTTTGGTTATGCTTTTCTTTCTTTCTTTCTTTTTTATTTTTCTCTTCTTAATTACTTTTTAATTTTTTCAATTTTTAATAATTTTTTTATTTTAATAACTTTCTTCCTCCCTCCTTCCCTCCCTCCCTCTCTCTCTCTCTTTCTTTCTTTTTTTTTCTCCTGATCTGTGTGGCTGACAGGGCCTTGGTGCTCTGGTCACGTGTCAGGCCTGTGCCTCTGAGGTGAGAGAGCCGAGATCAGTACACTGGTCCACCAGAGACCTCCCGGCTCCATGCAATATCAAACAGCGAAAGCTCACCCAGAGATCTCCATCTCAACGCTAAGACCCAGCTCCACTCAGTGACCAGCAAGCTTCAGTGCTGGACACCCCATACCAAACAACTAGCAAGACAGGAACACAATCACACCCATTAGCAGAAAGGCTGCCTAAAATCATACTAAGTTCACACACAACCCAAAACACACCACCAGACGTGGACCTGCCCACCAGAAAAATAAGATCCAGCCTTATCCGCCAGAACACAGGCACCAGTCCCCTGCACCAGGAAACCTACACAGCCCACTGAACCAACCTTACCCAGTGCGGGCAGACACGAAAAACAACAGGAACTATGAACCTGCAGCCTGAGAAAAGGAGACCCCAAACAGAGTGAGTTAAGCAAAATGAGAAGACAGAGAAACACACAGCAGATGAAGGAGCAAGATAAAAACCCAGCAGACAAAACAAATTAAGAGGAAATAGGCAGGCTACCTGAATAAGAATTCACAGTAATGATAGTAAACATGATCCAAATTCTTGGAAACAGAATGGAGAAAATACAAGAAACATTTAACAAGGACCTAGAAGAACTAAAGAGCAAACAAACAATGATGAACAACACAATAAATGAAATTAAAAATTCTCTAGAAAGAAAAAAAAATTCTCTAGAAGGAATCAATAGCACAATAACTGAGGCAGAAGAACAGATTAGTGACCTGGATGATAAAATAGTGTAACTAACTACCACAGAGCAGAATAAAGAAAAAAGAATGAAAAGAATTGAGGACAGTCTTAGAGACCTCTGGGCAAAAATTAAACGCACTAACATTCGAATTATAGGGGTCTCAGAAAAAGAAGGAAAAAAAAAGGGTCTGAGAAACTATTTGAAGAGATTATAGCTGAAAACTTCCTTAACATGGGAAAGGAAATAGTCAACCAAGTCCAGGAAGCGCAGAGAGTCCCATACAGGATAAATCCAAGGAGAAACATGCCATGACACATATTAATCAAACTATCAAAAAAGAAATACAAAGAAAAAATATTAAAAGCAGCAAGGGTAAAACAACAAAAAACATACAAGGGAATCCCCATAAAGTTAACAGATCATCTTTCAGCATAAACTCTGCAAGCCAGAAGGGAGAAGCAAGTCATATTTAAAGTGATGAAATGGAAAAACCTACAAGCAAGATTATTCTACCCAGCAAGGATCTCGTTCAAATTCGATGGAGAAATTAAAACTTTTACAAATAAGCAAAAGCTAAGAGAATTCAGCACCACCAAACCAGCTTTGCAACGAATGATAAAGGAACTTCTCTAGGTAGGAAACACAAGAAAAGAAAAAGACCTACAATAACAAACCCAAAACATTAAGAAAATGGTAATAGGAACAAACATACTTATCTATAACTACCTTAAATGTAAATGGATTAAATGCTGCAACCAAAAGACACAGACTGCCTGAATGGATATGAAAACAAGACCTGTATATATGCTGTCTACAAGGGACCCACTTCAGACCTAGGGACACATACAGACTGAAAGTGAGGGGATGGAAAAAAGATATTACATGTAAATGGAAATCAAAGGAAATCTGGAGTAGCAATTCTCACAGCAGACAAAATAGACTTTAAAATAAAGACACAAAGAAGGACACTACATAATGAGCAAGGGATCAATCTAAGAAGAAGATATAACAATTGTAAATATTTATGCACCCAACATAGGAGCATCTCAATACATAAGGAAAATACTAACAGCCATAAAAGGGGAAATTGACAGTAACACAATCATAGTAGGATACTTTAACACCCCACTTTCTCCAATGGACAGATCACCCAAAATGATAATAAATAAGGAAATACAAGCTTTAAATGATACATTAAACAAGAGGGACTTATTTGATATTTATAGGACATTCCTTCCAAAAACAACAGGATACACTTTCTTCTCTAGTGCTCATGGAAAATTCTCCTGGATAGATCATATCTTGGGTCACATATCAAGCCTTGGCAAATTTAAGAAAACTGAAATCGTATCAAGAATATTTTCTGACCACAATGCTATGAGACTAGATATCAATTACAGGAAAAAATTTGTAGAAAATAGAAACACATGGAGGCTAAACAATACACTACTTAATAGACAAGAGATCACTGGAGAAATCAAAGAGGGTATCAAAAAAATACCTAGAAACAAATAAGAATGAAAGCACGACGATCCAAAACCTATGGGATGCAGCGAAAGCAGTTCTAAGAGGGAAGTTTATAACAATTCAATCGTACGTCAAGAAATAAGAAACACCCCAAATAAACAATCTAACCTTACACCTAAAGCAATTAGAGAAAGAAGAACAAAAAAAAAAAAACCCCAAAGTTAGTAGGAGGAAGGAAATCATAAAGATCAGATCAGAGATAAATGAAAAAGAAATGAATGAAATGATAGCAAAGATCAATAAAATTAAAAGCTGATTCTTTGAGAAGATATACAAAATTGATAAACCATTAACAAGACTCATCAAGAATAAAAGGGAGAAGACTCAAATCAATAGAATTAGAAATGAAAAAGGAGAAGTAACACTGCAGAAATACAAAGGATCATGAGAAATTACTATAAGCAACTATATGCCAATAAAATGGACAAACTGGAAGAAATGGACAAATTCTTAGAAAAGCACAACCTTCTGAGACTGAACCAGGAAGAAATGGAAAATATAAACAGACCACTCACAAGCACTGAAATTGAGCGTGTGATTAAAAATCTTCCAACAAACAAAAGCCCAGACCAGATGGCTTCAGATGGCTTCACAGGACCAGATGGCTTCACAGGTGAATTCTACCAAACATTTAGAGAAGAACTAAAAACTATCCTTCTCAAACTCTTCCAAAATACAGCAGAGGGAGGAACACTCCCAAACTCATTCTGTGAGGCCACCATCACCCTGATAACAAAACCAGAAAAGGATGTCACAAAGAAAGAAAACTACAGGCCATTATCACTGATGAACATGGATGAAAAAATCCTCCACAAAATACTAGCAAACAACATCCAACAGCACATTAAAGGGAGCATACACCATGATCAAGTGGGGTTTATCCCAATATATGCAAATCAATCAATGTGATAAACTATATTAACAAATTGAAGGAGAAAAGCCATATAATCATGTCAATAGATGCAGAAAAAGCTTTTCACAAAATTCAACACCGATTTATGATAAAAACACTCCAGAAGCAGGCATAGAGGGAACTTACCTCAACATAATAAAGGCCATATATGACAAACCCACAGCCAACATCGTTCTCAATGGTGAAAACGTGAAACCATTTCCTCTAAGATCAAGAACAAGACAAGGTTGTCCACTCTCACGACTATTATTCATCATACTTTTGGAAGTTTTAGCCACAGCAATCAAAGAAGAAAAATAAATAAATGGAATCCAAATTGGAAAAGAAGACATTAAGCTGTCACTGTTTGCAGATGACATGATACTATACATAGAGAATCCTACAGATGCTACAAGAAAACTACTGGAGCTAATCAATGAATTTGGTAAAGTAGTACGATCAAAATTAATGCACGGAAATCTCTTGCAGTCCAATACACTAATGATGAAAAATCTGAAACAGAATTTAAGGAAACACTCCCATGTACCACTGCAACAGAAAGAATAAAATACCTTGGAATAAACCTACCTAAGGAGACGAAAGACCTGTATGCAGAAAACTGTAAGACACTGATGGAAGAAATTAAAGATGACACAAACAGATGATATAAACAGTGTTGTATCATCTGCAAAAATGACTATACTACCCAAAGCAAGCTACAGATTCAGTGCAATCCCTATCAAACTACCAAGGGCATTTTTCACAGAACAAGCATAAAAAATTGCACAGTTCGTATGGGACCACCAAAGACGCCGAATAGCTAAAGCAATCTTGAGAAAGAAAAACTGAGCTGGAGGAATCAGGCTCCCTGACTTCAGACTATACTACAAAGCTACAGTAATCAAGACAGTAAGGTTCTGGCACAAAAACACAAATACAGATCAATGGAACAAGATAGCCCAGAGAAAAACCCATGCACATATGGTCACCTTGTTTTTGATAAAGTAGGCAAGAATATACAATGGAGAAAAGATAGCCTCTTCAATAAGTGGTGCTGGGAAAACTGGACAGCTACATGTAAAAGAATGAAATTAGAACACTCCCTAATACCATAAACAAAAATAAACTCAAAATGGACTAAAGACCTAAATGTAAGGCCAGACACTACAAACTCTTAGAGGAAAATATAGGGAGAGCACTCTATGACATAAATCACAGCAAGATCCTTTTTGACCCACCTCCTAGCAACATGGAAATAAAAACAAAAATAAACAAATGGGACCTAATGAAACTTCAAAGCTTTTGCATAGCAAAGGAAACCATAAACAAGACCAAAGGACAACTCTCAGAATGGGAGAAAATATTTGCAAATGAAGCAACTGACAAATGATTAATCTCCCAAGTTTACAAGCAGCTCAATATCAAAAAAACAAACAACCCAATCCAAAAAATGAGTAGAAGACCTAAACAGACATTTCTCCAAAGAAGATATATGGATTTCCAACAAACACATGAAAGGATGCTCAACGTCACTAATCATTAGAGAAATGCAAATCAAAACTACAATGAGGTATCACCTCACACCAGTCAGAATGGCCATCATCAAAAAGTCTACAAACAATAAATGCTGGAGAGGGTGTGGAGAAAAGGGAACCCTCTTGCACTGTTGGTGGGAATGTAAATTGATACACCCAATATGGAGAACAGTATGGAGATTTGTTAAAAATCTAAAAATAGAAGTAGCATACAACCCAGCCATCCCACTACTGGGCATATACCCTGAGAAAACCATAATTCAAAAAGAGTCATGTACCATAATGTTCACTACAGCTCTATTTACAATAGCCAGGACATGGAAGCAACCTAAGTGTCCATCATTTGATGAATGGATAAAGAAGAAGTGGCACATATATACAATGGAATATTACTCAGCCATAGAAACATACAAAACTTGAGTTATTTGTAATGAGGTGGATGGACCTAGAATCTGTCATGCAGAGTGAAGTAAGTCAGAAAGAGAAAAACAAATACCATATGCTAATATATATATATGGAATAAAAATTAAAACTGGTTCTGAAGAATCTAGGGGCAGGACAGGAATAAAGATGCAGACATAGAGAATGGACTTGAGGACACGGGGAGGGGGAAGGGTAAGCTAGGACGAAGTGAGCGAGTGGTATGGACATATATACACTACCAAATGTAAGATAGATAGGTACTGGGAAGCAGCCGCATAGCACAGGGAGATCAGCTCAGGTCTCTGTGACCACCTAGAGGGGTGGGATAGGGAGGGTGGGAGGGAGATGTAAGAGGGTGGAGATATGGGGATATATGTATATGTACAGCTGACTCACTTTGTTATACAGCAGAAACTAACACACCATTGTAAAGCAATTATACTCCAAAAAAGATGTTAAAAATAATAATAATTTTTTAAAATGTGGACTTAATGTGATCCAGCTTTTCCTCATAAGTCAATTTTCATACCATATGTAGATTATTTGCTGTTGTGTTCAAACCCTTGATACATAATCAGCAAGACACCCTGTACTTGCTTCAGAAGTTAGCCTCAAAGGGATATAAAGCACCCAAAGAGTAATTACAATTTTGTGAGGCTAATGTAAAATACTTAGGATGTTTGGTATCTAAAGAAGGGGTTTCAATTGCTCTAGAGGCAATTTGGCTTTCCCTGCTCCTAAAACAAGAAGGCAAGTAAGGGGATTTCTAGGCCTTGCAGGCTACCAAAGGCGCTGGATTCCAAATTTTTCTTTAGTGTCTCGACCATAGATAATTTGCCTAAACAATACGAACCTGAACCTCTTGGTTGGGGAATTGACCATTGCGAAGCCTCTGGTTTCTCTAAAGGGCTTCCTGGCAAAGGGGCATCCGATCTATGATTTTCCCTTTTTTTTCTCTTTGTGCATAAAAACAAGGGTGCCACACTAGGAGTATTAACTCAACTGTATGGCAGTCACTAATGACCAATAGGATATTGCTGCCAGCAGCTAAATCCAGTAGCTAAGGGCCTCCCCCTTGCCTCCAAGCTGTCACAGCAATAGCTGTTGTTTGTCAGACAACAGAGGAGACAGTCATGAGTCACCCTCTCACCGTCTTTGTTCCCCACTCCATGAAAACTCTACTAAACTCTCTTCACACACAACCTTATTCAGCGAGCCATTTAACTTGAGATTGTAATCATGAGATTGTATTCCTCTCACCAAACATAATTCTCCACAGGTGTAATGAACTTAGTCCAGTGACCTTGCTTCCAGAAGAATCAATAGCAATAATGAAAAGTAAGATTGCATTGTTTTAACTGACAATTTTTTATCTTAAGAATCAAATGGCAATAATGAAAAGTATGATTGCATTGTTTTAACTGACAGTTTTTTATCTTCTAGGATTGACTGTCAAGAAAGCCCACTGTATAATCCTGACTTTATGTTATTCACTGATGGTTCATACTTAAGAGGACCTCGTGGAATGTACCAGGCTAGTAACGCTGTCGTTTCTCCACTGTGTATCCTTGAAAATGGGCCCTACCTAATATCTTTTCTGCCCAACAGGCTGAACTAACAGCACGAACAAGAGCCTGTCTGTCATTTGGCAAAAGGAAAATCTGCTAACATTTACACTGCCAGCCTCTATACTTTTGGGGTGGCACATGATTTTGGTATGCTTTTGGGAAAAAAAAGAGGGGGGATTTTTAACAACCTCAGGACAGCCTGCCAAAACTGGGAAACAAGTAGCAGAATTATTAGATGCAATTCTGTTGCCATGTGCACCTGCTGTTACTAAGGCATGGGGCCGTTCAAAGGCTGACACTGCAGAAGCAAAAGGAAACTCTCTAGTCGATCATGCTGCCACGACAGCAGCTCTGAAAAACAACAACAACCAACTAACCACTGTCTTTCCCTTTCAGCCTCCCAGTAACCTTACTGATATACTGCTGAAGTTTCAGGGAATGGTGTTTGCTGAAAATGGTTAAAGTTTTCAGAAAAAGGAAAAAGACACCTAAACACAGAATGGAGGAAGAGTCAACTAACAAAGAGATGTGGACAGGTCCAAAGGGAAAGCCTATCTTTCTGTTTGGAGCTCAATATCCTATTTCACAATATATTTATGAGTTAACTCATTGGAACCCAGATAAGGTGGTATTACGACGTAAACAATATTTTTCAAAGCCTATTTTACAATAGCCCAGAAGGTTTACTCAAGATGTGCAACTTGTCCAAAATATAACCCAGGGAAGCATTTACACAGTTCTCAAAGAAATTTCCCATCACCTGCAGGTCTTTTTGAAATTTTGCATGTTCATTTTATACAAATGCCTCACTCAGAAGGTTATCAATACATTCTTGTTATAATTTGAATGTTTTCACATTGGGCTAAGGCATTCCCATGCAGAAAGGCCACAGTGCAGTAAGTAGAGAAATCAATTTTAGAAAGGGTGATACCTCTTTGAATAATCCCCTCAGAAATACATAGTGATAAAGGAACTCATTTTACTGGCCAAATTATTAAGAAAATTTGCAAGATTTTTCCAATTACGCAGCACTTCTATTGTGTTTATAATCCCCAGTCTTCTGTTTAGTAGAAAGAACAAATGGAACAATTAAAAAACAACTGGCTAAAATTATGGATGCTTATTCCTCACCTGGCCTAAGGCCCTTCCATTGGTTCTCAACCTCATATCCACCTCTCTTGGCAAACATCACTTCCCTCTCTTTGAGATGATCACAGGGAGAACAATGAGATTGAATGATGAACTATATTAACTTATATTATTAAAAGGAGACATATTACATCATGGCATAGGCTTAACTGCATTTTTCAAAGGATATTCTAAGCTTGTTTCTGAAGCATATCATAGTAATCTATCCTCAAACGAAGATCATATGCCCCATGACTTACAACCTGGAGATTACGTACATTGGAAAAGGCAGTATTTAAAAGACTACCTCCACCCTAGATGCAAGGTCCCTTATCAGGTTCTTTTAACTAACTCATGGGCAGCAAAACTGAAGGGAACTGACTCTAGGATTCATGCTTCCCACCTAAAAAGGGCTCCTGCACCAGACTGGTCTATAGGGAGGACTGATGACCTCAAACTCACCTTAAAGTGATGCTCCAATAGGAAAGAAACACCAACACCAGGATGAGAAGGTGACATCAGAAATAGACAGCTATCCCAACAGGCTGGACCTGACCCATACGGTTATTTACAACATTTTATTCTTGGTTTCTTGGACTTCTGCACAGAAACCAAATGTTTTCCTATAATGGGAACGATTCTGTGCAAATTTTAGAAATCGCTCCAATTGTTGGGACTATGGTCAATTACCTGCACCCGGTACTTCTGGGTTATCTTGGTGGGTTTCTCCACTCCAAGGGTCTGATTGGATGGCCCTCAGGAAATTTATTTTAGAAGAAAGAAATTATAGTTCTGTCAGGCCACTACTGATATTACTAGATGGGACCCCCTCACTTGGCCAATCAAACATACTTATTCTGACCCTAGCCATAAATATGAGTTTTCCATTGAGGTCAGTCAAGCTCAGAACAATGAACTGAATTTCAATCAAAAGGTGTAACTTTTTAATTATTAGGAGTGACCCTCCCTCAGTTATGGGATGGATTTTTACGGCTGAAAATGGTCATCAAATACGCTATGGCCGTCTAAGTTTAAAGACCTCCCTACGTTGGGAACAGTTAAATCACTCTAAAAATCATCAGCCTGATGACACTAGTACATTATGAAAAATGGTAATATATCATCTCCCTTAAAGATAGTGATAGGTATGGAACAGACTGGGTCAGGCGATGAGAATACAGTGGATCGTACGTAATGGAACTCAATGGCTTTGTGGGTCCAATATACGGCCCTGGCTTCCACCAGGATGGCTAGGAAGGTGTACTTTAGGATTTCCTTGGGCTCAAGGCCACTTATGTAAAATTTAGATATAAGTCCAGCAAATTTACCATCAGTATGAGCCCAATGGACCAAGAGATCTGTATCTCACTGGTATGATTACTTACCAGTTATTTTTGTGCCTTCAGTAGGTCTGGAAGATATAGTTTCCCACATCGAAGGAGTAACAGAATTCAGTCAAAAGGCCTTAAATGATAGCAACCATGCTATTAGCCTACTGAATTCTGAAGTCTCTATGATGAGAAATGTGGTGCTACAAATTGCTTAACTTGAGGTGCCTGGTTTCCTTTAATTAACTATAATCTTTCAATGTTCCAACTACATGGTTTTTGTGGCAAAACCCCTATATATCCTGGCTCCTCCCTTACCTTTTTGGAGCAGTCTCTCAGAGCTACCTGAGAGGGTGTCTCCCAGGCTATAGTCCTCAGAAAGTCTGCCAAATAAAACAGAATTCTCAGCTTTTAGATTGTGCTTTTTTTTTTTTTTTTTCAGTCAACAAAGCACAACGGAACAACGGAGGAATTTTGTGCGTGGACTTTATACTCGATGTCATTGTTATATTTTCTGAGTATAACTCTACTGTTAAGTATGAAAATGTGCTTGTTCTTAGATTTGTACTGAATTGTTTAGGAGGAATGTGTCACAATCTTGAATTAGTTTTCAAATGATTCAGAAGGAAAAAGAAGCTGGGTGCACACTCACATATATACACACAAAGAATGGAAATGTGAAGTATTAACAAAAGTGACTAGGGCATAATTTAAACGTTGGGGGAGGGGGAAATACCAAAACTGCATCCCATGGCTGCTTACTCTGATTTGGGTCAATGATTGTAAATAAAAGTGTTATAAAGTAGAACAATCATAATTATTGGCAGCCTAATCCAAAATAATTATTCCTGATGTAATGCACTTTAATCCACTTTAGAAAGATGCCAAGCGAGGGGCTGTATGTCCCCGTTTGTTATGTGCTGAATAGTTTCGGAACAAATATCTCCTCACTGGAGATACGGTGATGGGCACAACTAGGATCAGGTGAACAGAAGGGCCAAAAGGATGCTTCACTGCTCTTAATGTCAGAAACGGAGAAAAACGACAAGCGTCCAAAACGTTAGGAACGCACAAAACACCCTGAGCCACACGCGGCCCTGAAGATGGCACCTGAAGGAGTAAAAATCCACCCCATTTAGTTGTCCTTTCCTTTTAATTTAAAGTAGACAGACGTTTCCATGGTACCTGCTGTTTACAGATCTGAGGCCACTCACTTCAGTTCCCTCGCGTAGGGCACACAGGCCCTCCTTCCAGGGCAGCACATGGTGCTGTGAGGCAAAACATCCGCGAAATCCTTTGTCCTTTTGTTCTTACCTTCAGAGGTGGGGGCTGAAGTTTCTCCGAGCCGTAAGGGTCTGCCTGGCCAGCAAACGTGTGTCCGTGGATGGAGCTGACACCAACGCAGCAGGGCTCTGGGTGCGGGGGGCTGGTCTGGGCGCAGCTGCTACAGCCACTGTCCACCGAGTCGGCTTGCCAACTCCTGAAGGCGGGCATGGCAACAGCCCCCAAAACGTTCATCAGGGCACTGACTTTACTGCTGCACTCAGAGCACAGCAGCAGACACACCCAATATTTGCTACCAGTGACTGAAGACGGTTGCTTTTCTTATAAAATGAAAGGCAGTTCTGTTTCGTAGGGAAGACAGAGCTACAAGGCCTTTCATTAAGAGGGTCTGTCTGTGTGTATCGCCCAGTTGCAGCCGCTGAAGACGCCAGCATCCCGGAACCCCCTCTCCCCGAGCCCGCCCAGCCTCCGCTCATCCCTGAACACACACCCTTCCCGCTCTGCCGTGCACTTTCCCTTTTGGAAATAAATTCCTCTCGAAAATAAATCCAGAGAAAGCTATTAGGAAGAGGTAGCAAGCTTTGGAAACATGATGCTCTTTATGGAAAACCATGGAAATAAAGCAACACGAAAGTGCTGCTGGAAAGGACCCGCCGGGAAGCGATTCCCTCGCAGTGCCTGCCCATCTGAGCTATTCCTCTACTGCGGTGCCTGCCCATCTGAGCTATTCCTCTACTGCAGACACGTCTGCCCCGAGTCCAGCGTTCACCCACGGGCTGCTCCGGGGAAGACGTAAAGGGGCATCACAGGGTCCCGGGAGTCGCTATGTCCCAGCCGCTCGTCCTCCCGCCACGGGGGCTCAGGGCCAGTGAACACCTGCACCGAGTACCAGCGCAGCTGCATCTCGCTCGAACCATCGTAATCAGCCAAGTTAATCTGACCAATGCCCTGCGTGGTGTTTAAAAAAAAGGCACAACAGGCCCTGAATGACTACACCTTAACAACCAATGGGCATCAAGGTTACCCTTGAATCTTAAGCAGAAAGAATGAAAGTATTTCATTCTTACTAACAGGACTAAGGTAAAATGAAAGTAGTGTTAAAGTGGTGTTGGAGGATCCTAGGGAGGATGGCTCTCATGTTGCTTATTCAGCTCTATTAGAAACTGCTAGGAAGGGAACAAGGACAGACAACAAAAGGTAACACACAGTGAAGAAAATGGAAACTTCAGGATTGGATCTCACCTAGACTCTGGCCTATATGCTTCCTCCCTTGCTGATTTTAATCTGTATGTTACTCTGAAACAAACTGTAACCAAACAGAAAAACAGACAGAAACTGAGAAAGAGAGACAGGAAGAAAAGCAGGATTAAGGGAGAAGACAGGACAATAGAAAGACTGATGTCAGAGACTGACAAAAAGAGAGGGGGAGAGAGGGGTGGAAAGTAGGAAGGAGAGGGTGAGGAGGGCACCGTACCGGCAGTTCTTCCTGCAGCTGAGGATTCACTGAGCACATGTATAACTGAAGTGACTTCAACATCACCATGTCTGAATGCACGGGGATTCTGCAAACTTCATTAAACACCAAGGGGGCTTTCAATTCCAGAGCCTTAGAGCAGAACGTGTTTGGTGTGCCAGGGTCAAGCGGAGGCAAACAGACGCAGATGTGTCTGGAATCGAGACAGGGAGAAAAGAGCATGGACCACATACACGAACACCCCTGTATGTTACGCTTTGGATGTGAATAGGTAAAACTGAAAAGTCCTTTGGAAAAAGCCCTTTTCTCAACAAAAAGAAAGTCCAAAGAACTGACCTACCTTTGGAGAGGAAAAAAAAAAAGGAAAAGAAAAGAAAAGAAAAGAAAAAATTAGCAAAAAGAAAACATAAAAATCAGCAATTATAACTTCAGGGGGAGTCAAACAGACTTTCTGCTTTCATCATCTTTGTGGCAAAACATCTGCACTGATCTCTCCACGGCACCATGGCTCCCTCTCCAAGCTCTGCCTGCTTTGCCTCTCAGAGTGCTCAGGCACCAGCCGGGCTGGGCTCCCGGCCCTATCCACCCCTAGCGTGGAAGCCAGCACCCAGAAGAAGCTCCAGCATCAGTGGAGTGAAGTACACGTCAGGGCGAGCAGAATCCCAGGGCGAACCCTCAGCCGCTGAAAACCAGGCTGCTTCCAAGGCCTTCGGGAGGCCAGTTTACCAAGACGACTCACGGAAGGGGAGGGCACCGTCGGGCGTGAACACCCATCACCGGTGGGTTCACCCGCCAGGGTAAGTGGGACCTCACACCCCCATCGGGCACCCATCTCCCCACTGGGGACAACACAGATTTCCTTCTCCCTGCTCGGACAAGGATGCCTGAGCCCAGCCTGAGGCCTCTTCAGGCACCTCATCAGATCGCAAGAGCCGAGTGTGGCTGTGTCGCCACCAGCCTTGTGACCAGAATGGACGTTTTAAGCCCCAACGCTGCTGATGATGGGCACCCAGCACTTTGTCAGCATGGCCACGGCACATAACCAGCCTGGCTCCAGTAACTCCACCTGCCTCAAATAATAAACCAGCCTCTTCTTAAAACTTACAATCCTTTAGATTTCAGACAGACACCCCCTAGCGTTTTATTGTAAATTCAGGTTCCAAGACAGTCTTTTCCCTCCCCAAACTGCCACGTGCAGCAGGTCAGCCAGTGGTGCCATGTGGAGGAGGGCCCGGGGGGAGGACACGGCCCCCACTGGCGCGGGAGCTTACATTTTGCAGTCTTCCTTCACCACCAGCCCGGCAAAGTTCTTCAGCTGGAGCACATTCACGAGGAGACACTCGCTGGCACTGTCGTGCCTAGAAAATAAAATGCACGTTCACAGACTGCAAATGCCCCACGGTGCAGAAATCCTGCTTGAACGACTGCAGTGGTCCTCACCCCACCCCCAGGGGACCTGCGCAAAGTCTAGAGGCGTCTCTTACTGTCACACTGAGTGGAGGGGGGCTACTGCGTGTCGTGGGCGGAGGCCAGGGCTGCTGCTCAACACGCCAGAGGGCACAGCACGGCCCCCCACCGAGAGCGACCGAGCCCGAACGCCACGAGTGCCGAGAAACACTAGGATGACAAGAGTGAGCAAAAGAAAGCTGCTGGGATGTGACCATCCTGCCTCGTTCGTCTGAACACTGCTGGTAACTGCCTTTCTAGACACTGTAGCTAGAAACCAGAACGCTTAGTGTTGCACAGCACCTGGCTACCCCAGCTCCGGCGGGAACTTCCCCGAGGGCCGGATTGTGCCCATGGGGTGAGAGTCCCCGGCTGTGACTCGTTGTTGGAGGACGGCAATGGAGCCGCTCTTGCCCATCTCTCCTTCCCGCCACCTCTGTCCCTTCACCTGAGACCGCTGAGATGGGCCCGGGGGCACCCAGGCCAGGGAGCAGCAGCCGGATCACGCGGGTCCCTCCATCCCTCCTGGCCTGTGTGTGGAGGTGTGAGATGCCGGGCGGGCCCCAATCTACCCATCGTCTTTACGAGCAACAGGGAAGGAGTCTTCTGTACTCACAAAAATCCAACATGGATCTGGGGCCCCTCGTTACCGCAAGCGTCTCCACGCGCAGGGTCGTCAGCATCCTCACTCCTGAACACAGTCGGAAAGGCACCGCGTTATCCCGGGGGGGCCTGGTTACCTCGGACTCGGCAGAAGCTCTCTCACACTAGGGGTGCTTCTTACTGAGAAGGGCTTTATTAAGTTGCAACATAAATAAATGCTTTAAGTGACTGGCAGGGCACGGCAGGTCCCCAGGATCCATGACGTCACCTCCCAGGGTACCTGTTGACCAAGTGGCCTTTTTGAGAAAATACCTCTCAAAACCACATGTGATATTTACGACAAAGATCAAAAACATATACTCTTAAAAGCTTTGCAGGGGGGACTTCCCTGGCGGTCCAGTGGTTAAGCTGAAAAAATGACATCAAAGGTCTCAAACAAAATAAAGCCCACAAGGAGTTTTGCCCTTGCAAAGTGATTCCTCCAGCTAAGGAAAGGGGACGGGGGGAACATCCATTTCTAGTGAATGTCCTTTCCAGAAAAGCAGGTCTCCCTCGCACACGGATTCTCCTTTTCCGGCTCTACTGGGCTCATGCCTTCCAACCCCCGGGGCCAGAGAGAAAGCAGTCATGCTAGATGCCCGAAGCCAGGCCAGTCCCCAGACGCCACCTGGGAGCAGAGGGGGTCCGTGGGGATGCTCAGGGCCCCTACCGCATGGAGAGAAGCCAGGAAAGCTGCACCCCGGAGACACACAGAGTGTCAAGCCAGACAGGTCCCGGCAGGGGTGCCTTCTGGGAAGTCAGCCCAGGGAGGCCAGAAGGTCAGCTTCTAACCTTTCGGTGGGAGGTTCAAACACGCCGCTGTCGCTGGCCAGCGAGTAATCGGACAGGCAGGCGGACACGCAGCGCACTCTCCGCTCCAGCCTCTGGGCGTCGCTGTCTTCTTGGGGGGTCGCTGCTGCAGGCGAGAGAGACATGGCCAGTCTCAGAAGGCAACAGGGCGGGAGCCCAGGGCAGAGCAGAGACAAAGGCAGGAAGGGGCAGAGACAGGCCAGCACGTTTGCAGATGTGTGTTTACATGCACTCTGCTCCAGTCTTTTCTTATACTGGAACAAACAAATGGAACAAACAGGCTTCTGGCTACTTCTTTAAAAGCTCTTTAAATGATCATCAATCTCCCTTCACCTCCTTAATGAGCGCACAGGTCAGAAGGTGGCGGGAAGGCCCTTGGCGTGGCCCTTTGAGAGTGTGTCACACGGGAAAGCCTGGAGAGAGATTTCGCCTGCACGTGGACGGCAGAGCGCTCTCCGAGAAGCAGGTGGGGGATGTTTCCTCCTTGACGCTGCTTGGTATTCTCCATACTTTATACAAGGAACACAGGCTACACTGCTTTATAATCAGAAAACAGAGTTTTTAAAAATCATCAAATAACCCCCAACAAAATGGAGTGACTTTCGAGTCAGAGGACACAGATGCACCCAGACTGGGCCTTTGCCAACGTCTCCGTGACCCCTCTGCCGCTCTAACTGCAGCGTCCTCCTCAGCAGCCCTGGGGCCACACTGGCTTCTAGAACTGTCTCCTGGGATTAGGAAGGACCATGACTGGGCAGCTTATTTTTGTCTCATATCTATTGTAACCAAGAGCAAAGACAACTACTGACATTTTCCCTTTTATCATTTCATCAACTCTTTCTACTCCTTCCCTCACAGCAACAAGTTTCTTTTAACAAAAGCAACAGAAGGAGGCATGCTGTCTCCTGCTGCTAAATGTGACGATGGACACAGGAACCTCAATGCTTCTGAGAGAGGCACACACGGTTAGAACACAGGCTTAAAGCATGAAGCCCCAAACTGAGCCTCACTCTGGCATCACAATGCCTCTTGTTAATAATGCAGGTCCCTCTTGTCTATGTTCTCCGGCCATCTAAGCTCTAGAAACTGAAAATCTAGACATCTGTGCACCCCTGACACCAATGACCATCTCTTTTCTTTTTTTTTCTTTTGCCTGCGTTGGGTCTTCGTTGCTGCGCTGGGCCTTCTCTAGTTGTGGCGAGCGGGGGCTACTCTTCATTCCGGTGCACGGGCTTTTCAGGGCGGAGGCTTCTCTTGTTGCAGAGCATGGGCTCTAGGCATGCGGGCTTCAACAGCTGCAGCACATGGGCTCAGTAGTTGTGGTACACAGGCCCTAGAGCATGCGGGCTTCAGTAGTTGCAGCTCTGGGCTCAGTAGTTGTGGCTCGCGGGCTCTAGAGGGCAGGCTCAGTAGTTGTGGTGCACGGGCTTAGCTGCTCTGTGGCATGTGGGATCTTCCTGGACCAGGTTTGAACCCGTGTTCCCTGCCTTGGCAGGCGGATTCTTAACCACTGCGCCACCAGGGAAGTCCCCAACCATCTCCCTTTTCAGCCAAATTATTATTCACAGCAACCATTAAACCCAAATATATTCATCGGGGTACAAAACAGACAGGGCTGTGGCCTTTGGCCTCAGGATGTTAACTGCAGACAAAAGCCGACCTTTCAAAGGCCTGCAGCGCCCAGTGTGGGGGCCACTGGCCCCGCCTCGGCCAAGGGCAGAAGCTGGCTCCGTCCCGGGATGGCCGGAGGCACCGACTCTCAGATCGTAGATGACGACTCCCAAGTCCAGCTCTGCTCGTCACCCCGGCCCCATGGAAGGACCCAGAGCCTCCAGCTCTAAACTGCAGATAGAACCCCTCAGTTTGCTCCATGGAACCCCAGCAAACACAATGGCTCACTACTCCCATTCCCAGCCCTGACACTCGGCCCTACATGCCTTTAAGGAAGTAACACCACACAATGATCCAGTTAACTTCCAGGCAACCCAATGGTGTGACTGCCAAAATTTCTCTCTCATTGCAATGAAAGTGGATGAAGAGAGAAAGGAAATGGGGGAATCAATCCTCAGTGATCCTAGGCTTAGCACCTTCAAGGAGCAACTGGATGCAGGAGTTGACAGAAGGAGGTACGGTCAGCACTTGCCCTGGGTGAGAAAGAAAGCACACGGCACACCCCACAGTACACACCGCAACCATCTGCTCTTGGGCTTCAAGGCAACGAGACGGAGAGTGGGGAGCAATGCCAGTGAAGTAAGGAATAAACAAGCTTCCACACGTTCATTTTATAAACCTCAGACCTTTCCATCATTAAACACAGACAAACAGACACTGAGACCTAAGGACAGCAACGCTGCTTGACAAAAGGGAGGAAAGTATAAGGAAAATCACATCGTGGGCAAAGCTGCCAGCTGGCATATTAAAATAATGAAAGTGTTAAAGTCTGGGGAAAAAACGCAAGAAGGAAAAAATACGTCAAGCTCTTAGAAAAGTTCTTACACAACTTTCATAGCCAGGATGAATACCGTTCAAACGACAACAACAATAATAAGAGCAACTGTTGAGCTACATTAAAGCACAGCTATGAGCTATGCCCTTCCTGACCACACCCCGACCATCCTAAATACACTGATTCACTGCACAAAGATGTGGCACAGCCTGACCAGCAAGGCGAAGGAGACGTCCAAGGTCACTTACAGTGAACGTTTCTGTCGAGCCGCATGAGAAAAGAGATAAAAAAAAAAAAGCACAAAGTGAAAAAACTGTAGAATTTAAGACAACAATTTTAAACAGGGTATGAATGTAATAAAAACATCAATAAACAGATGAACAAAGTCAAAATATTTATGGACTTATATTAGCAAACACCAGTGCGAAATGAAAACAGGAACAGATTTTAGAATCGTGACACATTTGACTTTTAAAGTGTGGGGAATATAAAACTGTAGTAAACATGTAAAAACGGATAAAGATGACAGTTTATTTCCCCACTCCCTTGCCCCACCTTCTGTCCCCTCAGACTGACTTAAAACACAATGGGAAATTCTGAATTTTATGTTACTAAAATTTTTCTCACTAAAGCTTGCTTGAGTCAAACTTAGACTGTACTGTTCTTAGTCAGACTGGAGAGTGGAGGGAACTACATGACCTCGGGCGTCATAAATGAGGGGTGGGGTTATTATAACGAGTACTGAGATCCTCACCAACTTTATGAAGCTGCAATGACTCTAGGCTCAGGCATTCCCACAAGCATCAAGGGAGGCAAGGAGTCACCCTGTGTCCATGCCTGAAGCTGCTCACCCAGCCCTGCGCAAGCACCTGTCAGGATCCATTCACTGAGTCAAGTACCTCTAGTTTGTAAGGGCCCAATTCCACTCATATGTGAACGCACTACCAGGTGGCAGTATCTGACCGTACCGATAGCAAAGACCTCCCAGTCTAAGAAGCTTGAAGAACTATAACATCCACCACCAAGTAGTGGATGAAAAATAAGGAAATCAAGTCAGCTCTTCTCCTTCCCACCCAGTCTCTCCCGTGGACCGAAAGGGGTCCTTAAATCTTTTGCTGACTTTGTGTATAACTGGATTGATACTTCTATATTTCGGACGGTTTGCATAGCGAAAAGAAAAGTTTGCACAGGGAAAAGAAGAGTAAAGGCTAGACAATAAGTGAAAATGGAAAAGTTTTAAGGAAAGTTTGCAAAGGGAAAAGAAAAGAGTAAAGTTAGACAATGAGTGCAAATGGACAAGAGTATATGTGTATAAAAAAGAACAAAGTAAATGCAGCTTACATATGCATACGAACTATGGAAATAATTTATATTGGGATGTTGAAATAATGTATAAGCAGCACTTGCAAACAAAAAAGACAGGAAAACAATGGAGGTGCCAATTAGCCAAGGGACTGATTCAGAACATAGCTGGTCTGTCATTAGATATGTAAATGCTAAGAGAACTTTCTCTTCACTAAGAGAAACTAGTACTATGTATATAACCCATGGGTAACAAAATGGTGTATTTGTTGAAGAGCAATGAAGCCGAGAGTCAACCAGGTCTAAGGGTGTGCCCAAGGATATGCAGTTAGAGTTGAGTAGGCAAGGATTTGAAGAATACCAGAGAAAGTAATTTGGTAGAAATGACTAATGCTTACTGGGACAACTTATGAAATCATGCAAAATACTGTCATTTCCTGTTTGACAGAATTAAGTCTTTGAAAATTCTGGGAACAAATGATGAAGAGATGAAGTCACAAGGCCAACGTCAGTAGAGATTTCTGCCGGGCCACAGCCAGACAGCAGTCCCAAGGCTGGTCTGAGGCGGGCACACACAGAACATTGCATGTGGGCACATGCCCCGGAGACTTCATTAAGGCCCGAGTACTTCTTTAGCAGCCTCCGAATGAGGAGGAACTGTCTCATTTTTGACAAATAAGTATATTCTGAAAACAAGCCAAATGCCTGGGAAAGACTACTTTGCCAGTTTCCATGACATTTCAAGCACCCAGGGCAAAAGCACGCAGAACGAGCGAGCTAGCGAGCGGGCGGGTGTGGGGGCCTCCTCTTGCCCTGGAGGGTCCTAAGCTGAGGGCTCACTAGGCCACAGCAGAGCCAGCTGGCTTCTATGCGGATGCACGCAGCTTCCTCCCTGAACTCGAGACATTTCCTCCCCGGCCCTGGGTCACCCACCAGACCCATCCGTACGTACTTGCAGCCGTGGGAGCGGCAGCCGCTTGGGGTCCTCGCTCGCGAGGTCCTTCCCTGTCCCTGGGGCACCCGTGAAGCGGCAGGGACACCGCGCCAGGCGGGTCTTCTTCCCCCATGGTGGAGGCCTGAGCGCGCAGCCTGTCCAGGGTGCCCATGCCCGCCACTTCGAAGGCGTCCAGGAGCTGGCCACCCTCGGCGTCGGGCTTCTCGTACTGAGGGAGGCCATAGATGTCAGTGAAGCTGACGGAGCTCAGGAAGCCCCAGCTGGAGGCCAGGGAGCCGCGGCTGCTCCCCAAGGAGATGGTCAGGGTGCTGGCGGACAGGCTGAAACGAGAAGAGCAGCCTGGAGCCCGCGACTGGAGCCTGCCCGTCCCCACCGGGAGCCGCGCCTCCGGTCTGCTCCACAAGGAGCAACACTCTGCCTCGGGCCCGTTCACCCTGGCGCCTCTTCAACACCTCTGAGCATTTTAAGACACCCCCCCACCCCCGCCCCTTCGTAAATATTTCCTTTGTTTCTTTGAATGCCGGTCGAGAGCAGTAGTTAACTTCAAGGGCTCTTGCTCGAGTTCAAGTTCCAGCTCACACTCAAGACTAGCTGAATGCGTTTGATTTGGTCAAGGGCTTTGCCCTTTCCCAGCCTCCCACCTTCTCACCCTGCGCTGGGATGACAGCGGTTCCTGCCTCAAGGCGCTGTGAGGGGGAGAACTGAGAAAATAATACACAGAAAGCCCTTAACACTACACTTCACGATACGGTAAGTGCTTGAAAACTGGAGCTCTTACTGAGCATCCAAATCGGATTTTAAAGATATTCATGCCTAACTAAAATGAATATCTTAAAAGTAAATAATTAAACGCGTATGTGTGCGTCTATGTAGATGGATATATACAGTCCTGATGCTGTGAGTGACAAAATCCTTCGATAAATCCGACTTAAGATTCATTATTCTGAAGTCACATTTGGTTCTCCTCATATTCCTCGTGTCATATATAAGCAGCTCATCTTAAAAATACCCTGTCTTCACTTTCCTGTCCTGTGCTTACAACCACTGCAGGTTCTAAGTTCTGGGAGAGAAAACCAGGCTAAATGAATCATGAAGTTCACAGCCACTATGTTATAACATGATAATCAAGTTACCTACCTTTGTAACTGGGACTGGAGATAGGACATTAGTCAGGTGGCTTCTTCCAGTGGCATCAGGAGACAGTTTCTTTTTTCCTGAAGTATAATCCTGTAGGTACAAAAACAGTCCACTGGTGGATTTCAAAGTTGCCAAGTATATTTTCCTAACAAGAAATTAAACTATATATTCCGCCAAAACAGATTAATGACTATCAGTTCTAAAAGCACACCTATGTCACAAGTTCCAAGATAACTGTTTTTGTTTTATTTCACAAAGTACCTCTAGAATCCTGAACAGTGCAAGTGATCCACACTAGAAGTTGGATGTGTGATGGAACAGATGTATGGATAGAGAGATAAGATGGATGGATGGGAGGATGAGTGGGTGGACAGGCAGGTAAATAGACGGATGGGAATCCAGCAGATGGGTTCAAAGGCAGGGCTCATAGAAAGCTACTGGATTTCCTTGGAATAAATCTGATTCCCTCATCCTAGGCAGTCTTCAAGGCAAAAAATAAATGCAATTCTTGTATCTAGAGAATAAAAGATCACAATCAAATAAAACAAAATATCAACAGTCATGGGTTGATATGGGTTGGAGGTATATATTTCTTCTTCCTTCTGCCTTCTCCTACTTCATAATTTTCTAGAATATTTTTCTCCTACTGTAGCAAGCTAACTGCCGAGACTAGAGCCCTACACATATAATAAATAATTGTTGAACTGTGGGGACTGATTAATCTTGCCTTTATAATGAAAGACTGATTTATAAATCAAAATGATTGCATTTTGATACGTGGCAGTGGAAAGAACCCATTAAACAAAGTTTTCCACCTGTTACGGAAGGCAAAATGCTCAAGGAGAGGAAACCAGAAGGAGGTGAACTTTGGCAGCAGCCAGAGTTACAAAGTTTTGACTATTACTGATAAGCAAAACTGATATACCGGGAACGAGGGGAAGATGGCGGAAGAGTAAGATGCGGAGATCACCTTCCTCCCCACAGGTACACCAGAAATACATCTAAACGTGGAACAGCTCCTACAGAACACCTACTGAACGCTGGCAGAAGACCTCAGACCTCCCAAAAGGTAAGAAAGTCCCCACGTACCTGGGTAGGGCAAAATAAAAAAGAATAAACACAGACAAAAGGATAGGGACGGGACCTGCACCAGTGGGAGGGAGCTGTGAAGGAGGAAAGGTTTCCAACACACTAGGAAGCCCCTTCGAGGGCAGAGACTGCGGGGGTCAGAGGGTGAAAGCTTCGGAGAAGTGGAGGACAGCGCAGCAACAGGGCTGCGGAGGGCAAAGTGGGGAGATTCCCGCACAGAGGATTGGTGCCGAACGGCACTCACCAGCCCGAGAGGCTGGTCAGCTCACCCGCCGGGGTGGGCGGGGCTGCAAGCTGAGGCACAGGGAGCACAGGGAGAGGACTGTGGTTGGCGGCGTGAACACAGCCTGCAGGGGATTAGTGCACCACGGCTAGCCGGGAGGGAGTCCGGAAAGTCTGGACCTGCCGAAGAGGCAAGAGACTTTTTCTTCCCTCTTTGTTTCCTGGTGTGCAAGGAGAGGGGAATAAGAGCACTGCTTAAAGGAGGTCCAGAGATGGGTGCGAGCCATGGCTAAAAGCGCGGACCCCAGAGACAGGCATGAGACGCTAAGGCTGCTGCTGCCGCCACCAACAAGCCTGTGTGCGAGCACAGGTCACTATCCACACCCCTCTTCCGCGGAGCCTGTGCAGCCCGCCACTGCCAGTGTCCCGGGATCCAGGGACAACTCACCCAGGAGAACGCATGGCGAGCCTCAGGCTGGTGCAACGTCCCGCCGGCCTCTGCCGCCGCAGGCTCGCCCCGCACTCCGTACCCCTCTCTCACCACCCCCCTGAGTGAGCCAAATTCTCCGAAGCACCTGCTCCACTAACCCCGTCCTCTCTGAGCAAAGAACAGATGCCCTCAGGCGACCTACACGCTGAGGCGGGGCCAAATCCAAAGCTGAGCCCCAGGAGCTGTGAGAAGAAAGAAGAGAAAGGGAAATCTCTCCCAGCAGCCTCAGGAGCAGCGGATTAAAGCTCCACAATCAACTCGATGTACCTGCATCTGTGGAATACCTGAGTAGACAATGAATCAGCCCAAATTGAAAAGGTGGAATTTGAGAGCAAGATTTATGATTTTTTTCCCCTTTTCCTCTTGTTGTGACTGTGTATGTGTATGCTTCTGTATGAGATTTTCTCTGCATAGCTTTGTTTCCACCATCTGTCCTAGGGTTCTATCTGTCGGTTTTTATTTTGTTTTGCTTTTTCTTTTTTAAACAAAATTTTTTTCAATAATTATTTACTTTTATAACTTTATTTTATTTCATCTTACTTTATTTTACTTCATCTTCTCTTTCTTCCGTCCTTTCTGTCTTTCTTACTTTCCTTCTCTTTCTTTCTTTCTTTCTACTTTTTCTCCCTTTTATTACAAGCCATGATGAAAGGCTCTTGGTGCTCCAGACAGGTGTCAGTGCTGTGGCTTGGAGGTGGGAGAGCCAACTTCAGGACACTGGTCCACAAAAGACCTCCCAGCTTCATATAATATCAAACGGCAAATAATTCCCAGAGATCTCCACCTCAATGCCAAGACCCAGCTCAACTCAACGACTAGAAAACTATAGTGCTGGACACCCTATGACAAACAACTAGAAAGACAGGAACACAACCCCACCCATTAGCAGAGAGGATGCCTAAAATCATAGTAAGTCCACAGGCACCCCAAAACACACCACCAGACATGGACTTGCCCACCAGAGAGACAAGATCCAGCCTCATCCACCAGAACACAGGCACTAGTCCCCTACACCAGGAAGCCTACACAACACACTGAACGAACTTTAGTCACTGGAGACAGATACCAAAAACAATGGGAACTACGAACCTGCAGCCTGCAAAAAGAAGACCCCAAACACAGTAAGATAAGCAAAATGAGAAGACAGAAAAACACACAGTAGATGAAGGAGCAAGGTAAAAACCCACCAGACCTAACAAATGAAGAGGAAATAGGAGGTCTACCTGAAAAAAGAATTCAGAATAATGATAATAAAGATGATACAAAATCTTGGAAATAGAATAGAGAAAATGCAAGAAACATTTAAAAGGACCTAGAAGAACTTAAGAAACAAGCAACGATGAACAACACAATAAATGAAATTAAAAATACTCTAGATGGGATCAATAGCAGAATTACTGAGGCAGAAGAACAGATAACTGACCTGGAAGATAAAATAGTGGAAATAACTACTGCAGAGCAGAATAAAGAAAAAAGAATGACAAGAACTCAGGACAGTCTCAGAGACCTCTGGGACAACATTAAACGCACCAATATTCGAATTATAGGGGCTCCAGAAGAAGAAGAGAAAAAGAAAGGGACTGACAAAATATTTGAAGATTTTATACTTGAAAACTTCGCCAATATGGGAAAGGAAATAGTTAATCAACTTGAGGAAGGACAGAGAGTCCCATACAGGATAAATCCAAGGAGAAATACGCCAAGACAAATACTAATCAAACTGTCAAAAATTAAACACAAAGAAAACATATTAAAAGCAGCAAGGGAAAAACAACAAATAACACACAAGGGAATCCCCATAAGGTTAACAGCTGATCTTACAGCAGAAACTCTGCAAGCCAGAAGGAACTGGCAGGACATATTTAAAGTGATGGAGGAGATAAACCTGCAACCAAGATTACTCTACCCAGCAAGGATCTCATTCAGATTTGATGGAGAAATTAAAACCTTCACAGACAAGCAAAAGCTGAGAGACTTCAGCACCACCAAACCAGCTTTACAACAAATGCTAAAGGAACGTCTCTAGGCAAGTAACACAAGAGAAGGAAAAGACCTACAATAATGAACCCAAAACAATTAAGAAAATGGGAATAGGAACATACATATCGATAATTACCTTAAATGTAAAGGGACTAAATGCTCCCACCAAAAGACACAGACTGGCTGAATGGATACAAAAACCAGACCCATATGTATGCTGTCTACAAGAGACCC
Organism: Stenella coeruleoalba; assembly: GCF_951394435.1. Taxonomy (NCBI): domain Eukaryota; kingdom Metazoa; phylum Chordata; class Mammalia; order Artiodactyla; family Delphinidae; genus Stenella; species Stenella coeruleoalba. The sequence continues at coordinate 3,502,734 of NC_137168.1, forward strand.
ACTTCAGACCTAGAGACACATACAGACTGAAAGTAAGGGGATGCAAAAATATATTCCATGCAAATGCAAACCAAAAGAAAGCTGGAGTAGCAATTCTTATATCAGACAAAATAGACTTTAAAGTAAAGACTGTTAGAAGAGACAAAGAAGGACACTACATAATGATCAAGGGATTGATCCAAGAAGAAGATATAACAATTGTAAATATTTATGCACCCAACATAGAAGCACCTCAAAACATAAGTCAAATACTAACAGCTATAAAAGGGAAAATCGACAGTAACACATTCATAGTAGGGGACTTTAACAACCCACTTTCACCAATGGACAGATCATCCAAAATGAAAATAAAAAGGGAAACACAAGCTTTAAATGATACATTAAACAAGATGGACTTAATTGATATGTATAGGACATTCCATCCAAAAACAACAGAATACACATTTTTCTCAAGTGCTCATGGAACATTTTCCAGGATAGATCTAATGAGTGGGAAAAGATACCTTCAAATTCTATATCTCATATGGGGTTAATATCCAAAATATATAAAAAATTCACACAACTCAATTGAAAAAAACAAAAAAATCAATTAAAAAAATGGCCAAAGAATCTGAAATAGACATTTATCTAAAGACATACAGATGACCAACACATGTAAAGGCACATGTAAAGATGCTCAACATCTCTAATTATTAGAGAAGTGCAAATCAAAACCACAGTGAGATACCACCTCACACCTGTCAAAATGGCTATAATCAAAAAGAACAGAAATAACAAGAGTTAGTGAGGATGTGGAGAAAGGGGAACCCTCCTACACCGTTGGTGGGAATGTAAATTGGTGCAGCCACTATGAACAATAATATGGAGGTTCCTTAAAAATCAAAAATAGAGTTACCATATGATCAAGCAACACCACTTCTGGATATTTATCCAAAAAGAAATAAGTGATAACATTAATTTGAAAAGATACATGTATCCCAATATTTATAACAGCATTAGTTACAACAGCCAAGATATGCAAACAAGGTAAGTGGCCATTGTCAGGTGAATGAATAAAGAAGATGTGGTAAATACACACACACGTTGGAATATTACTCAGCCAGAAAAGAAGAAAATCTTGTCATTTGTGACAACATGGAGAAATCTTGACAGTACTGTGCTAAAATGAGGTAAGTCAAAGACATAAAGTATGGTCTCACTTATATGTGGAATCTAAAACAAACAAACAAAGACGGTCATAGATACAGAGAGAAGATTGGTGGTGGCCAGACCTGAAGGACAGAGTGAAATGAGTAAAGGTGCCAGACTTAATCATTCTGTATTGTGTATTTGAAAGTTGCTATGAAAGTAAATCTTATAGGTTCTCATCACAAGAAAAAAAAAAGTTGTAACCATGGTGGTGATGAACGTAAATGTAAATTCCCTGTAAAACAGACGTGGAATCATTTATACAAGACAGTCTATCAATTATTGAGAGATGTAAAAACTGTCTGGGATGTAAGCGGCCATATTTCTATTCTGTTTTTCTATAAAAATAGGAATCTTAAATACATGCCAAACTTCTGTACACATTTTTTCTACTAGGAAGCAAAAGACATACAGGAAACTTGCCAGGGTTCAGCCCTAGAAGTAGAGTCTCATGTTTGCACATTAAAGAAGGTGAACTTCTAAGAACATTAAGAACTCCTTCTACAAAGAGGAGTATTTTAAGAGATAATAGATTTTAAAATGTAGAGTCTAATTTACTATCTTTAAGTCATTTACTTTAAATAGTACTTTACTTTTTAAATGTTTATTTTTTATTAATTTCTACTGAAGTATAGTTGCTTTATAATGTGTTAGTTTCAGGTGTACAGTCAAGTGATTCAGTTATACATATATAAACAGATATTCCCTTTTTATACTCTATTCCATTATAGGTTATTACAAGATATTGAGTATAGTTCCCAGCGCTATACTGTAGGTCCTTGATGGTTATCTATTTTATATATACTAGTATGTATATTTTAATCCCAAACTAATTTATCCATCCTCCCTTTCCCCTTTACCATTTCTGACCCAGGACCAACATATTTCATGCTCAGAAGACAAGTTCACTTCTCCTTCTTCACCCCATGGTTTCAGATCCCAAGACTCAGCTCCTGCATTGTTCCCACAAAAGACCGCATAAACTGGACAAGTTTGGGGGACCCAGGCCTTGAATCCAAGCATAATGGTAACACCTGCTCTGGGGGTTCCCTGGATTTGTGCCCTGGGATCTCCACATGGCAAGGGCAGAATCAGTCACTGGTGTGTGGGTGTCAGGTCCTGAGAAGCAAGTAGTATTCACAGGACTGAATCCATCCCATTAACAGAGAACCAAGTGGAACTGCCAGGGCCTCCCACCCAGAATGTACACAAGAGAATACCATGGGAAGAATGGAAAGTGATATTAAGCGGAAACAATACAGAAGCACAAGAGCACAGATGAAACTTCCATTTCATATCCCTTTGCAGAGTCAGAAGCAATAAATTCTGGGTTTATTTTGACCGAGGTGAGAGGGCACTCTACCATGCCAGGCAAATTAGCATGTACTCTGCCCATTCCTATGCACTGGACTCTCCAAACCACACCGCTTTCCTCCAGCGCTGACATTAGCCCCTAAGGACAGGACACAGACCTATCAATTAATGATGAATAACCAAGCAGAGATAACCCCCAGCAAATACAGAGGACAATCCTAACATTCGATGAAACAGTCATTATAAGGGCATCTGTACTAACCAAATAATTCAGGTGACTATTAAACTCTACCTAGAGAATGCTCACAGAGATACAGCTTATGATCCTGGTAATACAGTGAATTTTAAGGAGCCAGTATGTTATCAAATGGGCGGTGGGCTCTCCAAAGCTCAGCAAATATCCCCAAACTTCTAACAGCTGTGCAACGTGGAAAGCAGACCCAGCCTTCCACGCAATCCGTGATCACACAGCAATCTGTGATCACACACAGCAAACGCAAACCAGGAGACAGGGCACATGAAAGGGCGAGCAACAGAGGACAAAGGACTCTGTGCTGGCTTCATGTGTCCCACACTGGGAGAGCCCCAAGACCAACTGAAGAGGCGCACGTTCAGAAAGACACGCGAGAGAGCGGAGACTTCCTGCTGCCAAAAGGGCAGGCTTTGCTGGCGAGAAATCAAAGTCGGAGATAAAAGTAAGAGGTAGACTGCGGAAACGGAGATGCTGCTGATGTCAGGAACGAGGTTCCTCCGTGGTCACGGAGCCGACCACCACCTGCCTCCGGCCCCCTGTTGGCTGGAGACCCGACACCTGTCCTGGGCGCTGCCCTGAAAACACAGGGGCCGGGTGCACCCGGTACCTGCAGCGGGAGTGGGCGGGGTCTAAGTGGTGGGTTCCCCGGTCTTCCTTACTCTATCCGGTTCTCGACCACCTCCCACTTGTAATAGGGACCGGGAGCCTCTGAGCCCTGGGCACCCCCTGCAGACGGCAGGCACCGGCTCCCTCCACCTTCCGCCAGGCCGTAGCTGCCTGAGTAACAAGGCTTCGGCTTTGCCAGCTGCTCCTCCGCCGGAAGCCGGCCCCGCCTGCCCAGCCAGCCCACCTTTCCGTGGCACCCTGCACGGATGTGGCCCGGGAGCGCTGGATCTCCTCCTCCAGGCGCCGCCGCTCCTCCTCCAGCCGGGCCACGTCCTCCGCCGGCCTCCTCTGCTGGATGATGAGCTGCAGCTCCTGAAGCAGGGCCTCCTTCTCCTTGATGAGCTTCAGCCTGTCCCTGTCGGCCTCGGCCATGCGCGGCCAGGACTCGCTCTCAAACTGGGCCACCTGCCTCTGGATATTTGCGACTCTGCGAGACAGGGACACTGAAAAATCCATGAACTTCATTTTTAAAATTCTCTTCACAATACAGACGCTAAAATCCTCAACTAAGTATTAGCAAATAGAATCCAACATAACACAAAAAGATTTACACCACAACCATCAAGTGGGATTTATCCTAGATGTGCTGGTTCAACATTCAAAAATCAATTAATATAATCCATCACAGCAACAGATTAAAAAAGATCATGTGACCATATCAAGAGATGCAGAACAAGCATCTGACAAAATCTAGCATTCATTTAGTATATATGAAAAACAAAACCAAAAACACCCCTCTAAAATAGAAACTTCCTCAATTTGATAAAGCACATCTACAAAAAAAAAATAATAATACAACTAATACCATTCTGTTTTTAATTTTTTTATTAATTTATTTTGGGCTGTGTTGGGTCTTCATTTCTGCGCGAGGGCTTTCTCTAGCTGTGGCAAGCAGGGGCCACTCCTCATCACAGTGTGCAGGCCTCTCACTATCGCGGCCTCTCTTGTTGCGGAGCACAGGCTCCAGACGTGCAGGCTCAGCAGTTGTGGCTCACGGGCCTAGTTGCTCCGTGGCATGTGGGATCCTCCCAGACCAGGGCTCGAACCCGTGTCCCCTGCATTAGCTGGCAGATTCTCAACCACTGCGCCACTAGGAAAGCCCCAATACCATTCTTAATGGTGTGAAGCTCAAGCTTTCTCACTGATATCAACTTCAAAACAACGGTTTACCCCATCACTAATCCTTTTCAACGTCATATGGAAGTCCTAACTAATGGAATAACATAAAAGGAATACACTGTGCACAGATTGGAAAGAAAGACATAAAACAGTCCTTGTTCACAGCTCACATAATCATCTATGAGGAAAACCCAAAAGAAACTGATAACAAAAAAAATTTCCCTTGGAACTCTTAAGCAATTAGTGCAAGATTGAAGTATACAAGCTTATACAAAAGTCAACTGCTTTCCTAAATACCATCAATAAACAAGTGGATCTTAAATTTAAAACACAATACCATTCACATGGCACCTCCAAAAATGAAATACTTAGTTATAAGTCTAACAAAACTTGTACAAGATCTATACAAAAGAAATTACAAAACTGTGATGAACTGAAACAAAGAAGAACTAAATAAATGAAGAGACATTCCATGTTCATGGATAGGAAAGATTCGACACTGTCAAGATGTCACTTCTTCCCAGCTTGCTCTATAGATACAAAACAATCCCAATCAAAAGTCTAGCAACTTGTATTTGTGGACATAACGAAATTGATTCTAAAGGGACAACAGGCCCAGAACAGTCAACACAATACTGAAGGAAGAGAACAAAGCTGGAGAACTGACACTATGAGACCTCAAGACTTAACATAAAGCAGTACGGTAATCAAGATAGTGTGGTACTGGCGAAAGAATATGATAGCAAAGACAGTCTTTTCATCAAATGGTGCTGGAACAACTGGACATCCACATGCAAAAAAAAAAATCATCTAGACACAGACTTCACACCCTTCACAAAATTTAACTCAAGACCTAAATATAAAACGCAAAACTATAAAACTCTTAGGAGATTACATAGGAGAAAACTAAGAGGACCTTGGTTTGGAAATGTCATTTTAGATACAATACCAAAGGCAGGATCCATGAAAGAAATAATGGGTAAGCTCAACTTCATTAAAATTAAAACTTCTGCTCAGTGAAAGCCAATGTCAACACATGTGAGACAACAAATCACAGACGGGGAGGAAACATTCGCAAAAGACACATCTGATCAGAACTGTTATCCAAAATATAGAAAGAATACTTAAAACTCAACAGTGAGAGAACAAAGAACTCAATTAAATGGGCCACCACCAATTAATGGACACCTCACTGAAGAAGATAAACAGACAGCAAAGCATATGAAAAAAAGATGCTCTAAATCATACGTCACCAGGGAAATGAAAATTAAAACAACAGTGAGGTTCTACTGCACACCTATTAGAATGGCCAAAATGAGGACACTGACAACATCAAATGCCGGTGAGGATGTGGAGTAACAGGAACTCCCATTCACTGCTGGAAGGAATGCAGAATGCTACAGCCACTTTGGCAGTTTCTCACAAAACTAAACACTCTTACCATGTGATCCAGCAGTCACACTCCTTGGTGTTTACCCAAAAGAGCTGAAATTTTATGTCCACACAAATCTACACATGGATGTTTTTAGCAGCTTTGTTTATAACAGACAAACCTTGGAAGCAATTTGTTTCCATCTCACTGCTTATTAATTTTGTCCTGCTTTTATTTATATCGTCTATGTATCAAGAAACACTTCCCTTTATGTTTTTACATTTTATCAATGGAAATATACGTTTATTCCATCAATAAAATTGTACATAGGATAAAAAAATAAACTTGGAAGCAACCAAGATGTCCTACTTTAGTAGATGAACAGAGAAATAAACTATGGTACATTTAAACAATGGGATATTATTCAGCACTAAAAAGGAATGAGCCATCAAGACATGAAATACAGGAAGGAAATTTACACAGTATTATAAGTGAAGAAGTCAATCTGAAAAGGCTACGTACTGCATGATTATATGTATATGATTTTCTGGAAAACTATGGAGTTAGTAAATACTCAGTGGTTTTCATAGGTTAGTGCTGAGGAAGGAATGAGTAGGCAAAGCACTGTGGATTTTTAGGGAATTGAAAAGACTGTACTGAATACCATAATATTGGATACATGTCATTATACATTTGTCCAAATGCACAGAATGTACAATACCATGAATGAACCCTAATGTAAAGGAACGATGGACTTCAGGTGATTATGATGTGACAATGTAGGTTCATGAATTGTAACAAATGTACTTACCCTCTGGTACATCTCTGGAGATGTTTATAGTGAGGGAGGTTATATGTGTAGATAGGTAAGAAGTACATGGGAACTCTATATTGTCCACTGAGTTTTGCTGTAAACCTGAAAATGCTCTAAAAAATAAAATATATGTAAAATATAAAATATACATAAGAAGGTGAAATGCAATGTTCTTTCATGAATAATCTACCTAAGTAGTTACCTAGACATTTTAAAGGTTATTCACTGTAACCTTAAAGGTTACATCTCTAGAAAATAAGAAATCACTCACTGTGTTTGGTAAATGTTACAGCAAAACATGTAACAATTACTTGCTAAGCATAGCATTGACCTATTTTCTGAGTTTAGTGCAGCCTGGCAAATTCCAGCCTACACTATGCATTTTCAGAACAAACATGCAAAATGCCCAGAGGAATATTCACAAGAGGCAACATTCCTTCAAAAAATACGAGCAAGCTAAAGAGAAGAAGTATATGATTAATAATGTGACCACTGTAGATAATCAATATGGATAATGAATTTTGAAATATTACATGTGGAAATTTTAAAGTCCAACACTACTACATCATAACAAGCAAGAATAAATTGAATATAAAACCACTTAGCAAACTGAAGACCTAGGTCAGTTAATGCTTGTCCTTAGCAGGGAGTCATGTGAGCTGCTTCTGTTGATATTTTTACATTTTCTAAGAAGCCAAGAAAAGTGAAATTCCAGACATACATAAATTATACACAATGATGAGAGCCAATTATTTAGCCAGAAAGTATCCTCCTTACACTAGCTGGTATCCTGCTGTTTTGTCTTCAAGATAGTATTTCATTTTTGACGAAAGAAATTTCTTTTTGATACGCTTTATAGCTTTAAGTAGGACATATTTTAAACAACTGTGTTTTAACAAGTTACCAAAGGGTGAAAAGAGATAAAGTCGCTAAGCAGGTGACAGTAATGCTAAAGCAGTGGGACAATATTGAAAACAAGGGGCCCTAAGCATTTGAGGAGAAATATGACGTATTAATTGTCTCAGTTTTGCCCATGTTCTAAAATTAAGACTAGGAAAGATAAACAAACAGGCACAAATATAGTCAAATATTGAATTTCAGAAGCCAGACTATTTATTATTATTTAGGTCAATATAAATAATTGCATCTAAATTCTTTCAAACAAAATGAAATGGAATATCTACTGCTATTACCTGTTACTCTAGTACTTAAAATGTCTTTGAAAACAATTATGTGTGGCTTTTTCCATTAATGGCTCAACATTAACCTATTGAGCTAAATAACTAAAAGGAAAAAACAATAGTTTAACTTAGGCTGGTCTGAGGGACTGATACTCAGTCTAAGAGGAAGCAAAAAGGGAGTTCTCAGCCAGAAGGATAAAAAAAAGCTGAAAAATCTCCATTCTTAATGAATCAGATCTTTACAAGTGTTAGCAATATTTTGAATTTGACATTTTAAATGCACTTGACATTTTGTTACATGTATTCGGAAGCTAAACAAAAAATGAGAATCCATTATTTTGTATTACATTAGACACTGCATTTTGGTAAAATTGTAGGTAGACACATACTGAACTGTGTTCAATTTCTCTCCAGGGAAAAAGAAGTAAGCAGGAGGCAAGATTTTTAAAATGAGTTTCTTACCTCTTTCTGGCCTCCTCACATTGCTGATTAAGTCTGACTTGGTCTACAAGGTTTGCTTTATCATCAAAGGCAAACTTTGGGGAATAAAAGAAAAACAATAAAAATTCATATTAAAACATTTTCAAAATTGTAAATTCATTTAAATTTCAGCAACAGTTAAAAATATTCTTTTAATTCTTCTTTAAATTTCAATTTTTTAAAGCACTGGAAGGAAATGTACCAAATAAAATTCTGTTGCAATCTCTGACCAGAGGGGTTTGGGAACCTGGGTTTAATATTATCTAAACAGTGGACTTTTTTTCCCCAGGGGAAAAATATTCGTTTGTTATTATATGAAACAAAATTGAAGTTTTTTGTTTTTGTTTTTTGTGGTACGCGGGCCTCTCACTGTTGTGGCCTCTCCTGTTGCGGAGCACAGGCTCCGGACACGCAGGCTCAGCAGCCATGGCTCACGGGCCCAGCCACCCCGCGGCATGTGGGATCTTCCCGGACTGGGGCACGAACCTGTGTCCCCTGCATCGGCAGGGGAACTCTCAACCACTGCGCTACCAGGGAAGCCCAAAATTGAAGTTTTTAAAGAAAGAAATAATTTATTAAGAGTTGATACAAAGGTTTAAAATATTATCCCATTTTGTACAGTGTTCTCAAATATCAAGTTTCTCAATGAATACGGAATGATCATGTCCTACTAAGAAATAATAAAATCTGAAGAAGACAGACTAGTATGTGTTTGGGATATAGGATAACTCTCTCCAATATGGTATGCTATATAAAAGAACAAAATGTAAAAATAAGGAAATCAAAGAATAAAAATGACTGGGATTGGGCAATATTACTTTAAGAGCTAGAATATAAAATGTGGTGTTCTGGATCCAATCAGTAGTTGTATTTAAATATTTTTCCTACTAATTACACTGAAGTGAACGACATGCTAGACAAAACAAAAAGACCTATACGAAACACAACTGTGGCTTACTTTTTTCATTCCTGGAAATGTCATAAAAATGTATTTTCAACAAATCCTTCAGGGACTTCCCTGGTGGTGCACGGGTTAAGAACCCTCCTGCCAATGCAGGGGACACGGGTTCAATTCCTGGTCCAGGAAGATCCTACATGCCATGGAGCAACTAAGCCTGTGCACCGCAACTACTGAGCCTGTGCTCTAGAGCCTGCAAGCCACAACTACTGAGCCTGCATGCTGCAACTAATGAAGCCCGCGCACCTATAGCCCATGCTGCGCAAGAGAAGCCACCACAATGAGAAGCCCGCGCACCACAATGAAGAGTAGCCCCCGCTTGCTGCAACTAGAGAAAGCCTGCACACAACAAAGACCCAATGCAGCCAACAATAAATAAATTTTAAAAAAATCCTTCTAGGTGTAGACTTGACTTTATTAGATCATATATTATGACCACTAAGTCTTTTTCCTTTTAATAACTTCATGTCAACAAATATTTAAGAACATTCTACTTGAATGATTAGTAATTTATCTGTTGATACACATTTTGATAAGTTTCTATTGTGAATTTCTCTACACGTGTATTGCCTTGGAAATATACTGAACGACAAGATGAAGAAGTGGCTTATGGTGCACTGAAAATTCTCCAATGAAATGAGTCACAATCATATATTTAAACAGTTCTATCAGCTCCCCCTTTCCACAAACTCTGCTCAGTATACATATTTAGATATGAAGTTTGACATCTTCAGAAACTTTCCAGAAAGGAAATGCTCTACTTGTCTTTTCATCACCCTCTTTATCACTGAGCTGATTCTTCAGTGAGATTAATACACTTCACTCCTTAAATCTCTTCTAAAAGTAATTTACAAACTTGTAGGCTTCACTCTTCTTTGAGACAAATAAAAATGTTTTAGTCAAAAACAAAGCAACCTACAATTAAAAAATACCAAAATAGTTCCTGTCTCAGTTTCTATATAGTCCTATACCATGTACCACAAATTCCAAATTCCAATGTTATGCTGATATTGCTTGTAAGTCTCTGGTTACAAATCCCTATTCTTGGAAAACATGTCATATACCTAACACCTGCCCTCAAAACTGGCTCATAATATTAACTAAAATAGATACACTTCTAAGTTGGCCCTCAACAATCTTCACTTTCTGTTATTCAGCCCAGGTGTGTTCACCTCTACTAGAAAGTAGGTTGGACCCAGTGACTTGATTCGATCCAACAGAAAAGAGCAAAAGTAAAGAAAAGTCATTTCTGTGATTAGGTTACAATGGATTGTTACTCCCATCATGTTAGGTGACTTTCTCTATTGCCTTCTCAGCTTGCACATTTTGGTGAAACAAACTGCCATGCTGAAGAGTATAGGTGATTTACAATGTTGTGTTAGTTTCAGGTGTATAGCAAAGTGAATCAGTTTTACATATACATGTATCCGCTCTTTTTAAAATTCTTTTCCCACGTAGGTCATTACAGACTGTTGAGTAGAGTTCCCTATGCTATAGAGTAGGTCCTTATTAGCTATAAACTTTACACATAGTAGTGTCTATATGTCAATCCCAATCTTCCAGTTTATCCCTCCTCCCCTTTCCCCGTCTAACCACAGTTTGTTTTCTACATCTGTGACTCTATTTCTGTTTTGTATATAGGTTCATTTGTATCGTTTTTTTTGATTCCACATATAAGCAATATCATATGATATTTGTCTTTCTCTGTCTGACCTACTTCACTTAGTATGGTAATCTCTAGTTCCATCCATATTGCTGCAAATGGCATTATTTCATTCTTTTTTATGGCTGAGTAGTATTCCATTGTATATATGTACCACATCTTTATCATTCCATGGTCAATGGACACTTAGCTTGCTTCCATGTCCTGGCTATTGTAAATAGTGCTGCAGTGAACACTGGGGTGCATGTATTTTTTCGAATTATGGTTTTCTCTGGATATATGCCCAGGATTGGGATAGCAGGATCATATGTAGCTCTATTTTTAGCTTTTTAAGGAAGCTCCATACTGTTATCCATAGTGGCTGCACCAGTTTACATTTCCAACAACAGTGGAATTTATTGCTTGTAGACTTTTTGATAATGGGCATTCTGACTGCTGTGAGGTGATATCGCATTGTAATTTTGATTTGCATTTCTCCGATAATTAGTGATGTTGAGCATATTTTCATGTGACTTTTGGCGATCAGTATGTCTTATTTTGAGAAATGTCTACTTAGATCTTCCACCCATTTTTTTGATTGCCTTGTTTGTTTCTTTTTGATATCCAGCTGCATGAGCTGTTTGTATATTTTGGAGATTTATCCCTTGTTGGTCACTCTGCAAATATTTTTTCTCATCTGTCTTTCCCTAGTCTTTTCATTTTGTTTATGGTTTCCTTTGCTGGGCAGAAGATTTTCAGTTTAATGAGGTCCCATTTGCTTATTTTTGTTTTTATTTTCATTACTCTAGGAGGTGGGTCAAAAATGATCTTCCTGTGATTTATGTCAAAGACTGTTCTTCCTATGTTTTCCTCTAAGAGTTTTATAACATCTGGTCTTACTAACCCATTTTGAGTTTATTTTTGTGTATGATGTCAGAGAATGTTCTAATTTCATTCTTTTACATGTAGCTGTCCAGTTTTCCCAGCATTCCTTATTGAAGAGACTGTCTTTTCCCCCTTGTACATTCTTGCTTGTTTGGTCACCTAATCTGAGACTGACTTTCTAATTGACCTGACACTTTGACTGCAGTTTTAAAACCCACATAGCAAGAGCTAATATATGATATCATATGTACTTATGATATAGGGCATAGCTTTTTGGTATTTTTCTCTATAGTAACATGATGTAGTAGACAGTGCAGGAGTTTAATCATCAGAGATGTAATTTTGAACCCAGACTTGCCTCTCTCAGCTTTAAGACCTTAGGTAACCTGGCACCTTAGTCTCCTCATCATACTACGTAACAGAGATGGGAACAACTGGTTAAAATGAGGTCAGACGTGGGAAGATGCCTGCTCCCGTACACTTAAGAGTTTCATCAATAAGAAGAATTTACTGCTATTGTTATTATAACTCTGTAACAAGCTTCACACCAAAAGGTTTAGGACATTCTATATAAATCATTACAAAAGTCTTTGATCTAACCCCTTTCTCCTCATGCTAGTTAGAAATAAATACATTCTAATTCTAACCTCCTGACAAGAAGCAATGACTAACTAAAGAAACTGAGTGAGTCAGACTTCTTTCCTTCTCTCAGTCACTCCAAAATCTTTAGAAAAAAATATTATTTTTTGGGTTAACAGATTCTTCCCTGTGTGTTACAGTTAGTGACCATATTCTTTAAACCACATAATACATGTGGTTGAAAATGTACAAGTGTACTATTAGGAAAATGAGGGGAAAACTGAAAATAGGCTGTTCCAGAAAATTCAAGAAATACTCATTATTTACTATACTTCCAAAAGAGGAAATGTTTGCTGAGTTTCAAAATAGTAGCTAATTATTTTTTTTCTCATTTTGAACATTTAATGACTAGTACTGTTAACAACACAAGATACAATCAAACAAGAATAAGCTGTGTGACCTTGGGCAAGTCACTTCACCTCTCTGAGCCTCAAATTCCAAACCTGCAATATAACAATTTTTTTAACATCTTTATGGGAGTATAATTCTTTTACAATAGTGTGTTAGTTTCTGCTTTATAACAAACTGAATCAGTTATACATACACATATGTTCCCATATCTTTTCCCTCTTGCGTCTCCCTCCGTCCCACATTCCCTATCCCACCCCTCTAGGTGGTCTCAAAGCACCAAGTCGATCTACCTGTGTTTTGCGGCTGCTTCCCACTAGCTATCAATTTTAGATATGGTAGTGTATATATGTCCATGCCACTCTCTCGCTTTGTCACAGCTTACCCTTCCCAATCCCCATATCCTTAAGTCCATTCTCTAGTAGGTCTGTGTCTCTATTCCTGTCTTACCCCTAGGTTCTTCATGACATTTTTTTCTTAAATTCCATATACATGTGTTAGCATATGGTATTTGTCTTTCTCTTTCTGACTTACATCGCTCTGTATGACAGACTCTAGGTCCATCCACCTCATTACAAATAGCTCAATTTCATTTCTTTCTATGTCTGAGTATATTGCATTATATATATGTGCCACATCTTATTTATCCATTCATCCAATGATGGACACTTAGATTGTTTCCATCTTTGGGCTATTGTAAATAGAGCTGCAATGAACATTTTGGTACATGACTCTTTTTGAATTATGGTTTTTTCAGGGTATATGCCCAGTAGTGGTATTGCTGGGTCATATGGTAGTTCTATTTGTAGTTTTTAATGAACCTCCATACTGTTCTCCACAGTGCCTATCTCAATTTACATTCCAACCAACAGTGGAAGAGTGTTCCCTTTTCTCCACACCCTCTCCAGCATTTATTGTTTCTAGATTTTTTGATGATGGCTTTTCTGACTGCTGTGAGATGATATGTCATCGTAGTTTTGATTTGCATTTCTCTAATGATTAATGAAGTTGAGCATTCTTTCATGTGTTTGTTGGCAGTCTGTATATCTTCTTTGGAAAAATGTCTATTTAGGTCGTCTGCCCATTTTTGGATTGGATTGTTTGTTTTTTTGTTATTGAGCTGCATGAGCTGCATATAAAATTTGGAGGTTAATCCTTTGTCAGTTGCTTCATTTGCAAATATTTTCTACCATTCTGAGGGTTGTCTTTTGGTATTTTTTATGGTTCCTTTCTGTGCAAAAGCTTTGAAGTTTCATTAGGCCCCATTTGTTTATTTTTGTTTTTATTTCCATTTCTCTAGGAGGTGGGTCAAAAAAGATTTTGCTGTGATTTATGTCATAGAGTACTCTACCTATGTTTTCCTCTAAGAGTTTGATAGTTTTTCTCCTTACATTTAGGTCTTTAATCCATTTTGAGTTTTTTTGTGTGTGTGGTGTTAGGGAGTGATCTAATCTCATACTTTTACATGTACCTGTCCAGTTTTCGCAGTACCACTTCCTGAAGAGGCTGTCCTTTCTCCATTGTACATTCCTGTCTCCTTTATCAAAGATAAGGTGACCATATGTGCATGGGTTTATATCTGGGCTTTCTATCCTGTTCCATTGATCTATCTTTCTGTTTTTGTGCCAGTACCATACTGTCTTGATTACTGTAGCTTTGTAGTATAGTCTGAAGTCAGGGAGCCTGATTCCTACTGCTCTGTTTTTTATTCTCAAGATTGCTTTGGCTATTCAGAGTCTCTTGTAATTCCACACAAATTGTGAAATTTTTTGTCCTAGTTCTGTGAAAAATTTCAGTGGTAGTTTGATAGGGATTGCATTGAATCTGTAGATTGCTTTGGGTAGTGGAGTCATTTTCACAATGCTGATTCTTCCAATCCAAGAACATGGTATATCTCTCCATCTATTTGTATCATCTTTAATTTCTTTCATCAGTGTCTGATAATTTTATGCATACAGGTCTTTTGTCTCCTTAGGCAGGTTTATTCCTAGATATTTTATTTTTGTTACAATGGTAAATGGGAGTGTTTTCTTAATTTCACTTTCAGATTTTTCATCATTAGTGTATAGGAATGCCAGAGATTTCTGTGCATTAACTTTGTATCCTGCTACTTTACCAAATTCATTGATTAGCTCTAGTAGTTTTCTGGTAGCATATTTAGGATTCTCTATGTGTAGTATCATGTCATCTGCAAAGAGTGACAGCTTTACTTCTTCTTTTCCAATTTGGATTCCTTTCATTTCCTTTTCTTCTGTGATTGCTGTGGCTAAAACTCCCAAAACTATGTTGAATAAGAGTGGTGAGATAGGGCAACTTTGTCTTGTTACTAATCTTAGTGGAAATGATTTCAGTTTTTCACCATTGAGGACAATGTTGGCTGTGGGTTTGTCATATATAGCCTTTATTATGTTGAGGAAAGTTCCCTCAATGCCTACTTTCGGCAGGGTTTTTATCATAAATGGGTGTGAATTTTGTCAAAAACTTTCACTGCATCTATCGAGATGATCATATGGTTTTTCTCCTTCAATTTGTTAATATGGTGTATCACTTGATCATGGTGTATGATCCTTTTAATGTGCTGTTGGTTCTGTTTGCCAGTATTTTGTTGAGGATTTTTGCATGTATGTTCATCAGTGATATTGGCCTGTAGTTTTCTGTCTTTGTGACATCCTTGTCTGGTTTTGGTATCAGGGTGATGGTGGCCTTGTAGAATGAGTTTGGGAGTGTTCCTCCCTCTGCTATATTTTGGAAGAGTTTGAGAAGGATAGGTGTTAGCTCTTCTCTAAATGTTTGATGGAATTTGCCTGTGAAGCCATCTGGTCTTGGGCTTTTGTTTGTTGGGAGATTTTTAATCACAGTTTCAATTTCATTGCCTGTGATTGGTCTGTTCATATTATCTATTTTTTCCTGATTCAGTCTTGGCAGGTTGTGCCTTTCTAAGAATTTGTCCATTTCTTCCTGGTTGTCCATTTTATTGGCATAGAGTTGCTTGTAGTAATCTCTCATGATCTTTTGTATTTCTGCAGTGTCAGTTGTTACTTCTCCTTTTTCATTTCTAATTCTATTGAGTCTTCTCCCTTTTTTTCTTGCTGAGTCTGGCTAATGGTTTATCAATAATATTTATCTTCTCAAAGAACCAGCTTTTAGTTTTATTGATATTTGCTATCATTTCCTTCATTTCTTTTTCATTTACTTCTGATCTGATTTTATGATTTCTTTCCTTCCACTAACTTTGGGGTACTTTTGTTCTTCTTTCTCTATTTGCTTTAGGTGCAAGGTTAGGTTGTTAATTCGAGATGTTTCCTGTTTCTTAAGGTAGGATTGATTGCTATAAACCTCTCTTAGAACTGCTTTTAATGCATCCCATAGGTTTTGGGTCGTCGTGTCTCCATTGTCATTTGTTTCTAGGTATTTTTTGATTTCCTCTTTGATTTCTTCAGTGATCACTTCGTTATTAAGTACTGTATTGTTTAGCCTCCATGTGTTTGTATTTTCTACAGATCTTTCCCTGTAGTTGACATCTAGTCTCATAGCATTGTGGTCGGAAAGGAAACTTGATACAATTTCAATTTTCTTAAATTTACCAATGCTTGATTTGTGACCCTAGATTTGATCTATCGTGGAGATGTTCCATGAACACTTGAGAGAAATGTGTGTTCTGTTGTTTTTGGATGGAATGTCCTATAATTATCAATTAAGTCCATCTTGTTTAATGTATTATTTAAAGCTTGTTTTTCCTTTTTTATTTTCATTTTGGATGATCTTTCCATTGGTGAAAGCGGGTTGTTAAAGTCCCCTACTATGAATGTGTTACTGTCGATTTCCCCTTTTATGGCTGTTAGTATTTGCTTTATGTATTGAGGTGCTTCTATGTTGGGTGCATAAATATTTACAATTGTTATATCTTCTTCTCGGATCGATCCCTTGATCATTATATAGTGTCCTTCTTTGTCTCTTGTAATAGTCTTTATTTTCAATCTATATTGTCTTATATGAGAATTGCTACTCCAGCTTTCTTTTCATTTCCATTTGTATGGAATATCTTTTTCCATTCTCTCACTTTCAGTCTGTATGTGTCCCTAGGTCTGAAGTGGGTCTTATAGACAGCACACATATGGGTCTTCTTTTTGTATCCATTCAGGCAGTCTGTGTCTTTCGGTGGAAGCATTTATCCACTTACATTGAAGGTAATTATCGATATGTATGTTCCTATTCCCATTTCTTAATTGTTTTGGATTTGTTACTGTAGGTCTTTTCCTCCTCTTGTGTTTCTTGCCTAGACAAGTTCGTTTAGCATTTCTTTTAAAGCTGGTTGGTGCTGCTCCACTCTCTCAGCTTTTGCTTGTCTGTAAAGTTTTAATTTCTCCATCAAATCTGAGTGAGATCCTTGCTGGGTAGTGTAATCTTGGTTGTAGGTTTTTCTCCTTCATCACTTTAAATATGTCCTGCCAGTCCCTTCGGCTTGCAGAGTTTATGCTGAAAGATCAGCTGTTAATCTTATGGGGATTCTGTTGTGTGTTATTTTTCCCTTGCTGCTTTTAATATGTTTTCTTTGTATTTAATTTTTGATAGTTTTATTAATATGTGTCTTGGTGCGTTTCTCCATGGATTTATGCTGTATGGGACCCTCTGTGCTTCGTGGACTTGATTAACTATTTCCTTTCCCAAACTGGGGAAGTTTTCAACTATAATCTCTTCAAATATTTTCTCAGTCCCTTTCTTTTTCTCTTCTTCTTCTGGGACCCCTATGATTTGAATGTTGGTGTGTTTACTGTTGTCCCAGAGGTCTCTGAGACTGTCCTCAGTTCTTTTCATTCTTTTTTCTTTATTCTGCTCTGCAGTAGGTATTTCCACTATTTTATCTTCCAGGTCACTGTCTTCAGGTCTTCTGTCTCAGTTATTCTGCCATTGATCCCTTCTAGAGTATTTTTAATTTCATTTATTGTTTTTCATCATTGCTTGTTTCCTCTTTAGTTCTTCTAGGTTCTTGTTAAATGTTTCTTGCATTTTCTCTATTCTATTTCAAACATTTTGGATCATCTTTACTAACATTATTCTGAATTCTTCTTCAGGTAGACTGCCTATATCCTCTTCATTTGTTAGGTCTGGTGGGTTTTTGTCTTGCTCCTCCTGCTGTGTGTTTTTCTGTTTCTCATTTTGCTCATCTTACTGTGTTTGGGGTCTCCTTTTTGCAGGCTGCAGGTTCGTGGTTCCCTTTATTTTTGGTGTCTGCCCCCAGTGGTTAAGGTTGGTTCAGTGGGTTGTGTAGGCTTCCTGGTAAAAGGGACTAGTGCCTGTGTTCCGGTGGATGCGGCTGGATCTTTTCTTTCTGGTGGGCGGTCCACATCTGGTGGTTTGTTTTGGCGTGTCTCTGGTCTTATTATGTTTTTTGGCAGCGTCCCTGCTAATGGGTGGGGTTGTGTTACTGTCTTCTAGTTTTTTGGCATAGAGTGTCCAGCACTGCAGCTTGCTGGTGTTGAGTGCATCTGTGTGTTGGTGGTGAGATGGAGATCTCTGGGAGGTTTTCACCATGTGATATTATGTGGAGCTGGGACATGTCTTTTGGACCAGTGTGGAGAAAAAGAAAGCAAGAAAGAAGGAAGGAAGGAAGGAAGGAAGGAAGGGAGGGAGGGAGGGAGGGAGGAAGGGAGCAAGGGAGGGAGGAAAGGAGGTAGGAAGGAAGGAAGGAAAGAAGGAAGGAAAGAAAGAATGAAAGAAAGAGGATAAAATAAAATAAAGATAAAACAAAATAGAATTATTAAAATAAAAAATAATTATTAAGAAAAAAAAATTTTTTAAGTAAAAAAATAACCGGATGGGCAGAGTCCTAGGACAAATGGTGAAACCAAAGCTATACAGACAAAATCTCACACAGAAGCATACACAAAGACACTCACAAAAAAAGGAAAAGGGGAAAAAATAATACATCTTTTAATATATTAAAATTCTCAAAATCTACCTCCTCAATTTGGGATGATTTGGGGGCTCTGGTTCACTCAGGCTGCGGGGAGGGAGGGGTCCGGATGTGGGGCGAGCCCATGTGGCAGAGGCCGGCGTGACGTTGCAGCAGCCTGAGGCTCGCCATGTGTTCTCACCAGGAAGTTGTCCCTGGATCCTGGGACCCTGGCAGTGGCGGGTTGCACAGGCTCCCGGGAGGGGAGGTGTGGAGAGTGACCTGTGCTCGCACACAGGCTTCTTGGTGGTGGCAACATTGGCCTTAGCATCTCCCGCCCATCTCTGGGGTCCGCGCTGTTAGCCGCGGCTCGCGCCTGTCTCTGGAGGTCCTTTAAGCAGCACTCGTAATCCCCTCTCCTTGTTCACCAGGAAACAAAGAGGGAAGAAAAAGTCTCTTGACTCTCAAGCAGGTCCAGACATTTCCCCGGACTCCCTCCCAGCTAGCCGTGGTGTATTAACCCCCTGCAGGCTGTGTTCAGGCCACCAACCCCAGTCCTCTCCTTGCACTCCAACCGAAGCCTGAGTCTCAGCTCCCAGCCCCGCCCGCCCCGGCAGGTGAGCTGACAAGCCTCTCGGGCTGGTGAGTGCCAGTTGGCACTGATCCTCTGTGCAGGAATCTCAATGCTTTGCCCTCCACACCCGTTTCTGCGCTCTCCTCCGTGGCTCCAAAGTTCCCCCCTCCACCACCTGCAGTCTCCGCCCGTGAAGGGCCTTCTAGTGTGTAGAAACTTTTCCTCCTTCACAGCTCCCTTCCACTGGTGCAGGTCCCATCCCTATTCTTTTGTCTCTGTTTATTCTTTTTTCTTTTGCCCTACTCAGGTACGCAAGGAGTTTCTTGCCTTTTGGGAGGTCTGAGGTCTTCTGCCAGTGTTCAGTAGGTGTTCTGTAGGAGTTGTTCCACGTGTAGATGTATTTCTTATGTATCTGTGGGGAGGAAGGTGATCTCCGCGTGTTACTCTTCCACCATCTTCCCCCTGCAGTACTAATTATTTCAAGACCTGAGTTTTATGTCAATCTATTTTCTTTATTCTCTCATCTTTTTCTGTCTTCACCTTTCCACTTACACATCTCTGTTTAATAAGTCTTAGGAAAAAGACGCAGTCCAAGTGGATTTCTATTTGGTAAAATCTTAACAGCAAATGTCACTCAATGACATTACAAAAGTACTGCTTTTAAATATCCACAGTCCAGTTTCAAATACTGATTCCCAACCCTCGCCTAACTCAAAGATTCACACATTATCAAAAGTGCATTTTGAAATTCTACCAAGTCTCAAACAAAATTAATTTTAATTCAGGTAAATTTCCTAACCTTTTTTTAGAACAATGACAAACAGTATCAAAGTAGAAGCCAAGAGTGCCTCAGCTACAAAGACTTTAGTAACCTAGTGTTGTAAAGTCAATCCTCAGGCAACCAGGGGAAAAATCCATTCTGCCACCTAATAAGTAAAGTTTTATAGGAACATAGCCACACCAATTTGTTCTTCTAGAACCTATGGGTCCTTGTATACTAGATGGCAGAGCTGAATAGCTGACAGACACCACATCCCTGAAAAGCCTAATACATTCACTGTCTGATCCTTCTACAGAAAAAGCTTGCCAATCTGTGCATTAGAAAGTCATGTTTTGTTGAAAAAGTGTTTAATCTCAACTCTGCAAAGGGTTCTTTTAAAAAATCTAAGTCACAAGGACAAAGGTAGCTAAAAATTTAACTGCATCCCATACCATTGAACCTTCACAAGAGGGAATCAAACAATATGCTGTCTTTCAACCTAACTGCATAAAACATTAAATATTTGTGAAAATGGAAAATTAAACAAAACTGCTGATGGCAACACAAAAGAAGCCCTTCTCTCTCAGCACACTTGTTTCTTGTCCCTTAAGCAAGCATACCTCTCCAATGATATCCGTTTGAGATGAAGCATCACAGAACTGTTGAGGCAAATGAGAATCTACAAGTGAGCCCAAACTCTGAGAAAAATCCTGCAGAGAGTCAGTAATAAAGGAGAAATTCTTGAAACCATTGGTAAGGTTCACCAGGCTCTGTAACAGAATAAGACAAACTATTTGAAGAGAGATGTAATGCTTCCCTTCTCTTTAAAGCAGTCATTTCACTCCAATTATAGGTCTCCAACTCTCACTGGGCAGTTGACCCACCCCACTCTCCATTCTTGTTAGATTTAAAAGAAAATTTTCTCACTACTTGCACCTTTAATACAATTTTTTATAATTTAAACCAGTGATTGACTGATTCTGATGGATTGTGACTAAAATGGCAAATAATTGTGGTACCATTTTAACTAGCTTTTAAAATCTTTGTTTCCTAAAGAAAAACAGTTATGTTAGTAAGAAAAAAATGCTAAAATCCCTTGAGATCTTCATAGATAAACCACAGAGAATGTGAAAACAATTCCCATACTGTGCTCATATATGTTTTAGAGAGCTCAAATGCACCTAACACAATGCTTTCAAACTGAACCATTCTGTGGCAGTTAATACAATCACCATGTTGTACAACCACTGCTTCTTATCTAGTTCTAAAACATTTCCACTGCCCCAAGAGGAACAAGCAGTATCACTGGTTCCCTGACCTTAAGCAAATGACAATCACTTTTTTCCTCTAACGATTTACTTATTGTGAATATTTCATATAAAAAAATCATACAAAATCATACAACTTATGTCTGGCTCCTTTCATTTATAATAACATTTCTGAGATTCAAACATATAGCATGTTAACTACTTCACTCCTTTTTATGGCTGAATAATATTCCATTCTATATATAATTGAATATATATGCATTCATCGGCTGATAGGCACAAGCTATTTCTATCTCTTTTCTACTGAAAAATAATGCTGCTATGAATATGTATGAATTCATATGAATACCTGTTTTAAACTCTTTACATATAGATAAATTTGGCAGTGGAACTGCTGGATCATACAGTAAGTTGTACTTTTTGAAGTATTCTCAAACTGCTTTCCAGAATGGCTGCATGTTTTATAATCAACAGCAACATACAAGGGTTCGATTTCTCCATATCCTCACCAACACTTGTTATTTGCAGTTTTTAAATTATATACCATCTTATTGTGCGGGAAATATTATTTCACTGTTCTTGGCTTTGCATTTCCTCAATGATTAATGATGCTGAGCATTTTTTCATATGCTTACTAGCCATTTGTCCATCTTCTTTCAAGAAATATCTGTTTAGGTTTTACCCCCTTTCAATTGAATTGTTTGCCTTTCTTTTGTTAGGTTTAAGAGTTTTTTTGTTCTTGTTCTGCATGCTACTTAAAAAATATATGATTTGCAAATATTTTCTCTGATTTTTGTGGATACCTTTTAACTGCTGGCATCACTTAATGCATAACACTTTATTTGAATTACAAAGTTTCTATTTTTTCTTTTATTCTCTGTGCTGTCTTGTGTTATATCCAAGAAAAGACTACCAAATCCAATGCTCTGAAGATTTTCCTCTGTGTTTTCCTCAAAGAGTTTTGTAATCTTAGCTCCTGCATTTACATCCTTCATCAATTCTGAGTTAACCTTTTTATAGTGTAAAGTAAGGCTGCAGCTTCATTCCCCTGCATGTGAATATCCAGTTTTCCAAACACCATTTGTTGAACAGAGTGTCCTTTCTAGTAATGAATAACAGTCTTGACTCCTTTGTGGAAAATCAATTGACCATATATATGAGAGCTTATATATGGGCTCTGTATTCTATTCCATTGGTCCACATGTTTGTCCTTATGCCAGTAGCACACAGTTTTACTTACTGTGGCTTTGTGCTAAGTTTTGAAATCAGGAAGTATGAGTCCTTTCACCTTGGTCTTTCTTTTGCAAAATGTTTTGGCTACCTAGGGGATCCCTTGAAATTCCATATGAAGTTGAGGACGGATTTTCTATTTCTGAAAAAGAAAACACTATTGGGGCTTTGACAGGGATTGAACTAAAACTACTGATTACCATGGACAGTATAATCCTTTGAATAATGTTAAGTCTTCAAATCCATGAGCATGGAATAACCTTCTTTTATTTATGTTTTCTTTACCGATTGTTCATCATTAGCATACAGCATTTTCCTTTGTTAGTATTCTCATTTTGTTCACACTGTTTTCTAGACTTACTGTAGTATTTTGTCCACATTTTTTATTATGCTTTTTGATGATGTCTTACACGTGTGTTTTAAACTCTTTGTAGAGGGAGTTGAGGAAGATGGCGGAAGAGTAAGACGAAGAGATCACCATCATTCCCACAGATACATCAGAAATACATCTCTGCATACCTGGGTAGGGCAAAAGAAAAAACAGAGACAAAAGAATAGGGACGGGAACTGCACCAGTGGTAGGCAGCAATGAAGGAGGAGAGGTTTCCACACACTAGGAAGCCAACCAAGAAGCCTGTGTGCGAGCACAGGTCACTATCCACACACCCCTTCCGGGGACCCTGTACAGCCCACCACTGCCAGGGTCCCGGGATCCAGGGACAACATCCCCAGGAGAACGCACAGCGCGCCTCAGGCTGGTGCAACGTCACACTGGCCTCTGCAGCCGCAGGCTCACCCGGTACTCCGTGCCCCTCCCTTCTCCCGGCCTGAGTGAGCCAGAGCCCCCGAATCAGCGGCTCCTTTAACCCCATCCCGTCTGAGCGAAAAACAGATGCCCTCAGGCGACCTACATGCAGAGGTGGGGCCAAATCCAAAGCTGAGCCCCGGGAGCTGTGCAAACAAAGAAGAGAAAGGGAAATCTCTCTCAGCAGCCTCAGGAGCAGCGGATTAAAGCTCCACAATCAACTTGATATACCCTGCATCTGCAGAATACACGAATAGACAACAAATCAGCCCAAATTGAGGAGGTGGATTTGGGACTAATATATATTATTTTTTTCCCTTTTTCTCTTTTTCTGAGTGTGTATGTGTATGCTTCTGTGTGAGATTTTGTCTGTATAGCTTTGCTTTCAGCATTTGTCCTAGGGTTCTGTCCGTCCGTTTTTATATTTGTTTGTATTTTTACTTTTTTAAAATTTTTTTCTTAATAATTATTTTTTATTTTACTAGCTTTATTTTGCTTGATCTACTTTATTTTATTTTATCCTATTTCTTTCTTTCATTCTTTCTATTTTTTCTGCCTTTTATTCTGAGCCATGTGAATGAAATGCTCTTGGTGCTGCAGCCAGGTGTCACTGCTGTGCCTCTGAGGTGGGAGAGCCAACTTCAGGACACTGGTCCACAAGAGACCTCCCAGCTCCCTGTGATATCAAACGGCAAAAATCTCCCACAGATCTCCATCTCAACACCAGCACCCAGCTTCACTCAACGACCAGCAAGCTACAGTGCTGGACACCCTATGCCAAGCAACTAGCAGGACAAGAAACCAACCCCACCCATTAGCAGAGAGGCTACCTAAAATCATTATAAGGCCACAGACATGCCAAAACACACCACCAGATGTGGACCTGCCCACCAGAAAGACAAGATCCAGCCTCATCCACCAGAACACAGGCACTAGTCCCCTCCACTGGGAAGCCTACACAGCCCACTGAACCAACCTTACCACTGGGAACAGACACCAAAACAACAGGAACTATGAACTTACAGCCTGCAAAAAGGAGACCCCAAACACAGAAGATAAGCAAAATGAGAAGACAGAAAAACATGAAGGAGCAAGATAAAAACCCACCAGACCTAACAAATAAAGAGGAAATAGGCAGTCTACCTGAAAAAGAATTCAGAATAATGATAGTAAAGATGATCCAAAATCTTGGAAATAGAATAGACAAAATGCAAGAAACGTTTAACAAGGACCTAGAAGAACTAAAGATGAAACAAACAACGATGAACAACACAATAAATCAAATGAAAAATACTCTAGAAGGGATCAATGGCAGAATAACAGAGGCAGAAGAACGGATAACTGACCTGGAAGATAAAATAGTTGAAATAACTACTGCACAGCAGAATAAAGAAAAAAGAATGTAAAGAACTGAGGACAGTCTCAGAGACCTCTAGGAAACATTAAACGCACCAACATTCAAATCATAGGGGTCCCAGAAGAAGAAGAGAAAAACAAAGGAACTGAGAAAATATTTGAAGAGATTATAGTTGAAAACTTCCCTAATATGGGAAAGGAAATAGTTAATCAAGTCCAGGAAGCACAGAGAGTCCCATACAGGATAAATCCATGGAGAAACATGCCAAGACACATATTAATAAAACTATCAAAAATTAAATACAAAGAAAACATATTAAAAGCAGCAAAGATGCCGCGGAACAGCTGGGCCTGTGAGCCATGGACACTGGGCCTGCACGTCCGGAGCTTGTGCTCCAGAACGGGAGTGGCCACAACAGTGAGAGGCCCGCGTACCACAAAAAAAACAAAACAAAAGACTCACAAACAAACAAAAAGCAGCAAGGGAAAAACAACAAATAACATACAAGGGAATTCCCATAAGGTTAACAGCTGATCTTTCAGGAGAAACTCTGCAAGCCAGAAGGAAGTGGCAGGACATATTTAAACTGATGAAGGAGAAAAACCTACAACCAAGATTGCTCTACCCAGCAAGGATCTCATTCATATTTGATGGAGAAATTAAAACCTTTCCAGACAAGGAAAAGCGGAGAGAGTTCTGCATGACCAAACCAGTTTTACAACACATGCCAAAGGAACTTCTCTAGGCAAGAAACACAGGAGAAGAACAACACCTACCATAACAAACCCAAAACAATTAACAAAATGGGAATAGGAACATACATATCGATAACTACCTTAAATGTAAATGGATTAAATGCTCCCACCAAAACACACAGACTGGCCGAATGGATACAAAAACAAGGCCCATATATATACTGTCTACAAGAGACCCACTTCAAACCTACAGACACAACAGACTGAAAGTGAGGGGATGGAAAAGATATTCCATGCAAATGGAACTCAAAACAAAGCTGGAGTAGCAATTCTCATATCAGACAAAATAGACTTTAAAATAAAGACTATTAGAAGAGACAAAGAAGGACACTACATAATGATCAAGGGATCGATCCAAGAAGAAGATATAAAATTGTAAATATTTATGCACCCAACACAGGAGCACCTCAATACATAAGGCAAATACTAACAGCCATAAAAGGGGAAATCGACAGTAACACAGTCATAGTAGTGGACTTTTAACAACCCACTTTCACCAATGGACAGATCATCCAAAATGAAAATAAATAAGAAAACACAAGCTTTAAATGATACATTAAACAAGATGGAATAATTGATATTTATAGGACATTCCATCCAAAAACAACAGAATACACATTTTTCTCAAGTGTTCATGGAACATTCTCCATGATAAATCATATTTTGGGTCCGAAATAAAGCCTTGGTAAATTTAAGAAAACTGAAATCATACCAAGTATCTTTTCCAACCACAACGCTATGAGACTAGACATCAATTACAGGAAAAGATCTGTAAAAAATTTAAACACATGGAGGCAAAACAATACACTACTTAATAACAAACTGATCACTGAAGAAATCAAAGAGGAAATCAAAAAATACCTAGAATCAAATGACAATGGAGACAAGATGACCCAAAATCTATGGGATGCAGCAAAAGCAGTTCTAAGAGGGAAGTTTATAGCAATACATCCTACCTTAAGAAACAGGAAACATCTCAAATAAACAGCCCATCCTTGCACCTAAAGTAATTAGAAAAAGAAGAACAAAAAAACCCCAAAGTTAGCAGAAGGAAAGAAATCATAAAGACCAGATCAGAAATAAATGAAAAAGAAATGAAGGAAACGATAGCAAATATCAATAAAACTAAGAGATGGTTCTTTGAGAAGATACACAAAATTGATAAACCATTAGCCACACTCAACAAGAAAAAAAGGGAGAAGACTCAAATCAATAGAATTAGAAATGAAAAAGGAGAAGTAACAACTGACACTGCACAAATACAAAAGATCATGAGAGACTACTACAAGCAACTCTATGCCAATAAAATGGACAACCTGGAAGAAATGGACAAATTCTTAGAAATGCACAACCTGCCAAGACTGAACCTGGAAGAAATAGAAAATATGAACACACCAATCACAAGCACTGAAATTGAAACTGTGATTAAAAATCACAGTTGATAGAATCTTCCAACAAACAAAAGCCCAGGACCAGATGGCTTCACAGAAGAATAGTGTCAAATATTTAGAGAAGAGTTAACACTTATCCATCTCAAACTCTTCCAAAATATAGCAGAGGGAGGAACACTCCAAAACTCATCCTACGAGACCACCATCACCCTGATACCAAAACCAGACAAAGATGTCACAAAGAAAGAAAAGTACAGGCCAATTTCACTGATGAAATAGATGCAAAAACCCTCAACAAAATACTAGCAAACAGAATCCAACAGCACATTAAAAGGATCATACACCGTGATCAAGTGGGGTTTAATCCAGTAATACAAGGATTCTTCAGTATATGCAAATCAATCAACGTTATACACCATATTAACAAATTGAAGGAGGAAAACCATATGATCATCTCAATAGATGCAGAGAAAGCTTTCAACAAAATTCAACACCCATTTAGATAAAAATCCTGCAGAAAGTAGGCATAGAGGGAACTTTCCTCAAAATAATAAAGGCCATATATGACAAACCCACAGCCAACATCATCCTCAATGGTGAAAAACTGAAACCATTTCCAATAAGATCAGGAACAAGACATGGTTGCCCACTCTCACTACTCTTATTCCACATAGTTTTGGAAGTTTTAGACACAGCAATCAGAGAAGAAAAAGAAATAAAAGGAATCCAAATGGAATAGAAGTAAAGCTGCCACTGCTTGCAGATGACATGATATTCTACATACAGAATACTAAACATGCTACCAGAAAACTATTAGAGCTAATCACTGAATTTGGTAAAGTAGCAGGATACGTATTAATGCACAGAAATACCTGGCATTCCTACACACTAATGATGAAAAATCTGAAAGTGAAATTAAGAAAACACTCCTATTTACCACTGCAACAAAAAGAATAAAATATCTAGGAATAAACCTACCTAGGGTGACAAAAGACCTGTATGCAGAAAATTATAAGACACTGATGAAAGAACTTAAAGATGATACAAATAGATGGAGATATACCATGTTCTTGGATTGGAAGAATCAACATTGTGAAAATGACTCTACTACCCAAAGCAATCTACAGATTCAATGCAATCCCTATCAAACTACCACTGGCATTTTTCATAACTAGAACAAAAATTTCACAATTTGTATGTAAACACAAAAGTCCCCGAAGAGCCAAAGCTATCTTGAGAATAAAAAACAGAGCGGTAGGTATCAGGCTCCCTGACTTCAGACTATACTACAAAGCTACAGTAATCAAAACAGTATGGTACTGGCACAAAAATAGAAATATAGATCAATGGAACAGGATAGAAAGCCCAGAGATAGAACCACTCACATATGGTCACCTTATCTTTGATAAAGGAGCCAAGAATATACAGTGGAGAAATGGCAGCCTCTTCAATAATGGGTGCTGGGAAAACTGGACAGGTACATGTAAAAGTATTAAATTAGAACACTCCCTAACACCATACACAAAAATAAACTCAAAATGGATTGAAGACCTACATGTAAGGCCAGTCACTAACAAACTGTTAGAGACAAAACATAGACAGCACACTGTATGACATTAATCACAGCAAGATCATTTTTGACCCACCTCCTAAAGAAATGGAAAGAAAAACAAAAATAAACAAATGAAACCTAATGAAACTTCAAAGCTTTTGCACAGCAAAGGAAATAAAGAAGACCAAAAGACCACCATCAGAATGGGAGAAAATACCTGCAAATGAAGCAACTGGCAAAGGATTAATCTCCAAGATTTACAAGCAGCACATGCAGCTCAATAACAAAAAAACAAACAACCCAATCCAAAATTGGGCAGAACACCTAAATAGACATTTCTGCAAAGAAGATATACATATTGCCAACAAACACTTGAAAGAATGTTCAACATCATTAATCATTACAGAAATGCAAATCAAAACTACAATGAGATATCATCTCACCAGTCAGAATGGCCATCATCAAAAAAATCTAGAAACAATAAATGCTGGAGAGGGTGTGGAGAAAAGGGAACACTCGTGCACTGTTGGTGGGTATGTAAATTGATACAGCCACTATGGAGAACAGTATGGAGGTTCCGTAAAAAACTAAAAATAGAACTACCATACAACCCAGCAATCCCACTCCTGGGCATATACCCTGAGAAAACCATAATTCAAAAACAGTCATATACCAAAATGTCCGTTGCAGTTCTATTTACAATAGCCAGGACATGGAAGCAACCTAAATGTCCATCATTGGATGAATGGATAAAGAAGATGTGGCACATATATGCAATGGAATATTAGCCATAAAATGAAATGAAATTGAGATATTTGTAGTGAGGTGGATGGATCTAGAATCTGTCATACAGAGTGAAGTAAATCAGAAAGAGAAAAACAAATACTGTATGCTAACACACATAAATGCAATCTAAAAAAAAAAAAGATCATGAAGAACCTAGGGGTAAGACGGGAATAAAGGCACAGACCTACTAGAGAATGGACTTGAGGATATGGGGAGGGGGAAGGGTAAGCTGTGACAAAGGGAGAGAGTGGCATGGACATATATACACTACCGTACATAAAACAGATAGCTAGTGGGAAGCAGCTGCATAGCACAGGGAGATCAGCTTGTTGTTTTGTGCCCACCTAGAGGGGTGGGATAGGGAGGGTGGGACGCAGGGAGACATGATAGAGAAGAGATATGGGAACATATGTATATGTATAACCGAATCACTTTGTTATAAAGCAGAAACTAACACACCAGTGTAAAGTAATTATACTCCAATAAAGATGCTAAAAATAAAGTCTTTGTAGAATATGTTTGATATCTGGGATTCTTACAGGTAATTTCTATCAATTAATTTCCTCCCTTGAATGAACCATGTTCTCCTGGTTTTTTTTTTTTATGCCATGTGATTTTCTCTTGAAAACTGAACATTTAACTTTATAATGTGGTAATTCTTAAAATCAAGTACTCCCTCTTCCCCATGGTACTTTTTTTTTTTTTTTGGAAAGTTACAAAAGTCCGTTTGTTTTTACAAACTATATTTGCAAAGACTATTTCTAATTATGTGTGATCACCGAAGTCTGGTTCCTTTATCTAATGTTTCGCTAATGTTTGATAGTGACTTCGTTGAATGCCAGGAGCTGCAAAAACAAAAGTAAACCACCTCTCTATCTTTGTAGACTGGCTCTGTTTTCAGGCATTCCTCTACCATTTAGCTATACTTAGCTTATACTCTGAGTCTAAGAGAGCAGCACAAGCTCTAAAGCTCTTCTGAGGACTTTTCTGAGTATGTCTTTTACCTTTGCATACCCATAGTTTTCTAAATTCCTCCTCATATATAACTGCTTTAGATGTCCTAGTTTACCAGAGTCTCATCCCAACTTCTTCTCAGGTCCTTAAATAGTCTACTGTATGACTCCACTCATAAGCTCTCATCCAAGGTAAGTCCATGCTTACAGTCAGCCTTGTAACTTTTAGAGTAGTGACTGATGTTTTTCTCATGCAGGTTCCAAGTTATACAAAATGAACACCTCGCGTCAGATTTTAAGGTAATCCCAAAATAGGTTTGAACAAGTATACTCATTAATTTCTACATAAGGTCTGCTGTGATCCCTCCAGTTCAAGGCAGGGAGCTAGATCACCATTTCCTCAAGACCTAGATAGTGCTGCATTGGTAATGGAATGGGGCAAGGGCAAGGGATGGGGTATCAAGTAAAAATGCCATGAAATTTCAGTGTTTTGAACATAGATTTTTCTTGATTGTAAATTTGTGTGGTTCCTATAAGCCTCTGTCTGTTTTGCAGAATGCCCACAAAGTTGGATCAGTCAGTGTTTCATTTTTTTTTCTTTTTTTTCTTTTTCCAAGGGCTTGGGACTTCTGAATCTTCCATGTCACCTCTACTATGTGTTTCTACAACCTAATATTTTCCACCCTAATTGTACAGAGTTAAAATTAATATACATGCTAGTTTGCCAAAAAACACAGAAATTTTGGCAAACAGAACCTCTCAATATAAAAATTAAACATTTCAAATTTTCTACACTGATTTTACATTTCTAAACATACTCCTCTTCCACAGTTCTTACTACAAACTCAAGAACCAGAATACCTTGGTGCAATATAACTTGTATATGTGGTTGTAAACAAAAGTTTCTTAGAAGGGGTCAGTTTTTAGCATAAGAAAGCTAAAATAATTTATTTGATTTTAAAATAACTTATTTGATTTTAGTGCAATATAACTTGTATACGTAGTTGTAAACATAAGTTTCTTAGAAGGTGTCAGTTTTTAGTATAAGAAAGCTAAAATAACTTATTTGATTTTAGTGAAAGAGGGTGTTGCTCTTGCCTCTTCCTGGAGGTTCCCATAGATTGTGAAGCTATGGACATCTCAGAGAAAATTCTGAGGCCTGAAACTCCTTCCATAAACTCTCTATCCTTTCTCAAGCAACACAAGTGGATGATTTATCCACTGCTATGCACTGTAGCCTCAGAGGGGCCAGAGCAGGGAAACCAGCTTCAACCTGGGCCAAAGCCTCCATATATACACTATCAAACACCACTGTGTTCACTCTGAGGTTTTGGCTAGGCTTAGATGGGTAATGCATGCAGAACATCTTGTCCAATTCTGCACACACAGAAGGTTCACTAATGGTAGCTAGTCTTGTTACCATTGTTCACAGCAAAACTAAGAATACATCATTTACCTACCATGACCTGGAAAGTCATTTACAAATACAGATTTGTGGGCCCCAACTACATCATTCTAATTCACTAGAATAGGTTAGGGCCCAACAATGTGCATTTTAACCACCATTTAGGAAACTCTACTTAATTCACTGCAGCCTTGACTTTAGGAAGCACTGGTATACATTAAAGTTATATATGCATCTGTCTTATTTTGCCTCTATGTTTGATATTTACTTTATATATCCCTGTATGTCTTATACTGTGCAGAATCTACATAAATGTGTATAACGTAGTACCTGCCCACTTGGCGGATTGAGTACATGAAGAAAAACTGAAAAGAAATTAAAAAAAACTATAACTAAAATGAGACCATAGGGATCTCCCTGGTGGTCCAGTGGTTAAGACTCCGCCCTTCCACTGCAGGGTACAGAGGTTCAATCCCTGGTCAGGGAACTAATATTCCACAAGCCACGTGCTACAGCCAGAAAAAAAAGAAGCAAAAACGAGAGAACGTAAAAGGAAAAACTGAATGCATTACAGCATCAAGCAAAAAGACCGTCATATATCCACTTGCAAAAGCACATCTTTTTCTAAAAATAACAGAAGCTACAGGAGTTAAGGGGCCAAAAAGATAGTAATAACAATAAAGCAAAATAAAACTAACGATCTCAGATATATAATTTTTCAACATCCACATTATGGAATACTGTGCAGTTATAACTAAAGAATAAAGAGGTATTTGTGTATGTATTTGCAAAAGTACAGGATAGTATTATTATATGAGCAAGACAGCAAGATCAAACTGTATGTACATAATTAGCTTTTGCATGAAGGCTATTTTTGTGTCTTTATAAACACTAGAAGAGTACACAAGAAACCATTAAAAGCAGTTATGGGCTATGAAAGAACATGGTGATTCCAAGACCTCTTATTGTATACCTTTTGAATTGTTTTGATTATTGAACAACATGAACATTCCCAATTTTTAAAAAAAACTTTTAAACATAAATTACATATACATAACAAGTAATAAACCTATTAAAATGCATGTGTGTATAGATACACGGACATATATAGATGAGAAAGGGAGGATACATATGTATGTATGTGAATATATACAGAGAGGAAAGGAAGACAGACAAGCAGGCAGGCAGACGGAAGGACAGATGTGGGTTCTGAAGAGCACCGGGGCCTCTTACGTGCATCAGGTCCCGTCTTTCCTTCTCGCCTGTACAAATGGTTTTTTTGATGGTCCTGAGCTCGCTCATTATAGCCTGTGCCTCATCCAGTTTGTAGTTGGTGTCAGCACTTGACATCTTTCCATCAATCCTGGTTCAAAAAGAAATATGTGAGATTATAACATTCCATTAAATAATAGTAACAGTAACCCCAAAAGTTACACACACACAAAAACAGACAGCAAGAAAAAAAAAAACCCTTCTTTCTTTCTGGTACATAAAAATAAATAAACGTTAAGTGAGATCTATGTGCAGGGAGAATATATGGGTAAAGCTAAAAACAGTAAAGTATCAGTAACAGTGCTTTGTGCAAAGTTGGAAATTTCTACATTTCTTCTAAATATCTCTTTTATTTCATTCTGGTTCCAATTTATTACTCTTTCCTAGCCATCTCCTAAATTCTTTCCTTCAATTCAAATACATATAAAAGGAACTTTTTCTCCTCCTTCCTTTCTTTTCTTTCTTCTTTCCTTATATCTACCCACCCACAAATCACAAACTAATATACTTCCTTCCTTATTTCCTTTCATTTCTTCTTGTTCCTTCCTCCTGCCTTCACTCCCTTCCATCCATCTATTCATACATTCTTCCAGCCAATCCCTGTGTGCAGCAAGGGTGGTAGAAGCAGAGCACTGAAGAAGACAAGGCTTGGCTCCACCCTTTAAAGAGTACGCAGTTTTCTGTAGCCAGAGAGAGAACGAACTCCTTCTCTGGAAAGTCACCAGATACACGATGACACAGATTCTAGCTCTAAACTGTTTCCCCCATGTTACCCGAAAATCCAGATGCTTAAAGACCAGCCCAAATGCCCTTCTGTTCCACTCACAAGAGCATCCTGGCATGCTGGTGAGTACAAGTGACACTCCAGCTCTACAGTGGGACCCTGGGCAAGACACTTAACCTCTTTAAACCTCAGTTTCCTCATGCCTCAGATGAGGACACTAAAACTGTCCCTCCCACTTAATGAGAAATGTAAGGAAAGGGCTTACTTGGCAGAGACCTGGCGTATAATGTCTGCACTGATTATTATTAT
The DNA here is from genome assembly GCF_951394435.1 of Stenella coeruleoalba. Classification (NCBI taxonomy): domain Eukaryota; kingdom Metazoa; phylum Chordata; class Mammalia; order Artiodactyla; family Delphinidae; genus Stenella; species Stenella coeruleoalba. The sequence continues at coordinate 3,536,627 of NC_137168.1, forward strand.
CAGGATAATGCTCAGTCTACTTACTCATGGGAGAAAAAGTAAAAAATGCACCAACTCCGGTACTTTATTATCATTAACAAATTCCTGGCTACAAATGTCACAACTCACAGCAAAACTCAGCACCAGAGCTGATCTGAGCTATCAGCACCACTGGAATGAGAGAACAAGCAGGAAATCATTCTCTCCCTTCGGAATAGGGCTTCAGGGCTCAACAGCACTGCTATGATTGCCATCAACAAACAAAATATTTATGAAAACTGGGCCGAGTGCTCTCCCTTGGAGAGTGGATACAGATGCACTGGGGGACCCCACACATTGAATGGTGACACCTCTACATCCCAACAAGGTCTGGCCTCATGGGCACTTCCATAATGGATCAGTTACAGAGATGTATGTTCCTCATATACACATTGCTTTGAATGTTCCTATAAAGCATAAAGCTTTACTTATACATTTTTAGAGAAAGGTACATATATTTTTTAACTACAGAGTGTTTCATGAAGAAAGTTAAAATAAGTGAACAAAAACTAAAACTTGGACTACAGGCAAATTTTCTTTCTTTTTTCTCTGCTCTCATTAAACCCCTACTTCAGTTCTTTCATACAACAGTTCATCCAAACCATTGAGGGGGTAAGCTTTAACCCTATATCACCTTTGAGTCACTGTCAGATTCAGTGATAATATATAAAAAGTTCCTCTTGGTGGCTATTAAAAACTGGGAGCCAAAAACAAGGACGACAGCAGTAGGCATATTAGCTTTTTATACATTCTTTTATGTCATCCCTCAAAACCAGCCCCACCTTTACCAAAATCACTGGCTTTCTCCCTCACTGCTAAGTGCCTTAAGCAGACTTATAAGTCACAAGTGACATGCATAAACGGTCCATCTCATACATTCTTACCAGTACAAACCCACAAAAAATCAGTGTAATTCACTACAATTTTACACAGGAGGCATTATGTGGTTGTACAATGTGATGACACCAGAAGTCAGGAGATGACTCTTGGTCCAAGATCTCATGCAAGTTAACTGTGTCATCTTGAGAAGTTTCTGAACTCCCAGAAGCCTTGGTGACTTCATGAGGATGCCAAGTCTGCAATGGGATTCCCAAACCCAGCTGATCATCAGAACTATCTGGATCCCTACTGAGCTTCACTCTCTAGAGGTAGAAGTTCATACATTTGTTCATACATTAATCAGGTCCCAGAACAACCAAGTTGGAGGAGTCTCTTCTTACAATGATTACTTGTAGCTGGCGGATGTTATTTATAATTAGACTGACCTCCATGCTCTCAGTACAGTTTTAAATATGCAGGGAATTGACACTAGAAAGAGAGAGCCATTATTCCAGGACTGAGATACATCAGAAATACAGATGATGTTCTCCTCCATGTCCAGTTCAGAGCTCAGACTCAGAGTGAGGTCCCTTGAACAGGGCTGTTCATCCACAGACTGCAGAAACACCAGGACACACATCATAGGAAAACATAAAACAGAATGAAAGCCCAGGGCTTCCCTGGTGGTGCAGTGGTTAAGAATCCGCCTGCCTAATGCAGGGGACATGGGTGCGATCCCTAGCCCGGGAGGATCCCACATGCCACGGAGCAACTAAGCATGTGTGCCACAACTACTGAAGCCCGTGCGCCTAGAGCCCATGAGCCACAACTACTAAGCCCACGTGCCACAACTACTGAAGCCCGCACACCTAGAGCCCATGCTCCCCAACAAGAGAAGCCACCACAATGAGAAGCCAGTGCACCACAATGAAGAGTAGCCCCCGCTCACCACAACTAGAGAAAGCCTGCACACAGCAACGAAGACCCAACACAGCCAAAAATTTAAAAAAACAAACAAACAAAAACAAAAAAAAAGAAGAAAAGCCCACACAGTTTTCCACTGTAGGCACTCTATGGAGAACCAAGATTCTCTAACACAAGGCAGAAATAAAAGACCATCATTCTCACAGGACTGCATCTACCAAGGACGTGGCCCAACTTTTCTTTAGGAAAAAATGAAAATTACTTACATGGTAATGTATTCTTTCATTCATCCTGTGAAAAGGATGTATATCATACATTTATGTATATATTTACATTTTAATTTCATCACTCAAATGAAATCTGTAGACTTTCAAACAAAAACCCAAGGCCAGAAAAGTGTGATTTCTCTGTAAGAGTCAATGCCACTGCTAACCAGGTCTACTGGCTCCTCCAGAATGAAAAATACAGCAAATGAATTGTCACTTGACACTGACACCCATATAGAGAAATGAAATTCTACTGCATTGAACAAAGTGGTTTCAATTGCTTGAAAGTCAATGGTAATCAAATAGTCATAGAGTATAAACACACAACCACTGTTAAGGCCACGACGTAAGATGCTAACCACATCAGCTTCAGCTTCGTACTTAGGTGTTGTGACTTCCTTACAGATTTTAGCAGCTGCAGAGTCTAAGTGCAGCTATCAGTAAAGCCAGGCACTGCACCAGGTGCCTGTCAAGGCACCAGCATCTACAATGGGAATGGCCGCTACCAGGGATCCCACAACCCTGGCTACCACTGCCTCTGAACACCTATACACTACCAAGTCATCGGAGCAGACTTGTGTGCATTGGGGCAGCCTCTGGAGCAGACCCCTATGGGTGGCCCACACACAAAGATGGGGCTGAAACCATAGCTGAGACCCAAGGGCCAGGTAACTAAGGACAGTGAGGTCCACCACACTACACCTACCTAGGGGTCTTGGAGGATCTCCTGGGGAGGCAAAGATCGACTATAGCTCACTGTGAGGGCAAGGACACTGGTAGCAAACACCCCAGGGAATACTGATTAGAGTGAGCTCTCCCAGAGGTCCACATTTCAGCACCAAAAACCAGGCTCATGCAGCAACTTGCCCGCTCCAGTGCTGGAAAGCTTCAGGCCAAACCACCACCAAAACTGGAACACAGCTCCACCAATTAGCAGACTAAAGACATACTGCGCTCACAGCCACCTCAAAGCACACCCCTTCACAAGGCCCTGCCCATCAGAGGGACAAGACCCAGCACCAACCTCCCGAGGGCAGACACCAGTCCTTCCCGCCAGGAAGCCTGCACAGACTCCTGGACCAACCTGACCCATCAGGGGGCAGAAACAAGAGCAAGAGTAACCACAATCCTGTAGCCTGTGGAAAGAAGACCACAAACACAGGATGTGAGACAAAGTGAGACGGCACAGAAATATGCTGAAAACAAAGAAAGAAAATAAAACCCCACAATAACAACTAAATGAAGAGAAGATAGGCAATTCACCTGAAAAAGAATTTAGAGTAATGATAGTAAAGATGATGCGAAATCACAGAAAAAGATTGGAGGCACAGAGTGAGAAGATACCAGATATGTTGAACAACGAGCTAGAAGAGTTAAAGAACAAACAGAGATGAACGCAATAACTGAAATGAAAAATACACTGGAAAGAATCAATAGCAGAATAACTGAGACAGAAGAGGAAATAAGTAAACTGGAAGACAGAATGCTGGAAATCACTACCACAGAACAGAATAAAGAAAAAAGAATGAAAAGAAATGAGGAAAGTCTCAGCGACCTCTGGGACAATATTAAAAGCACCAACATTTGCATTATAGCAGTCCCAGAATAAGAAGAGAAGAAAGGAAAGGGCTGGAGAAAATATTTGAAGATATTACAGCCAAAAACTTCCCTAACATGACAAAGGAAACACTCACTCAAGTCCAGGAATCACGGAGAGCCCCATACAGGATGAACCCAAGGAGGAACATGGCAAGACACATATTAATCAAAGTGATAAAAATAAAAGAAAAAATGTTAAAAGGAACACAAAACATACAAGGGAATCCCCATAAGGTTATCAGCTGATTATTCAGCAGAAACTCTGCAGGCCAGAAGGGAGTAGCACGATATATTTCAAGTGATAAAAGGGAAAAACTTACAACCAAGAATACTCTACTCTGCAAGGTTTTCATTCAAATTTGATGGCGAAATCAAAAGCTTTACAGACAAGCAAAAGCTAACAGAATTCACCACCACTAAACCAGTTTACAACAAATGCTAAAGGAACTCTTCTAGGTGGGAAAGAGACCAGCAAATTTAAAACAGCCTTGTACATATACAGACTGCTGTATCAAAACCTCATGGGTTGTAATGAGGTGGATAGACCTAGAGTCTGTCATACAGAGTGAAGTCAGAAAGAGAAAAACAAATGCTGTATGCTAATGAACACATAAAGAATCTAAAAAAATGGTACTGATGAACTGAGTGACAGGACAGGAATAAAGACACTGATGTAGAGAATGTACCTGAAGACATGGGGAGGAAGGGGAAGCTGGGATGAAGTGACAGAGTAACACTGACACATATACACTACCAAATGTAAAATGGATAGCTAGTGGGAAGCTGCTGCATAGCAAAGGTAGATCAACTTGATGCTCTGTGACCACCTACAGGGATGAGAGGGATGCTCAAGAGGGAGGGGATATAGGGATATAAGTATACATATAGTGGATTCACTTTGCTGTATAGCACAAACTAACATAAGATTGTAAAGCAATTACACTCCAATAAAGATATTAAAAAAGTAAACCTCATGGGCACAGCAAATGCAGAAACAACAGATACACAAACACAAAACAAACAGCAACCCTAACACAACACTAAAGACGATCATCAAATGACAAAGGAACAAAAGAGGAAGGAAAGGGAAAAAACCTACAAAAACAAACCCCAAACAATTAAGAAACTGATAACAGCAACATACATATCCATAATTACCTTAAGTGTAAATGGACTAAATGTTCCAACCAAAAGACACAGACTGGCTGAATGGATACAAAACAAGACCCATATATAGCTGTCTACAAGAGACCCACTTCAGACCTAGGGACACATACAGACTGAAAGTGAAGGAATGGAAAAAGATATCCAATGCAAATGGAAATCAAAAGAAACCTGGAGTAGCAATACACATATCAGACAAAATAGACTTTAAAATAAAGACTGTTAACAGACAAGGAAGGACATTACATAACAATCAAGGGATAGATCCAAGAAGAAAATATAAGTTATAAATATATGTGCACCCAACATACGAGCATCTCAATACATAACGCAAATGATATCAGCCATAAAAGGGGATATCAGCCATAAAAGGGGAAATCAGCAGCAGTGCAAAAATAATGGAGAACATTAAAACCTCACTTACACCAATGGAGAGATCATCCAAACAGAAAATAAAGCAGGAAAAACAAGCTTTAAATGACACAATACTCTAGATAGATTTAATTGATGTTTATAGGATATTCCATCTGAAAGCAGCAGAATACGCTTTCTTCTGAAGTGCACATGGAACATTCTCCAGGAATGATCACATCTTGGGCCACAAATAAAGCCTTGAAAAATTTAAGAAAACTGAAATTTTATCAAGTATCTTTTCCAACCACAATTCCATGAAATTAGGAATCAATTACAGGAAAAAAAAACTATAAAAACACAAACACATGGAGGCTAATAACGAAAACAGTACTAAATAACCAAGAGATCACTGAAGAAATCAAAGAGGAAATCAAAATTCATAGAAACAAATGACAATAAAATCACAACCGAAAACCTATAGGATGCAGCAAAAGCAGTTCTAAGAGGGAAGTTTATAACAATACAATCTTACCTCAGGAAAACAGAAAAAATCTCAAAGAAACAACCTAACTTTATACCTGAAGCAACCAGAGAAAAAACAAACAAAACTCAAAATCAGTAGAAGGAAAGAAATCATAAAAATCAGAGTAGAAATAAAAACAAAGAAAACAACAGCAAAAATCAATTAGACTACAAGCTACTTATTTTAGAAGATAAATGAATTTGATAAGCCTTTAGCCAGACTCATCAAGAAAACAAACGAGAGGACTCAAATCCATAAAATTAGAAACAAAAAAGCAGAAGTTACAGTGGACACCAAAGAAATACGAAGGATCCTCAGAGACTACTATGAGCAACCATACACCAGTAAAATGGAGAACCTAGAAGAAATCCACAAATTCTTAGAGAGGTACAACCTTCCAAAAATGAACCAGGAAAAAACAGATAATATGAAGAGACCAATCACAAGTACTGAAATTGAAACTGTGAATAAAAAACTTCCAACAAGGGCTTCCCTGGTGGCGCAGTGGTTGAGAGTCCGCCTGCCGATGCAGGGGACGTGGGTTCGTGCCCCGGTCCAGGAAGATCCCACATGCTGCACAGCGGCTAGGCCAGTGAGCCATGGCCGCTGAACCTGCGCGTCCAGAGCCCGTGCTCTGCAATGGGAGAGGCCACAACAGTGAGAGGCCCCCATACAGCAAAAAAAAACCTTCCAACAAAAAAAAATCCAGTACCAGAAGGCTTCACAGGCAAATTTTACCAAACATTCAGACAAGAGTTCCCATCTGAAATTCTTCCAGACCAGTTCCTCTCATCAGGAAGCTTGCACAAGCCTCTTAGATAGCCTCATCCACAGAGGGCAGACAGCAGAAGCAAGAAGAACTACAATCTTGCAGCCTGTGGGAGGAAAAGCACATTCACAGAAAGACAGACAAAGTGAAAAGGCAGAGGACTATGTACCAGATGAAGGAACAAGACAAAATCCCAGTAAAACAACTAAATGAAGTGGAGATAGGCAACCTTCAATAAAAAGAATTCAGAATAATGATAGTGAAGATTATCCAGAACCTCGGAAAAGAATGGAGGCAAAGATCGAGAAGATGCAAACTATGTTTAACAAAGACCTAGAAGAATTAAAAAACAAACAAACACTGATGAAAAATACAATAACTGAAATGAAGAATACACTAGAAGGAATCAATAGCAGAATAACTGAGGCAGAAGAACAGATAAACGACCTGGAAGACAGAATGGTGGAATTCACTGCCATGGAACAAAGTAAAGAAAAAAGAATGAAAAGAAATGAAGACAGCCTAAGAGATCTCTAGACAACATTAAATGCACCCGGATCCACATTATAGGGGTCCCAAAAGGAGAAGAGAGAGAGAAAGGATACAAGAAAATATTTGAAGAGATTATAGTTGAAAACTTCCCTAACATGGGAAAGGAAACAGCCACCTAAGTCAGGGAGCACAGAGAGTCCCAGGCAGGACAAACCCAAGGGGAAACACACTGAGACACATAGTAATAAATTCACAAAAATTAAAAACAAAGAAAAATTATTAAAAGCAACAAGGGAAAAATGATAAATAACATACAAGGGAACTCCCATAAGGTAAACAGCTGATTTTTCAGCAGAAACTCTACAAGCCAGAAGGGGTGGCACAACATATTTACAGTGATGAAATGGAAGAACCTACAACCAAGATTACCCTACCTGGCAAGGATGTCATTCAGACTTGACGGAGAAATTAAAAACTTTACGGACAAGCAAAAGCTAAGAGAATTCAGCACCACCAAACCAGCTTTACAACGAATGATAAAGGAACTTCTCTAGGCAAGAAACACAAGAGAAGGAAAAGACCTACAATAACAAACCCAAAACAGTTAAGAAAGTGGTAATAGGAACACACATATTGATAATTACCTTAAATGTAAATGGATCAAATGCTCCAACCAAAAGACACAGACTGGCTGAATGGATAAAAAACAAGACCCATATATATGCTGTCTACAAGAGACCCACTTCACCTAGGGACACATACAGACTGAAAGTGAGGGGATGAAAAAGATATTCCATGCAAATGGAAATCAAAAGAAAGCTGGAGTAGCAATACTCATATCACAGAAACAAGGCTTTAAAATAAAGACTATTACAAGAGACACAGAAGGACACTACATAATGATCAAGGGATCAATCCAAAAAGAAGATAAGACACTTGAAAATATTTATGCATCCAATATAGGAGTACCTCAATACATAAGGCAAATGCTAAGAGCCATAAAAGGGGAAATTGACAGTAACACAATCATAGTAGGGGACTTTAACACCCCACTTACATCAATGTACAGATCATCCAAAATGAAATTAAATAAGAAAACATAAGCTTTAAATGATACATTAACCAAGATAGACAGTAATATCTATAGGATATTCCATACAAAAACAACAGAATATGCTTTCTTCTTAAGGGCTCATGGAACATTCTCCAGGTTAGATCATATCTTGGGTCACAAATCAGGCCTTGGTAAATTTAAGAAAATTGAAATCATATTAAGTATCTTTTCCGACAACAATGCTATGACACTAGATATCAATTATAGGAAGAAAACTGTAAAAAATACAAACACATGGAGGCTAAGCAATATGCTACTAAATAATCAAGAGATCCCTGAAGAAATCAAAGAGGAAATTTAAAAATACCTAGAAAGAGATGACAATGAAAAAACGATGACCCAAAACCTATGGGATGCAGCAAAGGCATTCTAAGAGGGAAGTTTATAGTAATACATTCCCCCTCAAGGAACAAGAAAAATATCAAATAAACAACCTACCCTTACACCTAAAGTAATTGGAGAAAGAAGAACAAAAAAACCCCAAAGTTAGCAGAAGGAAAGAAATAAAAATCAGATCAGATATGAAAAAGGAATGAGGGAAACAATAGCAAAGATCAATAAAAGTAAAAGCTGGTTCTTTGAGAAGGTAAACAAAATTGACCAACTAGTAGCCAGTCTCATCAAGAAAAAAAGGGGAAAGACTCAAATCAACAGTTAGAAATGAAAAAGAAGTAACAACTAACACTGCAGAAATACAAAGGATCATGAGAGATTACTACAAGCAACTCTATGCCAATAAAAGTGACAACCTGGAAGAAATGGACAAATTCTTAGAAAAGCAAACCTTCTGAGACTGAACCAGGAAGAAACAGAAAATATAAACAGATCAGTCACAAGCACTTGAGACTGTGATTAAAATCTTCCAAAAAACAAAAGCCCAGGACCAGATGGCTTCACCAGCGGATTCTATCAAACATTTACAGAGGAGCTAACACCTATCTTTCTCAAACTCTTCCAAAATATAGCAGAGGGAGGAACACTCCAAAACTCATTCTACGAGGCCACCATCCCCATGATACCAAAACCAGACAAAGATGTCACAAAAAAAGAAAATTACAGACCAGAATTACTAACGAACATAGATGTAAATATCCTCAACAAAATACTAGCAAACAGAATCCAACAGCACATTAAAAGGATCATACACCATGATCAAGTGGGGTTTATCCCAGGAATGCAAGTATTCTTCAATATACGCAAATCAATCAATGTGATAAATCATATTAACAAACCGACGGATGAAAACCATGATAAACTCAATACATGGAGAAAAAGCTTTCAACAAAATTCAACACCGATTTAAGATAAAAACTCTCCAGAAAGTGGGCACAGAGGGAATCCACCTCCACATAACAAAGGCCATATATGACAAAGCCACAGCCAACTTCATTCTCAATGGTGAAAAGCTGAAACCATTTCCTCTAAGATCAGGAACAAGACAAGGCTGCCCACCATCACCGCTATTATTCAACATAGTTTTGGAAGTTTTAGCCACAGCAATCAGACAAGAAAAAGAAATAAAAGGAATCCAAATCGGAAAAGCAAAAGTAAAGGTGTCACTGTTTGCAGATGACATGATACTATACATAGAGAATCCTAAAGATGCTACCAGAAAGCTACTAGAGCTAATCAATGAATTTGGTAAAGCAGCAGTATACAAATTGAATGCACAGAAATCTCTTCCATTACTATACATTAATGATGAAAAATCTGAAACAGAAATTAAGGAAACACTCCTATTTACCACTGCAACAAAAAGAATAAAATACCTAGGAATAAACCTGCCTAAGGAGACAAAAGACCTGTATGCCAAAAACTATAATACCCTGATGAAAGAAATTAAAGGTGATACAAACAGATGGAGAGATATACCATGTTCTTGGATTGGAAGAATCAACATTGTGAAAATGACTCTACTACCCAAAGCAATCTACAGATTCAATGCAATTCCTAGAAAACTAACAATGGCATTTTTCACAGAAACAGAACAAAAAATTGCACAATTTGTATGGAAACACAAATTATCATGAAGAGCCAAAGGAATCTTGAGAAAGAAAAATGGAGTGGGAGGAATCAGGCTCCCTGACTTCGGACTACACTACAAAGCTACAGTAATCAAAACAGTATGGAACTGGCACAAAAACAGAGATATAGATCAATGGTACAGGATAGAAAACCCAGATATAAACTCGCCCACATATAGTCACCTAATTTACGACAAAGGAGGCAAGAACATACAATGGAGAAAAGATAGCCTCTTCAATAAGTGGCCCTGGGAAACTGGACAGCTACATGTAAAAGAATGAAATTAGAACACCCCTAACACCATACACAAAAATAAACTCAAAATGGATTAAAGACCTAAATGTAAGACTGGATACTATAAAACTCTTGGAGCAAAACATAGGCCGAACACACTATGACATTAACTGCAGCAAAATCTCTCCTGATCCAGCTCATAATGAAAATAAAAACAAAAATAAACAAATGGGACCTCATTAAACTTAGAAGCTTCTGCACAGCAAAGGAAACCATAAACAAAACAAAAGACAACCCTCAGAATGGGAAAATATTTGCAAATGAAGACACCAACAAGGGATTAATCTCCAAAATATACAAACAGCTCATGCAGCTCAGTATCAAAAAAAACCAAACAAGCCAGTCAAAAAATGGTCAGGAGATCTAAATAGACATTTCTCCAAAGACATACAGATGGCCAAGATGCCAATGAAAGATTGTGAACATCACTAATTATCAGAAAAATGCAAATCAAAACTGCAATGAGGTATCACCTCACACCAGTCAGAAAATCAGAAAATCTACAAACAATAAATGCTGGAGAGAGTGTGGAGAAAAGGGAACTCTCTTGCACTGTTGGTGGGAATGTAAACTGATATAGCAAATATGGAGAACAGTATGAAGCTTCCTTGAAAAACTAAGACTGTAGCTACCATATGATCCAGAAATCCCAATCCTGGGCATATATCCAGAGAAAACATTAATTCAAAAAGATATATGCACCCCATGCTCATTGCAGCACTATTTACAAGAGCCAGGACATGGAAGCAACCTAAATGTCCACCAACAGAGGGATGGGTAAAGAAGATTGGTACATACATGCAATGTATAAAAAGGAACAAAATAATGCCATTTGCAGCAACGTGGATGGACCTAGAGATTGTCATACTGAGTGAAGTCAGACAGAGAGAGACAAATACATGACATCGCTTATATGTGGAATCTAAAAACATGGTATAAATGATGTTATTCACAAACAGAAAAAGAGTCACAGATGCAGAAAACAAACATATGGTTACCAGGGGGAAAGGGAGGAAGGATAAACTGGGAGATTGGGATTGATATACAGACACTACCATATATAAAATACTTAACTAATAAGGGCCTAGTGTATAGCACAGGAAACTCTACTCAATACTCTGTAATGACCTATACAGGTAAATAATATATAAAAGAGTGGACATATGTATGTATAGCTGACTCACTTTGCTGTATACCTGAAACTAACAGAACACTGTAAATCAACTATGTTCCAATAAAAATTATTTTTAAAAATTAAAAAAAAAATCAGTGGACTCTGAGTAAAACATTAGTCTGCATAACGTGGGTGGGCTTTATCCAATCAGATGTATGTTCTTGGGCATCACCCATTTGGGAAACTCATTCTGAGTCCTCCCTGCTATGTCTCTGGATGCTAGTAATGAGTTACATGAAGAAAATCTTTCAAAGCAAGCTTCAGGAACTTTAGGGCAGCAGAGCCTACTAGTCCTTTCACTGAATAAGGATAGCCCAATTTATCTGGAGACTTTAATTACTTGTTGTAAGAGTTTTCAATATTTGTTTGCACCAAGTATTTCACACATTTTATACATGTTCTGAAGTGTTTTATAAAAGGCCTCAAAAGAAATGTGAAATAATACTACACTGAGAAATTTCTCCTATAATACTGACAAAAACACTAAGGTTTGACAACACATGCTGTTAGTAAAGTTCTGGAAAACAGAATCACCTGTGTCAGTGATGGAAATCCAAAATGGTGCAATATCTAACTATACAGCAAACGCATTTGCCATTTGGCCCAGAAATTCCTCTTTCAGGAAATCATCCTGAAAAGATATATGTGTAAAACCTTAAGTAAAAAGCTGACGGGAAATGTTATAAATGCATGCATCAGATCGACAATACAAAACCCCAGTGAGTAGCTTCACACCAAGAAAAGAGACAACCAGCCCCTTAGCAGAAGTGACCCAGGAGGACACAGCCACAGCACATACAGAAGCACCCTAGCAGGCATCTGAGCATCTGGATGTGGGCAGGGTTTTACAGAGTAAAATTACAGAACGGGTACTGGTGCACCGGGAAGCATCACAAAGATGGACAAAATGAGTAACAAAACCAGTAGCTGATGTTGAAAATGAAGCTTGATTTGCTTAAGAGAAAAACAATTTTACATGCTGTGCTAACTGACTATAGATAATTAAAGAACTCCTTTTGTAGATCCAAATCAGAGGAGAATGAACACAATGCTGGGTAATGATCAGGGAAGAAAAAGAAGACGATTAGTTTAAAAGACTTCGGATCAGATATAGATGACATAGAAGACACAATCCTCCATCCCCCCACAGAGATCAACAATGACTTATCTAGGAATAAAACAGCTCTGGGAGAGCTCTGGGTTCCATTGAGACACTTCAGCAACACAGTGAAACAAAAACCCTGAGAATAACTGCACAAAAAGGGAATGAAGAACAGCCTCATTTTATCTGATGGTCCCCTTCCCCAGGCAGCACTATTTAGCATCAGGTGAGAACCACTCAGCTATAAAGAGTTCCCCTTGCCAATAAAGGGACAGTGGGGTAAGCAACCACCTTACCCTGCTTACTAGGGCATGAGAGCAAGGACTCACTTTGGTTCACCCCACTGAGACATTGACAGACTGAGATGTAGAGAGATGGCTAAGAAGAAGGAAGAGCAGAGGTTTCCAACAGCAGGAGAAGCAACTGTGGTTCCCAGTAATCTGGCCTGCAGTGGACTTTACCACTGAAGAAACATATAGCCTGCTCAATTGCCACAGCTACCCTGCAGATTTCATCAGCCCCTTGCCATTGGTATTATGCACTTGCAAAATCCCAGTCCACCCCTAGCCACTGTCTCCACTGCCATGCCCTTCTGTCAAGAACCAGTAGACACAGTAGTGTACATCAACAGCCAGGGTCTTTGCAGCTGCCAGTGAGCCCACACTTGGCCCCAGTCCTTACCCTGGCCCCCACCAATAAATGTGTCTGGAAACAGCCACTGCTACTACATAGGCACCTGGGGCTGGCCCCACAGCCAAGTATATGCAAAACCACTGGTTCTAGCCACCACTGCTCTTTTCCCTTTTCTCTAGCCACTATACCCAGAGTAACTGCTGAAGACCTCAACAGCCATTGCAGCCACTACAGGACACCTGCAGTTGTCAATGCGGGGGACCTGAAAGCCTCTGCTAATGAGTCACCAAACCCTCCACATGTCTAGTCCAGGTATATGCCATGACAACTGGTGCCCCATACCACTAAACTATGGGTCAGAGCACTCTCTAACATGCTGTAAAGCATAAGGACATCCACTATGTTAAGTTAAGTTAAGTTAAGACATCCACTAAGTTACAGCATGTTAGAGAGTGCTCTGACCCAGTGCTCTGACTCAGTTGGAAGGGTGTGTCTTCCAACTGAAGACACAGTCATAAATTGAACTTGAAACCATCAAGTCTGGAATAGGTGATGGCTTCTTCAGATGCACAGACACCTACACGAGGCACAGGGATCATGAAGAGTCATAACATTTTCTAAGGAAAACAGTAAAGTAATAGAGAACACAGTAAGAATACAATAATTCACCCAAAGAAACGGAGATTCAGGAATTACCAGAGAAATAATTCAAAATAATTATTCTAAAGATGACCACAGAGCTGCAAGAGAACATAGAAAATTAATAGTGCTTTCAGGAAAACAACACAAGCACAAAATAAGTTCAACAAGCAGATAGAAAGCATTAAAAAGAAATAAAGAATGAACTGAAGAATTCAATAGAGAGCTTCAATAACAGACTTGATAAGGAAGACAAGCAGAAGAAAGAATCAGGGACCTCCAAGACAGATCATTGGAAATCATCCATCCTGAGGAGCAAAAAGAAGGACGAATGAAAAGGAATTAAGAAAGCCTACAGGACCAATGGGATGACAATAAGAGAAACAACTTACACATCACTGGAGTCCCAGAAGGAGAAGAGCAGGAGAAAGGATTGTGGAAAGCTTATTTGAAGGAATAATGGCTGAGAAGTTCCCAAACCTTGGAACAGATTTGGACACCAAAGTTCATAAAGCAATTAGGTCACTCCAAAATTCCAATCCAAAGTTTTTTTCTCCAAGAGTCATTATAATAAAACCCTCTAACATCAAAAACAATGTTAAGCCATCAAGAGAAAAATCATTCTCTCATACAAAGGAACCCGTATAAGGCTATGAGAGGATTTCTCAACAAAAACCTTACAGACCAGGAGAGAACAGAACGATATATTCAAAGGGCTGAAGCAAAAAACACTGCCAACCAAGAATGCTTTATCCAGCAAAGTTGTCCTTCAGAATTAAAGACAAAATAAAGCCATTCCTTATAAACAAAAGCTAAGGGAATTTATCACCACTAGACCTATCTCACAAGAAATCCTGGAAGGAGTTCTTCAAGTTAACACAAAAAGATGCTAATTGGTAACATGAAAATACATAAGACACAGGTAAAGCCATGTCTATATATTCAGTTTCAGAATATTCTAACACTTTAACATGGAGGCATGTTGACCACTTAATTCTAGTATATTGGTTGAAGGGCAAAAGAACTGAATACAGCTGGCATAACAATAACTTGTTAATGAATATAATTTTAAAAACAAGTGAAGTGTGATATCAAAAATATCAAATGGGTACGGGGGGGTATCGAGGGTTGAGTTTTCGTATACAATCAAAATTAAGTTGTTATCAGCTTAAAATAGATTGTCATATCTTTAAGACATTTCATGTGAGCCTCTCACAAAACAAAACTCTGTAACAGATACCAACAAGTAAGAAGAAGAAAATCAGAGTACCAACTACAAAAATCATTAATTCACAAAGGAAGACAGCAAGAGAAAAAAGGAACAAACAAACTTTTAAAACAGTCAGTAAAGAATGAACACATCATTGTGGCATGTGGGATCTTTAGTAACATCATGTGGAATCCTTAGCTGCAGCCTGCATGATGCAACTAAAAAAAAAAGAAGATTCCACATGCCACAGTGAAGATCTTGCATGTGGCAAGGAAGATCCCGAGTGCCACGACTAAGACCCGGCACAGCCAAATAAATAAATCTTTTCTTTTAAAAAAAAGAAGAATTGGGCTTCCCTGGTGGTGCAGTGGTTGAGAGTCTGCCTGCCGATGCAGGGGACATGGGTTCGTGCCACGGTCCGAGAAGATCCCACATGCCGCGGAGCGGCTGGGCCCGTGAGCCATGGCCGCTGAGCCTGTGCGTCCGGAGCCTGTGCTCCGTAACGGGAGAGGCCACAACAGTGAGAGGCCCGCGTACCACAAAAAAACAATAATAATAAAAAAAAGAAAAAAAGAAGAATTAACATGTCAGCAATAACTCCTTACATATCAATAATTCTTTTAAATGTAAATGGGCTAAATGCGCCAATCAAAAGGCATAGAGTGGCTAGACGGATAAATAAACAAACAAACTCATATGCTGCCTACAAGGGACTCACTTATGATTCAAGGACACAAATAGGCTCAAAGTGAGGGGATGAAAAGATACTCCAAGCAAGTAAAGAGCAAAATACTTACAACAGACAATATGGACTTCAAGCTAAAAACAGGAAGAAGAATCAAAGAAGGTCAAATAATGTAAGGTTTATAATTACATTATAATAATACAATTATAAAGGGTCAATTCGTCAAGAAGATACAACAATATTAAATATATACGAATCCAATATTAGAGCTAAATATATTAAGCAAATACTAACAAATCTGAAGGGAGTAATAAACAATGATCCAACAATGGTACGAGACTTTAATACCCTGCTTTCAACAATAGATAGGGTTTCCCTGGTGGCACACTGGTTAAGAATCCACCTACCAATGCAGGGAACACGGGTTCGAGCTCTGGTCCAGGAAGATCTCACATGCCTTGGAGCAACTGTGTCCCTGCACTACAACTACTGAGCCTGTGCATTAGAGCTCACGAGCCACAACTACTTAGCCTGCATGCCACAACTACTGAAGCCCACACGCCTAGAGCCCATGCCCCACAACAAGAGAAGCCACCACAATGAGAAGCCCACGCACCACAATGAAGAGTAGGCCCCACTTGCCGCAACTAGAGAAAGCCCACAGCAGCAAAGAAGATCCAACACAGCCAAAAATAAATAAATAAAATAAATAATTTTAAATATCACCAATAAAGCATAAAAAAAGGGATAGATCATCCAGACAGAAAATCAAGTTGAACTGTAGACAAAATGGACCTAACAGGACATTCCATCCAACAGCAACAGAATACCCTTCTCCTCAAGAACACATGGAATATTCCCCAGGACAGATCATGTGTTAGGTCACAAAACTATCTTTAAGAAATCTTAAAATCTTATCCTTAATCTTAAAAGACTGACATTACACCAAATATCTTCTCTGATCACAAATATAAAACAAGATATCAATGACAGGAGAGAAACTGGAAAATTCACAAATATGTGGAAATTAAATAATACACACCTGAAAAACCAATGGCTCAAAGATGAAATC
This sequence comes from Stenella coeruleoalba, assembly GCF_951394435.1. Taxonomy (NCBI): domain Eukaryota; kingdom Metazoa; phylum Chordata; class Mammalia; order Artiodactyla; family Delphinidae; genus Stenella; species Stenella coeruleoalba. The sequence goes on from NC_137168.1 coordinate 3,553,503, forward strand.
AAAAAGGAAATTTAAAAACATCTTGAAACAAATTTAAGTGTAAACACAACATACTAAAATCTATGGGATGCTGCAAAAGCAGTTGTAAGAGGGAAGTTTAAAGGCAATAAACACCATATATTATGAGGGGAGAAAAAGGTCTAAAAAAAAAATTACTTTTACACCTCAGGGGAAGAGTAAAACAAACTAAGCCCAAACTTAGCAGAAAGAAGGAAATAAAGATCAGAGAAGAAATAAATGAAGTACAAATTAGAGAAAATTTTTAAAAATCAACAAAACTGAGTTTTTTTTTAAAGATAAACAAAATTTTAGCTAGACTTACCAAGAAAAAAAAGAGAGAGAAGACTCAAAAAAATTATGAATGAAAATGAAGACACATAAAAAGGATTATAAAAAGCTACTAACAATTATATGTCAGCAAGTGAACAACCTACAAGAAATGGGAAAATTCCTAGAAACATAAAACCTAACAAGAGTGAATCATGAAGAAATAGAAAATGTAAACAAACCGATAACAATAAGGAGACTGAATCAAAATCTCTCAATAAAGAATAGTCCAGGTCCAGAAGGCTTCATGGCTAAACTCCAGCAAACATTTGAAGAAGAATGAATATATATCCCTCTCAGACTCTTCCCAAAAATTAAAGAGGAGGGAACACTCCAAAACTTATTTTACTAAGTCAGCATTACCCTGGCATTACCAAAGCTACCTAGATAAGGTTACTACAAGAAAAGAAATCAGCAGACCAATATCCCTGATAAATATAAATGCAAACATTCTCAACAAAATACTAACAAACAGAATTCAACAATACTTTAAAAGGGTCATACACCTTGATCAAATGGCATTAGTTCCTGGGATGTTGGCATATTTCAACATACATAAATCAATCCATAGATTACACAATAATACAATGAAGGATAAAAGTCATATAAAGTGGATGATTGTGGAAGAGTAAGACGCAGAGATCACCTTCCTCCCCACAGATACATAAGAAATACATCTACACGTGGAACAAGTCCTACAGAATACCTACTGAACGCTGGCAGAAGACCTCAGACCTCCCAAAAGGCAAGAACCCCCGCCACGTACCTGGGTAGGGCAAAAGAAAAAACTAAACAGAGACAAAAGGAATAGGGACAGTACCTGCACCAGTGAGAGGGAGCTGTGAAGGAGGAAAGGTTTCCACACAGTAGGAAACTTCTTCGTGTGCGGAGATTGCGGGTGGCGGAGAGGGGAGCTTCAAAGCTGTGGAGGAGAGCACAGCAACAGGGGTGCAGAAGGCAAAGCGGGGAGATTCCCGCACAGAGCATCAGGGCCGACCGGCACTCACCAGCCCGAGAGGCTTGTCTGCTCACCCGCAGGGGCAGGCAGGGCTCGGAGTTGAGTCTCTGGCTTTGGTCGGAGCGTCGGGAGAGGACTGGGGTTGGCGGTGTGAACACAGCCTGAAGGGGTTAGTGCACCACGGCTAGCCCGGACGGAGTCCAGGAAAAGGTCTGGAGCTGCCGAAGAAGCAAGAGACTTTTTCTTCCCTCTCTGTTTCCTGGTGCGCGAGGAGAGGGGATTAAGAGCGCCGCTTAAAGGAGCTCCAGAGACGGGCGCGAGCCGCAGCTAAAAGCGCAGACCCCAGAGACGGGCAGGAGACGCTAAGGCTGCTGCTGCCGCCACCAAGAAGCCTGTGTGCGAGCACAGGTCACTATCCACACCCCCCTTCCGGGGAGCCTGTGCAGCCCGCCACTACCAGGTCCCCGGGATCCAGGGACAACTTCCCCGGGAGAACGCACAGCGCGCCTCAGGCTGGTGCAAGGTCACACCGGACTCTGCTGCCGCAGGCTCGCCCCACACTCCATACCACTCCCTCCCCACGGCTTGAGTGAGCTGGAGCCCCTGAAGCAGCGGCTCCTTTAACCCCGTCCTGTCTGAGCAAAAAACAGACGCCCTCCGGCAACCTACACGCAGAGGCAGGGCCAAATCCAAAGCTGAGCCCCTGGGAGCTGTGAGAACAAAGAAGAGAAAGGGAAATCCCTCCCAGCAGCCCCAGGAGCAGCGGATTAAAGCTCCACAATCAACTTGATGTACCTGCATCTGTGGAATACATGAATAGACAGCAAATCATCCCAAATTGAGAAGGTGGACTTTGAGAGCAAGATTTATTATTTTTCCCCTTCTCCTCTTTTTGTGAGTGTGTATGTGTATGCTTCTGTGTGAGATTTTGTCTGTATAGCTTTGCTTCCACCATTTGTCCTAGGGTTCTATTCGTCCGTACTTTTTTTCCTAATAATTATTTATTTTAATAACTTTATTTTATTTTACGTTATTTTATTTTACTTTATCTTCTTCCTTTCTATTTTCTTTCCTTCCCTCCTTCCTTCTTTCCCTCCTTCCTATCTTCCACCATCTGTCCCTCCCTCTTTTCTTTCTTTCATTCTTTCTTCCTTTCTTTCTTTCTTCCTTCCTTCCTTTTCTTTCTTTCTTCCTACTTCTACTAATTCTTTCTCTCTACTTTTTCTCGCTTTTATTCTGAGCTGTGTGGATGAAAGGCTCTTGGTGCTGCAGCCAGGAGCCAGTGCTGTGCCTCCGAGGTGGGAGAGCCAATTTCAGGGCCCTGGTCAACAAGAGACCTCCCAGCTCCTCATAATATCAAATGGCGAAAATCTCCTCATACATCTCCATCTCAATGCCAGCACCCAGGTTCACTCAACGACCAGCAAGCTACAGTGCTGGACACCCTATGCCAAACAACTAGCAAGACAGGAACACAACCCCACCCATTAGCAGAGAGGCTGCCTAAAATCATTATAAGGCCACAGACACCCCAAAACACACCACCAGATGTGGATCTGCCCACCAGAGAGACAAGATCCAGCCTCATCCACCAGAACACAGGCACTAGTCCCCTCCACCAGGAAGCCACTGAACCAACCTTAGCCACTGGGGACAGACAGCAAAAACAAAGGGAACTACGAAACTGCAGCCTGCAAAACGAAGACCCCAAACAAGGTAAGATAAGCAAAATGAGAAGACAGAAAGACACACAACAGATGAAGGAGCAAGATGAAAACCCACCAGACCTAACAAATGAAGAGGAAATAGGCAGTCTACCTGAAAAAGAATTCAGAATAATGATAGTAAAGATGATCCAAAATCTTGGAAATAGAATAGACAAAATGAAAGAAACATTTAACAAGGACCTAGAAGAACTAAAGATGAGACAGGCAATGATGAACAACTCAATAAATGAAATGAAAAATACTCTAGAAGGGATCAATAGCAGAATAACTGAGGCAGAAGAACGGATAAGTGACCTGCAAGATATAATAGTGGAAATAACTACTGCACAGCAGAATAAAGAAAAAACAATGAAAAGAACTGAGGACAGTCTCAGAGACCTCTGGGACAACATTAAATGCACCAAAATTCGAATTATAGGGGTTCCAGAAGAAGAAGAGAAAAAGAAAGGGACTGAGAAAATATTTGAAGAGATTATACCTGAAAACTTCCCTAATATGGGAAAGGAAATAGTTAATCAAGTCCAGGAAGCACAGAGAGTCCCATACAGGATAAATCCAAGGAGAAATATGCCAAGACACATATTAATCAAACTGTCAAAAATTAAATACAAAGAAAGCATATTAAAAGCAGCAAGGGAAAAACAACAAATAACACACAAGGGAATCCCTATAAGGTTAACAGCTGATCTTTCAGCAGAAACTCTGCAAGCCAGAAGGGAGTGGCAGCACATATTGCAAGTGATGAAGGAGAAAAACCTGCAACCAAGATTACTCTACCCAGCAAGGATCTCATTCAGATTTGATGGAGAAATTAAAACATTTACAGACAAGCAAAAGCTGAGAGAGTTCAGCACCACCAGACCAGCTTTACAACAAATGCTAAAGGAACGTCTCTAGGCAAGAAACACAAGAGAAGGAAAAGACCAACAATAATGAACCCAAAACAATTTAGAAAGTGGGAATGGGAACATACATATCGATAATTACCTGAAATATAAATGGACTAAATGTTCCCACCAAAAAACACAGATTGGCTGAATGGATACAAAAACAACACCCAAATATAAGCTGTGTAAAGGAGACCCACTTCAGACCTAGAGACACATACAGACTGAAAGTAAAGGGATGGAAAAAGATATTCCATGCAAATGGAAACCAAAACAAAACTGGAGTAGCAATTCTCATATCAGACAAAATAGACTTTAAAATAAAGACTATTAGAAGAGACAAAGAAGGACACTACATAATGATCAAGGGATTGATCCAAGAAGAAGATATAACAATTGTAAATATTTATGCACCCAACACAGGAGCACCTCAATACATAAGGCAAATACTAACAGCCATAAAAGGGGAAATCGACACTAACACATTCATAGTAGGGAACTTTAACACCCCACTTTCACCAATGGACAGATCATCCAAAATGAAAATGAATAAAGGAAACACAAGCTTTAAATGACACATTAAACAAGATGGACTTGATATTTATAGGAAACTCCATCCAAAAACAACAGAATACACATTTTTCTCAAGTGCTCATGGAACCTTCTCCAGGATAGACCATATCTTGGGTCACAAATCAAGCCTTGTATCAAGTATCTTTTCTGACCACATGCTATGACACTAGATATCAATTACAGGAAACTATCTGTGAAAAATACAAACACATGGAGGGTAAACAATACACTACTTAATAACGAAGTGATCACTGAAGAAATCAAAAAAATCAAAAAATACCTAGAAACAAATGACAATGGAGACACGATGACCCAACACCCATGGGATGCAGCAAAAGAGTTCTAAGAGGGAAGTTTATAGCAATACAAGCCCACCGTTAGAAACAGAAAACATCTCAAATAAACAACCAAACATTGCACCTAAAGCAATTAGAGAAAGAAGAACAAAAAAACCCTGAAGTTAGCAGAATGAAAGAAATCATAAAAATCAGATCAGAAATAAATGAAAAAGAAATGAAGGAAACGATAGCAAAGATCAATAAAACTAAAAGCTGGTTCTTTGAGAAGATAAACAAAATTGACAAACCATTAGCCAGACTCATCAAGAGAAAAAGGGAGAAGATTCAAATCAATAGAATTAGAAATGAGAAAGGAGAAGTAACAACTGACACTGCAGAAATACAAAAGATCATTGAGTGATTACTACAAGCAACTCTATGCCAATAAAACGGACAGCCTGGAAGAAATGGACAAAGTCTTAGAAATGCAAAACCTGCCAAGACTGAATCAGGAAGAAATAGAAAATATGAACAGACAAATCACAAGCACTGAAATTGAAACTGTGATTAAAAATCTTCCAAAAAAAAAAACCCAGGACCAGATGGCTTCACAGGTGAATTCTATCAAACATTTAAAGAAGAGCCTACACCTTTCCTTCTCAAACTCTTCCAAAATATAGCAGAAGGAGGAACACTCCCAAATTCATTCTACGAGGCCACCATCACCTTGATACCAAAACCAGACAAGGATTTCACAAAGAATGAAAACTACAGGGCAATATCATTGATGAACATAAATTCAAAAATCCTCAACAAAATACTAGCAAACAGAATCCAACAGCACATTAAAAGGATCATACACCATGATCAAGTGGGGTTTCTTCCAGGGTTGCAAGGATTCTTCAATATACACAAATCAATCAATGTGATACATCATATTAACAAATTGAAGGAGAAAAACCATATGATCATCTCAATAGATGCAGAGAAAGCTATTGACAAAATTCAACACCCATTTATGATAAAAACCCTGTAGAAAGTAGGCATAGAGGGAACTTTCCTCAACATAATGAAGGCCATATATGACAAACCCACAGCCAACATCATCCTCAATGGTGAAAAACTGAAAGCATTTCCACTAAGATAAGGAACAAGGCAAGGTTGCCCACTCTCACCACTCTTACTTAACATAGTTTTGGAAGTTTTAGCCACAGCAATCAGAAAAGAAAAGGAAATAAAAAGAATACAAATCGGAAAGAAGTAAAGCTGTCACTGTAGATGACATGACACTATACATAGAGAATCCTAAAGATGCTACCAGAAAACTACTAGAGCTAATCAATGAATTTGGTAAAGTAGCAGGATACAAAATTAATGCACGGAAATCTCTGGCATTCCTATACAATAATGATGAAAAATCTGAAATTGAAATCAAGAAAACACTATTTACCACTGCACCAAAAATAATAAAATATCTAGGAGTAAACCTACCTAAGGAGACAAAAGACCTATATGCAGAAAATTATAAGACACTGATGAAAGAACTTAAAGATGATACAAATAGATGGAGAGATATACCATGTTCTTGGATTGGAAGAATCAACATTGTGAAAATGACACTACTACCCAAAGCAATCTACAGATTCAATGCATTCCCTATCAAACTACCACTGGCATTTTTCACAGAACTAGAACAAAAAATTTCACAATGTGTATGGAAACACAAAAGACCCCGAAAACCAAAGCAATCTTGAGAACGAAAAAGAGAGCTGGAGGAATCAGGCTCCCTGACTTCAGACTATACTACAAAGCTACAGTAATCAAGACAGTACGGTACTGGCACAAAAACAGAAAGATAGATCAATGGAACACGATAGAAAGCCCAGAGATAAACCCAGGCACATATGGTCACCTTATCTTTGATAAATGAGGCAGGAATGTACAGTGGAGAAAGGACAGCCTCTTCAATAAGTGGTGCTGGGAAAACTGCACAGGTACATGAAAAAGTATGAGATTAGATCACTGTCTAACACCATACACAAAAATAAGCTCAAAATGGATTAAAGACCTAAATGTAAGGCTGGAAACTATCAATCTGTTAGAGGAGAACATAGGCAGAACATTCTATGACATAAATCACAGCAAGATCCTTTTTGACCCACCTCCTAGAGAAATGGAAATAAAAACAAAAATAAACAAACAAATGGGACCAAATGAAACCTCAAATCTTTTGCACAGCAAAGGAAACCATAAACAAGACCAAAAGACAACCCTCAGAATGGGAGAAAATATTTGCAAATGAAGTAACTGACAAAGGAGTAATTTCCAAAATTTACAAGCAGCTCATGCAGCTCAATAACAAAAAAACAAAAAACCCAATCCAAAAATGGGCAGAACATCTAAATAGACATTTCTCCAAAGAAGATATACAGACTGCCAACAACCACATGAAAGAATGCTCAACATCATTAATCATTAGAGAAATGCAAATCAAAACTACAATGAGATATCATCTCACACCAGTCAGAATGGCCATCATCAAAAATTCTAGAAACAATAAATGCTGGAGAGGGTGTGGAGAAAAGGGAACAACCTTGCAATGCTGGTGGGAATATGAATTGGTACAGCTGCTATGGAGAACAGTATGGAGGTTCCTTTAAAAACTACAAATAGAACTACCATATGACCCAGCAATCTCACTACTGGGCATATACCCTTAGAAAACCGTAATTCAAAAAGAGTCATATACAAAAATGTTCATTGCAGCTATATTTACAATAGCCAGGAGATGGAAACAACCTAAGTGTCCATCATCGGATGAATGGATAAAGAAGATGTGGCACATATATACAGTGGAATGTTACTCAGCCATAAAAAGAAACGATATGGAGCTATTTGTAATGAGGTGGATAGACCTAGAGTCTGTCATACAGAGTGATGTAAGTCGGAAAGAGAAAAATACCATATGCTAACAAATATATATGGAATTTAAGAAAAAAATGTCATGAAGAACCTAGGGGTAAGACAGGAATAAAGACACAGACCTACTAGAGAACAGACTTGAGGATATGGGGAGGGGGAAGGGTAAGCTGTGACAAAGTGAGACAGTGACATGGACATATATACACTACCAAGCGTACAACAGACAGCTAGTGGGAAGCAGCCGCATAGCACAGGGAGATCAGCTCGGTGCTTTGTGACCACCTAGAGGGGTGGGATAGGGAGGGTGGGAGGGAGAGAGATGCAAGAGGGAAGAGATATAGGAACATATGTATATGTATAACTCATTCACTTTGTTATAAAGCAGAAACTAACACACCATTGTAAAGCAACTATACCCCAATAAAGATGTTAAAATAAATAAATAAAAGCCATACAAAGTATTTGATAATTTTCAACATGTTTTCATGATAAACGTTCTCAACAAATTGTTTGTAGAAAGAACATACCTCAACATAATATAGGACATAACATGACAAATCCACAGCTAATACACTCAGGTGAAAGACTGAAAGAAACCTTTTCATCTAAGATGGTAAGAGGCATGCTCTAGCCACTTTTACTCAACACAGTACTGGAATTCCTAACCAGGGCAATTAGGCAAGAAAAGAAATTTCAAACTGGAAAGGAAGAAGTCTCTGTCTCCATGTGACATATGCCTGTATATGGAAAATCCTGAAGACCCCACCAACAAAACAGTCCTAATAAAAAAATTCAGCAAAGTTGCAGCATTCAGTGTCAAGGTACAAACATCAGTTGTGTTTCTACACACTACAATGAAATATCAGAAAGAGAAATAAAGAAAAAAAATCCATTCACAATAGCACTAAGACCAACAAAATACTAGGAATAAGTTTAACCAAGGAAGTGAAAGTTCTATACACTGAAACCTACAAGACAGTAATTAAAGAAATGAAAAACATGAATGAAAGGTTTCTCATGTCAATGATCAGAAGAGACAACACTGTTAAAATATCCATGCCATTCAAAGGCATCTATAGACTCTATGCAATCCCTATCAAAACTCCACAGGCATTTTTCACAGAATTAGTAAAGAACAATTCTAAATGTGTAAAAAAGATCTCATAAAGCCAAAGCAATAATGAGAAAGAAGAAAGCCGGAGGAATCAAACTATCTGATTTTAAACTATATGACAAAACTATAGTTATCAAAACAGTATGGTACTGATATAGACACATAGACCAATGTAGCCAAACTGAGAGCCCACTATAGGTTAAATTAATATTTGACAAGGCAGCCAAGAATATTCAAGGGGAAAGAAAAGTCTCTTCAATAAATGGTATTGGGAAAACTGGATATTCATATGCAGAACAGTGAAACTGGACACATATCTTACACCATTCACAAAAATTAACTTCAAACAGATTAAGGATTTAAATTAAATGTAAGACCTGCAAATGTAAAATTTCTCCAAGAGAACACAAGGAAAAAGTTCCTTGCCATTGGAATTAACACAAAATATATAAAAAACTCATACAATTCAATAGCAAAATAACAAACAATCCAATTTAAAAATAAGGGGAGATAGCTAGTGGGAAGTAGCCACATAGCACAGGGAGATCAGCTCAGTGCTTTGTGACCACCTAGAGGTGTGGGATAGGGAGGGTGGGAGGGAGACACAACAGGGAGGGGATATGGGGATATATGTATATGTATAGCTGATTCACTTTGTTATACAGTAGAAACTAACACACAATTGTGAAGCAATTATACTCTAATAAAGATGTAATAAATAAATAAATAAGAAAAGAAATTCAATTCCAACTGGCCTAAAACCAAAAAGGGAAATTACTGATTAAAAACTCATTTATTAAAAGTAAATAAATAGGGCTTCCCTGGTGGCGCAGTTGTTGGGGGTCCGCCTGCCGATGCAGGGGACATGGGTTCGTGCCCCGGTCCGGGAGGATCCCGCATGCTGCAGAGCAGCTGGGCCCGTGAGCCATGGCCGCTGGGCCTGCGCGTCCGGAGCCTGTGCTGTCTGAGACGGGAGAGGCCACAACAGTGAGAGGCCTGCGTACCACAAAAAAAATAAATAAGGGGAGGATCTGAATAGACAGTTTCCTAAGAAGACCTACAGATGGCCAATAGGCACATGAAAATATGATTAATATCATTAAGACTCAGGTAAATTCAAATCAAAACCACAATGAGATACCACCTGACACCTGTCAGAATGGCTATCATCAAAATGATGAGAAATGCTGTTGGTGAGGATGTGGAGAAAAGGGAATTCTTGTACATTGTTGGTGGCAATACAACTACTACAGAAAACATAATGGAGGTTCTTCAAAAAAAAATAAAAATAGAGCTAACATATGATCCAGCATTTCTACTTCTTGGTATATATTACAAGGAAATGAAACCTCCATCAAATAATATGCACTCCCATATTCACTGCAGCATTATTCACAATAACCAAGTCACAGAAAGAACCTAATGATCCACTGACAGATGACTGGATGAAGATATACACACACACAGTGCAATATTATTCAGCCACTAAAAAGAATGGTATCTTACCATCTGTGATAACCTAAAGAGAGTTGGAGGCTTTATGCTAAGTGAAATAAGAAAAGAAAAATATTGTATTATTTCACTTATATGTGGAATCTAAAAAAAAAATTGAATTCACAGAAACAGAGAATAGAGTAGTGGTTACCAGGGACTAAAGGGTGGGGGAAATGTGGAGATGCTGGTCAAATGGTACGGACTTCCAGTTATAAGATGAGTAAATTCCAGAGTTGTAATGTCCATAAAACAACAACAACAACAACAACCCCTCCCCCACAAAAGACAAATGACTCATAAACCCAACCAGTCTAGATAATTAAGAAAATTAATTTCAACCACGTATTAAAGAACAGGACTTGATCTATGTTAATTACCTTTATATGACATTGAAATAATATATTTGTTGAACAGTGACATTTATCTTTTACCTTATAAACAACAATACTGCAGTCACATCTGACACAGGATTTTTGAATCTGCATATTGGATGCAAAGAGTGGAATGCTTCTACATTTACCAATAATAGTAACCACATGGATTCCCACCATAAACTGAAAGCTATGTATTAGATGCTGCTGCTGTTATCAGAATCATTACCATTCACAAATCAATGAGAAACGTAGGCACAGAAAATGTGAAGCCTGTGCTCAAGTTCAGGAAATGAAGATAGGATATAAATCAAGAATAATTTCATCCAAAAAGTAAACCAGTAATGTTATCATTGGTAAAATAACACTTGTTCATTAACTTAATATAGCTCACAAATTATAAGAAATTCATCCCCAAACTCTTAATAGGAAAATAAGGAATATAATAGGAATAATTGTAAAGATGACTTCAGGAGGAAGACCTATAAACTATATTGTCAAATAGAACATTCTGTAATGATGGAAATGTTCTATTATTTGAGTTGTCCAATACAGTCGTCATTAGCCTGGTGGTTCTCAACTGAGGGGTAATGTGTCCACCTAGGAGATATCTACCAGTACTGGAGAACATTTTTGATTGTCACAATCAAGAGGTGCCACTGGTATCCAGTGGGGAGAACCCAGGGATGCTGCCAAATATCATACAATGGACAGCACATCCTCCATAAAATATCATAGGACAACTGAAAATGTCAATTGCGTTGACGTAGAGAAAAGCTGAACTAACCACGTACAGCTAATAAGCACTTGAGTATGGCTAATGAGAAAGGAGAACTTAATTTTTAAATTAATGTACTTCTAATTAAGAAAATTTAATTTAATAATGATTATACAGCTTTATCTACATATATAAAGTATGTAGCTAGAGATAATGAGCATAATATAAAAATAAGGATCTTGTTTCTCAAGTATTTTAAAAGCTGAGTATCTTCAAAGAACAGATTCTGTGATTAACATATACACACTACTAAATATAAAATTGATAACCAGCAAAGACCTACTGCATAGCACAGGGGACTATACTCAATATTATGTAATAACCTATAATGGAAAAGAATATATATGTATATGTATATACATAACAGAATCACTTTGCTGTATACCTGAAACTAACACAACACTGTAAATCAACTATACTCAATACAATTTTTTTTAATTTAGGGAAATAATGAGCATAAATAAAAGCATAAAAGTGAACACCCGTGAAGCTTTAGGACACATGTCCCGGCACCAAACAGGAAATCGCAGGGAAACTCTCCCTCTGTCACTGCAGGCCACTCACTCTTGCAGGGTCTCCACCCCCTTTTCTTTGTACTTCAGTTCTTGCTTCATCTGGGTCAGCTCTTGTTTTAATCTGCAAAGCTAAAGACAAATTACATTTTTTTTTCCACAAAAAGAAGCTGTGAGAAATGATTTCTACAGTTGTTAGCATTGTCATCTAAGTTTCTGAATAGCTTGCAATTCACGGGGTCACCCAGTCTCTCCATGACCTCCCATCCCTGGCATATCAAACAGCCCTGGCAGAGGGGCTGGCTCGCTTAGACACAGAAGGCCCGGGTCACCAAACAGCTTTCTACCCATGTGGAGCCCTGGAACCGGCAACAATTTTCTTTTTCAAGGTATTGATTTACACATTGCAATGAGCAAACTTTGTCATACTTTTTTCATCCTCTCTTCTGCTTACTTCCCATAGATCTCACCTAGGAAGCCCTGTTGCTCAAAGCATGGCTTCCCACTACCTGAAAGTCAGTCGCCTGCAGTGCTTATTTAAACAGGTGCTAGGACCCACTCCAGGCCTTGTTAAAACTCCACCTCCAGTTCCTTCAGAAGAAACCCCGCGTCTTCCCCAGGTCCCCCTGAGAAGGTCCCCCACACTCACTCCCCCTCTTCCATACCCAGTGACACACGTGTGGGGACAAATCGAGGACATGGTGACTGCACGGGACAGGGAGGGCTTGTAGACCCAGGGCAGCCCCTCCGAGCCCCTCATGGAGGAGAGAGGCCCCTCCACCCACTTCTGGAGAAGCCTGCCGGTCCTGGAGCCTGGTGACAAAATGTCTTCCGAGCAAGGGGACAAAGGGCAATGCCCAGGAAGTGATTTTAAACCTAATGGTTCCCATGTCTTTTGTTCAACATCTTTGGGGCACCTGGCGGGCCTGCTCACACAGCACCCAGTGAAAATCGCAGGAAGGCTGACGTCTGGGATCTCGTAACAGGCGCAGCACCTGGTCACAGGCTGGGGCGAGCTCATGTTTCTAAGATGCCGAGAAAAATCCCCACGCAGGTGTCTGATCGCTCCAGAAAGCAGGCATACTGACAGCCCTTCTGAACCATGCTGGCTGGGGTTGGGAGCCATCTCTGGCAGCCGAGCGAGCAGGGGACACTTAATTGTGGGCCGTTTGCTGGCAGGGAGCCCTGCCTCTTCCAGGGGCAGCCAGCATGGTAATGAGACAGTTTCTATGGAAATGGGAATGGGGCTCACACTTTGAACTGATGCCCCAGGTGTTTTTTGTTGGTGCACTAGAATGTGAGAACCACAGCACTAAAAGAGACACTCTGGTTTAGGCACTGAGACACTAGGATGGGAGGCTTGGTCTCCAAGATGTCTCCTGTCCCCCCTCCCAGACACCAAAGACAAGAGGATGAAGGGATGGAACACGGTGGCACACAAAGAACCTGACACCACTGGCAAGGAGCACCGGCACCTTCTGGTCAAACACCATCGCAGGCAAGATTTCTCTGGGAATACAGAGACCAGGGAAGAACGGCAGATGCTAAATCTGCCAAGGGACAGAGCTGGCCTCCCACTAATAAAGGGAAGCAGCCCTGTGAGCTCGGGCCCGGACATCGCCAAATCTTTCCAAATGTTGGGTGAATCTAGCCCTATGAAATACACAGAGGGATACAAGCAATTTTTTGTTAGATGGGCTGAGGCTTTAAAATGAAACTTTTCTCTTCCTATCAAAGGAATTAAGTAAATCATAATAAGTGATGTTATCAGTATATAAAGAATACACAAGCTGCTTCTAGTGTAAAAACACTCATTTTTACTCACCCTGTCCTGATGACTTGCTATTTCTGCTTTTATTTGGAGTGGGCTGTACTTAGTATTTGTTGAATATCCAGAAAAGGCTAAATAGAAAGCAAATATTTTATTTTACAATAGATCCATTAAATTACATACATGCATACAGATAAGAACTTCATATTCACCTTATTAATTACCTCTTAGCATCACACATACAAATTAACATTAGCACTGACAACTAAAGAACTAACATTTCACAGCCTCAAATATTTTTAATGGTTGATTTTTACTTAAGGATTTGTTTGCAGATGACTTGACCTTTATATGAAAAATCTGGAAAAAAATGACCAAAAAACTTCCAGTAACTAATAAATGATTATAACAAGACTGTAGGATATAAGGTTAATATATAAAAGTCAACTGCTTTCCTAAATACCATCAACAAACAAGTAGATCTGAAATTTAAAACACAATACCATTCACATGGCACCTCCAAAAGTGAAATACTTAGTTATAAGTCTAACAAAACTTGTACAGGAGCTATACAAAGAAAATTACAAATCTCTGATGAACTGAAACAAAGAAGAACTAAATAAATGAAGAGACATTCCATGTTCATGGATGGGAAAGATTCAATACTGTCAAGATGTCACTTCTTCCCAGCTTGCTCTATAGATTCAAAACAATCCCAATCAAAATTCTAGCAACTTATTTTGTGGACATCAACAAATTGATCCTAAAGTGGCAATAGGCCCAGGACAGCCAACACAATACTGAAGAAGAACAAAGCTGGAGAACCTATCAGAACCTATCAGACCTCAAGACAATATAAAGCTACAGTAATCAAGATAGTGTGGTAGTGGCAAAATAATATGATAGCAAAGATAGTCTTTCAAAAAATGATGCTGGAACAAGTGGACATCCACATGCAAAAAAAAAAAATCACCTAGACAGACTTCACACCCTTCACGAAATTTAACTCAAGGCCTAAATATAAAATGCAAAACTATAAAACTCTTAGGAGATTACATAGGAGAAAACTAAGAGGACCTTGGTTTGGAAATGTCATTTTAGATACAATACCAAAGGCAGGATCCATGAAAGAAATAATGGGTAAGCTCAACTTCATTAAAATTAAAACTTCTGCTCAGTGAAAGCCAATGTCAACACATGTGAGACAACAAATCACAGACGGAGAGGAAACATTCGCAAAAGACACATCTGATCAGAACTGTTATCCAAAATATAGAAAGAATACTTAAAACTCAACAGTGAGAGAACAAAGAACTCAATTAAATGGGCCACCACCAATTAATGGACACCTCACTGAAGAAGATAAACAGACAGCAAAGCATATGAAAAAAAGATGCTCTAAATCATACGTCATCAGGAAAATGAAAATTAAAACAACAGTGAGATTCCACTACACACCTGTTAGAATGGCCAAAATGAAGACACTGACAACATCAAATGCTGGTGAGGATGTGGAGTAACAGGAACTCCCATTCACTGCTGGAAAGAATGCAAAATGCTACAGCCACTTTGGCAGTTTCTCACAAAACTAAACATACTCTTACCATGTGATCCAGCAGTCACACTCCTTGGTATTTACCCAAAAGAGCTGAAATTTTATATCTACATAAAAACCTGCACACTGAAAAAAAAAAAAAAAAAACCTGCACACTGAAGAAGGTTCATAACTCAAAACTGCCAAAACCTGGAAGCAACCTAGATGCTCTTCAACAGGTGAATGGTAAATAAACTTTATTTCAACCAGACCATACAGTATTATTCAGCACTAAAAAAGAGAAAAGAAATAAAAAGTCAGGAAGCCATAAAAAGATATGAAGAAACCTAAAATATACACGTGAAAAAATATACAAGTGACAAAAGCCCATCTGAAAAGTCTGCATGCTATATGATTCCAAGTATATGACAATCTGGAAAAGGCAAAAACTGTATCCTACAGCAAAAGAATCAGTCATTGCCACAGGTTGTAAGGGGGAATTAATAGCTAGAAACCAGAATATTTTTAGAGAAGTAAAAATACTCTAAAAGATACTATAATGATACATACATGTCAGTATATGTAGGTCCAAACTCACAGAATGTACAGTACCAAGAGACAGCCTAATATAAAGATGAATGCTGGGTAATGATGATATGTCAATATATATTCATCAGTTGTAACAAATGTGCCCTTTGGTAAGTGATGGGGGAGGTTGTGTATGTGTAGGAGCAGTGGAATATGGGAACTTTCTGCTGAATTTTGCTGTAAATGTAAAACTGTAAAAAATAAAGTTTTTTAAAGGTAGCTTTATAGTAATCTGTCAGTATATGGCAGGCCTGAGAAAATGCAATTCCTCCAAGGTTTTTTCCCCACACACACCGAAGAGCCCACAATTTTATCCTGAGTTGGATTTCACAGATACGTAATAGCTCAAATACAATACATGGCTTACTGCTTTCATAAACAGTGAAGTGCACATGATTTAAAGTTCTTTAACAGGCACAGCATCATTACCAAGAATAACCCATATCTAGGGGTGAATAAGACAGAACTTTTACACAGTCAGGCACTTTCTGGCAGCACAGAGTGCTGCAAGCCTTTTCCAGTGTCTCGACACCTAGACCACTTTAGTGGCCGTTTCTAATTTCTATCACCCCGTCCACCTCTCTGCATCCCTTTTTCTTGATGCTTCTGTCTCCTTTCTCTTAGGCCTTGAAGGTACGGTGACTTGGTTCCTGTCCCTTTCTGAGTTGTGGAGACTCCTCTTTCTTCATCTGAGAGTCACCCCACACTGGTGTATTCTGCATCCAGGGCATTTTCATTAGTTTCTCCTGCTTATAAGACCCAACTGCAGGGCCAGCATCCATTCTTTTATTCCTTTGATCTGGGTACTGAAGGCTATCATTCAGGTAACTTAGGTGGCAACACCTAGAAACTAGGTCAAAATCATTTCCTGACCTCATATAGGTGAGTGTGGCTTGTAGAGGAAGAATGTCATCTGCCATATCAGTAAGCAAAGCAGGCACCTCCAATGGTACACCCTGAGGAAACACAGGATACTGGCTCCAGATAGCTGAAGTGCATATCAAAGCAATGATTTCAGTGAGCCAGACTCTTCCATCTTCCCATACATGGGAAAGCACTAAATTCCTTAATGTGACATATCTGCTTTCTTTTATAAACAGTAAACTTTTACCTGTTTTTCTGTTGCAAAACTCTTCTATATGCTGGCCCCTCCCTTACCTCTTTGGATCAGTCCCTCAGAGCTATCTGAGACACTGCCTCATGGGCTTGAGTCTTCAGTAAGATCCCCGAAAAAAACAAATCCCAACGTTTAGATTGTGCATCCTTCAGTCAGCAGCTACAGACCTGAAGTGGCTTAAACACCAACAATGTTCAATAGCTCCACAATCAACCAAATCCAAATAATTTGAACAGGTCAGAACTTCCTATTTAAAAAACAAACAAACACAAAAAAAACTTTTCTCTGTAAAACTTACTTAACTATCAGTCAGAATTCCAAACAACTGTATCCACTGGAAATAAATTTCTATAACAGCTAAAATATTTGCCAAAATTACCTCAAATTTTCATTTACTAAGAATCATAGTTACACAAACACAATGGATTAAGTATTTAAAGAATATAAATCATCCATAGGCCAAGTCCTATTCCTTTTGTTTTGCCTTTTTCTTTCCATTTATTAAGATCACAAACAAAATGAATACCTCAAACAATGCCACTGAAAGAAATCATTCATACAAAATCTCCACGTTAAAGTCCTGGGACTCAAACACAGTAAGTTAAGCAAAATGAGAAGACAGAGAAACACACAGCAGATGAAAAGGCAAAGTAAAAACCCACCAGACCAAACAAATGAATAGGAAATAGGCAGTCTACCTAAAAAAGAATTCAGAGTAATGACAGTAAACATGACCCAAAATCTTGGAAATAGAAAAAAACACAAGAAACGTTTAACAATAACCTAGAAGAACTAAAGAGCAAACAAACAATGATGAACAACACAATAAATGAAATTTAAAATTCTCTAGAAGGAATCAATAGCAGAATAACTGAGGCAGAAGAATGGATAAGTAACCTGGGAGATAAAGTAGTGGAAATAACTATTTCTAGTGGAATAGTAGTAGAATAACTATTATTCTGCAGCGCAGAATAAAGAAAAAAAAGAAAAAAAATTGAGAACAGTCTCAGAGACCTCTGGGACAATATTAAACACACCAACATTCAAATTATAGGGAAACCAGAAGAAGAAGAGAAAAACAAAGGGACTGAGAAAATATTTGAAGAGATAATAGTTGAAAACTACACTAACATGGGAAAGGAAATAGTTAATCAAGTCCACGAAGCACAGAGAGTCCCATACAGGATAAATCCAAGGAGAAACAAGACAAATACTAATCAAACTATCAAAAATAAAATACAAAAAAAAATATTAAAAGCAACAAAGGAAAAACAATAAATAACATACACGGGAATCCTCATAAGATTAACAGATGATCTTTCAGCAGAAACTCTGCAAGCCAGAAGGGAGTGGCAGGACATATTTAAAGTGATGAAAGGGAAAAACCTACAACCAAGATTACTCTACCTAGCAAGGATCCCATTCAGATATGACAGAGAAATTAAAACTTTTACAGAGAAGCAAAAGCTAAGCAAATTCAGCACCACCAAACCAGCTTTACAACAAATGCTAAAGGAACTTCTCTACGCAGGAAACACAAGAGAAGGAAAAGACCTACAATAATAAACCCAAAACAATTAAGAAAATGGTAAGTGGAGCATACAAACCAAAAATTACCTTAAATGTAAATAGATTAAATGCTCCAACGAAAAGACAAACACTCACTGAATGGATACAAAAACAAGACCCATATATATGCTGTCTAAAAGAGAACCATTTCAGACTTAGGGACACATACAGAGTGAAACTGAGGGGATGGAAAACGATATTCCATGCAAATGGAACTCAAAACAAAGCTGGAGTAGCAATTCTCATATCAGACAAAATAGACTTTAAAATAAAGACCATTACATGAGACAAAGAAGGACACTACGTAATGATCAAGGGATCAATCCAAGCAGAAGATATAACAAGTGTAAATATTTATGCACCCAACACAGGAGAACCTCAATACATAAGGTAAATGCTAACAGCCATAAAAGGGGAAATCAACAGTAACACAATCATACTAGGGGACTTTAACACCCCACTTTCACCAATGGAGACATCAACAAAAATGAAAATAAATAAGTAAACACAAGCTTTAAATGATACATTCGACAAGTTGGACTTAATTGATATTTACAGGACATTCCATACAAAAACAACAGAATACACTTTCTTCTCAAATGCTCATGGAACATTCTCCAGGATAGATCATATCTTGGGTCACAAATTAAGCCTTGGTAAATCTACGAAAATAGAAATCGTATCAAGTATCGTTTCCGATCACAGCGCTATGACACGAGATATCAATTACAGTAAAAACTCTGTAAAAAATACAAACACATGGAAGCTAAACAATACACTACTTAATAAACAAGAGATCACTGAAGAAATCAAAGAGGAAATCAAGAAACACCTAGAAACAAATGACAATGAAAACACAACAACCCAAAACCTACACAATGCAGCAAAAGCAGTTTTAAGAGGGGAGTTTATAGCAATATAATACTACCTCAAAAAACAGGAAACATGTCAAACAAACAACCGAATCTTACACCTAAAGCAATTCGAGAAAGAACAAAAAAAAAAAAACACCTAAAGTTAGCAGAAGGAAGAAATCATAAAGATCAGATCAGAAATAAATGAAAAAGAAATGAAGGAAACTTTAGCAAAGGTCAATAAAATTAAAAGCTGGTTCCTTGAGAACATAAACAAAATTGAAAAACCATTAGCCAGACACATCAAGAAAAAAAGGGAGAAGACTCAAATCAACAGAATTTGAAATGAAAAAGGAGAAATAACAACTGACACTGCAGAAATACAAAGAGTCATGAAAGACTACTAGAAACAACTATACATCAATAAAATGGACAACCTGGAAGAAATGGACAAATTCTTAGAAAAGCACATCCTTCTGAGACTGAACCAGGAAGAAACAGAAAATACACACAGAACCATCACAAGCAGTGAAATTGAGACTGTGATTAAAAATCTTCCAACAAACAAAAGCCCAAGACCAGATGGCTTCACAGGGGTTTAGTATCAAACATTTAGAGAACAGCTAACACCTTTCCTTCTCAAACTCTTCCAAAATATAGCAGAGGGAGGAACACACCCAAACTCATTCTACGAGGCCACCATCCCCCTGATACCAAAACCACACAAAGATGTCACAAAGGAAGAAAACTACAGGCCAATTTCACTGATAAGCATAGATGCAAAAGTCCTCAATAAAATACTAGCAAACAGAATCCAACAGCACATTAAAAGGATCACAGACCATGATCAAGTGGGTTTTATCCCAGGAATGCAAGGATTCTTCAATATATGCAAATCAATCAATGTGATACACCATATTAACAAACTGAAGGCAAAAAAGCCATATGGTCATCTCAATAGATGCAGAAAAAGTTTTCATCAAAATTCAACACCGATTTAAGATACCCCGCCCCCAGAAAGTAGGTATAGAGGGAACTTACTTCAACATAATAAAGGCTGTATATGACAAACCCACATCCAACATCATTCTCAATGGTGAAAAATTGAAACCATTTGCTCTAAGATCAGGAATAAGACAAGGTTGTCCACTCTCACAACTATTATTCAACATAGTTTTGGAAGTTTTAGCCACAGCAATCAGAGAAAAAAAGGAAATAAAAGGAATCCAAATCGGAAAAGCAAAAGTAAAGGTGTCACTGTTTGCAGATGACATGATACTATACATAGAGAATCCTAAAGATGCTACCAGAAAACTACTAGAGCTAATCAATGAATTTGGTAAAGCAGCAGTATACAAATCTACATGTAAAAGAATGAAATTAGAACACTCCCTAACACGATACTCAAATATCAACTCAAAATGGATTAAAGACCTAAATGTTAAGGCCCGACATTATAAAACTCTTAGAGGGAAACACGGGCAGAACACTCTGTGACATAAATCACAGCAAGATCCTTTTTGACCCACCTCCTAGAGAAATGGAAATAAAAACAAAAATAAACAAATGGGACCTAATGAAAATTAAAAGCTTTTGCACAGCAAAGGAAACCATAAACAAGACCAAAAGACAACCCTCAGAATGGGAGAAAATATTTGCAAATGAAGCACCTGACAAAGGACTGATCTCCAAAATTTAAAAGCAGCTCATACAGCTCAATATCAAAACACAAATCACCCAATACAAAAATGGGCAGAAGACCTACACAGACATTTCTCCAAAGAAGATATACAGACTGCCAACAAACACATGAAAGGATGCTCAACATCACTAATCATTAGAGAAATGCAAATCAAAACTACAATAAGGTATCACCTCACACCAGTCAGAATGGCCATCATCAAAAAATCTAGAAACAGTAAATGCTGGAGAGGGTGTGGAGAAAAGGGAACACTCCTGCACTGTTGGTGGTACGTAAATTGATATAGCCACTATGGGGAACAGTATGGAGGTTCCTTAAAAAACTAAAAATAGAACTACCATACGACCCAGCAATCCCACTCCTGGGCATATACTCTGAGAACACCATAATTCAAGAAGGGTAATGTACCACAATGTTCACTGCAGCTCTATTTACAATAATCAGGACACGGAAGCAACCTACATTTCCATTGACAGATGAGTGGTTAAAGAAGATGTGGCACATATATACAATGGAATATTACTCAGCCATAAAAACAAATAAAATTGAGTTATTTGTGGTGAGGTGGATGGACTTATGAGTCTGTCATACAGAGTGAAGTAAGTCAGAAAGAGAAAAACAAATACCACATGCTAACACATATATATGGAATCTAAAAAAAAAAAGTGGTTATGAAGAACAAGGGGCAGGACAGGAATAAAGACACAGATGTAGAGAATGGACTTGAGGACATGGGGAGGGGGAAGGGTAAGCTGGGACGAAGTGAAAGAGTGGCATGGACATATATACACTACCAAATGTAAAATAGATAGCTAGTGGGAAGCAGCCCCATAGCACAGGAAGATCAGCTCGGTGCTTTGTGTCCACGTAGAGGGGTGGGATAGGGAGGGTGGGAGGGAGACGCAAGAGGGAGGGGATATGGGGATATATGAATATGTATAGCTGATTCACTTTGTTATAAAGCAGAAACTAACACACCATTGTAAACTCCAATTAAACTCCAATAAAGATGTTAACAAAAAAAAGAGAGAACCCCCTACAGAGCCAAGACTACAAGAACGATTCCCACATAATCAGAGAGGAAGGGGGAAAAGTACTGAGTTGGCACCTGTGACCCTGGGAGGGAACTAAGAAGAAAAGGGAGGCTACGTAGGCAAAGACCAGCCCTGGGGAGTGAGCAGGTCAAGCCACAGACTGCATCCTACATGCAGGAGACAAGCACTGTGAGACCTGGCTGCAAGGAGAACTGCTGGGACCAACAGAAAGGCTGGAGAATCTGACACTCCACACCTGAGAAGTGTTTGTGTGCTGCCTTGCCCTCAGGCAGGATTTACAGCATGGATTGAGAAGACACAGGTGGCTGGCTGATTTCTTGTGAACCCCTGGGTGCATTGATTCCGCAGACTGATCCAAGCAAACACCCTAGTAGGCTTGCTGCATGTCACAGCTCCACAGTAGCCTGGCAAGCCAAGGACAGAAAACTTGGCCATGGGAGGCAGAGGCACCTCAGACCTTAAAGAGGTTATCTGCATGGGGCAGAGGCAGCCATTTCTGGCACTCACTTTCAGGAGAAAGTTCCTCTTTCTCTTACACTGCTCCAGCAACATGGGACCTGACCACACCTTGGATAGGGCAGTAATAGTCACTGAACAGAAGAGAAGCCCTGGTTCAAACTGGTTCTGGCTCTAGGCCCTCCATGTCCAGCCCCACCACCTACCAAGGTGATAGCTGCCAGCACACCCTGAGGAAAGACATGACTAGTGATCACATCAGATCGAGCTCTCCCAACAAAGCCAATGGGCACAGGCAGAAAAAGCATTTGACAAAATTGAATATCATTCATTATAAAAATTTTAATCAAAATTGGTATAGAGAGAACTTATCTCAACATAATGAAGGCCATTTATGACAAAGCCAGTCAACATAAGTACTCAATGGTGAAAAGCTGAAAGCCTTTCCTCTAGAATGAGAAAGAAAACAAGGATGCCCACTCCTCCCTCTTCTATTCAACTTAGTAGTGAATACCTGGACATAGCAATCAGACAGGAAAAAGAAATTAAAAGATCCAAACTGGAAGGGAAGACATAAAACTGTCATTATTTGCAGGTGACAAGATACTCTATATGGAAAACTCTAACGTCTTCAACAAAAAACTATTAAAACTAATAAATGAATTCAGTAAACTTGCAAGATACAAGATTAATATTCAGAAATCTGTTGCTTTTCTATACATTAACAATGAAATATCAGAAAAAGAAAGCAAGAAAACAAACCTGTGTAAAATGTCATCAAAAAATTAAATAAAATATCTAGGAATAAACTTAACCAAGGAGATGAAAGACCTATACACTGAAAACTATAAAATACTGGTGAATTAAATATGATGCAAAGAAGTAGAAAGATAACCTATGCTCTCTGGTTGGAAGAATTAATATTATTAAAAGGGCCACACTGCTCAAAACAATCTACAATTTAAAGCTATCACTATCAAAATATCAGGACATTTGTCACAGAACTAAAACAAATAATCACAAAATTTATATGGAACCACAAAAGACCCCAAGTTGCCAAAACAATCTTGAGAAAAAGGAACAAAGCTGGAGGTATCACACTCCCTGATTTCAGACTACATTACAAACGTATGATAATCAAAATGACACGATATTAGCACAAAAACACTCACATAGATCAATGAAAGAGAATAGAGAGACGAGAAATAAACTCACACACCTATAGTAAACTAACCTATGAAAAAGGAGGCAAGAATAACAATGGAGAAAAGACAGTCTCTTCAGCAAGTGGTGCTGGGAAAGCTGGACAGCTGCATGTAAATCAATGAGATTAGAACATTTCCTCACACTGTACACAAAAAACAAACTCAAAATACTCTAAAGACCTACATGAAAGCCCAGAAATCATAAAACTTCTGGAAGAGAATAGAGGAGAAACACTCTGACATAAATTGTAGCAATATTTCTTTGGATCACTCTCCTAAGGCAAAAGAAATAAAAGCAAAAATAAACAAATGGGACTCAATTAAGCCTAAAAGCTTTTGTACATCAAAGGAAACCATCCACAAAACAAAAAGACAACCTACGGAATGGGAGAAGATATTTACAAATTATGTGACCAACAAGGGGTTAATGTCCAAAAATACAAACAGTTCATACAACTCAATATCAAAAAGCAAACAAACAGGGCTTCCCTGGTGGCGTAGTGGTTGAGAGTCCGCCTGCCGATGCAGGGAATGCAGGTTTGTGCCCCGGTCCGGGAGGACCCCATATGCCACGGAGCGGCTGGGCCCATGAGCCTTGGCTACTGAGCCTGCGCGTCCGGGGCCTGTGTTCCGCGACGGGAGAGGCCACAACAGTGAGAGGCCCACGTACCACAAAAAAAAAAAAAAAAAAAAAAGCAAACAAACAACCCAAACAAAACATGGGCAGAAGACTTGAACAGACATCTTTCCAAAGAAGACACACAGATGGCTAACAGGCACTTGAAAAGATGCTCAACATCACTAATTATGAAGGAAATGCAAATCAAAACTACAGTGAGGTATCCTCTCACACTTCTCAGAATGGCCATGATCAGAAAGTCTACAAACAACAAAATGTTGGTGAGAATGTGGAGAAATGGAACTCTTGTATGCTGTTGGTGGGAAAGGAAACTGGTGCATACACTGTGGAGACCAGTATGGAGACTTGTTATATAAATTAAAAATAGAGCTACCATATATGACCCACTAATTCCACTCCTGTATATATCCAGAACAAGAATGAAAGCACTAATTTGAAAAAATGCTTGTACCCAATGTTCACAGTTGCTTTATTTACAATAGCCAAGATACGGAAGCAACCTACGTGTCCATCAACAGACAACTGGATTAAGAAAATGTGATATTTGTATATATCTATATATGTGTATATATAGATATATATATATGTATATATATAGATATATGTATATATGTATACACAATGGGATATCAGTCAGTTATAGAAAAAGACTGAAATCCTGCAATTTGCAACAATATGTACGGACCTAGAGAATATCATGCTTAGTGAAATAAGTCAGACAGAAAAAGACAAATACTATCTGATATCACTTACGTGTGGAATTCAGAAATAATTATAATAGTAATAATAATACAATGGCTGTATCAGCAAAACAGAAACAGACTCAGATACAGAAAACAAACTGGTGGTTACCAAAGGTGACAGAGTAGGGGGAAGAGACAAATTAGGGGTATGGGATCAATGGATACAAGCTGCTATTAAACTACTATTAAAATAGATAAGAAACAAGAATATAACGTACAGCACAGGGAATTATACCCAATACCTGGTAATCACCTACAGTGAAATATAATTTCTGCAAAAAAATTTTTTTAAAAAGCAAGCCTACCCAATATCTCTGTAATTGGGAGGTATACCTCAGTCCTGGTCAGGTGACCATGAGTGAACCAGAGGGACTTGCAGAGTTCCCCTGCCGGGATCAGAGAAGAAAAGAAATTAGTCCCAGTCCCAGCTAGGTCACCCTGGGAAAACTTTCTTTCTCCATAGACATCCCCTTCCCTTAACAGGAAACAGATATTGAAACAGTAATGAAGACTCACTCATGGGTGATTCCTGCAGTGTTAAAATGAATTTACATTCCTATAGAAAGAGAAAAAAAAGGATTTACATTTTGAAAAGAAATACAACTTAAAATACTTCCACAGCAAAAAAAAAAAGAAGAAGAAGAAGAAGAAGAAAATTCCACTTGAAAATAGCACCTAGAAGAAATAAATACTTAAAAACAAGTTTATGGATAATCGAAGATGGCGTAAGAGTAAGACGCCGAGATCACCTTCCTCCCCACAGATACACCAGAAATACAACTACACGTAGAACAACTCCTACAGAACACCTACTGAACGCTGGCAGAAGACCTCAGGCCTCCCAAAAGGCAAGAAACTCCCTACGTACCTGGGTAGGGCAAAAGAAAAACGAGAACACAGACAAAAGAATAGGGACGGGACCTGCACCTCTGGAAGGGAGCTGTGAAGGAGGAGATGTTTCCACACACTAGGAGCCCCTTCGCGGGCGGAGACTGCGGGTGGCGGAGCGGGGAAGCTTCGAAGCCGCGGAGGAGAGCGCAGCAACAGGGGTGCGGAGGGCAAAGCAGAGAGATTCCCGCACAGAGGACCGGTGCCGACCAGCACTCACCAGCCCGAGAGGCTTGTCTGCTCACCCGCCGGGGTGGGCGGGGCTGGGAGCTGAGGCTCAGGCTTCAGTCCGAGCGCAGTGAGAGGACTGGGGTTGGCGGCATGAACACAGCCTGCAGGGAGTTATTGCACCACGGCTGGCCAGGAGGAAGTCCGGGGAAAAGTCTAGACCTGCCGAAAGGCAAGAGACTTTTTCTTCTCTTTGTTTCCTGGTGCGCGAGGAGATTAACAGCAACGCTTAAAGGAGCTCCAGAGACTGCGCGAGCCGCGGCTATCAGCGCGGACCACAGAGACGGGCATGAGACGCTAAGGCTGCTTCTGCCGCCACCAAGAAGTCTGTGTGTGATCACAGGTCACTCTCCACACCTCCCCTCCCGGGAGCCTGTGCAGCCCGCCACTACCAGGGTTCCGTGATACAGGGACAACTTCCCCAGGAGAAAAAACAGCGCACCTCAGGCTGTTGCAGAGTCACACCGGCCTCTTCGGCCACAGGCTCACCACTCCCTCCCCCCAGCCTGAGTGAGCCAGAGCCCCTGAATCAGCTGCTTCTTTAACCCCGTCCTGTCTGGGCGAAAAACAGACGCCCTCAGGCGCCCTACACGCAGAGGCGGTTCCAAATCCAAAGATGAACCCCGGGAGCTGTGCTAACAAAGAAGAGAAAGGGAAATCTCTCCCGGAAGCCTCAGGAGCAGAGGATTAAAGCTCCAAAATCAACTTGATGTACCTGCATCTGTGGAATACATGAATAGACAACAAATCATCCCAAATTGAGGAGGTGGACTTTGGCAGCAAAGATATATATTTTTTCCCTTTTTCTCTTTTTGTGAGTGTGTATGTGTATGCTTCTGTGTGCGATTTTGTCTGTAATAGCTTTGCTTTTACCAATTGTCCTACAGTTCTGTCCTTTTTTATTACTTTTTACAATTTTCTCTTAGTAATTATTTTTTAATTTTAATAACTATTTTATTTTATCTTCTTTCTTTCTATTTTTTCTCCCTTTTATTCTGAGCCATGTGGATGAAAGGCTCGTGATGCTGCAGCCATGTGTCAGTGATGTGCCTCTGAGGTGGGAGAGCCAACTTCAGGACACTGCTCAACAACAGACCTCCCGGCCCGACGTAATATCAACAGCGAAAATCTCCCAGAGATCTCCATCTCAACGCCAAGACCCACCTTCACTCAATGACCAGCAAGCTACAGTGCTTGGACACTCTATGCCAAACAACTAGCAAGACAGGAACACAACCCCACCCATTAGCAGAGAGGCTGCCTAAAATCATAATAAGGCCACAGACACCCCAAAACACACCACCAGACGTGGACCTGCCCACCAGAAAGACAAGATCCAGCCTCATCCACCAGAACACAGGCACTAGTCCCCTCCACCAGGAAGCCTACACAACCCACTGAACCAAACTTACCACTGGGGACAGACATCAAAAACAACTAGAACTACAAATCTGCAGCCTGCGAAAAGGAGACCCCAAACACAGTAAGATAAGCAAAATGAAAAGACAGAAAAACACACAGCAGATGAAGGAGCAAGATAAAAACCCACCAGACCTAACAAATGAAGAGGAAATAGGCAGTCTACCTGAAAAAGAATTCAAAATAATGATAGTAAAGATGATCCAAAATCTTGGAAATAGAATAGACAAAATGCAAGAAACATTTAACAAGGACCTAGAAGACCTAAATATGAAACAAGCAACGATGAACAACACAAAAATTGAAATTAAAAATACTCTAGAAGGGATCAATAGCAGAATAACTGAGGCAGAAGAACGGATAAGTGACCTGGAAGATAAAATAGTGGAAATAAGTTCTGGAGAGCAAAGTAAAGAAAAAACAATGAAAAGAAATGAGGACAGTCTCAGAGACCTCTGGGACAACATTAAACTCACCAACATTCAAATTACAGGTGTTCCGAAGATGAAGAGAAACAGAAAGGGACTGAGAAAATATTTGAAGAGATTAGAGTTGAAAACTTCCTAATATGGGAAAGGAAATAGTTAATCAAGTCCAGGAAGCACAGAGAGTCCCATACAGGATAAATCCAAGACACATATTAATCAAACTGTCAAAAATTAAATGCAAAGAAAACATATTAAAAGCACCAAGGGAAAAACAACAAATAACACACAAGGGAATCCCCATAAGGTTAACAGCTGATCTTTCAGCAGAAACTCTGCAAGCCAAAAGGGACTGGCAGGACATATTTAAAGTGATGAAGGAGAAAAAACTACAACCAAGACTGCTCTACCCAGTATGGATCTCATTCAGATTTAATGGAGAAATTAAAACCTTTACAGGCAAGAAAAAGCTAAGAGAGTTCAGCACCACCAGACCAGCTTTACAACAAATGCTAAAGGAACTTCTCTAGGTAAGGACACAAGAGAAGGAAAAGACCTACAATAACAAACCAAAAACAATTTAGAAAGTGGGAATAGGAACATACACATCGATAATTACCTTAAATGTAAATGGACTAAATGCTCCCACTAAAAGACACAGATTGGCTGAATGGATACAAAATCAAGACCCATATGTATGCTGTCTACAAGAGACCCACTTCAGACCTACGGACACATACAGACTGAAACTCAGGGGATGAAAAAAGATATTCCATGCAAATGGAACTCAAAACAAAGCTGGAGTAGCAATTCTCACATCAGACAAAATAGACTTTAAAATAAAGACTATTACAAGACACCAAGAAGGACACTACATAATGATAAAGGGATCGATCCAAGAAGAAGATATAACAATTGTAAATATTTATGCACCCAACATAGGAGCACCTCAATACATAAGGCAAATACTAACAGCCATAAAAGGGGAAATCGACAGTAACACATTCATAGTAGGGGACTTTAACACCCCACTTTCACCAATGGACAGATCATCCAAAATGAAAATAAATAAGGAAACACAAGCTTTAAATGATACATTAAACAAGATGGACTTAATTGATATTTATGGGACATTCCATCCAAAAACAACAGAATACACATTTTTCTCAAGTGCTCATAGAACATTCTCCAGGATCGATCACATCGTGGGTCACAAATCAAGCCTTGGTAAATTTAAGAAAACTGACACTGTATCAAGTATCTTTTCTGACCACAATGCTATGAGATTAGATATCAATTACAGGAAAAGATCTGTAAAAAATAGAAACACATAGAGGCTAAACAATACACTACTTAATAACCAAGTGATCACTGAAGAAATCAAACAGGAAATCAAAATATACCTAGAAACAAATGACAATGGAGACACGATGACCCAAAACCTATGGGATACAGGAAAAGCAGTTCTAAGAGGGAAGTTTATACCAATACAATCCTATCTTAAGAAACAGGAAACATCCCAAATAAACAACGTAACTTTGCACCTAAAGCAACTGGAGAAAGAACAAAAAAAATGCCAAAGTTAGCAGAAGGAAAGAAATCATAAACATCAGATCAGAAATAAATGAAAAAAAAAAGAAGGAAACAATAGCAAAGATCTATAAAACTAAAAGCTGGTTTTATAAAAAAGTGAGAGAGTGGCATGGACATATATACACTACCAAACATAAAATAGATAGCTAGTGGGAAGCAGCCTCATAGCACAGGGTGATCAGCTAGGTGCTTTGTGACCACCTAGAGGGATGGGATAGGGAGGGTGAGAAGGAAGGAGATGCAAGAGGGAAGAGATATGGGAACATATGTATATGTATAACTGATTCACTTTTTATAAAGCAGAAACTAACACACCATTGAAAAGCAATTATAGTCCAATAAAGATGTAAAAAAGGTGGGGGGCTTCCCTGGTGGCGCAGTGGTTGGGAGCCCACCTGGCCTATGCAGGGGGCGTAGATTCATGCTCCGGTCCTGGAGAATCCCGCGTGCTGCGGAGCGGCTGGGCCTGTGAGCCGTGGCCGCTGGGCCTGCGCGTCCGGAGCCTGTGCTCCACAATGGGGGAGGACACGGAAATGAGAGGCCCGCATACAGCAAAAAAAAAAAAAAAAGGTGGTTCTTTAACAAGATAAACAAAATTGATAAAACCATTAGCCAGACTCATCGAGAAGACTCAAATCAATAGAATTAGAAATGAAAAAGGAGAAGTAACAACTGACATTGCAGAAATACAAAAGATCATGAAAGATTACTACAAGCAACTCTATGCCAATAAAACGGACAGCCTGGAAGAAATGGACAAAGTCTTAGAAATGCAAAACCTGCCAAGACTGAATCAGGAAGAAATAGAAAATATGAACAGACCAATCACAAGCACTGAAATTGAAACTGTGATTAAAAATCTTCCAACAGGGGCTTCTCTGGTGGCGCAGTGGTTGAGAGTCTGCCTGCTGATGCAGGGGACACGGGTTCGTGCCCCGGTCTGGGAGGATCACACATGCCGCGGACCGGCTAGGCCTGTGGCCATGACCGCTGAGCCTGCGCATCCAGATGGCTTCACAGGCGAAATCTATTAAACATTTAGAGAAGAGCTAACACCTATCCTTCTCAAACTCTTCCAAAATATAGCAGAGGGAGGAACACTCCCAAACTCATTCTATGAGGCCAACATGACCCTGATACAAAAACCAGACAAGGATGTCACAAAGAAAGAAAACTACAGGCCAATATCACTGATGAACATAGATGCAAAAATCCTCAAAAAAATACTAGCAAAGAGTATCCAACAGCACATTAAAAGGATCATACACCACGATCAAGTGGCGTTTACTCCAGGAAACAAGGATTCTTCAATATACACAAATCAATCAATGTGATACACCATATTAACAAATTGAAGGAGAAAAACCATATTATCATCTCATAGATGCAGAGAAAGCTTTCGACAAAATTCAACACCCATGTATTATAAAAACCCTGCAGAAAGTAGGCATAGAGGGAACTTTCCTCAACATAATAAAGGCCATATATGACAAACCGACAGGCAACATCATCCTCAACGGTAAAAAAACTGAAAGCATTTCCACTAAGATCAGGAACAAGACAAGGTTGCCCAGTCTCACCACTCTTATTCAACATAGTTTTGGAAGTTTTAGCCACAGCAATCAGACAAGAAAAGGCAATAAAAAGGAATCCAAATCGGAAAAGAAAAAGTAAAGATTTCACTGTTTGAAGATGACATGATACTATACATAGAGAATCCTAAAGATGCTACCAGAAAACTACTAGAGCTAATCAATGAATTTGGTAAAGTAGCAGAATACAAAATTAATGCACAGAACTATCTGGCATTCCTATATACTAATGATGAAAAATCTGAAAGTGATATCAAGAAAACACTCCCATTTACCATTGCAACAAAAGGAATAAAATATCTAGGAATAAAGCTACCTAAGGAGACAAAACATCTGTATGCAGAAAATTATAAGACACTGATGAAAGAAATTATAGATGATACAAATAGATGGAGAGATATACCATGTTCTTGGATTGGAAGAATCAACACGGTGAAAACGACTCTACTACCCAAAGCAACCTACAGATTCAATGCAATCCCTATCAAACTACCACTGGCATTTTTCACAGAACTAGAACAAAAAATTTCACAATTTGTATGGAAACACAAAAGACCCCGATAGCCAAAGGAATCTTGAGAATGAAAAATGGAGCTGGAGGAATCAGGCTCCCTGACTTGATAGTATACCCCAAAGCTACATTAATCAAGACAGTATGGTACTGGCACAAAAACAGAAAGATAGATCAATGGAACACGATAGAAAGCCCAGAGATAAACCCAGGCACATATGGTCACCTTATTTTGATAAAGGAGGCAGGAATGTACAGTGGAGAAAGGACAGCCTCTTCAGTAAGTACCGCTGGGAAAACTGGATAGGTACATGTAAAAGTATGAGATTAGATCACTCCCTAACACCATACACAAAAATAAGCTCAAAATGGATTAAAGACCTAACTGTAAGGCAAGAAACTATCACCATTAGAGGAAAACATAGGCAGAACACTCTATGACATAAATCACAGCAAGTTCCTTTTTGACCCACCTCCTAGAGAAATGGAAATAAAAACAAAAATAAACAAATGGGACCTAATGAAACTTCAAAGCTTTTGCACAGCAAAGGAAACCATAAACAAGACCAAAAGACAACCCTCAGAATGGGAGAAAATATTTTCAAATGAAGCAACTGACAAAGGATTAATCTCCATAATTTATAAGCAGCTCATGCAGCTCAATAACAAAAAAACAAACAACCGAATTCAAAAATGGGCAGAGACCTAAATAGACATTTCTCCAAAGAAGATATACAGACTTCCAAGAAATACATGAAAGAATGCTCAACATCATTAATCATTACAGAAATGCAAATCAAAACTACAATGAGATATCATCTCACCAGTCAGAATGGCCATCATCAAAAAATCTAGAAACAATAAATGCTGGAGAGGGTGTGGAGAAAAAGGAACACTCTTGCACTGCTGGTGGGAATGTGAATTGGTACAGCCACTATGGAGAACAGTATGGAGGTTCCTTAAAAAAGTACAAATAGAACGACCATATGACCCAGCAATCCCACTACTGGGCATATACCCTGAGAAAACCATAATTCAAAAAGAGTCATGGGGCTTCCCTGGTGGCGCAGTGGTTGAGAGTCTGCCTGCCGATGCAGGGGACACCGGTTCGTGCCCCGGTCCGGGAAGATCCCACATGCCGCGGAGCGGCTGGGCCCGTGAGCCATGGCCGCTGAGCCTGCGCGTCCGGAGCCTGTGCTCCGCAACAGGAGAGGCCACAGCAGTGAGAGGCCCGCGTACCACAAAAAAAAAAAAAAAAGAGTCATGTACCAAAATGTTCATTGCAGCACTATTTACAATAGCCCAGAGATGGATAAAACCTAAGTGTCCATCATCAGATGAATGGATAAAGAAGATGTGGCACATATATACAATGGAATATTACTCAGCCATAAATAGAAACGAAATTGAGCTATTTGTAATGAGGTGGTTGGACCTAGAGTCTGTCATACAGAGTGAAGTAACTCAGAAAGAGAAAGAAAAATACCGTATGCTAACACATATATATGGAATCTAGGGGGAAAAAATGTCATGAAGAACCTAGGGGTAAGACGGGAATAAAGACACAGACCTACAAGAGAACGGACTTGAGGATATGGGGAGGGGGAAGGGTAAGCTGTGACAACGTGAGAGAGTGGCATGGACCTATATACACTACCAAACGTAAAACAGATAGCTAGTGGGAATCAGCTGCATAGCACAGGGAGATCAGCTCGGTGCTCTGTGACCACCTAGAGGGGTGGGATAGGGAGGGTGGGAGGGAGGAAGACACAAGAGGGAAGAGATATGGGGACATATGTATATGTATAACTGATTCATTTTGTTATAAAGCAGAAACTAACACACCATTTTAAAGCAATTATACTCCAATAAAGATGTTAAAAAAAATCTGTCTTCAAATGCTGTATGGTATCATTTTGTTTGCCTCTCCTATCCCTGCCCCTATCTTAACAGTTCCCCAAACCATCCTCCCAAACACATAAACTTTTTGAATAATTTCTTAGGTTTGTAACTGATCTTTATACATCTACAAGAAAGTCTGAATACTGACACTTATTCCCACACAAGTGGTTATATTTGAGCTCATAAGACAGTAACTGTTAACATTTTACACTTGTGCATTACTTGGACAACCAGACCAGTAGACTTTCTCATCTCTCTCCTCTTAACGACCAACTTGCCAATTAGAGTCCTGTGCAATGTTTGTGTTCTGTATGCAACTAACAACAGCTGCCATTTTTGTAGTTCTGCGCACGGCCTAACTTAGTTCATTTAAAAATCACCGGAGTAAGACGCATGGATCACCTTCCTCCCCACAGATACACCAGAAATATATCTACACGTGGAACAACTCCTACAGAACACCTAGTGAACGCTGGCAGAAGACCTCAGACCTCCCAAAAGGCAAGAAAGTCCCCACGTACCTGGGTACGGCAAAAGAGAAAAAGAATAAACAGAGACAAAAGAATAGGGACGGGCCCTGCACCAGTGGGAGGGAGCTGTGAAGAAGAACGCTTTCCACAGACTAGAAAGCCCCTTTGCGGGCGGAGACTGCGGGTGGCGGAGGGGGGAGCTTCGGAGCCGCGGAGTAGAGCACAGCAACAGCGGTGCAGAGAGCAAAGCAGGGAGGTTCCCGCACAGAGGATCGGTGCCGACCGGCACTCACCAGCCCGAGAGGCTTGTCTGCTCACCTGCCGGGTGAGGCGGGGTTTGGAGCTGAGGCTCGGGCTTCGGTCAGAGCGCCGGGAGAGGACTGTGGTTGGCGGCATGAACACAGCCTGCAGGGGGTTAGTGCGCCACGTCTAGCCATGAGGGAGTCCGGGAAAAGGTCTGGAGCTGCCGAAGAGGCAAGAGACTTTTTCTTCCCTCTTTGTTTCCTGGTGCGCGAGGAGAGGGGATTAAGAGCGCTGCTTAAAGGAGATCCAGAAACGGGCGCGATCCGCGGCTAAAAGCGCGGACCCCAGGGACGGGCATGAGACGCTAAGGCTGCTGCTGCCGCCACCAAGAAGCCTGTGTGCGAGCCCAGGTCACTATCCACACACCCATTCCGGGGAGCCTGTGCAGCCCGTCACTGCCAGGGTCCCGGGATCCAGGGACAACTCCCCCGGGAGAACGCACAGCGCGCCTCAGTCTGGTGCAACGTAATGCCAGCCTCTGCCGCCGAAGGCCAGCCCTGCACTCTATGCCCCTCCCTCCCGCGGGCCTCAGGGAGTCAGAGCCCCTGAATCAGCAGCTCCTATAACCCCGTCCTGTCTGAGCGAAGAACAGACGCCCTCCGGCGATCTACGCGTAGAGGCGGGGCCAAACCAAAGCTGAGCCCCTGGGGGTTGTGCGAACAAAGAAGAGAAAGGGAAATCTCTCCCAGCAGCCTCAGGAGCAGCGGATTAAAGCTCCACAATAAACTTGATATACCTGCATCTGTGGAATACATGAATAGACAACGAATCATCCCAAATTGAGGAGGTGGCCTTTGAGAGCAAGATTTATGATTTTCCCCCTTTTCCCCCTTTTGTGAGTGTGTATGTGTATGCTTCTGTGTGAGATTTTGTCTGTATAGCTTTGCTTCCAACATTTGTCCTAGGGCTCTATCTGTCCGTTTTTGTTTTTGTTTTAATTTTTTTCTTAATAATTACTTTTTATTTTAATAACTTTATTTTATTTTACTTTATATTCTTTCTTTCCTTCCTTCCTTCCCTCCTTTAGACAACGAATCATCCCAAATTGAGGAGGTGGACTTTGACAGCAAGATTTAAGATTTTTTTCCCTTTTTCCTCTTTTTGTGAGTGTGTACGTGTATGCTTCTGTGTCAGATTTTGTCTGTATAGCTTTGCTTCAACCATTTGTCCTAGAGTTCTATCTGTCCTTTTTATTTTTAAGCTTTTTTCCTTGTATTTTCTCTTAATAATTATTTTTTTATTTTCATAACTTTATTATATTTTATCTTACTTTATTTTACTTTACTTTATCTCCTCTCTTTCTTTTTTCCTTCCTTCCCTCCTTCCTTCCTTCCTCCCTCCCTCCTTCCCTCCCTCCCTCTTCTTTCTTTCTTACTTTCTTTCCATCCTTCCTTCCTTCCTTCTTTCTTTCTTTACTCCTTTCTTTCTTTCTTTCTTTCTTCTACTAATTCTATCTTTCTACTTTTTCTCCCTTTTATTCTGAGCCATGTGGATGAAGGGCTCTTGGTCCTACGGCCAGGAGTCACTGCTGTGCCTCTGAGGTGGGAGAGCCAACTTCAGGACACTGGTCAACAAGACACCTCCCAGCCCCATATAATATCAAATGGCGAAAATCTCCCAGACATCTCCATCTCACACCAGCACCCAGCTTCACTCAACGACCAGCAAGCTACAGCTGGACATCCTATGCCAAACAACTAGCAAGACAGGAACACAACCCCACCCATTAGCAGAGAGGCTGCCTAAAATCATAATA
The DNA here is from genome assembly GCF_951394435.1 of Stenella coeruleoalba. Taxonomy (NCBI): domain Eukaryota; kingdom Metazoa; phylum Chordata; class Mammalia; order Artiodactyla; family Delphinidae; genus Stenella; species Stenella coeruleoalba. The sequence goes on from NC_137168.1 coordinate 3,589,765, forward strand.
AGTCCACAGACACCCCAAAACACAACACCAGACATGGACCTGCCCACGAGAAAGAAAAGATCCAGCCTCATCCACCAGAACACAGGCACTAGTCCCCTCCACCAGGAAGCCTATGCAACACACTGAACCAACCTTAACCACTGAGGACAGACACCAAAAACAACAGGAACTAAGAACTTGCAGCCTGCAAAAAGGAGACCCCAAACACAGTAAGATAAGCAAAATGAGAAGACAGAAAAACACACAACAGATGAAGGAGCAAGATAAAAACCCACCAGACCTAACAAATGAAGAGGAAATAGGCAGTCTACCTGAAAAAGAATTCAGAATAATGATAGTAAAGATGATCCAAAATCTTGGAAATAGAATAGAGAAAATGCAAGAAACATTTAACAAGGACCTAGAAGAACTAAAGATGAAACAAGCAATGATGAACAACAAAATAAATGAAATTAAAAATACTCTAGAAGGGATCAATAGCAGAATAACTGAGACAGAAGAATGGATAAGTGACCTGGAAGATAAACTAGTGGAAATAACTACTGCACAGCAGAATAAAGAAAAAAGAATGAAAAGAACTGAGGACAGTCTCAGAGACCTCTGGGACAACATTAAACACACCAACATACGAATTATAGGGGTTCCAGAAGAAGAAGAGAAAAAGAAAGGGACCGAGAAAATATTTGAAGAGATTAGAGTTGAAAACTTCCCTAATATGGGAAAGGAAATAGTTAATCAAGTCCAGGAAGCACAGAGAGTCCCATACAGGATAAATCCAAGGAGAAATATGCCAAGACACATATTAATCAAACTGTCAAAAATTAAATACAAAGAAAATATATTAAAAGCACCAAGGGAAAAACAACAAATAACACACAAGGGAATCCCCATAAGGTTAACAGCTGATCTTTCAGCAGAAACTCTGCAAGACAGAAGGGAGTGGCAGGACATATTTAAAGTGATGAAGGAGAAAAACCTACAACCAAGATTACTCTACCCAGCAAGGATCTCATTCACATTTGATGGAGCAATAAAAACTTTACAGACAAGCAAAACCTGAGAGAGTTCAGCACCACCAAACCAGCTTTACAACAAATGCTAAAGGAACTTCTCTAGGCAAGAAACACAAGAGAAGAAAAATACCTACAATAACGAACCCAAAACAATTAAGAAAATGGGAATAGGAAAATACATATCGATAATTACCTTAAATGTAAATGGACTAAATGCTCCCACCAAAAGACACAAACTGGATGAATGGATACACAAACAAGACCCATATATTTCCTGTCTACAAGAGACCCACTTCAGACCTAGAGACACATACAGACTGAAAGTAAGGGGATGGAAAAAGATATTTCATGCAAATGGTAACCAAAAGAAAGCTGGAGTAGCAATTCTCATATCAGACAAAATAGACTTTAAAATAAAGATTAACAGAAGAGACAAAGAAGGACACTACATAATGATCAAGGGATCGATCCAAGAAGAAGACATAACAATTGTAAATATTTATGCACCCAACATAGGAGCACCTCAATACAAAAGGCAAATAATAACAGCCATAAAAGGGGAAATCGACAGTAACACATTCATAGTAGGGGACTTAAACACCCCACTTTCACCAATGGACAGATCATCCAAAATGAAAATAAATAAGGAAACACAAGCTTTAAATGATACATTAAACAGGATGGACTTAATTGATATTTATAGGAAATTCCATCCAAAAACAACAGAATACACATTTTTCTCAAGTGCTTGTGGAACATTTTCCAGGATAGATCATATCTTGGGTCACAAATTAAGCCTTGGTAAATTTAAGAAACTCAAAATTATATCAAGTATCTTTTCTGACCACAACGCTATGAGACTAGGTATCAATTATAGGAAAAGATCTGTAAAAAATACAAACACATGGAGGCTAAACAATATACTACTTAATAACGAAGTGATCAAGGAAGAAATCAAAGAGGAAATCAAAAAATACCTAGAAACAAAGGACAATGGAGACACGACGACCCAAAATCTATGGGATGCAGCAAAAGCAGTTCTAAGTGGGGAGTTTATAGCAATACAATCCTACCTTAAGAAACAGGAAACATCCTGAATAAACAACCTAACCTTGCACCTAAAGCAATTAGAGAAAGAAGAACAAAATACCCCCAAAGTTAGCAGAAGGAAAGAAATCATAAAAATCAGATCAGAAATAAATGAAAAAGAATGAAGGAAACAATAGCAAAGATCAATAAAACTAAAAGCTGGTTCTTTGAGAAGATAAACAAAATTGATAAACCATTAGCCAGACTCATCAAGAAAAAAAGGGAAAGACTCAAATCAATAGAATTAGAAATGAAAAAGGAGAAGTAACAACTGACACTGCAGAAATACAAAAGATCATGAGAGATTACTAAAAGCAACTCTATGCCAATAAAATACACAACCTGGAAGATATGTACAAATTCTTAGAAATGCACAACCTGCCAAGACTGAATCTGGAAGAAATAGAAAATATGAACAGACCAATCATAAGCACTGAAATTGAAACTGTGATTAAAAATCTTCCAACAAACAAAAGCCCAAGACCAGATGGCTTCACAGGCGAATTCTATCAAGCATTTAGAGAACAGCTAAACCTCTCCTTCTCAAACTCTTCCAAAATATAGCAGAGGGAGGAACACACCCAAATTCATTCTACGAGGCCACCATCACCCTGATACCAAAACCAGACAAGGATGTCACAAAGAAAGAAAACTACAGGCCAATCTCACTGATGAACATAGAAGCAAAAATCCTTAACAAAATATTAGCAAACAGAATCCAACAGCACATTAAACGGATCATACACCATGATCAAGTGGGGTTTATTCTAGGAATGCAAGGATTCTTCATTTTATGCAAATCAATCAACATGATACACCATATTAACAACTTGAAGGAGAAAAACCATATGGTCATCTCAATAGATTCAGAGAAAGCTTTTGACAAAATTCAACACCCATGTATTATAAAAACCCTGCAAAAAGTAGGCATAGAGGGAACTTTCCTCAACCTAATAAAGGCCATTTATGACAAACCCACAGCCAACATCATCCTCAATGGTGAAAAACTGAAAGCATTTCCACTAAGATCAGGAACAAGACAAGGTTGCCCAGTCTCACCACTCTTATTTAACATAGTTTTGGAAGTTTTAGCCACAGCAATCAGACAAGAAAAGGCAATAAAAGGAATCCAAATCAGAAAAGAAGAAGTAAAGCTGTCACTGCTTGCAGATGACATGATACTATACATAGACAATCCTAAATATGCTACCAGGAAACTACTAGAGCTAATCAATGAATTTGGTAAAGTAGTAGGATACAAAATTAATACACAGAAATCTCAGGCATTCCTATACACTAATGATGAAAAATCTGAAAGTGAAATCAAGAAAACACTCCCATTTACCATTGCAACAAAAAGAATAAAATATCTAGGAATAAAGCTACCTAAGGAGACAAAACATCTGTATGCAGAAAATTATAAGACACTGATGAAAGAAATTATAGATGATACAAATAGATGGAGAGATATAACATGTTCTTGGATTGGAAGAATCAACACGGTGAAAACGACTCTACTACCCAAAGCAACCTACAGATTCAATGCAATCCCTATCAAACTACCACTGGCATTTTTCACAGAACTAGAACAAATATTTCACAATTTGTATGGAAACACAAAAGACCCTGGATAGCCAAAGCAATCTTGAGAACGAAAAATGGAGCTGGAGGAATTAGGCTCCCTGAATTCAGGCTATACTACAAAGCTACAGTAATCAAGACAGTATGGTACCGGCACAAAAACAGAAAGATAGATAAATGGAACACGATAGAAAGCTCAGAGATAAACCCATGCACATATGGTCACATTGTCTTTGATAAAGGAGGCAGGAATATACAGTGGAGAAAGGACAGCCTCTTCAATAAGTGGTGCTGGGAAAACTGGACAGGTACATGTTAAAGTATGAGATTAGATCACTCCCTAACACCATACACAAAAATAAGCTCAAAATGGATTAAACACCGAAATGTAAGGCCAGACACTATCAAACTCTTAGAGGAAAAAAAACGGAACAGTCTATGACATAAATCACAGCAAGATCCTTTTTGCCCCACCTCCTAGAGAAATGGAAATAAAAACAAAAATAAACAAATGGGACTTAATGAAACTTCAAAGCTTTTGCACAGCAAAGGAAGCCATAAACAAGAGCAAAAGACAGCCCTTAGAATGGGAGAAAATATTTGCAAATGAAACAACTGAAAAAGGATTAATCTCCAAAATTTACAAGCAGCTCATGCAGCTCAGTATCAAAAAAACAAACAACCCAATCCAAACACGGACAGAAGACCTACACAGACATTTCTCCAAAGAAGATATACAGATTGCCAACAAACACATTAAAGGATGCTCAACATCACTAATCATTAGAGAAATGCAAATCAAAACTACAATGAGGTATCACCTCACACTGGTCAGAAGGAGCATCATCAAAAGGTCTACAAACAATAAACGCTGGAGAGGGTGTGGAGAAAAGAAAACCCTCCTACACTGTTGGTGGGAATGTAATTGGTATAGCCACTATGGAGACCAGTATGGAGGTTCATTAAAAAACTAAAAATAGAACTACCATACGACCCAGCAATCCCACTACTGGGCATATACCCTGAGAAAACCATAATTCAAAGAGAGCATGTACCAAAATGTTCACTGCAGCTCTACTTACAATAGCCAGGACATGGAAGCAACCTAAGTGTCCATCAACAGATGAATGGATAAAGAAGATGTGGCACAAATATACAATGGAATATTACTCAGCCATAAAAAGAAACGAATTTGGTTATTTGTAGTGAGGTGGATGGACCTAGAGTCTGTCATATAGAGTGTAGTAAGACAGAAAGAGAAAAATGAATACCGTATGCTAACACACATATATATATATATATATATATATATATATGGAATCTAAGAAAAAAAAAAGATCATGAAGAACCTAGGGGTAAGATGGGAATAAAGACACAGACCTACTAGAGAATGGACTTGAGGATATGGGGAGGGGGAAGGGTAAGCTGTGACAAAGTGAGCGTCATGGACATATGTACACTACCAAACGTAAAATAGATAGCTAGTGGGTAGCAGCCGCATACCACAGGGAGATCAGCTCGGTGCTTTGTGACCACCTAGAGGGGTGGGATAGGGAGGGTGGGAGGGAGGGGGACGCAAGAGGGAAGAGATATGGGAACATATGTATATGTATAACTGTTTCACTTTGTTACAAAGCAGAAACTAACACATCATTGTAAAGCAATTATACTCCAATAAAGATGTTTAAAAAAAAAAAGATGGGCTTCCCTGGTGGCGCAGTGGTTGAGAGTCCGCCTGCTGATGGAGGGGACACGGGTTCGTGCCCTGGTCCGGGAAGATCCCACATGCCGCGGAGCGGCTGGGCCCGTGAGCCATGGCCGCTGAGCCTGCGCGTCCAGAGCCTGTGCTCCGCGGGAGTGGCCACAACAGTGAGAGGCCCGTATACAGCAAAAAGAAAAAAAAAAAAAGATGTGGCACATACATACATGGAATATTACTCAGCCATAAAAAGAAATGAAACTGAGTTACTGTAGTGAGGTGGATGGACCTAGAATCTGTCATACAGAGTGAAGTAAGTCAGAAAGAGAAAAACAAATACTGTACGCTAACACATATATATGGAATTAAAAAAAAAAAAGGTTGTGAAGAACCTAGGGGCAGGACAGGAATAAAGACCCAGATGTGGAGAATGGACTTGAGAACACAGGGAGGGGGAAGGGTAAGCTGGGACGAAGTGAGAGAGTAACATTGACATATATACTCCACCCAATGTGAAATAACTAGTGGGAAGCAGCTGCATAGCACAGGGAGATCAGTTCGGTGCTTCCTGACCACCTAGAGGGGTGAGATGGGGAAGGTGGGAGGGAGACGCAACAGGGAGGAGATATGGGGATATATGTATTTGTATAGCTGATTCGCTTTGATATAAAGCAGAAAGTAACACACGTTGTGAAGCAATTATACTCCAATAAAGATGTTTTAAAAAAATTATCTCGAGGCTTCCCTGGTGGCGCAGTGGGTGAGAGTCTGCCTGCTGATGCAGGGGACGCGGGTTTGTGCCCCGGTCCGGGAGGATCCCACGTGCCGCGGAGCGGCTGGGCCCGTGAGCCATGGCCGCTGGGCCTGAGCGTCTGGAGCCTGTGTTCCGCAACAGGAGAGGCCACAGCAGTGAGAGGCCCGCATACCGCAAAAAAAAAAAAAGGTAAAAAAATTATCTCATAGAAGACTCATGTGTTGTTACTTTGCAAAAAAAAAAAGTAGCAACATATTCACTTTTGTTCACTGGATTGGTACTTTTAGCATTTAAGTGGTACTTTTTTTGAACCTGTAGCTAAGTGATGTTGAAAAAGAAGTGTAAAATGCTATTCAATTACACAAACTAACCTTCATAAAAAGGAAGCTAGGAAATGTATCTGAATGACATGGAAATGAAGATTATACAACCTGATTTCTATAGTCTGCTCACTTATGTTGCTTGATTTATCATTAAAACAGAAACTTACACATTCGTAGTTTCATTATGAATCCCCACTCCAAGACAAATTTTTATATTACCCTCATAAAATCACACGTGGCCTCTTCTAAGCAAAAACAGTACGTTTAATTGGTTCATTTTCCAGTTGTTTGGATTTTTAACAGACTTACAGCATAAAAAGACACCATATTCCAAGCAGTTTTAGTAACTCCAGAACCATCCAAGTCTTGATCAGACAGCTGTGGCTCTAGCTTTTGGTTAAAATTATATGATCTCATCTCATAGTTACATTTTCAACATAACTAACAATCTTACTAACCTTTAAATTTCTGCTAGGATTCATATAAATTTCTGAGTCCAGAAGGTTGCAACACTGAGAGTGAATGTTAGGGAATCGATCCTTTTGCTTGGTTTTTCCCTATCAGAACCCAGAGAAATCCTTAAACAATAATTCAGCAGATTGTCTCCTTCTTTATAAAATAAAAGAGCATATTTTGAAATGCCTGTGCCAGAAGCACTGCCTTTCCAGTGCAGGTAGGAGGAATCAGGAGCCTGTCACCACACTGGGCGTTTTCAGATTTTCTTCTGAAAATCACTGGGAAGCTTGCAGTATTTCCTTTCTGGCATTCAGGCCCAGGGTGGAGAGAAGTTGCTCCAGACAGAACAAGATATCAGATAATCACTGGAAAGGCTCAGTTTGAACAGAATTCCAACTCCACAAAAAAATCCATCTCTCTAAAAGCGGCTGAACATTGAAAGCAGCAGACAATTGAGCAAAAATTAAGAGAAAGCATCATTAGATGAACTTAAATTTAATATGGTAGTAGTTTTAAAGGTATTCGTTTTTACTCCATAAGACTTATTTATATGAATAATAAGACTTAGTGGTCTTTTCGTATCTTGCACAAAACGGTAACCTAAAATTTAACTCTTTTTTTCCCTTTGTTCAAAAAGCATATGGGTCTAATCATAGCCCATTCTGACCGCAGTACACAGGCTTTTTCAATCAGAATTTTAACTCAATTTTTAAGGCGCTAAAGAGTAACCGTCACAAGTTTGATGGTTACTCCAAAGAATCGGGAATCCCTGAAGTGTCCCATCTGGCACAGTCTTCGAATGGAAACTAAGCTCAGCCCGCCAGACAAGGAACCCACACCACGAGGCTGGGGCGCACGTTTGTGCTCCAAGATAACAGCTCATCTGGCCACCGCGAGGTCGTGGGGCGCCTGTAGGGCCACAGCCTGGGGGTGGTGGGCCGCGGAGGCCCGACAGGGATAGGCGAGACCGCGGAGGAAAAAGGAAGAGAGGGCCATCCGTCAGCCCCTGGAGAGGAAATTCCAGGCGCCCAGCTCCCAGGCGTCGGTCAGCGGGTGACGTGACCAAGGAAGAGACTTCGCTGTGCAGAGGGAATCCCAGAGGTCAAGACTCCGCGTTCAGTAGTGTCACAAGCTTGCAGAGCGTACGACCCAATTAACTCCTTCGACCTACCGGGTAACCCACGGACCGGACCCAAGTTTAGGGTCTCCGGACGGCTCCGAGCTGGGCGGAGCATATCGCCAGTGCATCCGCCGGTGCTTCAGCCGCCGGAGGTGGCACTCCCTCAGAGTCACACCGCCCCAGCGCCCCCCTTACCTGTCGCGGGGGTCAATCCACGACGTCTGGCGCGTGTTGTGGTCGATGTAGAAGACGCGGCCGTCGTAGTCGCGCGCCTCCTCCCAGCCGGCGGGCAGCTGCAGCTCGGCGCTCTCCCGGGCCCTCAAGAGTGGCTGCGCGGAGGGCGCGGGGGCCGCGGGCAGCGGCTGCTCCCGCGGGGCCTCGCGCGGCTGTCCCCGCCGCCGCCGCCGCCTGCCGCCGCTCATCCACGGCATGACGGCGAGGGCCCTGCTGCCGCCCGGCAGCCCCACTCTCGCCGCCTCCTCCGCCAGCCCTAAGGCCCAGCGTCTGGGGCGCGGGGGCGGCCGCGGGGAACCGACCGTAGCGCCCGGTGCATCCTCCGCCCGGTGCCCGCGCACCGGCGCCCGTCTGCAGCCCGCCAGCCGACGCCCGCTTCTCTGCTTCGCCTGGATAGCCGACACTTGCGCGGAGTCACAGGCTAGGAGTCAAAGCCACGGCCCCTCCTGAATGCCTATTTTCAAGGAACGCACAACCGCTTTCGCATAGTTTGCAGCCGTACTGGGTGTGGGCGGGAGTGTAGTTAGCAAAAGACCCCACCTCCTTCCTACGCCCGGTGGCTCCTCCCACAATCTTCATGGAGTGTTCTTACTCCTCCAGCAGCGATCTGTTCCGCCTCGGGCTCTGTCTTGCTCTAAATCGCTCAACTGCTTTATTCTTCAGGCATGCTACGGACTGAAGACTGTCATGCCAACCCCCCTCCCATATGCGTACCAGAAGGTAAGGATATTTGGAGGTAAGTTTTCAAATCTCTGTTTAAGTTAAAACGAGGCCCTCAGAATGGAGCCTACCATTTAATGCAATCTGACTGGTCCCTTAATTTTAAGAAGATGAAATTTTTGCAGGCAGGTTTGTACATACAAAGAGAATACAGTCAGAGAGAGGGTATCCATCTCCAAGCTAAATAGAGGAAACTAACCCTGCCAGCACCTTGGGCTTCAACTTCCACCCCGTAGAACTGTCAGAAAGTAAATTTTTGTGGTTTTGGCCACCGAAGTCTGTACTATTTTGTTAAGGCAGCCCTAGCAAACTAATACCAGAGTCCTGATTGCAATACTTTATCGCAGGAAAATATGGACGTTTTGTTTTGTTATTTTTTTAATGAAATATAATTGCCATATAGTATTATGTTAGTTTCAAGTATACAACATAAAGATTTCATATTTGTGTATATTGGGAAATGATCACCACAATAAGTGGAGTTAAATCAGTTACCATACATTGTTACATTTTTTCTTGTGATGAGAATTTTTAAGATTTACTCTCTTCACAAATTTCAAATGCACAGTACAGTATTGACTATAGTCACCATGCAGTACATTACATCCTCATGACTTATGTATTTTATAACTGGAACTTTCTAACTTTTGACCCATTTCACCCATCTCCCCATGCCCTGGTGTCTGGCAGGCACCTATGTTCTCTATTTTTGTTGTTGTTGTTTATAATGCCACATATAAAATCATACAGTATTCATCATTCTTTTTCTGACTTATTGCACTTAGCATAATGCCCTTAAGTCCATCCATGGCATCTCAAATGGTAACTTTTCCTTCTTTTTTAATGGCCAAATTCCATTGTATATATACACCACATCTTTTTTATTCATTCATCTGTTATGTATGGTATACGATAGTAGTTCAGTTTCATTCTTTTACATATAGTTTAGTTTTCCCAGCACCATTTATTGAAGAGACTGTGTTTTCCCCATTGTACCTTCTTGGCTCCTTTGTCACAAAGCAATTGATCATGTATCTGTGAGTTTATTTCTGGGTTCTCTGTTCTGTTCCACTGATCTGTGTGTCTGTTTTTATGCTTCTATCATACTGTTTTGATTACTATAGCTTTATAGTATAAATAGAAATCAGGAAATAGTATGCCTCCAACTTTGTTCTTGTTGCTCAATATTTCTTTGGGTATTTGGGGTCTTTTGTGGTTCCATACAAATTTGGGGATTGTTTGTTCTATTTATTTGAAAAATGTCATTGGAATTTTGATAGGGATTGCATTGAATTCATAGATTGTATGGACATTTTAACAACATTAATTCTTCCAAACAATGAGCACAGAATATCGTTCCATTTATATGTGTTTGTGGTTTTTTTTTTAATCAGTATCTTACAGTTTTCAGTGTGCAGGTCTTTCTCCTCCTTGCTTAAATTTATCCCTAAGTATTTTATCTTTTTGATGCAGTTGTAAATGGGATTGTTTTCTTAATTTCTTTTTCTGTTGGTTTGTTACTAGAGTATAGAAATGCAACATTGATTTTTTATCCTGCAACTTTACTGAATTTGTTTCTTAGTTCTAACAGTTTTTTAGTTGAGTCTTTAGGGTTTTCTATATATAATATCCTGTCATCTGCAAGAGTGACAGTTTTACTTCTTCCTTTCTTTTCTTGCCTAATTGCTCTGGCTAGGACTTCCTATAATACAATGAATAAAAGCAGTAACAGTTTTGTTCCTGATCTTGGTGACAAGCTTTCTGCTTTTCACCATTCAGTGTAAATTTACTTGTGGGTTTGTCACATGTAGTCTTTATTATGCTTAGATATGTTCCCTGTATACCCTCTTTGTTGAGAGTTTTTTTCATAAAAGGATGTTGAATTTTGTCAGATTATTTTTCTACATCTCTTGAGATGATCATATGATTTTTATCCTTCATTTTGTTAACGTGGTGTATTACATTGACTGATTTCTGGTTGTTAAACCACTTTTGCATCCCTGGAATTAGTCCCACTGGATGAAGATGTATGCTTCTTTTAATATGTTGTTGGATTCTGTTTGCTAATGTTTTTAGAAGATTTTTACATCTATGTTTATGAGAGATATTGGCCTGTAATTTTCCTTCCTTGTAGTGTCCTTGTAGTGTCTGGTTTTGGTATCGGCAATGCTGGCATCATAAAATGAGTTTGTGTTCTCTCTTCTTTTATTTTTTGGAATAGTTCCAGAAGAATTACTATTAATTCCTTAAATGTTTGTTAGAATTCACTAATGAAGCAGGCTGGCCCTCGGCTTCATTGTGGGATGTTTTTAATTACTGATTCAATCTCCTTCCTAGTTTTCTGACTGTACTGATTTTCTACTTCTTATGATTCAGTCTCAGTAGGTTGTACGTTTCTAGGATTTCTATATTTCTTCTAGGTTTATCCTATTTTTGGCATATAATTGTTCATAGCAGTCTCCTATGACCTTTGTATTTCTGTAGTATTTCTACAGTTTGTTTTGGGTTTTTTTTAGTCTCTATTACATTCATTTCTGCTCTGATCTTTATTATTCCCTTCCTTCTACTATCTTTGAGCTTAGTTTGTCTCTTTTTCTAGTTCTGTGAAGTATTAAATTAGGTTGTTTATTTGAAATATTTTTTGTTTTATGACAAATGCCTTAAGTTGTGGTATGTGGTATTTTCATCTTGTCTCAAGGTAAATTTTTTATTTCCCTTCTTTTTAAAATTGAAGTAGAATTGACTTACAATATTGTGTTAGTTACAAGTATACAGCATATTGATTCGATTATAAATATATATATACATATATAAATATATACCTGTATATATATTCTTTTTCAAATTCTTTTCCACTATACGTTGTTACAAGATACTGAATATAGTTCCCTGTGCTATACAGTTGGTATTTATCTATTTTATGTATAGTAGTATATATCTGTTAATCCCAAACACATATTTCTATTTTGATTTCTTCATTGACCAATTGGCTATTCAGTACCATTGTCTAATCTTCATATATTTGTGAATTTTCTAGTTTTTTTCTTGTATTTGATTTCTAGTTTCATACCATTATAGTCAGAAAAGATGCTTGATGTGTTTTCAGTCTTCTTTAAATTTATTGACTTGCTTTGTTGCCTGACATATAATCCATCCTGAAGAATGTTTTATATACACTGGAGAAGAGTGTATATTCTCTTGCTTTTGGAGGGGATGGTTTGTAAATGTTGTTTTACATTGACTTTGTCCAGTGTATCATTAAGCAAAATGTCTTCAAGTTTAATCCATGTAGCATATTTCAATTTCATTCCTTTTTACGACTGAATAATGTATCATTATATGAATATACACTTTTTGTTTATTCATTCCTGTGTTCGATGAAAATTTGGGGGTTTTTTCCCCATCTTTTGGCTATGGTGAATAATGCTCCACTGAACATTGGCATGTAAGTATCCATGAATGTGATGTTGGCACAGGTTCAAAAAGTATGTGTCCTCCTTTTTACCAGCATATAGTTGGATAAACCTATTGTGTAGTCAAGGCAATCCATGGAGTATCATTATTAAGAATAAATCTTGGGACTTCCCTGGTGGTCCAGTGGGTAAGATTCTGCACTCCCAATGCAGGGGGCCCAGGTTCCATCCCAGGTCAAGGCACTAGATCCCACTTGCATGCCACAACTAAGAGTTCACATGCTGCATCTGAAGATCTCCCAGGCCGCAGCTAAGACCTGGTACAGCCTAAATAAATAAATAAATATTTTTAAAAAAAGGAAAGAAAAGAAATTTCATTATGTCAGGCAAACTGATTAAGGAGAAAGGTTTCATTTTGTATGTGAAATCAAATTCCAAAAAGCCCGCCAGAAACTAAAGTGTCTTTTATATGTTTTATGATATATATTTATAGCAGCTTTTCAATAGTAAGGAAGGTCACTTACTGGCATGCCGGGAACATTAGGAGATTTGGGGAACCTTGAGGAGACATGATTTACCACATTTGTAGGCACTATAGTTGAAATACTAGAACCAAATTTCTTGGGTTTCCTAGTCATGATATTCAAAAGCAAATAACAAAGTCTTTAAAATTCTTTTATCTCTTTATAAAAGATACTTTATAAAATCTCTTTAGGTAAAAAGATTTTTGCCCAATACCTCTAGATTTAGTGACCATGCTATAAAGAAGAGTTATGGCTGCCTTATGTAAATTAATCAGGCCAGAACACAATAAGGTCAGTCCTTTTTGTGTATGATTAAGAGGATCTTTGGAAAATGTTAAGGGGGAGGGAGTTTTAAGAAAAATTATGTAAAATTGGTCATTAGGCAAAAGGATGACTGCATATCCTTTTAATGTTATAAGGGAGTATGGTTCAACAGACTTTATTATTTAATTATGTAGGCATATACCTTTGTTTGACTTGCTGTTACTACTAGTTAAGGCCCAGACTCTCTGAAGTTACATGTTTTTTTGCCTGGTTTTGCCTGGTTTAGGTGAAAATTATTTTAGTCAAGGAGAGAAAATAACCCTAAAGTTTACAGTTTTATTGTTCTTTAGGACATTAACTAGTTTCACCTCTTAATTAGCAAACTTATTCAAGCATTCCCTTTCTATCTGGTTATAAATCTCTATTTCTTACATTCTCTTAGAATCAGCTTCTGATTAATGATTTAATTTTTAAAAATTTTTCTTTGACACGAGTTAACGTGGACTTTGGGGTTAAGGCTTAAAATGACATTACTGAGAATTTGCTGCACAGTTAAGTATAGCATTTACCCTAGTAAATTACCTGCTTAGTATCTGTCCCAGGTTTTTTTTTTAACATCTTTATTGGAGTATAATTGCTTTACAATGGTGTGTTAGTTTCTGCTTTATAACAAAGTGAATCAGTTATACATATACACATGTTCCCATATCTCTTTCCTCCTGTGTCTCCCTCCCTCCCACCCTCCCTATCCCACCCCTCTAGGCGGTCACACATGACCTTGCTGATCTCCCTGTGCTACGCGGCTGCTTCCCACTAGCTATCCACTTTACGCTTGGTAGTGTATATATGTCCAGGCCACTCTCTCAACTCATCACAGCTTACCCCTCCCCCTTCCCATATCCTCAAGTCCGTGCTCTAGTAGGTCTGTGTCTTTATTCCCGTCTTACCCCTAGGTTCTTCATGATCTTTTTTTTTTTTCTTAGATTCCATATATATGTGATAGCATATGGTATTTGTTGTTCTCTTTCTGACTTACTTCACTCTGTATGACAGACTCTGGGTCCATCCACCTCACTACAAATAACTCAATTTCATTTCTTTTTATGGCTGAGTAATATTCCATTGTATATATGTGCCACATCTTTTTTTTTACATCTTTATTGAAGTATAATTGCTTTACAATGTTGTGTTAGTTTCTGCTTTACAACAAAGTGAATCAGTTAGACATATACATATGTTCCCATATCTCTTCCCTCCTGCATCTCCCTCCCTCCCACCCTCCCTATCCCACCCCTCCAGGCGGTCACAAAGCACCGAGCTGATCTCCCTGTGCTATGCAGCTGCTTCCCACTAGCTATCTACCTTACATTTGGTAGTGTATATATGTCCATGCCTCTCTCTCACTTTGTCACAGCTTACCCTTCCCCTCCCCATATCCTCAAGTCCATTCTCTAGTAGGTCTGTGTCTTTATTCCTGTCTTACCCCTAGGTTCTTCATGACATTTTTTTCTTAAATTCCATATATATGTGTTAGTATACGGTATTTGTCTTTCTCTTTCTGACTGACTTCACTCTGTATGACAGACTCTAGGTCTATTCACCTCATTACAAATAGCTCAATTTCGTTTCTTTTAATGGCTGAGTAATATTCCATTGTATATACGTGCCACATATTCTTTATCCATTCATCTGTTGATGGACACTTAGGTTGCTTCCATGTCCTTTTCCCAGATTCTTTTAAAGAGAAGGAAATAATACAGATATTCTTGAAACCCACTGCATGTTTTTATATTTTCACTGCATATGTATGAATTGATATGCAATATCTAGTTTTACTTTGCATGTTTTGAAACTATTTATAAACACTATTGTATTGCATGAATTCCTTTGTTAACTTACTATTTTTTTTAATTTGAGCTTACTTTTTTAAAACTAAACTTTTTATTGGGAATAATTTTAGATTTACAGAAAAGTTGTAATGCAGGACAGCTTCCTCTAATGTTAACATCATACATAACCACATACAATTGTTGAAACTAAGAAATAAACATTGGCACAGTACTACTAACTAGACTACACACTTTTTTTCAGATTTCACCTGTTTTTCCAGTAATTCTGTCTTCCTATTCGAGGTTCCAGTCTAGGGCACCACATTGCATTTAGCAGATTACATTCTGAAGATTTATAATGACACATAGTATTCTAATTCATGCACTTTAACTGAAGTAAGAATTTATTCTGCTATTGCTGTTGGTTGTTTCCAAACACCATGGTACAGTCTATACCATGTATTATTTACCCTATTAGGAAACATAGAAAAAGCCTGTGACTTATGGTAAAATCCGTACCTTTAACTTCAAAATCTGACTCTGATGTTTTTTTCCTTAGGCTTATCCTCTTATCCTCATGCCCAGCCTTTCTTCAGTGTTTTCAAAACCTCCCCACTGCTTTTGTTTTCCAGCTTTGCCTTTTCTAGTCAGTCATCTTCCTCACGCCACCCCTAGCGACAGCCGTGTCTGTTAGAATGCTCTGCAGTTTAAGAGAAGAATGTGAAAGCTTAGGAAAGTTCAGGAAAACTTGGACTTGGAATGGAATAGCGTTAAGTTCATATCTTTCTATATCTTCATTTGACAAAGAGTTACTAATCATCTCCTGTATGCCAGAAACTGCTAGGTACCCACAGGTTTTTCCTTAAATTCTTCCCTTCCAATTTTACATGCCAGGTGGATCTCATTTATTCTAATTGTTTCAACTAAGAAATTACACCTTTTGCCAGACTTTGCTTCTGAGCTTCTAGCCTATATATCTAACTGCTTCCTGGACATCTGCATTTGGATATCTCATAAGTAATCTGAGTCAACCCATTCAAAAATTAATTTCTCATCTGTAAACATGCTCTTAACTGCTCCTCTTCTAATATTGCCTATCTTAGGGAGTGCCATCAGCAATCTTCCAGGAACAGCTGGAGTTTTCCTTGATTCTTTCTCTTATCTAACATGAATCCAATGTAGTATCAAGTTCTGTCTGTTCCATTACCTTAGCACTACTCATATTTGTCAATTGCACTTATTTATTCATTCATCCTCCATTTATTCAGTGCTTTTTAGTGACAGAACCTGTCTTGTGTTCTCAGGAAACAGATAAACTAGTGCTTCTCAAACTATCTGGTAAAAGGCTGTTGTTGTTTTTCTTTTCTCTTTGCAATTAGTCATGGGTAGATTGTCTGGTAAAATACAATGAAACTTAATTAGTAGACAAATGAAATGAAAAGAACATTCAAAGTTCCCCATTTTTCATTATCAGTTTCAGTAAACAAAAAATTGTTTGCCAAATTACTTATAAAAGTTTCTAAATGCTTCTCAAAATTTTTTTACCTATGAGGTTGCACACTGGTAAAGTTTGCTACCTAGCATCATGCATGACCTCATTTTGAGTTAAAAGAATCACAACTGCCACGGATGGTGGGGTTCAGATGATGGGTTGGGGGACTCCCCAGTGACCCAGGACTGCATTGTAGAGGCCCCAATTTATAAGGGAGGTGAGAAGAGAAACAGTCATTCTCAGGCACAAGGTGTGCTTTTCTAGAATGGACTGTTGGTGGAGGATGAGGCTAGAGCAGTAGGCAGGACTGGATGTGGGGTTCAAACTTTTTTACTCCTAAGGGAGAAGCTCCAAGTTTTAAGTTTTCTCATGAGATAAGTACTGTACTAGAATGGGTTTATGGCAAAATTATGTCACCCTCTCCTGCCTGCTTTGATGTGGGTATTTTTTTTCTTGTTTCCCCAATGTGTAGGAATTACTTAGCTAGCTTGTAGGTTACTTTCAGATTTGTGTATGTTTGTGGGAGGGTGTGAGTCCAGATTATCCTACATCACCATTTCGACAAGATCCTCCTCAATGTTTTTGAAACACTGTTAAAGTGATACAAAAATAGCTAGTAAAAACTCTTAACACTGTAACAAATGCAGATTTACAGGGGAAGGAAGCATAGAGAACAATGTCAGGAAGTGCTCACAGCAGTTTGCATTCCTTTAGTAGAGCTAATACTAGACCAACCCATCTTTAAGCAAAGATTGACTTTTGCCTTTTTTTCCCATGCATCTCTATCCAGGACTGGTTACATATTTTGTGTGTAAACCAGTGCAAAATGAAAGTGTGGGGATATTTGTTCAAAAAATATTGAGTTTCATGTTGGTGACAATATAGCTTTAAATCAAGTACAGAAGCCATCTGTATGGGACTCTGTGCACAACACAGGTCAGATGCCAGTTAAGCTGGCCTTGTCCTCTGACTTGTGTCCTTTAAAAATTCCAAACAAATAGTAATTTTCAAAAAGAAAATCCCGAGGGGTAAGACAGGAATAAAGACACAGACTTACTAGAGAATGGACTTGAGGATGTGGAGAGGGGGAAGGGTAAGCTGTGACAAAGCGAGAGAGAAGCATGGACATATATACACCACCAAATGTAAGGTAGATAGCTAGTGGGAAGCAGCCGCGTAGCACAGGGAGATCAGCTCGGTGCTTTGTGACCGACTGGAGGGGTGGGATAGGGAGGGTGGGAGGGAGGAAGACGCAAAAGTGAAGAGATATGGGAACATATGTATATGTATAACTGATTCACTTTGTTATAAAGCAGATACTAACACACCATTGTAAAGCAATTATACTCTAATAAAGACGTAAAAAAAAAAGAGTGAATTTCCTATGGCTTGGATGCAAATTTTTAGTTACTGAAAGAATTAAATGTGTTTTTAAAACTTCAACAAACCTTTTCAAAATAAACAGAGCCAGCCTAAAAAAAAAAATCATTTTGGACAAAGAATTTGTTATTAAATTAGTTGTTACTGACGACTCCTCTGCCAGCCAGTTGTGTCTCAGAGGTCAGTCTCAGCCCCCCAATAGCGGTGCTATTGGCTCAGAATGCCTGAGGCACTCACCTGGGCCTGCATTTCTGGTCATAAGTTTGCATGGACATGTTCCCAACCAGAGACAATGGACCAGCCCTTGTAATTCTTATTATGCTTGCAGAACATGCCTGGCAACAGCCCTCAGAAAGCTTTGGAAAAACAAGCTTTCTTACTCACAGGTCCTGGAGCGCACCATAGCACACCCAGCACCACACAGCAAAGTTGAGAGTAGAGAGGGGAACAACATGGACCTGCAGTTCTGCCTTTATTGTTGCCTGAGGGTGGGGTGCCTCAGGTTTTGAGGTTCACTGTCTATTAGTGAATTTAAAACATAAGAACAGGAATTAAAGTGCAGGAAGGGAAAACCGGGGTCACTCAAGTGGTCAGTTATCTAGGTAAGCCAGGACTTTCTAAAAGGGGAATTTCATGGGTGGGGTGGCCTGGTTTCCTTTTTAGTTTGTTTACTAGAGCCTGTGTCATATAACTGGCAATGCAATATATTTAGTCAAGATGGCTGTCTGAAATCAATGCTCCAGAAATCAAAAGCTTAGTGTCAGGCACTTAACACTACAATAGAATTGTGTTCATGACATCCCAGTTAGAGCTAGGAAATCCCAAAAAAGAGAATTCTCCCATGACAGCCTCAGAAATAACAACAAATCCAAGAGCTCCAGTATAAAACACCTGAGTCTGTGACCACCTTCCATAAACAGTACTAGCTAGTAGGCCAAAGGCGATCCAGAAATTTCCATAAATGAAATGTAATGCTCGAAGTTCAGATTTACCTTGCACCTCTTGATAACCAGTCTGTACTTGAGGGGAAGTATTCCCTTATGGAATCATTCCAGCAAATCATGAAGAAGGAATCATAGAAGTACAATGTCATCATTTTCAATTCTACAAGAATTAAAATGGAGCTCAGCTTTGAGCAGCAGTAGCTGCTACAATTATAAGAATATGTTACCTCTCCGTGGAATTAAACACCACCACTTAGGACATAGTATTGTCCAAAACTCAAACCTGAATTTGATCAAAGCTTTTGGACCCTGTAACAGCTGGCAGGACACACAGATATCAGAGAAAAGATTAAAACATCAGGATGCAATCAGTAAAATCTAGACTGTGGAAACTACCCAACAAATGATCGTTTTTCTTTGACAAATAGCCAGTGAAGAGAGGGAGGTAGAGAAGAAACTGTGCATTAAAAAGGAACTTAATTTCAGGTGCACAGCAAAGCGACTCAGCCATACATATACATGTATCCATTCTACCCCAAACTCCTCTCCCATCCAGGCTGCTACATAACATTGAGCAGAGTTCCCTGTGTTATACAGTAGGTCCTTGTTGTTATCCATCTTAAATATAGTAGTATGTACATGTCAATACCAAACTCCCTAACTATCCCTTCTCCCCATTTTCCCCCGGTAATCAAAAGTTCGCTCTCTAAGTCTATACCCAAATATAAAATTAAAACAATTTTTAAAAAGGAACTTAAGAGATATAACATGATGTGGGCCATATTTGGAATCAGATTCATACAAACAAGCTGGACATACTTTTGTGATACTTATGAGACAGTTGGAAATGTGAATACTCTCTGGATATTTAATGATATTAAGAAGTAATTTTTTGTAAATTTGAATTTAAAACTTTAGATTTAATAGTGGTATTTCATTTATTTTCTTAAGTGTCCACACACATTTGGAAATAATTATAAAAATATGACATATTTAAGTCTTAATTCAAAATAATTGGATAGAAGGGAATGGGAAGAATTGGATATAAAGCAAGTTTGCCAAGACTTAATGTTGAATTTGATGGTAGATCACAGAAGTTCATTATCCTATTTTTAATTTGTATATGGGAGACAGGAGTGATATTGGCATCTTATGATTATAGCCTACAGATTTCAAACCACAGCACAATACAGTAAGTCTTTATTTTATTTATGGCCTAAAATATCAGTAGTACTGAAGATGTGAAACCTTGAACTAAAAGCAACATTAAGAAAGCATGTCTGTTTTTTCACCACTGCATAATCTGGCAAAAAGCAAGTAATAAATATTTGTGGACTAAATAAATTATTATGCTCACAATCACATACATCACAAAAAGAGACAATCGTATATGATGTGCCTCTGTGGAAGAAAACACCACCACCTATGATGTAAGCCTGCGTAAAAATAAGGACAATCTGGCCAGCTTCTCTATAGAGATTTTATGGAATCTGGAAGTCTTTATTAGCTTAATTTTTCCCTCTAATTTTGGAAGAAATATTTTGTCAAATATAGAATTCTTGGTTGAAAGTTTTTTTTGTTTTTTTTTTTTCCACTAGCATTTTAAATATATCATCCCACTGCCTTCCAGGCTATGAGATTTCTGCTGAGAAATTACCTGGTAGTTTTTAGAGGCTCCCTTATAACTTGTTGATTCTTTTCCTTTTGCTACTTTCAAGATTCCTTGTCTTTGACTTTTGACTGTTTGATATAATGTGTCTCAGTGTGGGTCTATTTGGCTTTTTCCTAACTGGAGTTGACTGAGTTTCTTGGATTTGTTGATTTATGTCTTTTTTTCTCAAATTTAAAAAGTTTTCATTCATTATTTTTTCAAATAATCTTTATATATATGCTTTTGTCTCTGTCTCTTCTCCTTCTGGGACTTCCATAATGCATATATTGGTCCTATTGCTTGTATCTCACAAGTTTCTAAGCTCTGTTCACTTTCTTCATTCTTTTCTCTTTGTTTCTTTCCTAAATAATATTAAATGTTCTGTGCTCAAGTTCACTGATTCTTTCTTACTGCATGCACAAGTCTGCTATTGAACTTCTCCAGTGAAATATTCAATCTGGCTCCTTTAGTTTTCAGCTTCAGAATTTGATTCCCTTTTTAGAATTTATGTTTCTTTGTTGCTGTTCTCTTTTTGTTCATATACCACCTTCCTGCTCTCCTTTAATTTTTTTAAAACATATTTAAGACAGTTGTTTTAAATATCTTTTCCTAGTAAGTCCAATTCCTGTTTTCTTGGGGACGGTTTCTGCCGCTTGATTTTCTTCCATTGAATGGGTCATGTTTCCCTGTTTCTTAGTATGCCTTGTGATCTTTTGCTGATAATTGGGCATTTGGAGAAACACTCACCTTTCCAGACTGACTTTTTACCATGGACACTCTTCACTAATTAGCTGTGTATAACATAGCCTTGATGTCATCCTGAGGAGAAAGTTTCTTAGCTCTTTTCTGAACATTAAGTATTGCTTGTGCCTGTGTATGCTTTTTTCCATTTCTCTGTACATATGACTGATTACTAAATGTCATATAAAAATTTTTAAGATAATTATCCATCCAACGATTCTTCTTGATTTTATCACTTCCTATCAGTGTTTACTGTATCTTGTGTATTTTACTTTTCATTTCCTTGATAACAAATGAGAATGAGATCTTTTCAAATATATATTGGCCATCTAAAAATTTATTTTGTTCTGTGCCAGATTAAATCCTTTGTGGGACTTATATTTTATATCCCACTATATTTTATATCCCACATTTTTTCTGTGTCCTGTTTCTTCTGTATGGATGGCCTGTCTTTCCCAGACCCTTGTATGAATTGTTTTTATTATTTTGTAAGAAATGTGCCCTTTTCCTTGAAGAGCAGCCACTGTCTCTTTCTCTAAAAGATTGTACAGTTTTACACAAGGTAGGCCTCCGTTTTCCTGGGGTAGAAATAATATATATTTAGTTTATATTTGATATTTTTTCTCTTTTATTGAGATATAATTGACATACACATTATATTAGTTTCAGGTGTGCAACATAATGATTTGATCTTTGTATATATTATGAAATGATCACCATAGTAAATCTAGTTAACATCTGTCACTCTACGTAGATACAGAATTTTTTTCTTTTGATGAGAACTTTTAAGATCTACTCTTTTAGCAACATTCAAATATATAATGCAGTATGATTAACTATTGTTGCCATCTTAATTTGATATTTTTAAATCAATGGACATTGTTCTGAAGAGTTTACAAATATACTCTCATATAATCCTCCTGACATTTCTATGAGGCTGGTACTAATTATTATTTCAGTTTTTAAGATGAGGAAACTTAGGTATATAGGGGTTAATAACAAGCCAAGGTAACACTGATGTTATGTGGTGGGCTGAGATTTGAACCCAGACAATCTAGCAACACAGCCTGCACAACTACATAATAGGTGTTGGCACTAAAGTCATCTGCTGCCCCTGAGAGAGTTTTTAATATTGCATATCTTCTGCTCTCTTCCTAGTATCCTCCTGTTCTCACCAAACTTTTTCTTTCCTTCTCTTGTTCTCTTTTGACTTATTGCTACTCAGTCAACAATGTTTAATTACCATGTACTTTACCAGCTACCTTTCCTTTACCAGCAGCTACAAGAGAAAATACTTGACTAGTGATATTTGTGCACAAGGTCATTCCTGAAGGCATTTATCATTCTTCAAAAATTATTAATAGTATCTAACAAAAATAACTTAGTTTTTAACCTGAATGCCCATGATCTCTGACCATTGTGTCATCAAGGTTCATTTTTTTCTTATTGATTTGCAAGAATTCTTTATAATTAAAAGGTAGCAACTCATTTTATAGTAAGCCTGCTTGAGATACTTCTCCAACATTTTGTCTGCTTCAAAATTTTTTATATATACATGTGTATACAGAAGCTTCAGTTTCTGTGGGAAATATAAGAAATTCTGTCTTGATAGTATCTTAATTTGCAGTAAGAAATTAAATAAACAACTACCCACATATTCTTCCAGATCTGTGTTTAGTCATGACTCATAATTTGTGGGAAAATACTTTTTAAAGGCCTATACTCCAAAAATTTTCCAATTTTGCTAGTAATCTAATTAAGGAAATAAACACGACAGCAGTGTTGAGAGTAAAACCATTTTGGAAAACTAGCATTTTATATTAGAGTTTAACAGATGCATACCTTACTATGCATTTGTTTTATCCTTTGATATATATGCAACAGAAATGCAAAAT
Source organism: Stenella coeruleoalba (assembly GCF_951394435.1). NCBI lineage: Eukaryota > Metazoa > Chordata > Mammalia > Artiodactyla > Delphinidae > Stenella > Stenella coeruleoalba. The sequence continues at coordinate 3,612,887 of NC_137168.1, forward strand.
ATATGCACCACAACACATTACACGGGTTTTACAACAGTACTGTACATCGTGGCCTCAAACTGGAAAGTACTCAAATGCCTATAACCAGCAGAATGGATACAGAAATTGTAGCACATTAATACAATGGCATATGGTATATAGCAGTTGGGGGGTAGTGTCTGAAAGAGGGCCTTATGGTTGTTTCTGGACCTAATGTTTTATCTTGATCTGGGTGTTGGTTAAATGGTCCTAACAAGTTTGTGAAAACTGATCACTCTTTACAGTTTGGATATGTGCACTCTCTTATACGTACATGTAACTTAAGTTTTCTTTAAAACCTTTTTAAAAATCATCTCCATGCTCTACTTTTTATCTAACTAAATGGCAAATTTTTTTTTAATTTACAAATGTTTGTGAGGGCACAGGAAAACTTAAAATCTAAAGGGATTTTATGATCATGGGCAGACTCTGCCTTCATGAAAGGGAGGGCTAGGTAAACTCCCACTGAGGTAGAAAGGAAGGTTGTTTCTTGATGTCGCTCCAAGGGAAGGAGATGGTAAACAATCCCTTGAGAAAACAAAACCTCAAGCGTGTATAACACAGAAGTCTGAATGTACAACATCCTTATCGAGTAGTAAAAGAACAGCTGAGAATATATCAGCATAGAAAGACATGAATGCTCAGAGCAGATAAATGAGACCCAACTCTAGCATATAGAAGTGAAATTAAAATTTCTGAACACAAAAGCCAAGTGAAAATTTTGAGAACAGGGAAAAAATTACCAACAGTGAAAAATGAAGTAGTTTAACAATATGAATTACATCAGCAGGAAAAAAAAAGCAGGAAAACAATGAAATATCTCTAAGCGCCACCAACTTAGAATTCTGACAACTGAGAAGTTAAAAAGAAATGTGCAAAACATATGTAACAAAATCTTAAAATATTAGTAGAAGACCTAAAGCTTGAAAAGGTGGAAGAACATATCAGATATGCATTCATTATGGAAGAACATATCAGATACACATTCTTTAGGAAATCCCCAGATTAAAGTTTTCAAAAGTAATGAGAATATATTTTAGAAATACATTACTTTAAAGTTAATATGGAAAAATTGGCAAACAAAGGCAGGGAAAAAATTAAGAAAAGAGTAAATGGTCGCAGGCAGTACTAGGACTATTAAATATTAAATACATTATAAATGCGTTAATTTTATGGGTACAGTTCTGAAACATCGACAGATTAATGGGTAAAACTGCCTGAAATTAGTACATAGCATAAAAATTATTATATAAGAAAGTGATATTGTGTAAGTGTATGGAGAATGGGATTATTTAATAAATAGCAAACTTGACAAATTTGTAGTCACTTAGAAAAAAATCATGTGGATCTTATCCAAAGAGTGGTAGTTGTCCTCCAAACTCCATTTTCTCCTTCTCCCTGGGTACATAGATACATTTAATAGCCCCTTTCATGGTTGGGTGTAACTATACAACAAAGTTGTTGCCAAAAGAGAATGAGTATAAGTAATAGGTGAGTTTCCAGCCTAGATTTAAGACCTTGAATTTAACTCCTCCTTACTCTCATATTTCTTCCAATTTGTTGCCACCCAGAGGTAGAATCACCCCAGAATTGACAAGGGTGACATCTGAGGGGATGGAGGGAGGATAAAATAGAAACTGGACCCCTAAATGATGTTTGGAAGCAAACCGCCCACTGGTCTGGAATGACCACCTTAGTCATTGCTGTGAGCTGAATGTTTGTTATCTCCCCAAAATTTATATGTTGAAATCTTAACCCCCAATATGATGCTATTTGTAGGTGGGGCCCTTTGGGAGGTCATGAGGTCATGAGGATAGGGCCCTCATGAATGGGACTAGGGCTCCTATAAAGATCCCAGAGAGACCCCTAACCTGTACCACCATATGAGAACATAGAGAATAGACAGCTATCTATGAACCAGGAGGAAGTCCTTTATGAGATACAGAATCTGCCAAAGTTTTGACCTTGGACTTACCAGAATCCAGAACTGTGAGACATAAATGATTGTTGTTTGATTCCCAGTCTATGGTATTTTATTATAGTAGCCCAAACTGACATCTTGTGAGATTTATATTTTCAGCTACTGAACATTTTAGAATTTTATTTCTAAAGCAGAGTAACCTTCACAGTTTCTCATAGAGATCTTTAACTCACATCCCAGCTTAACAAAGTCTAGGTGGATTAAAATTTAAATTTAATAAATGATATATGGGAGACTTAAATTTTTTTTTATTTTGAAATAAGCATAGTTTCACAGGAAGTTGTAAAGTTAGTACCGCGAGCTTTTCTGTGCCCAACAGAGATATCATTGTGTGCATTATTCAGGTTTCCCCCAATGATTTATCTTACATAGATGTAGTACAATATGAAATTAACATTGGTAGAGTGACATTTTATCACATATATAGATTCATTTAACCACAACTACAATCAAGACACAGAACCATTTTATTACTATGAATATCTCCTTCCTTCTACTCCTTCATAGTCATACCTACTTCCCTGTCTGAGGTCTCTATTCTGTTCTATTTATATGTGTGTTTATCCTTCCTCTAATACTATACCTCCAATACCAGTAGTACTTCCAAATCAATGAATATAGCTATTTAAATGTCTTGAAATCATGTGGTCTGATTCTTCTTTATACTTACTTTTCAATTTAACAACTCTAATTCCTTTGCCTTTTCACATAAATTTAAAATAGTTCTCCCTAAATCCTTAAAAAGTCTTGCTGAGATTTTATAGGAATTGAGTTAATCCTGTCAATTTAGGGATAATTAACATCTTTACTCTATTGAGACTCCTTATCCATGAATACAGTATGTGTCTCCATTTATTTAGATCCTTTTTGTAGCTTTGCAGCTTTCAAGTTATGAATATACTTTGTTAGATTCACACCTAAATATTTCAGTTTTAGATTGACTGTAATGGTATTATATTTTTTAATTTCATGTATTCATTGCTGTTATATGTATTCATTGCTGTTATATCGAAATACAATAAGTTTTGCATGTTAATCTTTCAAATCGCGAAGTTGCTTAACTTACCAATTCTAGGAGGTTTTATATAGACTCAGTGGAATTTTCTACATAGACCACCATGACATTTGCAAATATTTTATTTCTCTCCTATCTGTGTAGGTCTTATTTCCTTTCCTGCCTTATGCAGTGGTGAGAACTAGGAAGTACTATGCTGAATAGCAGTGATGAGGTAGGACATCCTTCCTTTTTTTCTTCTCCAGTAGTATGTTAGCTATAGGGGTTTTGTAGATATTCTTTATCAAGTTCAGGAAGGTCCCCTCTATTTCTGGTTTAGTGAAAGTCCTTATCATAAATTGCTGATGAATTTTGTCAAGTGCTTTCTCTGTATCAACCAGTGTAGTCACATGACTTTTCTTAACCACCCTGTTAATATGTCAGTTAAATTGAGTGATTTTTAAACAATATTGAACCAGCCCTGCCTCACTGGAATGAACCCACTTAGTCATGTATATAATTTATTAATTCATTTTGGAGTTTGATTTGCTTATATTTTCCTGAGCATTTTTGTTTCTAAGTTCATGAGAGATATTGGTCTATAATTTTTTTAAATATACTTTTTTGTCTGGTTTTGGTATCATAGTAACATAAAATGAACTGGAAAATATTCCTTCCTCTTCTATTTTTTGGAAAAGATTGTGTAAAATTGCTCTGTTTGTATGCATATGGAGTCTCAGAGTGGGGAAGGTCTTTTTCAAATTGTAAAAATCCAGATGCTGTAAAGTAAATAATTGAAAATATGTGATCACACAAAAATAAAAATATATCTCAGGGGATAAACTATTAATTTTTAGTAAATAAATCCTAAAAGAAGAAAAACAACATAAATAATATCAGAAGTTAATAAACTGGGGGTAATTGGTAACTGATATGACCAAAAAATGAATCAATTTTCAATTTTCTACATAAAGAATTTCTATAAAACAATTAGAAAATTACAACCACAAATTAGGAAAATGGGCAAGGAGATAGAAATGGCTCTTAAACATGTGAACAAAGATTCGGTCTTACCCATAGTAAAAGAAATACAGATTAAACTCTGAAGTTATCGTCCATTTATGAGATTGTGCTAAAAATGTTATATAACATAAGGTATAGATGTTGGAGTATAAATTGACATTACTGCTCTGAAGAACAGTTTATCTATTGGGAGTACTCTCTAAACCTAGAAATTCTATTTCTGCAAATATATTTTGCAGATTGCCTTGCAACATATATGTCCAGAAATACCTATGTACAAAGACTATTTGTTGTAGTAAAGAGTTGAAATCAACTTAAATATTTATCAGTAAGATATTTGTTAAATAAGTTATCTCCACACAATGGAATGTTGTGAAGCTATTAAAAAGAATAAGGTGTTCTGTGTGCACGTGTTTGAAGCCATTTGTAAAACATTTTAAGTGAAAGAGCCAGGTACAGCTACAAGTGTATTGCATACTACGATTTAAAAACTGAGAATTGTTCTTTTTTTTTTTTTTTTTTGAGAATTGTTCGTTCTTTTAATCATCGCTGGCAACCAGTATGAACTGAGTCTGGTGCTCCGGCCCCACCCTGGCTTAACGGTGGGGCCTCTGGAGAGGTTGGGGGACAGGGGGTGCTAAGAAGGCAGGAAGTGTGGGGCTTACTGCCCTGACTCCCGGTCTGTGGAGGGAGCTGGCTGTGACCCTCCACCAGAGCTTGGCTCCTGGGCGTCAGAAACTTCGAAGTTTTTACCCTCCCGCGAGCTCAGAAGTCAGCTTGCCCCGGTTTCATGCGCATATCCTGATGGAAGGCACCAGAGCCCTGGTCAGAGGCACAGACTTTATTACAGCAAAATGCAGCAGCCCGAGCAGTGTCTTTACTTGATACCCAGCTCGCCGGTTCCCACAGGGCGACGTAACAAGAGCGCTGTCACCTGCCCGTGGTGGGGACGCGGCAGAGCACAGGAGCCCCGAGTTAGGAGCCGAGCTGTCAGCAGGGCTGCTGCTGGCCCGCCCTCCTCTCCTGCGGAGAGATGACTTTCCCTGGGATGCAAGCCAAACTCCCAGGGCCTGAGCCGGAGGCTCTCCAGCTTTGTTGCCCTGGAAGGCGAGCAAAGTTCTCCCGGTTGAGAAGGAGAAGGCCGAGGGACCCGGATGGCTCCGGAAGTGCCACGTTCTTAGTCTGCAATATCCACTCTCTTCAGCTCTCTGGGCTGGCTGCTGTCCCATCATCCTCTAACAAAGCCTCTCAGCGTCCTTTGCTCAGAAGATTCGGACCATATACAGGAACACCAAAAATCTCTGAATAATTGTCCTCAGAGCTTCTTTTTCACATCAAACCGAAAGTGGTGAGGACTCACCAGTGTTACCAGCCTTGACTGTTGCATGATCCCTTATTAGTTTTCCTCCACATCTGCTCTTACTTTTGTAATAATCAAAATCTCCTTAATTACCCATTTGTGCGTGGCACACACACTTAGAGACCTTGTCTTAATTAAGCATATATTCAAAACATTTAGAAATCAATAAGAAAAAAGATATACAATCCAACAGGGTAATAAACAAAGGCTATGAACAGGAAATTCACAAAAGATGGAATCTTGTTGGCCAAGAAGCATTAAAAGATGTCTAACCGCAAAGATGCTTAACACAACATCTCACAACACACAGTGGTGGCAAGGATGTGAGGAAATGAAACTTTCATTCACTACTGGCTGAAGTGTGCAATTTGCCAGTATCTAGAGGAACTGAAATAGCACATGCCTCTAACAAGATATTCCTCTTCCAGGAATCTCAGATTCCTTAAATTGGTACAGTTAATTCTTCTCCAGGCATATCCCCTAGAGAAAGTCTAGGTAAACTCTTGAACACGTGTTCAATCATAAGAGCATTGATTCTAAATTACTTGAAACAACCTATGTGTTTACTAGTAGAAAAACTGTGAATAAATTACATTAATATATTTATAAATTATAATATAAGGGTTACAATGAACTCCATGTATGTCAACATGAATAAATTTCAAAATCAGGGCTTCCCTGGTGGCGCAGTGGTTGAGAGTCCACCTGCCAATGCAGGGGACACGGGTTCGTGCCCTGGTCCGGGAAGATCCCACATGCCACGGAGCAGCTAGGCCCATGAGCCATGGCCACTGGGCCTCTGCGTCGGAGCCTGTGCTCTGCAACGGGAGAGGCCCCAACAGTGAGACACCCACATACCGAAAAAAAAAAAAAATTTCAAAATCATAGTGTTAAGAGAATTAAAGGTATGTACTTGCATTTTATGTGTAGAATTTTAAAAACACAGAGAAAATTTATATTATTTATGGATACACAGTTTGTAGTTAAATAATGAACTAAAGAATAAGAAAACAAAACCAAAAAAATAGAATAGGAAGAACAATCACCAATTTAAGATTAGAGATTAATTTTGGGATGGCAGGGTAGGAATAATTGGATAAAGCTTCAACTCTATATGTAAACTTTTCTTTCTTTTTTTGGCCACACCAACCTGCTTGTGGGATTTTAGTTCCCCAACTACGGATTGAACCCTGGCCCTTGGTAGTGAAACCATGGAGTCCTAACCAGTGGACTACCAGGGGATTCCCCTGTAAACTTTTATCCTAAAATATAATCTGAAGTGAAAGGTGACAGAAAATAAATGTGTGTCAAATTTAGGTAGTGACATATTTTATAAATAATCGAAGCAGTTTAAATGACCAATTTAAATAAGCTAAACAAGGGACAGTGCATCCACAGGTTGGAACACCATCCAGTCTTTAAAGATTACTTACTATATCAAAAAATACTTAGTATGGGTAAATGCTCAAGATACATTTGAACTGAGAGATTAATTAGAAAAAACTTGTATAAAGGCAACATATTTTGTTTTAAAATGTGTAGATTCCTCTTTTCATCACTTACCTTTAAAATTGAAGGCAGTAGCAAGGCTTTAAATCATGGCTGTCTTTTAATAATGTGACTATCTATAAATGATATGTATTTTCTCCAGTAAACAGACTTTCCAAAGAACATATAGTCATCAGAAAAATAAACAGGTGAACAACTCATTTTTACAAGTAACATGTCAAAGTAAACAACCGAGCATACTCAATTTCAGACAAAAATACAAGAAATTACTGTTGTAGCATGTATTAGTGCTCCATTCATACTGTGGCTGAATATTTCAGTTAGTCGTTTATACCACCATTTGTTTATCCTTTCATTTGTTGATGGACTTTGGTTGTGTTAGCCTTTTGACATTATGAATAATGCTAGTATGAACATTCATGTAAATGTTTTTGTGTGGACAAATATTTTTAATTGTTTAGGGTATATACTGAGGAGTGGAGTTGCTGGCACATAAAGAAGAAAAGTTTTTGACTCCCATATGTGCCATTTCTGCAAACTAGCATCCTCCAACCTCCAACCCCATCTCAGATTGGCTTTACTTAGTCTTTACGGGTATAAGGCAGGGATTCTCAACACTGGCTGCCAGTAGGCTGTCCAACTGTCTTGGTTACCTGCAACTCTCATTTTTACTGAAAGCCCGGTGTCCTGGTGAAACCTCTTAGTTTTCCTTAGTCCTAGGCAAACTAGAATAGTTAGTTACCCCACCGTTGGAACCACTGGATCCATCAAGAAACCTGGTGCTGTACCCCACCTCCAAAGATGCTGATGTAATTGGTCTGGGGTGAGGCTTGGGCACTGGGATTTTTAAAGCTACCCAAGTACATCTAATATGCAGCTAGACTGAAAAGCCACTGGTGTGTTTTGCTCTAGGTATCACAGTTGGGAGCTGTTCTGATAGCTGTACTGGCAACAGAAAGGACTTTTGTCTTCCCCTGGATGTGGTTCCATCTATGGCTCTCAGGACTTTACAAAATGGATTTTGTTCTTGAGTACTGCTGGTAGATTTTGCTCTTTGTATTTTCATCTTTGTTTCCAAGTATCTGATAGCAATTGTATAAGGAGTTCTTAATTTACCCAACTACCACACTGAGAAACTCAAGTACCAGACTAATCTGTATGAAACTATTCTCTTTCTATTTGTACCAATCAGGTTTCCTAATTAGAAGCAATGGAAACCTACTCCATTTGATTTAAACAGAATGGGATTTAACAGATGAATATTTTTGGAATCTGGGAAAGATCAGGGAATAATGATTCCTGAAATCACCAGGAACAATGGTTAGAACCACCCCACAAGGGGAGTTTATAAAGACACTAATGCTTGCTTCCAGCACAGGCACACTTACACATCATTTGCATGAATGATGCTAAGCTCTGATGCTACCCTGAGAAGTGCAAGCTATGCTTCTGCCTCTGACACTGGCTGTCACTAGCCTTACCAGCAAGATCCCAGACTTTGTCTCCAACTCACTGTCTGATAGATGCACTAGGTGGAAAAGTGTGGGACGCATGCACTCACTGACTGAAAGGGAAGCTGGCAAGATCAGGTTCTACAATGGGAGATGTTATTCTGCTACATAAGAAGGAAATTCCCCAAATGTAGGAAATTTTAGATTTTGGGAGCCAAAACTTAGTGATGAATAGCCACTAACCTGTCCACACAAAGAAGTGACGTTAGGGGGAAAAAATGTCATCATCCAGAAGGTCATCATATGTCAGAACAACTGGATGTGGAGATTTTCATGAATTCCTAGAAAATTGCACTGGGTAGTTGTTTAAGATGCAAGTTGCCTATCAAGCCACACTCACAATTTGCCTAGAACTTTCAATTTTATACATGGGTCTCCTTGACTGGAATGTAAACACTTAAAAGGGCATAGTCTAAGTTCATATGATTGTGTTCCTTTGCCTATTAGTGTAGGCATCTGCCCTGGAGGTGAAGCTCCAACTTCATGGTAGAAGTGGAACAGTGGAACAGCAATGAAAGCATAGTTGGTGGTACCTAAAATCAAACCATGGACAAGTTCAGCCTGGGAACCCTGAATGAGGTTTATGGTACATTCCCAGTTGATACCAGGAGGTTGTTATGAGTGACTCTGAGCTGGTAGAGGTAGCACAAAAGCCAGAATTTCAAAACAGAGTCAAGACCAACCATGGGGAAGCAGAGATAAAGTACAGGGATAGAGCCCTCCTAGTCCTCATAGTCATACAGGGATAAATTAATTCTACTGGACAGTATTATTCACAATTGGATCTTTTTCTTTAAGTGGATCTGGGTTTTTGTTGTGGTAAAATATATGTAACATAAGACTTGACACCTAAACCATTTCTACATGTACAGTTTGGTAGCGTTAAGTAACTTCACATTGCTAGGCAACCAATCTCCAGAACTTTTCATCATGCAAAACTAAAATTCTATACCCATTAAACAACTCCTCATTTTCCCCATATGCAAATCCTGGAACCCACGATTCCACTTTCTGTTTCTATGAATTTTACTACTTTCAAGTACTCCATACCAGTATTTGTCCTTTTATAACTAGATTATTTCACTTAATGTCTTTGAAGTTCATCCATGTTTTAGCATAATGTCAGAATTTTGTTCCTTTTTAAGATTGAATAAGAGTCGTTTTATGCACAGGCCACATTTTGTTTATTCACCTCTTGATGGACATTTGGGTTGTTTCCACATTTAGCTAATGTTAACAACAGTGATGTAAATGCTGTTGTGCAAGTATCTGCTTGATACCTGCTTTAAATTTTTTTATATATATAGCTAGGACCAGAATTGCTGGATCATGCTGTAATGCTGTGCTTAAATTTTGAGGAGAACCAAACTGTTTTCCATATTGGCTGCCCCATTTTGCATTCCCTCCAAGGATCCAGATTTCTTCACAATTTCCCCAAAGCTTATTTTCCATTAAAAATATAGGTATCATAATAGCTATGAAGTGGTTTTCATTTGCATTTACCTAATGAATAATGATGTTGAGTCTCCTTTCACGTGCTTATTGTTCATGAGTGTATCTTATTTGGAGAAATCTCTATTACGCTCTTTACCCTTTTTTAAAATTGAGTTTTTGTTGTTGTTACTGTTGAATTATAGGAATTTTTTACATCTTTGGATATTAATCGCTTATCATATATATGAGTCATAGACATTTTCTCCCAATCTGTGGGTTGCCCTTTCACTCTGTTGATAGTACACTTGATACCAAAATAATTTTAATTTTGTTGAAATTCAATTTATTTTTTTATTTTGCGCCCTGTGATTTGGTCACGTCAAAAAAAATTAGTGTCAGATCCAATATCATGAAGCTTCTCCTGATGTTTTCTTCCAAGAGTTTATATTTTAATGTCTTATATTTAGGTCTTTGATTCATTTTGAGTTAATTCTTGTATACAAGGGTCCAACTTCATTATTTTGCATACAGGTATTCATTCTCCCCGGCACCATTTCTGGAAAAGACTGTCTTCACCCACCAAATGTTCTTGGCATCCTGTAACTGGCTGGCTGTTCTACTTAATTGGTATTTTGCCCTTATGCCAGTATCATACTGTTTTGATTATTGTAGGTTTTAGCATATTTGCAGTGAAGCAGTACGAATCTTCCAACTTTGTTCTTCAATTATTTTGGCTATTTAGTATCCCTTGAGAATCCAGTTAAAATTTAGGATTGATTTTTCTATATCTGTAAAAAATTATTTTGAGATTTTGATAAGAATTGCATTAAATCTGTAGATTCTTTGGGTATGTTATAATATAACATAATATATATATAATATATATTATATATATATAACATAATATAATAATGTTATAATTATCATTATAACATTATTGTCTTTTAATCCATGAATACAGTATGGCTTTATATTTATCTAGGTCTTCTTTACTGTCTTTTAGCAACATTTTGTACTTTTTATCATACAAGTCTTTCCTCTCTTTGATTAAATTTATACCTAAGTATTTTATTCTTTTTGATGCTATTTTTATTCTTTTTGATGCTTTTGATGCTAAAATACCTAAGTATTTTATTCATTTTAAATGAAACTGTTTTCTTAATTTTCTTTTTGTTCATTACCAGAGTACCTAAATGCAATTGATTTTGAATGTGTGTGTTGATTTTGTATAATGAAAATTGGTAGAATTTGTTTATTAGCTCTAACTTTTTTTTTATGTCTGGGATCTTTAGGTTTTCTACATATAAGTTTACGTCATTAGTAAACAGAGATAATTTTACTGCTTCCTTTCCAATTTGGATAACTTTTATATTTATTTATTTATTTATTTTTGGCTGTGTTGGGTCTTCGTTTCTGCATGAGGGCTTTCTCCAGTTGCGGCGAGCGGGGGCCACTCTTCATCGTGGTGCGCGGGCCTCCCAATTTGGATAACTTTTATTTCTTTTTCTTGCCTAAATGTTGTGCCTTCAATTTTCAGTATAGTATTGAATGGAAGTGGTGAAAGTGGGCATTCTTAATCCTGATTTGATGGGAAATAATTTTAGTTTTTCTCCATGCAGTAAGAGAGATTACCTGTTATTGTTACTGAGGATCCCATGTAAGTGATGAGTATCTTCTTTCTTGCTGCTTTCAAAATTCTATATCTTTAGATTTAGACAATTTCATTACAACGTGTTTTGGTTTGGGGTCTCTTTGAGTTTATCTTGCCTATGATTTGTTGTGCTTCTTGACCATGTATATTCCTGTCATATTCAAATTAGGGAAGTTTTGTTCCACTACTCTTTCAAGATATTTTCTGCTCCTTTATCTCTCTTTTCTCCTTTAGGAACTCCTATAAAGTGTATGTTGATATGTTTGGTTGTGTCCTATAAGTACCGCAGACTTTGTTAATTCTTCCCCATTTTTTTTCCTGCTTATCAGATAGAATACTTTCATTGGGTTATCTTTAAGTTCACTAATCCTTTATTTTGCCTGATCAAATCTGATGTGGACACATCTATTCAGTATTTCACTTCAGGTCTTGTACTTTGCTGTCCCAGAATTTCTTTTTGGGTTTCTTTTTTAATATAATTTCTATCCCTTTATTTTCATTTTGCTTGGACATTATTTTCCCAATTTCCTTCAGTTCTTTTCCCATTGTTTCCTTAGCTCATTGGACCTACTTAAGACAACTGATTTAAGAGTGACATCAACTTTACGGAGGCATAAGATGTTCCTCTTTTTTTGTCCCCATCTTTACCAACAAAAATATGCTATCTGTCGATATCTGTCCATGAACAAAAAAAAGTGCATCCTTGAGAGATGTGAGATCCTCACCATACAACAAGGGACCCGGGAGGATTTTTTGCCCACCTGTGCATTGAGTTATAGGTAGATGGACTTTGATTCAACCTGTGGAGCATGGATGAGAGTGTAAATAAGTACCAGTCTTTCTTGGCCACAGTCTGGGAGTACCTGGAGAATACTGACTGGGTCAGTCCCCATGGACAAGAGAGCCTTTGTGGAAGTCCAGGCTCCCAGAGGAGAAATTTCAGCACTCTGTTGGAGCGGAATAAAAACAAGTTTTGGTGCATTGGAATGGGTAAGAAGAACAGCTTGACTTTGCCCACATCAACCCCTACAATAAGGGGGCACAGCTTAGGGCTAAATGAGACCCTCTCAGGCTGTTTTTTTCCTCAGAGGGTAAATGAAATTGTGGCTTCACAGCTCTGTGTGACTCTGCCAAATAAACTCATTTGTCTCTCACAGCATCCAGAGTTTTAAATTAGGAGCTCCATCACTGTGGGGAGGGAAAAGATTAGGAGAGCAGCAAAAAAGGCATTAAAGGGATACAATTTCTGCTCACTGTACTATGGACTCCATCAGGAAGCCTAGTGCATGAGCCATTGGGAAAGCCTCACCTGTAGAAACCCTCAGCTGACCTATGGGAACACTCAGCATCTCACATGACAAACTCACATTTTCCCTACTCTATGGCAGTATATCTGAGTGCCCTCCTGAGGGCATCAAGAGTGACATTTGGTCAAACTGGTAGGGAAAATATAGAGTTGTCACTTTGTGCAGATGACAAGATTCTACATGTAGAAAACCCTAAAAACTTCACACAAAAACTACTAGAACTATAAATTCAACAAGGTAGCAGGAGACAAGATTAACTTACAGTAATCAGTTGCATTTCTTTAACAATAAAATATCAAAAAGTGAAAGTAAACAGACAGTCCCTTTTAAAATGACATTAAAAAATAAAATATGTAGAAATAAACCTCACCAAGGAGGTGAGAGACTTATATGCTAAGAACTACAAAACATTAATAAAGGAAATTGAAGATGATTCAAAGAAATAGAAAGATATCCCATGCTCTTGGATTGGAAGAATTAATATTGTTAAAAGTGGCCATACTACCCAAAGCAATATACAGATTTAATGCAATATCTATCAAAATACTCATGACATTTTTCACAGAACTATAACAAATATCATAAAATTTATATGGAACCATAAAAGTCCCGGTAGTGCCAAAAGAATCCTGAGGAAAGAGAACAAAGCAAGAGGTGACACCCTTTGACTTCAAACAATACTTCAAAGCTACAGTTATCAAAACAGCATAATTTTTGCACAAAAACAGCCATTTGAATCAAAGAACAGAGTAGAAAGCCCAGAAATAAGTTCACACACCTGTAGTCAATTAATCTTCAATAAAGGTGGCAAGAATAAACCATGGAAAAAATACATTCTCTTCAGCAAATGGTGTTGGGAAGGTATGACAGCTGCATGTAAATCAATGAAGATAAAACACACCATACACAAAAATAAACTCAAAATGGGTTAAAGACTTAAACATAAGAAATAACGCCATAAAACTCCTGGAAGAGAGCATAGGCAAAACATTATCATATGACATAAATCATATGAAAAGACAACCTACAGAATGGGAAAAAAATATTTGCAACTAATGCAACCAATGGGGCTTAATCTCCAAAATATACAAACAGCTCATACAATTCAATAAAGAAAATAAAGAACCCAATCAAAAAATGGGCAGAAGACCTTAATAGACATTTTTCCAAAGAAGACATACAGATGGCCAGTATGCACATGGAAAGATGCTCAACAACACTATCAGAGAAATGCAAATCAAAACTACAATAAGGGATCACCTCACACCAGTCAGAATGGCCATCATCAAAAAATCTACAAACAGTAAATGCTGGAGAGGGTGTGGCATAAAGGGAACCCTCCTACACTGTTGGTGGGAGTTTAAATTGGTGCAGTCACTATGGAGAACACTATGGAGGTTCCTTATAAAAGCAAAATACAGCTACCATATGATCCAGCAATCCCACTTCTGGGCATATACCCAGAGAAAAACATAATTTGAAAAAAAATACATGCACCCCAATGTTCATTACAGCACTATTTACAATAGCCAGGACATGGAAGCAACCTCAATGTCCATCAACAGAGGAATGGATAGGGACTTACCTGGTGGTCCAGCGGTTAAGAATCCACCTTCCAATGCAGGGGGCATGGGTTCAATCCCTGGTCAGGGAACTAAGACGCCACATGCCACAGGGCAACTACTGAGCCTGAGCGCCTCAACCACAGAGCCCATGTGCCACAACTGGAGAGAAGCTCACATGCCACAACAAAGAGCTCGTGTGCTGCAACAAAAGATCCTATGTGCCTCAACTAAGATTTGATGTAGCAAAAAATAAAAATTAGGTAATTATTTTTTAATAAAAACAGATAAACAGGGCTTCCCTGGTGGTGCAGTGGTTGAGAGTCTGCCTGCTGATGCAGGGGACATGGGTTCATGCCCCAGTCTGGGAAGATCCCACATGCCACGGCTAGGCCCGTGAGCCATGGCCGCTGAGCCTGCGCGTCCGGAGCCTGTGCTCCGCAACGGGAGAGGCCATAGCAGTGAGAGGCCTGAGTACCGCAAAAAAAAAAACAAAAACCATAAAACAGATAAACAGATAAAGGAGATGTGGTATATATCTACAGTGGAATATAACTCAGCAATAAAAATGAACAAAATAATGCCATTTGCAGCAACATGGATGAACCTAGATATTGTCATATTGAGTGAAGTAAGTCAGACATAGCAAACCAAATATCATAGGATATCTCTTATATGTGGAATCTAGAAAAAGGGTAAAAATGAATTTATTTACAAAACAGAAGTAGAGTCAGGGATGTAAACAAAAATCCTACAGTGCAATGTTAAAATGGTATTCTTTTCATAAAACTTGTTAAGTTCTAATTTTTAGCTAAGGTTCCCAAACGATGTTTGTGCCTAATGCCAATTTTGGAAACATGAACACCACAAGGAAGCAAAACTTCCCCATCTCAGTATGTGATATCCCATATTTGATCAGTTATCTTGCCAGAGGTCATAATGCATCACACTTATCTAGAAGTTAGTTCTGTACTGCCTCAGTAGAAGCTTTCAAAAAAAGTAAAAAATTCCAAAGGGGTGGTGAGATTTCTGTGGCCTAAAGTCCTGTGGAACTTGGAAAAAGCACTCACAAGAACACCAAAATCAAGGAGACGCACTAGTTAGAGTTATTCTGTCTCCCACAATTTTTCTGAAACTAAACAAAAAAGGTTATACGGGCTTCCCTGGTGGCGCGGTGGTTGGGAGTCCGCCTGCCGATGCAGGGGACACGGGTTCCTGCCCCGGTCCGGGAGGATCCCACATGCCGCGGAGTGGCTGGGCTCGTGAGCCATGGCCGCTGGGCCTGTGCGTCCGGAGCCTGTGCTCCGCAGCGGGAGAGGCCGCGACAGTGAGAGGCCCGCGTACGGTAAAAAAAAAAAAAAAAAAAAAAGGTTATAAAGTGCAATATTCTGACTGATTTGATATTTGGACCAATGAGTAAGTTTTCTTTAAAGTCTGGAATCTGTGCAGTGGCATTTTCTGTAACACATCTAAAATTATGGTAAGACCTGCAGAACACCAAGAACATAAAAACTCCATGTAAACCTTTGGGCAAAGAAAGACCATTCTCTAGGATAGCTACTACCAGCATAAAGCAGTGTCCCTAGGATGACCTCATTAAAAAACCTGCTTGAGGAGGTTGAATGCTGCCAAAAGAATTTACCTGAATATAGGCCCCATGCCCTCCCTCTCATAGAGCATTAACTAATTACAAATGTGAATCCTTTCTCTGCTGTGATGTTTCTGTACCTCCTACAACCCAGGAGTGTCTTTCTCAATGACCTGAAAGCCATTCCTCTGAAATGTAAGCATCAGGAAGGATAGGCCCAGAGATAAACCCATGCACATATGGTAAACTTATTTTTGATTTTGATAAATGTAAGGCCAGAAACTATCAAACGCTTATAGGAAAACAAAGGCAGAACACTCTGTGACATAAATCACAACAAGATCTTTCTTTTACCCACCTCCTAGAAAAATGGAAATAAAAGCAAAAATAAACAAATGGGACCTAATGAAACTTAAAAGCTTTTGCACAGCAAAGGAAACCATAAACAAGACCAAAAGACAACCCTTAGAATGGGAGAAGATATTTGCAAATGAAACAACTGACAAAGGATTAATGTCCAAAATTTACAAGCAGCTCATGCAGCTCTATATCAAAAAAACAAACAACCCAATCCAAAATGGGCAGAAGATCTAAATAGACATTTCTCCAAAGAAGATATACAGATTGCCAACAAACACATGAAAGAATGCCCAACATCATTAATCATTAGAGAAATGCAAATCAAAACTACGATGAGGGGCTTCCCTGGCGGCACAGTGGTTGAGGGGCCGCCTGCCGATGCAGGGGACGCAGGTACGTGCCCCGGTCTGGGAAGATCCCACATGCCGTGGAGTGGCTGGGCCCGTGAGCCATGGCCGCTGAGCCTGCGCATCCGGAGCCTGTGCTCTGCAACAGGAGAGGCCACAACAGTGAGAGGGCCATGTACCGCAAAAAAAAAAAAAAAAAGCTACAATGAGATATCATCTCACACCAGTCAGAATGGCCATCATCAAAAAATCTAGAAGTAATAAATGCTGGATAGGGTGTGGAGAAAAGGGAACACTCTTGCACTGTTGGTAGGAATGTAAATTGATACAGCCACTATGGAGAACAGTATGGAGGTTCCTTAAAAAACTACAAATAGAACTACCATACGACCCAGCAATCCCACTACTGGGCATATACCCTGCGAAAACGATAATTCAAAAAGAGTCATGTACCAAAATGTTCATTGCAGCTCTATTTACAATAACCAGGACATGGAAGCAACCTAAGTGTCCATCAACAGGTGAATGGATAAAGAAGATGTGGCACATATATACAATGGTTTATTACTCAGCCATAAAAAGAAACGAAATTGAGTTATTTGTACTGAGATGGACGGACCTAGAGTCTGTCATACAGAGTGAAGTAAGTCAGAGAGAGAAAAACAAATACCGTGTGCTAACACATATATATGGAATCTAAAAAACTAAAGGTCATGAAGAACCTAGGGGCAAGATGGGAATAAAGACACAGGCCTACTAGAGAATGGACTTGAGGATATAGGGAGGGGGAAGGGTAACCTGTGACAAAGTGTGAGAGTGGCATGGACATATATACACTACCAAACGTAAAATAGATAGCTAGTGGGAAGCAGCCGCATAGCACAGGGAGATCAGCTTGGTGCTTTGTGACCACCTAGAGGGGTAGGATGGGGAGGGTGGGCGGCTGGGAAATGCAGGAGGGAAGAGATGTGGGAACATATGTATGTGTATAGCTGATTCGGTTTGTTGTGAAGCAGAAACTAACACACCATTGTGGGACAGTTATCCTCCAATAAAGATATTTTAAAAATAAAAAAACTGCAAAAAAATACAATGGTGGAACAAGTATACAATAAATGTTCTCAAAGAAATAAATTTGAAAGGAGAATAGAGTCATGAGTTCCAAGAAAGAATGAATCCTACCAAGGCAAATTATATTCAGTTTAAGAAAATGTTTTGTTGGGGATCTCTGGTCGCACAGTAGTTAAGAATCCGCCTGCCAAGGCAGGGGAAATGGGTTTGAGCCCTGGTCCGGGAAGATCTCACATGCCGCGGGCAACTAAGCCCATGCACCACAACTACTGAAGCTCACACGCCTAGAGCCCGTGTTCTGCAACATGGGAAGCCACTGCAATGAGAAGCCTGTGCACCGCAATGAAGAGTAGCACCTGCTTGCCACAACTAGAGAAAGCCTGTGTGCAGCAATGAAGACCCAAGGCAGCCAAAAATTAACTAATTCATTTTTTAAAAAAACTCTCATCAAAGTGGGTTTAGGGGCAACATATCTCAACATAATAAAGACCATATATGACAGACCCACAGCTAACATCATGTTCAAAAGTGAAAAGCTGAAAACTTTGTTTTTAAAATCAGGAACAAGACAAAGATGCCCACTCTGGCCACTTCTATTTAACGTAGTATTGGAAGTCCTAGCCACAGCAATCAAACTAGAAAAAAAAATAATAAAATGAATCCAAATTGGGAGGGAAGGAGTAATGCTGTCACTATTTGCAGATGACATGATACTAACATATAGAATACCTAAAGTCTCCACCAAAAAATGTGTATATTTATATATATGTATATATGTATATATAATATGTTGTGTATATATACATATACATATTAGAACAAATAAATAAATTTGGTAAAGTTGCAGGATACAATATTAATACACAGAAATCTGGTGCTTTTCTATATACTAATAAGGAACCATCCAGAAAGAGAAAGCAAGAAAAAATCCTGTTTACAATCACATTAAAAAGAGTAAAATATCTGTGAATAAACTTAACTAAGGAATTGAAAAATCTATACTCTGTAACTATAAAACATTGATGAAGTAAAAACTGAAAATTATACAAAGAAATGGAAAGATATTGCATGTTCATGGATTGGAAGGATTAATATTGTTAAAATGTTTATATGACCCAAAGCAATCTACAGATTTAATGCAATCTCTAGTAAAATACCCAGGGCCTTTTTCACAGAACTAGAAAAATAATTTTATGAAATTTATGTGGAACCACATAAAACTCCCAGGTAGCCAAAATAATCTGGAGAAGAAGAGAAAAAGTTGGAGGTATTACTCCCTGACTTCAGCCTGTACTACAAAGCTACAGTAATCAAAATGGTATGCTACTGGTACAAAAAACAGAAACAGAGTTGAAACACAATAGAGAGTCCAAAACCCACCCACTATGGTTAATTAATCTACAACAAAAGTGGCAAGAATATGCAATGGAGAAAAGACAGTCTCTTCAATAAGTGGTGCTGGAAGAACTGGACAACTATATGTAAAAGAATAAAATTAGAACATTTTCTCATATGATATACAAAAATAAACTAAAAATAGATTAAAGACCTAAATGTAGGGCCGGAAACAATAAAACTCCTAGAAGAAAACATAGGCAAAACACTCTTTGATAAAAATCATAGCAATATTTTTTGGATCTGTCTCCTAGAGCAAAGGAAACAAAAACAAATGAGACCTAATTAAACTTAGAAGCTTTTGCACAACCAAAGAAACCATTGACAAAACAAAAAGACAATTGATGAAATGGGAGAAAATATTTCCAGTGATATGACTGATAAGGTGTTAATACCCAAAATATATAAACAGCTCATACAATTCAATAACTACATTAAAATAATTGGCAAAAGACCTAGGTAGACATTCCTCCAAAGAAGACATACAGATGGCCAACAGGCACATGAAAAGGTGCTCAACAACGGAAGTCTTCAGAGAAATGCAAATCAAAGCACAAGGAGATATTGCCTCACACCTGTCAGAATGGCTATCATCAAAAAGACCAGAAGTAGCAACAGTTGGCAAGGATGTGGGGAAGAGAACCCTCATGCATTATTGGCAGAAATGTATATTGGTTCATCCACTATGGAAAAGAGTATGGAGGTGCCTTGAAAAAATAAAAATAGCGCTACCATATAACCCAGAAATTCTACCTCTGGAAATGAAAACACTAATTTGAAAAGTTTCATGGACCCCAATGTTCATAGCAGCTTTAAATACAACAGCCAAGTTATAGAAGAAACCTAAGTATCCACTGACGAATGGGCAAAAAAGATATGGTATATACCACAGAATTCTACTCGAGCGAAAAATGAATGAAATTTTGCCATTTGCATTAACATGGATGAGGCTGGAAAGTATTATGCTTAATGAAATAAGTCAAACAGAGAAAGATGAATACTGTGTGTTTTCACTTATATGTGGAATCTAAAAAACAAAAATAAAAGAATGAATGTAGTAAAACAGAAACAGACTCACAGATATTGAGGACAAACTAGTGATTACCTGTGGAAAAAGGGAAGTGGGCTGGGCAAGTAGAAGTAGGGTATAAGACTTACAAACTACTTAGCTACAAGATATATTGTACCGCACAGGTAATATAGCCAATCTTATAATATCTTTAAATGGAATATAACGTATAAAATTGTTGAATCTTTATGTAGTACACCTGCAACTAATTTAATATTGTAAAGCAACTATGCTTCAATTAAAAAACATTTTTAAAGGATACATTTAGTGTATTTTAAAAGGACATATTAAGTTAATAAATTAATTTTATAAAGGATGTTAACTAACTCCAAAAGTCAAATGGATATTAAATAATGGAGCAGGACTTGAACCAATATCTGTTTAACTGGATTGCCCCATTGCAGTTAAGAGTATCTCCCAATGATGTTAAAAATAGTTTAGTATAACCAAGCAAACTTGTGGTTGGCCATTACTGTCAATACTAGTATTAATTGCTTCTAATTGGCTGGTAGATTGTTTGATTGTTCCACTCATCAGTCACTGATGAACATTTCATTAAATACAGGTTCTACTGAGTCTGCGCTCTGGAGCCCGTGCTCCACAACAAGAGAAGCCACCACAATGAGAAACCCGTGCACTGTAGCGAAGACCCAACACAGCCAAAAATAAAATAAATAAATTTATTCTTTAAAAATACAGATTCTATCAACTGTGTTTTACATTCATGTAATGTTTGCATTACTTGATTTACACAGTGCCTAAAATTTTGTTTTAAGTAAGTATTTGACAATGTTCAGTTGAAAATATTCTGCAAGTTATATTTTCCTATGTATAATATCTTTCCCTTCAAAGAGCCTAATGGAAACATACTGTGGTTTACAAACTCAGAATTTGTGTAACAAATAGGCAATATATTCATATGTAATTTTACTGTAACCAAGCTCAAGTCCATGGCATGTGATGACCCTTGAACATTTGAGGTTGATGGCACATGGCCAGGGGTATCAACCCTTTAAAATCCTCCCTTCTACTAAACAAAAAAATCTCACATGCCCTCCCCAGCCAGGATTACTCTGATACCAAAGTCAGACAAAAATATACCACTAGAAAAGAAAATTACAGACAAATATCCTTGATGAATATTGATGTAAAATCCTCAACAAAATACTAGCCAACTGAACTTACCAGCATGTCTAAAGAATTATATAAGGGCTTCCCTGTGGTGCAGTGGTTGAGAGTCCACCTGCCGATGCAGGGGACACGGGTTTGTGCCCCGGTCCAGGAAGATCCCACATGCCACAGAGCAGCTGGGCCCGTAAGCCATGGCCGCTGAGCCTGCGTGTCAGAGCCTGTGCTCTGCAACGAGAGAGGCCACAACAGTGAGAGGCCCGCGTACTGCAAAAAAAAAAAAGAAGACATAACATGGCCAGGTGCATTTTACCTATTAATTGAACGGTAGTTCAGCATACAAAAATCAACCAATGTAACAAACCACAGGAATTGAATGAAGAGGGGGAAACACGATTGGTGCAGAAAAATTATTTGACAACACACAGTACCTTTTCAAGATAGATACTCAACAAACCAGAAACAGAAAGGAAATCTCCCCAATAATAGAATGTTTATGGAATAAAACCAGAGCTAACATCATACTCAATGGTACAGAATGAAATATTTCACCCATATGATTAGGAACAAAATAATGTTTCATGCTTTTACCACTGCTACTCACATTGTACTGAAATTGCTAGGCAGAGCAATTAGGAAAGAAAAAGAAATTAATGGAATCCAAATTGGAAAAAAAAAACCCTCTATTTCTCTTTATTTAAAAAAATCAAAGAATTTACAAGAACATTAATTTAGCAAAATTTTGTGATACAAGATTTACACACAAAAACTCTGTAATTTTCACTGAGGGGAGGAGGAAGTGGGGAATTTCCATTCAATGGGTATAGAACTTCATTTTTACAAAATACAAAAAGTTCAGGAGATCTGTTGCACAAAAATGTAATAAACAGTACTGGAGTGCATATATAAAATGGTTAAGATGGTACATTTTATGCTGTAAGTTTTTAAATTTTTTTAGAATTAAATTTGATAGCCATATTTTCTGCATGAGTTTTTAAATAATTTTACAGTTGTCTCTAAAATTATAGCATTATCTGATCTACCAATAAAAGTATATAAAGGAAATATTAAGGCATTTATATTTACAAGTGAGGAGAAGGAGAGTAAAAGGACGTAAGATTTCTATACCTCACTCAAAGTGGTAAGGTGTTGATACTACTAGACCATAATAAGTAACATATACACATCGTAATAACTAGAGCAATCAAAAAAGTATACAGAGAGATAAATTTTAAAACACTTAAACAAATGTAGAATTCTAAATATATTTCCTGTTATACCACAAAAAGACCCAAAATTGGAAAAAGAAAAGAAACAGACATAATGAACAGAACACAGTAAATGTAGAGTTTAATTTTTTTAATAAATAATTGTGTATATATGTCAATCCCAATATCCCAGTTCATCTCACCACCACCCCCGCCACATTTTCCCCCCTTCGTATCCATATGTTTTTTTCTCTACATCTGTGACTCTATTTCTGCCTTGCACTCTGGTTCATCTGTACCATTTTTCTAGATTCCACATATATGTGTTAGTATACAATATTTGTTTTCTCTTTCTGACTTACTTCACTCTGTGTGACAGTCTCTAGGTCCATCCACGTCTCTACAAATGACACAATTTCTATCCTTTATATGGCTGAGTAATATTCCATTGTATTTATGTACCACAACTTCTTTATCCATTCATCTGTTGATGGGCATTTAGTTTGCTTCCATGACCTAGTTATTGTAAATAGTGCTGCAATGAATATTGGAGTGCATTTTTCTCTTGAATTATGGTTTTCTCGTGGTACATAGCCAGTAGTGGGATTGCTGGGTCACATTGTAGTTCTATTTGCAGTTTTTAAAGGAACCTCTGTACTGTTCTCAATAGTGGCTGCATCCATTTACATTCCCACCAGTAGTGCAAGAGGAATCCCTTTTCTCCACATCCTCTCCAGCGTTTGTTGTGTGTAGATTTTCTGATGATGCTCATTCTAACTGGTGTGAGGTGATACCTCACTGTAGTTTTGATTTGCATTTCTTTAATAATTAGTGATGTTGAGCATCTTTTCATGTGCCTCTTGGCCATCTGTATGTCTTCTTTGGAGAAATGTCTATTTAGGTCTTCTGCCCATATTTTGATTGGGTTGTGTGTTATTTTGCTATTGAGCTACATGAGCTATTTGTATATTTTGGAGATTAATCCTTTGTCAGCTGCTTCATCTGCAAATATTTTCTCCCATTCTGAGGTTGCCTTTTCATCTTGTTTATGATTTCCTTTGCTGTGCAAAAGCTTTTAAGTTTCATTAGGTCCCATTTGTTTATTTTTGTTTCATTTCCATTTCTCTAGGAGGTGGGTCAAAAAAGATCTTGCTGTGTTTTATGTCAAAGGTGTTCTTCCTATGTTTTCCTCTAAGAGTTTTATAGTGTCCGGTCTTACACTTAGGTCTTTAATCCATTTTGAGTTTATTTTTGTGTATGGAGTTAGGGAGTGTTATAATTTCATTCTTTTACATGTAGCTGTCCAGTCTTTCCAGCACCACTTATTGAAGAGACTGTCTTTTCTTCATTGTATATCCTTGCCTCCTTTGTCATAGATTAGTTGACCATAGGTGCATGGGTTTATCTCTGGGCTTTCTATCCTGTTCCATTTATCTATATTTCTTTTTTTGTGCCAGTACCATATTATCTCGATTACTATAGCTTTGTAGTATAGTCTGAAGTCAGAGAACCTGATTCCTCCAGCTCCGGTTTTTTCCCTCAAGATTTCTTCAGCTATTCAGGGTCTGCATACAAATTTTAAGATTCTTGTTCTAGTTCTGTAAAAAATGTCATTGGTAATTTGATAGGGATTGCATTGAATCTGTAGATTGCTTTGGGTAGTATAGTCATTTTCACAATATTGATTCTTTCAATCCAAGAATATGGTGTATCTCTCCATCTGTTTGTGTCTTTTTTTTTAACATTTTTATTGGAGTAAAATTGCTTTACAGTGTTGTGTTAGTTTCTGCTGTATAACAAAGTGAATCAGCTATACCTACACATATATCCCCATATCCCCTCCCTCTTGTGTCTCCCTCCCACCATCCCAATCCAAACCCTCTAGGTGGTCACAAAACACCGAGCTGGTCTCCCTGTGCTATGCAGCTGCTTCCGACTGCTATCTATTTTACCTTTTGTAGTGTATATATGAGTTTGTGTCACATTTGATTTCTTTCATCAGTGTCTTATAGTTTTCTGAGTACAGGTTTTTACCTTCTTAGATAGGTTTATTTCTAGGCATTTTATTCTTTTTGTTGCAGTGGTGAATGGGATTGTTACCTTAATTCCTCTTTCTGAATTTTCATCATTAGTGTATAGAAATGCAAGAGGTTTCTGTGCATTAATTTTGTATCCTGCAACTTTACCAAATTCACTGATTCTGGTAGTTTTCTGGTGGCATCTTTAGAATTCTCGATGTATAGTATCATATCTTCAAAGAGTGACAGTTTTACTTCTTCTTTTCTAATTTGTATTCCTTTCATTTCTTTTTATTCTATGATTGCCATGGCTAGGACTTCCAAAACTATGTTGAATAATAGTGGCGAGAGTGGACATCCTTGTCTTGTTTCTGATCTTAGAGGAAATGCTTTCGGTTTTTCACCATTGAGAATGATGTTTGCTGTGGGCTTGTCATATATGGCCTTTATGATGTTGATGTAGGTTCCCTCTATGCCCACTTCCTGGAAAGTTTTTATCATAAATGGGTGTTGAATTTTGTCAAAAGTCTTTTTCTGCATCTACTGAGATGATCATATGGTTTTTATTCTTCAATTTGTCAATAGGGTGTATCACATTGATTGAATTGCATATACTGAAGAAGCCTTGCATCCCTGGGATAAATCCCACTTGATCATGGTGTATGAACCTTTTAACGTATTGTTGGATTTTGTTTGCTAGTATTCTATTGAGGATTTTTTCATCTATATTCATCAGTGATATTGGTCTGTAATTTTCTTTTTTGTAGTATCTCTGTGTGGTTTTGGTGTCAGGGTGATGGTGGCCACGTAGAATGAGTTTGGGAGTGTTCCTCCCTCTGCAGTTTTTTGGAAGAGTTTGAGAAGGATGGGTGTTAGCTCTTCTCTAAGTGTTTGATAGAATTCACCTGTGAAGCCATCTGGTCCTGGACATTTGTATCTTGGAAGATTTTTAATCATGTTTTCAATTTCATTACTTGTGATTGGTCTGTTCACATTTTCTATTTCTTCCTGGTGCAGTCTTGGAAGGCTATACGTTTCTAAGAATTTGTCCATTTCTTCCAGATTGTCCACTTTATTGTCATAGAGTTGCTTGTATCTTCTGATGCTTTGTATTTCTGTAGTGTCTGTTGTAACTTCTCCTTATTCAATTGTAATTTTATTGATTTAGTCCTCTCTCTCTTTTTTTTTGATGAGTCTGGCTAAAGATCTATCAATTTTGTTTATATTCTCAAAGAATCAGCTTTTCATTTTTTGATCTTTGCTATTGTTTCCTTTGTTTCTATTTCATTTATTTCTGCTTTCATCTTTATGTTTTCTTTCCTCCTACTAACTTGGGTTTTGTTTGTTCTTCTTTCTCTAGTTCCTTTAGTGTAAAGTTAGATTGTTTATTTGAGATTTTTCTTGTTTCTTGAGGTAGGCTTGTATAGCTATAAACTTCCCTTTTAGAACTGCTTTTGCTGCATCCCATAGGTTTTGGATCATCATGTTTTCACTGTAATTTGGCCCTAGATATTTTTTTATTTCCTCTTTGATTTCTTCAGTGACCTCTTGATTGTTTAGTAATGTATTGTTTACCCTCATGTGTTTGCATTTTTTACGTTTCTCCCCTATAATTGATTTCTAATCTCATAGCGTGTTCAGAAAACCACAGGCTTGACTTGTGACCCAAGATGTGATCTATCCTGGCGAATGTTCCGTGTGCATTGAGAAGAAAGTGTAATCTGCTGTTTTTGGTTGGAATGTCCTGTAATTATCCATTAAATTTATCCGGTCTATTGTGTCATTTAAAGTTTGTGTTTCCTTATTAATTTTCTGTCTGGATGATCTGTCCATTGGTGTAAGTGAGGTGTTAAAGTCCTCCACTATTATTGGGTTACTGTCTATTTCCTGTTTTATAGCTATTAGCAATTGCCTTATGTATTGAGATGCTCCTATGTTGGGTGCATATATATTTATAATTGTTATATCTTCTTCTTGATTGATCCCTTGATCATTATGTAGGGTTCTTCCTTGTGTCTTGTAACATTCTTTATTTTAAAGTCTATTTTATCTGATATCAGTATGCTACTCCAGCTTTCTTTTGATTTCCATTTGCATGGAATATCTTCTCCATCCCCCCACTTTCAGTCTGTATGTGTCCCTAGGTCTGAAGTGGGTCTCTTGTAGACAGCATATATATGGGTCTTGTTTTTGTATCCATTCAGCCTGTGTCTTTGGGTTGGAACATTTAATCCATTCACATTTAAGGTAATTATGGATACGTATGTTCCTATTACCTTTTTCTTAATTGTTATGGATTTGTTTTTGTAGGTCCTTTTCTCCTCTTGTATTTCCCACTTATAGAAGTTCCTTTAACATTTGTTGTAGAGCTGGTTTTGTGGTGCTGAACTCTCCAAGCTTTTGCTTGTCTGTTAAGCTTTTGATTTCTCCGTTGAATCTGAATGAGATCCTTGCCAGGCAGAGTAATCTTGGTTGTAGGTTCTTCCCTTTCATCACTTTAATTATATCATGCCACTCCCTTCTGGCTTGTAGAGTTTCTGCTGAGAAATCAGCTCTTAACCTTATGGGAGTTCCCTTGTATGAGATTTGTTATTTTTCCCTTGTTGCTTTTAATAAGTGTTCTTTGTCTTTAATTTTTTTTTAATTTGATTACACTGTGTCTCAGCATGTTTCTCCTTGGGTTTAACCTGTCTGGAACTCTCTGTGCTTCTTGGACTTGAGTGGCTATTTCCTTTCTCTTGTTAGGGAAGTTTTCAACTATAATCTCTTCAAATATTTTCTTAGGTCCTTTCTCTCTCTCTTCTCCTTCTGGTACCCCTATAATGCAAATGTTGTTGCATTTAATGTTGTCCTAGAGGTCTCTTAGGCTGTCTTCATTTCTTTTAATTCTTTTTTCTTTATTGTGTCCTGTGGCATTGAATTCCACCATTCTCTCTTCCAGTTCACTTATCCATTCTTCTGCCTCAGTTATTCTGCTATTGAGTCCTCCTAGTGTATTTTTCATTTCAGTTATTATATTTCTGTTTGTTTGTTCTTTAATTCTTCTAGGTCTTTGTTAACTATTACTTGCATCTTCTCAATCTTTGCTTCCATTCTTTTTCCGAGGTCCTGGATCATCTTTACTATCATTATTCTGAATTCTTTTTCAGAATAAGGTTGCCTATCTCCACTTTGTTTTTCTGGGGTTTTATCTTGTTCCTTCATCTGGTACACAGCCCTCTGCCTTTTCATCTTGTCTATCTTTCTGTGAATGTGGTTTTCATTCCACAGGCTGCAGAATTGTAGTTCTTCTTGCTTCTGCTGTCTGCCCTCTGGTGGATGAGGTTATCTAAGAGGCTTGTTCAAGTTCCAGATGGGAGGGACTGGTGGTGGGTAGAGCTGGGTGTTGCTCTGGTGGCCAGAGCTCAGTAAAACTTTAATCCGCTTGAATGCTGATGGATGGGGCTAGGTTCCCTCCCTGTTGTTTGTTTGGCCTGAGGTGACCTGGCACTGGAGGCTACCTCTTTGGTGGGGCTAATGGCGGACTCTGGGAGGGCTCATGACAAGGAATAGTTCCAAGAACTTCTGCTGCCAGTGTCCTTGTCCCTGTGGTGAGCCACGGCCACCACCCGCCTCTGCAGGAGACCCTCCAACACTAGCAGGTAGGTCTGGTTCAGTCTCCTATGGGGTCACTGCTCCTTCCCCCTGGGTCCTAATGTTCACAGTACTTTGTGTGTGCCCCCCAAGAGTGGAGTCTCCACTCACTCCGGTACTGTTGAAGTCCTACAATCAAATCCTGCCAGCATTCAAAGTCTGATTCTCTAGGAATTCCTCTTCCCATTGCCGGACCCCTGCGGGGGAAGACTGACATGGGGCCAGAACCTTCACTCCAGTGGGTGGACTTCTGTGGTACAAGTGTTCTCCAGTTTGTGAGTCACCCACCCAGCAGGTATGGGATTTGATTTTATTGTGATTGTGCCCCATGGCCATCTCATTATGGCTTCTCCTCTGTCCTTGGATCTGGGGTATCTATTTTGGTGAGTTCCAGTGTCTTCCTATCGATGATTGTTCAGCAGTTAGTTGTGATTGCAGTGCTCTTGCAAGAGGGAGTCAGTAAAGGTAGACGTTTAAAACTCAGTTATATTTCTACACAAAATAAACAATCTAAAAATGATATTAATAATTCAATTTACAGTGTTATCAAAAAGTACTTAGCAAAAACTTTAAACAGTAGTGCAAGATGTGCACACTCAAACCTTGGTGAAGAGAATTAGAGAAAACCTAAATAAATGCAGACATTTGTGTTCACTGATTGGTACAACTAAAATTGTTAAGGTGGCAATATCCCTCAAAGCCAATGACAGATTCAATGCAATCTTTATCAAAATCTCACCAACATTTTTTGCAGAATGGAAAAGCTTAACCTCAGATTTATAGGAAATTGTAAGTTATTGCAAATAATTGAAAAAATCTTGAAAGAGAAAAAAATTGGAAGACTTGCATTATTGGTTTCAAAAATTACTACAAGTCTACAACAATCAAGACAGTGTAGTACTGACATAAGGATAGACATATAGACCAATTAAGTTGAATTGACAGTCCCCCCTAAAACCCCTCTGTCTATAAAGTCAGATAATTTTTTTTTAAGGTCAGATAATTTTTGATGTGCATCAAAACCACTTAATGGGGAAAGAAATGTTTCCACAGATGGTTCTGGGACAATTGGATATCCACATGCAGAAGAATGAGGTAGTACTTCTATATCACAGCATATATAAAATTAATACAAAATGGGTTAAAAAAAAAACCTAAATACAACAGCTACAACTATAGAATTTTGAATAAAACATAAGAGTAAATTTGGCCTTGGATTTGGCAATAAATTCTTAGATATGACACCAAAAATAGGATAAACTCAAAGAGAGCTTCCTTTATAAAGGTCAGTAATTTCACTGAATGAATATTCCATGTTTTGTTTATTTATGGACATTTTGCTTTCATTTCTTAGCTGTTGTGAATAATGCTGCTATGAATATATATGTACTAATATCTGTGCTCATTTACATTTAACGTAATTACTGGTGAGTGACTCTGTCATTTTGCCCTTTGTTTCTTATATTTCATATAGATTTTTGCCCCTCATATCCTACATTATGTGTTCTTTTGTGTTTAGTGGGTTTATGTAGTTAAACCTTATAATTCCTTTCTCATTTCCTTTTATATATCCTAATGGTATTTTTGTAGTTAGTATGGTCATTACATTTAGCTTCCTAAAATTATGATACTCTAATAAGAACTTATACAAGCTTAACTTCAATAATAAACAAAACTCTCCTCCTACTCAACTTTGTCTGCACCCTCTTTCAGTTGATGTTGTAAAATGACAATTTTATACATTGTGAGTCCAAAAACATAGACTAATAATTTTACCTTTTATGCATTCAAATCATATAGAAGACAATGGGGATTTACAAAGTTACAGTATAATACTAGATGTACTAAAACTGTCCAGAGAAACAAACAAATATATGATATTTGTTGTCCACTGTCTCTGGACTCCAAGTTTTCATATGAAAAAAATCTGCTGATCTTATTAGGACCTCTTACGTATGTAAAAGGAGATTATAGGAATTGGTTTTTGTAGTTATGGAGGCCTAGACAGCCCACAATCTGTGATCTGCAAGCAAAACAAGAAAAGCTGGTGATATAATTCAGACCAAGTCCAAAGGACTGAAAATTGGGGGCCAATGGTATAAATCCTGGTCTCAGTTCAAAAGCCCAAGAACTGGGAACACTGATATCCAATGGCAGGAGAAAAGATAGATGTCTCTTCAAAGGAAGAAAGAGCAAATTCATTCTTTCTGCACATTTTGTTCTACTTAAACCCTCAACGGATTGGATAATGCCCACTCATATTGGTGACAGTGATCATCTTTGCTGAGTCTATTGATGGAAAGGATAATCTTTTCCAGAGACACCTTATAGGCACATCCAGAAATAATGTTTTGCCAGCTATGTTGGCATCCCTTAGTCCAGTGAAGTTGACACATGAAATTGAGCATTAAATAGCTTTTGTAATTGTCCATGTATTTGCCTTTACCAGAGATTACATACTATAGTACTACATGGAAGAACCTTGAAGAGATAATGATAAGTGAAATAAGCCAATCACATACACATACACACACACACACATACACACACACATTAACCCAAACTATATTTTATTCATCTGAGGTACTTAGTATAGTAAAATTCTTAAAGATAGAGAGTAAAATGTTGACTGTCAAGGGTTGGCAGGAGAAAGAATGTAGTTATTTTTTTAAAGGACACAGAGTCTCAGTTTTGTAAGATTAAAAAGTTCTAGAGATAGATAGTTGTGATGTAAATACACTCAATGCTTCAGGGCTGAATACTTAAAAATTATTAAAGTGGAGAATTTCATGGTTTGCATGTTTTACAACTGTGTATGTGAATGTATGATGTCACCAAGATGGCAGACTAGGAAGCTCCAAGCCTCACCTCACCTCACCCCACAGAAATACAAAACACAACAGACTGACTAAATAGCTTTTATGAGCTTTAGAAACCAGTTAATGATCTGCAGACACTAAACTAATGCCCAGTGAAGAAAAGGCACATTCAAATGTACAGAATTTTGTGAAGTTTTTCTCACCTATGCCCAAACCTTTCCTCAGTATGGCATGGTCAGGAGGAAGCCACCAAATCACCTGTTCTTCCCTTTGGATAGAGGGAAAAAATTGAGCTTATTTGCAAGGTTCTGGAATGTTGAATTCAAAGGACTGGATTCTGTTTCACACAATTCAGAGCACTGACAAGAATGATGGCATAGTTTAGAAATCAGGTTGGAGTCACCGAAAGCAATAGAAATGCCACAGTGCAGGACACTTGCAGGAACACTGCAGAACTAGAGGGGCAGAGGAATAAAAGACAACATATAAGATGAGAAAAAGCAAGAATGAGACTGTTATGGAGTTTAAGATATTTAAAACAGCTGGGTATATAGTAAGAAGTACATTCATAGTTGTAAGGGAGACACATGCCCAGAAAAGGCCTCAAGGGACATTAAGCCTTCACACCTGGCTGATTAGCAAAGATCTTCCTCTGAATGGAGAGACTCAGCAAATTCTGGGAATAGTGGGTTTTTTTTCAAATGGCCACATTGTTGCAAAAGATCAGAGGGCATACAATGAAATAAGAAATATGATGCATTCAAAGAAATCATATAAATCTCCAGAAAGTGATCCTAAAGAAACACAGGCTATGTATTTAGCAGACAAAGATTTTACAACAACTTTCTTAAATATGCTAAAAGAGGTAAAGTATAACATGGACAGGAACTAACAGACATTGGGAAAACAATATACTGAAACTTGTGTGATGCAGTACTAAGCAGGAGGTTTATAGCAATAAACTCTCACATTAAAAAAGAAAGATCTCAAATCAGAAACCTAACTCTCCATTTCTAGTAATTAGAACAAAATAACCCAAAAGTTAGCAAAAGGAAGAAACAAATATTACAGTAGAAATAAATGAAATGTAGATTAAAAAACTAGAACCAAGGAAACTATGAATTAACTTTTTTAAAAGAAAGACAAAATTGGCAAATCCTTAGTTAGACTAATTTTAAAAGATATGACTCAAATAAGCACCAGAAATGAGACATTAAAACTGATGCCACAGATCTAAAGGGATTATAAGAAGCTACTATAAACAATTATAAGCCAATAAAATGAGTAATGAATCAGGAATGAATAAAAAAATCTGAACAGACCTGTAACTAGTAAAGAGATTGAATTAGTAATCAAAAACTTCCCAACAAAGAAAAGCACAGGACTAGATGGTTTTATAATAGAATTCTACTGAACATTTAAAGAAGATTTATACCATTCCTAATAAAATAAATTCAAAAAAATTGAAGGAAGGAATACTTCCAAACTTATTCTAAGAAGCCAGATTTACCATGATACCAAAGGCCAGAAAAAATACTACAATATTGATACAAAAATACTTAACAAAATACTAGCAAACCAAATTTAATAACATTAAAAGGCTTAGCCAACATAACAAAATGGGATCAGTTCCTGGAATTCAAGGTAGTTCAACATACAAAAATCAATATAATATACCACATTAACAGAATATAGGACAAAAACCACATGACCATCTTAATTGAAGCAGAGGCATTTAACAAAATTTGACACCCTTATATGATAAACACAGTCAACAAACTAGGAGTAGAAAGAAACTACCTCAACATAATTAAGGACACATATGAAAAGTCCACTACTAACATAACATTATATTCAATGATGAAAAACTAACGTTTTCTTCTAAAGTAAGGAACAATTTAGAAACCTACTCTAGGCAAGAAAAATAATATTAGGCACCCAACTGGAAATGAAAAAAAAAATTCTCAAATTATGTCATCTTAGATGTAGTAAACCCCAACAATTCCACACACAAAAAATGTGTTAGACTACTAAACAAATTAGACAAAGTAGCAGGATACAAAAAGAATGCTCAAAAAATTCATGACATTTTAATATACTAACAATAAACAATTTGAAGAGGAATTTGAGAAAATCCAAATAGCATAAAACATTCTTAGAAATAAACTTAACTGAGGAGTCAAAATTTGTATAATGAAAACTACAAAACCTTGCTGAAAAACACTGAAGTTACAAATAAATAGAAAGACATCCTACGTTCATGTATAGGAAGGCTTAATATTTTTAAGTGTCCATTTTACCCAGAGAGATCTACAGATTAAATTGAGTATTTCTCTAAATCTCAATGACATTTTGTAGAAATAGAAAGAAAATCTAAAATTCATATGAAATCTCAAAAAACACTGAGTAATCAAAACAATTTTGAAAAATAATATCACAACTGATTTCAAAGTGTATTATATATCTATAATAATCAACACAGGACAGGTACCAGCATAAAGACAGAAATAAAATAAAGAGCCCAGAAATAAACCCTCCTGTATATGGTTCAATAATCTTCAGTAGTGGTGCCACAGCTACCCAATGGGAAAAAGAGGTCTCTTAAACAAGAGAGAGTGTAAAGAAAACTTGATGCTCACATGCAGAAGAAGTAGACACTTAATTTCTATTTTACACAAAAATGTACTAAAAATTTAATGATCAAATGTAAGTCCTGAGACTATACAACTCCTGAAAGAAACATACGGTAAGACCTTCATAATCTAATGTTGAATTTGTCAGTGAATTCTTGGATACAACATTAAAAGCACAGGCAAGAAAAGCAAAACTAGATAGTTGGTACTTGATTATACTTAAAATCTGCACAGCAAAGGAAATAATCACCAGAGTGAAAAGGCAACTTCAAGAATGGAGAAAGTATTGGCAAACCATGTATCTGGTTAATAATAAGAATATATTTTAAAACTCTAAAAACTCAACAAGTAAACAAATAAGGTGGCATTACAATACACAAAGGATTTGAATAGATATTCCTCCAAAGACGATATAAAAATGACCAGTAAGCATATGACAAGATGCTCAAAATCACTAATCATCAGGGAAAGGTAAATCAAACTAAAAATAAGTTATTACCTCATATACATTAGGATAGCCACTATTTTAAAAAATAGTGTAGGATAGGATGTGGAAAATTGGAACTCTTTTGCATTATTGGTAAGACTATAAAGTGGTAAAGCCATTTTGGAAAACAACAAGTAGTTAAATATTAAAAATAGAATAACCTTGTGATCCAGCAATCCTACTTCAGGCATATGTAC
The DNA here is from genome assembly GCF_951394435.1 of Stenella coeruleoalba. Taxonomy (NCBI): domain Eukaryota; kingdom Metazoa; phylum Chordata; class Mammalia; order Artiodactyla; family Delphinidae; genus Stenella; species Stenella coeruleoalba. The sequence goes on from NC_137168.1 coordinate 3,647,190, forward strand.
ATATTTTTTTAAAACGGAAATCCTATCATGTGCAATAACATGGAGGGAACTTGAGGACATTATGCTATGTGAAATAAGCCAAAAAGATGGCTGTCTACAGGCCAGGAAGCCAACTCACCCTTTATCTCAGACTTTGAGTCCCCAAACTACGAGAAAAACAAACTTCTGTTATTTATGCTACCCAGTCCATGGTATTTTGTTATGGCCTGAGTTGACTAAGACCAGAAGTATGATTAGCTCCTTGCTATATACCACACACACTATCTCAAGAGCGTGGCCTGCATATTTAAAACTAAGACTATAATATCAGCCCTGGCAAGGCATTTGGAGCACTACTTGCATCTTTTCAGTAGAAGGTAAAGATTACCTCCTTGATAACACCCTGAGGTGCATCCAGGAATGGAAAATTGGAACATGTCCTGCATCTTCTGGTCAGGTTTGAGTACGTGTGTATCCGTGTATAAAATCAGCTTCCCTGTCAGCACCACAGAAACTCTGTCTGCAGTAGTATTAGAGTACCACCAGCATCATCTGGAAGTATAGAAGATGAACTATCCACAGTTCAAGAATTACTATCCCAGCATGCAAATTGGGTCAGTATTTTTTCAGAGGGAAGAGAAAATTAACTCCCAGCTCAGCCCCACCAACATATGCAAGGGAATTGGAGAAATGCATATATCTTACTGGCATCAGTTTTCATGCTCAGAACTGCAAACACTGTCCCAGCATTTGGACTGAACACAACATGGATCATCTAGATTGGATATGAAGATCAACTCCCCAGTATAACCTGATGACATTATCCTGAGAGGGAAACTGAAGCACCACTGGCATCTTTTAAGAGTGGTGATACATGAACAGCTCCCTGTTGTAAACAGAGGACAGTGTCTTCATTGGGACTACAGTACCATGTACATTGTGTGAGTTAAAGATGGAAGATCAGCTCTTAGCACAAACTCATAAACATTATTTACTGTAGCAGGGGAAATTAAGGATTACCTTTATGTGCTGAAGGGTGTTTGAAACATCAACTCTCTGCTCAGGCCCACAGACACAATTCCAACTAGAAATTAAAGTGCCAGTGCATCTAGGATGCATCTGAAGAATCAGTTCTCCACTCAGATCCATACATACACCTTACCAGCAAGCAGAAGTGGATAAACACCTGTACTTTTTGAAGGTGTCGGTGAAGAAGTTATCTCCTTGCTCTGAACAGCAGAGAACTATGCAGTCAGTGGAATTAGTGAGCCAGTTGAAGTTTCCAGGTTGGATGGAGTAGATGTGGGAGAGGGTATACTACCATCTTCCCTCTCTAACTTGAAGACACTATGCTAGGAGGGCAGTTGAAGCATGGCCTTCAACTTTTGTGAAAGGGGGGATGGGAGCTCAATTTACCTCTCAGTAAACAGATGCTATCCTGGCAGGATAGAGAACTGCCTTCATCTTTAGGGGAGGGGAGAAATTCAGCTCCCCTCTCTGACTCTCAGACCCTATCTATCTGACACTATATGTCAGGGAAATTGGAGCACTGCCTGCATCCTCTGGTGGGGGTCAGGTGCGGGTTGTATGTTCATCTCTCCTCTAAGCACTGCAGATAATTTTTGTGAGTTGGAATTGTAACAGTGCCTGCAAACCTGGTGGTGGTGGAATGGAAAATCGTTCCCTGCTCAGTCTCTTAGATACCCCTGCAAGGGTACGGAAACATTGCCTGTACCTTCCTGCTGACAGATGAATATTAGCTCCCTGTTATATTTGCAGACAGTCTTCTGACAACACAATTAAAGCACATGTGCACTTTCTGCATGGAGGATGGAAAATCAGAATGCCTCTGTCTTGCAGACCCTATGACTTCAGATGATTTGGAGTACCACCTGCACTTTTTAGATGCAGGATGCATACATAATAAACCCTCACTGAGTCCCACAGATCATATCTGGGACAATAATTTCTTCACCAAATGGTTCTGGGAAAACAGTATAAATACATGTGAAAGAATAAAGTTAGGAAATTTCCTGGCGGTCCAATGGTTAGGACTTGGCACTTTCACTGCCAGGGCTGGTTTCAGTCCCTGGTCAGGCAACTAAGATCCCGCATGCCACACAGCGTGGACAGAAAAAAAGAAAAAATGAGGTTAGACTCTTGTCTTATACCATATACAAATACAGAAATTAATTCAAGTGGATTAAAGAACTTAAACTATAATCTGTACCTCGGGGTTGGGGACCCCTGCCCTAAGACAGGAGTTTTCTCAATTTATAGGAGATTGCATATCTCTTGGTTAACATACTTAGGTACTCCTAAGTGCTGTCTTCAGCATGCTAAAAGACTCATTTTGAAAACCAAATAACCACAAAATCAGTATGCTGCTACCACTGCTCCTCTGATATGGACCTCATCCTCTCTGAGTTTCATTGGTACACCCTAGAAAGGGAAGCTGTCACTCACAGAAGAGGCTAACTCTAGGGAATTCCTTGGTGGCGCAGTGGTTAAGAATCCGCCTGCCAATGCAGGGGACACGAGTTCAAGTCCAGGAAGATCCCATATGCCATGCAGCAAGTAAGCCTGTGCGCCACAACTACTGAGCCTGTGCTCTAGAGCCCACAAGCCACAACTACTGAAGCCTGCATGCCTAGAGCCCGTGCTCAGCAACAAGAGAAACCACCGCAATGAGAAGCCCACACACTGCAGCAAAGAGTAGCTCCAGCTCGACGCCACTAGAGAAAGCCCACGCTCAGCAACAAAGATCCAATGCGACCAAAAATAAATAAATAAAAACTGATTCTAAAAAAAAAAAGTACAATTAAACTTGAAAAATTATTAAAAAAGAAGAGGCTAACTCTAAACAACAAGGGATTTATTAGGTAAACACCCAAAGGAAAATTTAAAACCAAATGGTCAAGGACACACAAAACAAAAATAAACAAATGAAAAATTAGGGGGTACAGGTGAAATGTTTGGGGAACAGGACTGACTTCACTGCAGACAGGGACCTTTCTAGAGACAATCTGCTGAATAGAGGTACTGAATCTCTTCCCTCTCCTCCAGAGACAGAAATTAAAAATCTTTTCTTCAGGTAGTTAAAAGCCTAAAACAGGAAAAAAAAAAAGGCAGGAGCTATGGGGAAACCACAACAAATAGAAGGGAAATGAAAGATAATTAAATTAATTGTATATATGTATATATACACACACATAAACATATAGCACATATACCTTTAACTTTTCATTATATACACTTATATATATAATTTTAAAATTAAGTAAAGGTATATATAATATATAACTAAATGAAAAAAGGTCCATAATGTGACCCTCAAATTTATTCTCTAAAAATTTATGTAACAAGTTATATGTAATACATATATGTACACATTTTTTAAAATAAAATTTATATACTAAAGGAATTATATACAAAAGTATAAACAGGTGCTGGTTGGCTTTGTGCCTCTACAACCTAGATTATCAACTATCTTTAGCATTTGCTAAAATAACCCATTAACAAAACTTCATGGATTTAATCAATTCTGGGACTCAAATTGTACTTATACTTGGGGATCACACCAGTTTAAACACTGTCACTCCCCATAATTAGGAAAAGTTTAGAAAAACTAAATGTAAAATAGAGAAGAAAGGGTATACCTAAATTTTCCATAGTTATAATACCCCTCCTCCTAAAATATTCAATATTGGGCATAGACACTAAAAACAATGAATAATTATATTTAAAGAAAGACTTTGGCATTTACAAATTGACTTGATAAAATGGAATCCCATGGAAACTCTAATTAAAATAGTTAATGTTGCCCAATGTAAGTAGGACCTTCAAGGATTATAACTCATTTTGTAAAACCTAAGTAAAGGGGTGATTCTTCCCACTGCTTCTCCATTTAAAGGTCAATTTGCCTGTTGCTAAACATGAAAAATATGACACCTCATGGTGGATTACCACAACCTTAATGCTATGATACCATTCATTAGGGGCCTCATATCCAATATACAATGTTGTTAAAATTATTGACTATCCAAACAACAAACACGAAATATTTCTCTCTTATAAACTGGATAATATATTCTATTCCATGTCTTACCTCTCAGCTTCAGTTTGCAATAATCTGCAAATGGTCACAATACAAAGGGCACCCCAACAGCCTTGCCATGAAAGTCTTTGCAGACATCTTAATGATAGCCACATTTCACTAGGAACACAGGTATGACATTACATTGGCAACATCCTCATCCAAGGAGATTCACTTGACACACTCATTACAGACACAAAAGTCTGACATCTTTTAGTCTTCTTTTGGTTCTGAGGGCAATATACTCGGTATTAACAAATTTTACTTCATCCCATTGATGCTGCTAGTTACAAATCATCAACCCACCCTCAATGGGACCCTTCCAATAAAAGAGTCTAAAATCTATTCCCATTAAAATCAATAGGCGCTCCCATTAGTGCCCTCAGGGACTCTGTCACTAAAGACTTTGGCAACCTTCTCTCATGCCTCCTATGATGCCATAGTAGCCTAAGGACTTATCTAATATAAGAAGCTGTTCCTCTTGGCTCCATGCTATACAACATTACAACTACAATTGCTGGCCATATCCTGGGCTCTTCTGGAAAGAGAGGATCTCATGGGACCTGAGTCTGGCCCTCCATACCTAGCTACACATATACTTTGGGTCATGGAAATAGTATTCCACAAGCTTGGCACAGCTACTGAGGCCTCATTATTATTGGATGCAGCCAAACCTGGGCCTTCTGACATATTCTACCTGCAGGAGAGCGTGTCCTCCCTGTCCTAGTCCCTTTCAGATGTTCTGGTGATAAAGGAGGTCACCCTTCCCCTGACCAGTTGGCTACCTGGGGAACCCCTTGGGATTAACTGAGTGAACAGCAATGGGAGTCAGTAGACTAGCAGTGAATGGCACTCTGTGGAATGTTACTGCTTTCCATCTTTGAGCCAGCATATCCCAGAAAGGATGGAACCCAGGAAACAACATTCTTGGCCAAACTTCAGCCAACTTAGTGCTGGGTGACTTTACCAAGTGCTCCCCATCTTTACATTATCAACTATTGGGCCATTGCCTAAGTGTTACCCCTTGAGGACAAAGAACTGGGAATTTCTTACCTCAGAGATACCTGACATACATCAAAATCAAAATCATACATGTCTTTACATATACTAAAGCCACAGTAAAAGGCCTTGCCAGGACATTCTATATTCCTTTCAGAGTTACAAACATTACTGATAATAAGCAAGGCATACATTTCACTTGTCAAATTCACAATGCTGGGCTCTTGGAAAAGGCATTCAAGGAGTTTTATGTTCTTGATAGGATGCAGATAGCCAATTTAATTAAGAAACACATAATACATCTCTTGTAACAACTCCATTACAAATTGCAGTCCAGCAAATGAACCCCTAAATGCATCTCCATCTTGCCCCAGGTCTTAACCTCTATTTACAACTCCAGGGTTAGAGAACCTGGAAATTTCAGATCCATATCTGGGTTAATAATATACAAATGGGAAACTTAGATATGGACCAACCTAAAAAAACTCCTTGTATTTCAATTTGTGTTGCTCCTTTCTATCCTCATTTTTAAAATGTTTTACACTGCTTAAGGCAACTTATGTCCTCATCTCTAAAAGTTTCCACTATTACTCCCCAGTTTCCTTGATATGATTCCTAAACATTGGATACCTCTTCTCTGCAGCGTGGGTTTTCACAGATGTATGGAAATCATATTGCAAACCTCCAATGCGAACTCCAACATCTGTGTTTTACTTCCTGATCAATCAAAAACATCCTCACCTAACAGCTTTCCACCTCTACAATAATAGAGGTAATACAGTAAGAAGTACATCATTTTTCCCCCTTGCTCTGTATGTCTGCTTACCAATCCTAATAATTCCCTATGTGGCACAGTATCCTAGTAGGGCAGAAAACACTTCTGTGTGTCTCCTCTACTCTCAATATGTTTGGGATCATATGTATTTAGGTTTTCGTCATAAGCAAAGCAGTTCTCCAACATCAGCTGAGCGTCCTATGATTTAACTCAATTATAATACTATCTACCTGGAGATAGCATCAGATCCCGCAGGTCAAGCGTTCAGTCTTATAAGACTCTCTCATCACCCCCTCCCCCACCCCAACAGACACCAATCACAAGACCTGTTCTTCACACCAACTGGCTGGCCTGAAGATAGGAGGTTCCTATGATTTCCTCCTGGGTTAAATTAATTTGCTAGAGTGGCCCACAGAAACATTTTAATTACTAGATTACATTTATTATGAAAGGAATTCAGGAATAGCCAGACAGAAGAGAGGCATACAGCAAGCACGCCTCTCCATGCTCAACTTCCACCCCTTCTCCTCCTGGCAGTCAGCCCAAACTTTTGGTCCTTTACAAAGGTCACCTAACAGAAACTCACGTATGGTTGAAATGAGTTTGTTATGAATATCAAGCCATTTTTATCCCCCTTATCACTTAGTAAATTCCAGGGTTTTAGGAGTTCTGTGCCAGAAACAGGATAAAGACCAAATGTATATATTTCTTATTAAATCACCAATATCATGCTGCTCCTCTTGGGAACTGTAAATAATGAACTCTCCTTTCAATGGCATTGACTTTTTGTGTCATCATTCAGTCATACCTAAAAATTAAATCCTGGGTACATTTTAAAGATTCCTATCCCTCAATTCCATAGTTAAGTACTGTTAACAGTTTCCTGTGTGGCCTCTCCAACAACTTTATACCTGAATAAACATACATGGAATATTACTATAAAGTTATTTTACAACCTTCTTTTCACCAACAATAGAGAAATCCTTTCACATCTCTTATGCATAGCTCTATCTATTTAACCTTCTTAATGCCTGCATAGCATTAAATGTTTTCCAGTAGGAGGGAAAAGGGTACAGATATGGAATGAATTACACATAAATTTGTCCATCTGAAAGCACCATGTGTCCCAGATGAATAAATGTTAAGAGCAGGGCTTCCCTGGTGCCGCAGTGGTTGAGTCCGCCTACCGATGCAGGGGGCACGGGTTCGTGCCCCGGTCCGGGAGGATCCCACGTGCCGCGGAGCGGCTGGGACCATGAGCCATGGCCGCTAAGCCTGCGCGTCCGGAGCCTGTGCTCTGCAGTAGGAGAGGCCGCGACAGTGAAAGGCCCACGTATGGCAAAAACAAAACCAAAACCAAAAGTACATCTAAATTTTAAGAGCAGCTGTTTTAAACCACTAAGGTCACAGTTTCTCATCTGCAAAATGGAGACAATAACAGTCCCAGCCACCTTAACAAGATTTTCATGAGGATTACACAGACAGCAAAAGAATGTGTAACAGAATACTTTGAAAACGTAAAAGAAATATGAGACTATTATTCCTGGAAGGAAGAAGGGAGGGTCTAAGGTCTAACTATCAGCAACTATTGCTTCTCTTGTCCATCACAGCCAAATGAACTGTTCATCTTTGCACAATTGAGACCATTCACTGAGTTCTTACTTTGCCAGGCATTCTCCTACAATATATTTATTTAATCTGAACAACTCTATGAGATAGGTACTTTCATTGTCCTTGTTTCACTGATGAGGGAATTGTGGCTGACAATTGGGAAATAGTAATCTTACTTCTGAACTGCACTAACTGCATATAGTTGGACCATTAAATTAAAAAAATTTTATATACTTCATATATTATATATTTATATATATTAAAATATTTTAATCGTTCAACTATATGATATCTACAGATTAACTTTGCATCCAAAAATACAAGAATGAAAGGGTGAAAAAAGATAGTTCATGCAAACAGTGACCTAAAGGGTGCTACGGTAGCTATACTGGTATCAGGCAAAATAAAATTCCACTGAGTAAATTTTCAAGACCTTACTGGATTCAGTCAATGATATGTGAATCAGGCAACATATCATCCATCAGACAGAAATGAGCTCAAAGTAGCTGTACAAAATGAAAGGCTTTCATAGGCAGAAGGAACAAAGAAGTTACACTCTGCAAAAACAAAATGAGTTGGTTATTGCAAAGTTACTTTCCTTTAGGAGCCGGCAGAGGGTATATCTAGCAGATTATCTAACCAGTGCTGATCAGGTGATTCCTAATTGACTGGTTTAAGACTCCACTTCTGGGAGAGCAGAAGCTGTAATTAACTTAAACCTCTATTTGGGGCTTAGCATAAGCCACTGCATTTTGGACCCATTGTCTAGTTTTTAACAACTCAAAAACTGCTACAAGATACAAAGGACATTATATATTGACAAAAGGGTTAATCGATAATCAGATATGAAGATATGACAATCAGATACACACCAAATAAAAAAAAAAGGAAACCAATTTATATGAAATACATATAGACAGAACTGAATGAGAAACAGCTCTCCAATAAAGACTTCAGGCTCACATTCAAAAATGGATAAAAACACCAGAAAAAAAGATGAAACAAGGAATGGAGGAACTGAACACTCTATAAACAGAATACTGATTCCAAGAGCTAACTACACCTTTCCCTCAAATGCACATGGAAAATTCTCCAGTGTAGACTATACATTAGGCCATAAAACAAGTCTAAGTAATTTTTTTTAAAAGTTGAATTTATATAAAGTATCTTTTCAACCACAATGGAATGAAGCCAGAAATCAGTAACACAAGAAAAACTGGAAAATTTACAAAAACATGGAAATTAAATGACATAGTATTAAACAAGCAATGGGTCAAAGAAAAAAAAAATCACTAATGAAATTAGGGAAAAAAACCTTAAGTCAAATGAAAATGAATACAATAAACCAAAACTTAATAGATGTAGAGAAAACCGTTCCCAGAGGGAAATCTATAAACACCTACATTAAAAATAAGAATCTTTCATAAATAAACTGTTTAAACCTTAAAGTACTGTGTTTTAGTATAGCAAAACTAAACACAATGCAAGAAGGAAAAAAACAATGAAGGTTAGTGCAGAAATGAATGAAACAGAAAAATAACAGAATTAACAAAACCAAAAGCCATGCTTTGAAAAAAATTGATGAAACATTAGGTAGACTAAGAAAGCTAGAAAAAAACATTAAGTTACCTAAATCAGTAATGAAGGTAGGGACATTACTACTGATGCTTACACAGAAAAAAAAGAAGTTAAAATACATTAATATTATCAAAAATTCAACACCAGCAATTTAGACAACCTAGATGAAATGGAGAAATTCCTGGAAATGCATAAATTACCAGAACTTAAGAAGAAATAAAATAAATACAATAAACAAGTGAATATAACAACAAAGCACTCTCACAGATACAGAGAAAAAAACTAGTGGTTACCAGTGGGGAGAGGGAAGGGGGGAAGGGCATGATAGGGGTAGGGGTTTAGAAGGTATAAACTATTATGTATAAAATAAGCTACAAGGATATATTGTATAACACAAAGAATACAGCCAATATTTTATTAACTATAAATGGAGTATAACGTTTAAAAATTGTGAATCGCTTAAATTGTACACCTGTAAGAATTAACACCAATAATAGTAAAAATATTCCCCAAATACAGAATACTTCCAAACTCATTCTACGAAATGACATTATCTGATACCAAATCCAGAAAAGGCGTTATAAGAAAACTACAGACCAATATTCCTTATGAATATTGATGAAAAAATCCTCAACAAAATATGAGTAAATCTTAAGCACTACTGAAGTGTATACTTAAAAGATGTTAAATTTTGTTACGTGTATTTTTACAAGAACAAAATAGGTTGCTAGGTCCTATGCAGTTTCTGATGTAGTGCGTATATAGCGCACCCAAAAATCTGTATTTCAAACACGTTTCCAAGTAATGCTGATACTAGACATCCTTGGCCCAAAGTTCAAAACCCACTATTCTGAAATAGCACATCCTTAAGATACTGACTGGTCATGCTTTTCCTTATATGACCTACCATTTGTGGGAAATAAAGGAAATCAGTGAAACGAAGATTCCAGAGAACAGGGGTATAAATGATCTGAGTAGGGGGATCACAGACTTGGTTAGGTGTTATTTATAAGGCACTCTATTATAAATGAGTTATTCAGTTGAGTTGCAGTTGTCTTGTCTGACTTATGACTTGTCAGAGTGACATTCACCATATTCTCTTAATATTTAACTCAAACTTTTATTATTTACTGTTTGAACTATTAGGCAAACACATATTCCTATACAGTTGAAGAAGTGCAGAATCTTTATCTTTAAAAATCTAAGATTTTTGGAACTAAATAAAGGTGATTGTAACACAACACTGTCAATGTTTAAAGGCCACTAATTTTACCCTTTTAGACAGTGACTTTTACGTTACATCAGTTTTCTCAATAAAAATCTGAATGTCCCAATCTTTTTAACTCCTATTGACTAAATGCTTTTGACTCCCTAAAATTATGTTTTTATGTGCCATCGAATCCCAATGTCATGGTATTACGAGGTGGAGTCTTTAGGAGGTGATTAGGTCATGGGGGTAGAGCCCTCACAAGTGGGAACAGTGCCTCACTATTCCCTCCCTCACTCCTTCCACCATGTGAAGACACAACCAGAAGCTGGCAGTCTATGAACTAGAAAAGTGGCACTTACCACCCACTGAATAAGTTAGTGCCTTGACCTTGGACTTCCCGGCCTCTGGAACTGTGATAAATACTAAATGGTTAAGACAACTCCTGATAACTTTTATCTAATTTTTACTATGACAATAACCTGTTCTACAGTATGTTAGTGTCTGTAACAGACCTCCAAACTGGGCACAAAAGGGTAACTCAAGGACAGAGTCTTTTGCTATGAAAACAGTAATAACCATCATTGATTGCTGTGGTCTTATACTGAAATGAACTTTACGTGGTCTAAAACAACCACTTTATACATGGGACATTTATCTCAGAAGTAGTTGCAGATGGAAAACGACAAATGTTTTGTAAAGATAAAAGAAAAAAGTGTATTTCAAGGACATGCTAATCAAAAGGACTTACCAATTAGCTTTTTTTTTTTTTTTCCTCTCGCTGTTGTAGCCTCCCCCGTTGCGGAGCACGGGATCTGGACGCGCAGGCTCAGTGGCCATGGCTCACGGGCCCAGCCGCTCCGTAGCATGTGGGATCTTCCCGGACCGGGGCACGAACCCGTTTCCCTGCATCGGGAGGTGGACTCTCAACCACTGCGCCACCAGGGAAGCCCCCAATTAGCTCTTAACTACTCTAAAATATTACGTGCTAACTCACAGGATGAACATTTCCAACCAAGTCAAAAAAATGAAGCACAATTAAACATTTTGCATTCATTCCACTTCTATACAGAATGAATTAAGAAATGGGGAAACAAAAATAGTCCACTGTATTATGTTTACTAGATTTAAGAAAGCTGCACTTTTTTTTTCTCAGGCAAGTGTTAACTTTGTACTAGTATCAAATAGACTAAACACTGATTATCAGGAAAATAGTCTGATTTTTATTTTTGCATGTTACTCTCAAGTACACATTTACAATAGTGTCACATTCTTCTATATGAATTTCTTATTAAGTATTTTACTTTAAGTATTTTACAATGTGTACAAAGGAGGGAACATACAATATCTGACAGGTTATTTCAACAAAACAATAACTTATGTTCTTCTAAAAATTGGTACCTCTTTAAACACTAAACTGAAACATATACTTTTTTAGCTTTGCTAATCAAATTGTTTTAAGAATTAAAACAACCTCAATTAATATCAGTACATAACAGTAAGTACAATTTCATTTTTTCTTTATAAAGGCAAATGTTTTATATTAACTTGACCAAATCCTTAATACCTTTTAAAGGTCTCAATATTGCGCTTAAAAACAAAACAACTGTTTATGACTCCAGAATGTGAGAAATATGATGTAAAGTGTTGTTCTTTATCTTTCAGTGTATTTTTAAAATAAAATTAATTATTTATCTATATTAATTTTACAGAATGTTTTAAAATTCTTAAATGTAAACTTTCATTAAACGTTTCCTTTTATGTTACTTCAGGGAATAACAAATTTGAGGGAGATTTAAAAGATACTCACATACAAAAATAAGAGTTTTCCAGAACAGGTCAACAGATGGACAATAAAACAGATGGGGACATATATGAGGGCCAAGAAGGCAGAGGTTCCAAAATCCATCTTGTGGCTGTGGCTGGCATTAGGTTTAAATTCCTATATACCTAAATCACTTGATTTAGAACGAGATTAAATTAATCTAGCCTTGAGTGGCTGTGAAAAACCCCAAATGCTTAGATTTCTGACTGTATTAATATAACTTCTGAATATGAATGGCACAGAGAAAGGTAAAACCTCTACAGGAGTAGAAGAAAGCACCATAATGAAGTTGTAAGGTACCTACCACAAGGGAAGAAAAATTTCTAATCTCCCACAGTGTGCCAGTATATATGTGCCAATAGCTAATTTGAGCAACCTAAAACGTGTTTCCTTTTCTCCAAAATTTGTATTAACACAACCAAATTCTAATTAACTGAATTCATTTTATATCTATGTTTATGACTCACTAACTGCTTAAAATATTTCAACTCTCAAATAAAAAACAAAACTGTGAAAGAATTTATATTTCAAATAAAGCCTTACATTTTATTATGTACTTTAAATACAACTTCTGTCTTCTAATAAAAGGCAACTTGAGTATTATTCAAGTTTGCTAACTGCCTAAGAAATAAAAACGCAGGCTGAGCTTGTCAAGTTTAATTTGCACCCATTCTCTAGTATATACAGCCACCGCTTCCTTACTCTCTGCCTTATTTTGTGAGAAGACAGGTTCTTTACAGGCTTCTCGGTCTGAACAGAGAGATTAATATCTACTGGTACTCATTAGGTTTTCAGAAATTTTTAAGGTATGAAGATAAACCTGTATGAAAGCATTCTATCTAGAATACCATTAACTTCTCTTTTCCAATTACCAAAGATTTTTATAAGATAATACTTCACTTTATAAAAATATTAGTGTCCTTATGTTTTCCTAATTCGTCAGCTAAATTTTGATCCTTCTGAATAAAAAGTTGGCAAAAATGCTCCTTCATACATCTGTGGATCTTTCAGTTCATTGTACATTTGATACTTTTCATCATAGACTTAGAATTTGGGATTGTGTGTTTAAGTATGTAAAATAAGCAACATACAGGCACATATAAAATTTAGGGTACCTTGCAAAAGCATATGAGCCACATTTCTCTCTAAAAAATTCCAAAACTTAGTTCACAATAAGTCTCATTTACAGAACATAACTATTCTAAAACAAAGGAGTACAGACAGAGAATGAAAAACAGGAAAAAGCAAAACCTTTCAATACCACTTCTAAAAGTGTGCTGTGCTGGCAAAAAATGTAAACACTACAAAGAAAGTAAAAAGAAGCATATTTTGCCTGTTAAACAGAATGAAAACTAAGCACAAACTTAGCCAATATACTATATTCAATGTTGAGGCTCAAATGCAAAGTTTCACGGTCATGTGATTTGAAAATGTTAAGCTAGACAAGTAAATGACTCATGTTATAATTAGAACTGACAGTAAAATCTCCCATTTATATTCCAGATGTTTCTATTTAATGCAAAGAATTTGTGGGGGAAAAACGAGTCAAAATGATTACTTTTAGAGTTACTAAATCATGTTTTTATCTTTAATCGTCTTAGAAGAGTACCATCAAGGTGAATAAAGTAAATACTTAAATAGTTAAAACTTCTAAGATGGAAAAATTCAATACAGAATCAGGGATTATTTTATTGAAAGCAACTTGTTTGTTGCTACTTTTCCTCATTAAACAAACTAAATAGGATTCAGAACACTACTGAATAAAATGTAAAGGTAACGAGAAGGAATAATCCTATCTGTACACAGTATAAATCAATGTACAGTACTGTATGTGAACAAAACTGATCGGCTTTAAAATTGGCTTTTAAAAGCCAACATCTCTACAAAAGTCTGTGAAAGTATTGTTAGGGCAGGCCAACTTCTTTATGATGTCGCATTATGTGCTGGTTCTTTTCTGAAGGTCTTCGGAACCCTTTCTTGCAGTACTCACAACGGTGAGGATAGTCTTTCGTATGAATGGAGATAACGTGCCGTTTAAAGCCTGAGGCATCTGTAGTGCTATACTCACAGTACTCACACTGATATACTTTTCTACCACTGTGCGTCTTCATATGCTTTTTAAGCTCATTCTGTTGCCTAAATCCCTTTCTACATCTCTTACACCTAAATGGAAGATCTTTTGTGTGAACTGAGAGAATATGGCGACTCAGAACGAATGGATCTGCAATCTTAAAGTCACAATGTCTACACTGGTGCATTTTTTTACCCTTGTGGGCAGCCACATGTTTCTTCAGTTCTGAAGGCCTATGAAAGCCTTTATCACACATATCACACTTATGGGGGTAGTCCTTTGTGTGAACTGAAATTACATGTCGTTTCAAATCACTTGAGTTCGAACTCTTGTGGTTGCAATGCAAACACTGGTGAGTTTTGCTTTCTTGGTGGATAAGAGCATGTTGCTGCACCTCTTTGGTATCTGAGAAAGTCAGAAGACAACTGTCACACTTGAATGGCATCTCTTTACTATGCTTAGTTTTTACATGAGTTTTCAAATTAGAAGAGTCTGCAGACCTATATTCACAGTACTGGCATTGGTACGGCTTCTCCCCAGTATGGATTCGCATGTGCTTTTTGAGCTCTGACGGGTGACGAAAACCTTTACCACACTCCACACATATATGAGGAAAGTTCTTGCTGTGTACTGCCAAAAGGTGGCGATTCAATAACCCTTGTTCAGCTGTCTCGTATTCACAGAATTTACACTTGTGCATTTTGTTAGCTCCTTTTTCCTTATGCACCATTTTGTGAGTAAACAAAGCCCCAGCGTGAGAGAAATGCTTCCCACACTCATCGCATTCAATGGCCTTCTCCGCCTTGCTGGTCAGCTTGTGGCTCTCCAGGTGGTTGTGAAAACTTATCTTCTTGTTGGTAGTGTAATCACAGTCAGTACAGTGGTACTTCTTCTTGGTGAGGTGTTCAGGGTGGTTTTTCATGTGCCTTTTCAAAAAACCTCTCGACTTAAACTTTTTCCCACAAATCATACAAGGATAGACAGTCAAGGGATGTCCATCAGGGCCAATAATTATTGCTAAGAAAGGAAAAGAAAGGAGCATGAGTGATCAATCCAAGTTCTGTTTTGGTCTCTTCAAGCATTTAAAGTGTGTGTTCTGAACACTGTTTATAAGTACCTATATTACTTTAACATACCTTTTATTGTTTTTCAACAAAAGATATAGAAACCTAGTAATAAAGAGAACCTGGTCCAGAAACCTCATTATGACTGTACCAATCTTATTCCTAGTTTAAAATATATAAAGTAGCAATTTAAAGCCATATAAATTTAGATATCTAGAGAAAATCATTCATAAAGCTCAACATTTCAGCTTTTATTATGTCAAGCCAAACTGACATTAACTTAAAGTTCACCCAGACCTATAAAAAAATCTAATATGCAAATCATTATACAAGATATACAAAAAAGGAATATATGAATGAACAACTGACATATCTGTCCTGCTCCTCTCTGAATGATGCCTCATGCTGACAGAAACAGAACCCTATTTTTGGCCAAGGCATGCAGCATGTGAGATCTTAGTTCCCCGACCAGGGGTCGAACCCTTGTGCCCTGCACTGGGAGTGAGGAGTCTTAACCACTGGACTGCCAGGGAAGTCCCTAGATTTTTTTCAGTTTTTTCATTTAAAGTTAACTGACATAATATTTTAGTAATCTTTTTTTGCATTTCCACTAAAATAACCTGATATTTTTATTTTTCCTGAAATAGGTTCTGATCCAAAATCTATTTTTTATCCAAGGAAATCATTCATGAATATCAGTGAATTCTTAAAATTATATTTTCAAATTCAATACACAAAAGCTACTGTATTCTAGCAGTTAAAATGCCATCATAACACCTCTGGGGATACATACTAGTTTCAACTGAGAGCTTGCAGAGCACGCTGCACTGTGGAACTCGTGTGCCCTCACCTGTTTGGTACTGCCTGGAATCAGGTCTTCTCCTTTTCTTTGGTTTTTGTTTAGCCAGTCTGCCAAGTCCAGCAGACTCATCTATGTGCAAGAGGGCACTTGCAGTACCATTCCGGTTTTCAATTCCATCAGAATTATTACCTAACAATATGCATTAAAAAACAAAATTATACAGTATTATAAATTATAAAGAATTAAGGATTCTTTATAAACTACAACAATGAAAAACCATGATACTCATGAATGACAGAAATTCCCTTTCTAGGTACTAGGCTTTACTGGGCTTACTTATATACAAGACTGTAGGAAATGCCTAGCTTCCAAATACAGCATCATTTTCCCCCATGAATTCTCTCGTTCTCACTCAAAGGTCATGAGCCACATATACTAAAGATTAAAAAATTTGAGCTTGAAAGTCTACATACTTCTTAAATATAGGCACGAAAAAAATTCCTGTTAAAGGTAAAGGCAAAGGCAAAAGGTAGACTATATCATCTTCCTGTTTTTACTTAAATCACTACACTGGTACATCATATTGCTGAAACTTAAGACCCTAAAAACATGTTTTTCAATAATAAATTCATGTTCAAGAACCATGCATTCCTTCAAGCTGCAACATGACATACCATAAGCTGCTGCCCATGCTATTGGCATGAATGTTTTGATTTCATTGTTATCCATTTGCTGTTCATGCACTGCAGCAGCGGCTGCTGCTGCAACAGCAGCATCCTCCTCTCCTACAATCACTTCCATATAAACTTCGTCTGCAATTTCTGCAACATCTGAGTAGAAAATCAACAGAAGCACTTTTGTGACCAAGTTTACAGATCAGACAGGGAAGATATTTTTATTTCAATTTTGTTATTAAACAGAAAGGAGGTTCAAATGTTACATACCTAGAATATTACTTTCCCATAGTAAATACACTATAAATATTTATTCAATGAATCATCACTTTCTTGGCTTTCACCATAATTTGCTTACAAAATGACATCCTGAGCATACATCAAGAGTCACTGATATTCTTCTTTGGAATACAGCAGTACAATAATGTCTTCTTAGTGCTGCTTATTTTCTTCAAATACTGGTGCTTTAAAAAATTTAAAGCCTATAGAAACATAAAATTCTCTCCCACAAAAAGGCCACCTACTTACTTAAATCTTCATCTTGCTGAGAGTCGTTAACAGTCATGTAAACCATCTTTTCCCTTGGCACACGAATACTGCTATTCTGATCAAGTAGTTCAACTCCACGATCATTCTCAGGCTCACTCTCCACAATGTCTACAGTGCCACCTATCAGAGAAGATGAAGGCTCCAAGAATTTATGTGAAGACTTCATTTCCACCTGTTTCACTTACTACATTTTACATACTTTTCTGTTACATTGGAACCCTCCTAAAAGTTACCTTCAGAAAAGATTACAGCATTCTCAGTCTAAACCACCAAAAAGTAATTAGGCTGAAGTGTTTGATCAGGATGTATAATATGCTGAAGGTTTCCTCTTACCTAAGTCATCCTCTCCAGGGTCAGCTTTAAAAATGTACACCTTGATGACTTCAGGGCAAGTGCCATCCACTTTACAAGGATCCATTTCCGACTCTGCATCCATGGTCATTCCAGAGGAACCGTCGTGTTCTATTTTGCCAGCATCATCCACTAAAAAGGCAGGAAACACATTACATAGTAATAGATGCTTAAATAAAATATTACCATTTTCAAAACTCCTTTTTTACAAACATAATCTCTAACCTGACTCATGTAAAACTGGATGATTCTACCCAGAAAGCAGAAGATTCAATGAATACATTTTGAAAATTTTCGAAAAGCAGATGAGATATAAAGGTAAAAATTATTTTACTTAAACTGCTGGTAACCTAGGAAACTAACAAAAGTAATGAAATGATATACCTTACCTTTGGATATAGTTATATGCATAAGGTAAAAGCAGTATTATATTTTCGAAAATCTTGTGGGAAATGTCCTAGTAGTAAAATCAGCAAGCACTAAATTTAATATAAATGCTTTATCGGTGTTATCTCATGTTCGCTACTCCTGAATACTGTTTGATCTTATGTTTCTATTAGAATTGAATTAAAAAAAAAAACAACGAAGTATGATTTTCAAAAATGTATATTACAATGGTCAATGTAAACATCAAACTGTTTCATGTAAAACCACATACTTACAGACATGGTATATATACGTGCACATAACAAACACACAGATACTTGAGTTCATAAAAGTAATCATTCTGGGTCATTGCTTACAAATGCAGCAAATCTATACTTAAACATACTCTTATAGACCTTAATGAAGGTAGGGTGTTTTACATTTTTGGGAAAAAAAACCCCAAAATCCTTATTTAACAATAGAGGCTCTCATGGTTCCCAATAGTAGAGATTCAGGGAATACAGAACAAACATTTCATATTTTAAATTTCATAACAGAAGAAAAAAAATTTGTACAGTATTATGTTTAGGATTTGGAAAATTAACAAAAGTAAAAAAAAACAATGTCTCAAAGAAACATATTCTGAATTGTAATAATACCAAAAATATAATTCCCAAATAATATATCCTTTCGTGCACTGCTATCTCTGGCACAAAAGAAAGTTTGGCAAAGACTGATAAAAACTTAGTACTATTCAACTCATCACTGACGCTGTGTGCATTAGAGAAAGATTGAAGGAATGTTCTCTCTGCTCTAGACACAACAAGTGGTCTATCTGGCAGAGCTGAAGACCAAGCAGAGAGAAGCAGAACCAAAGCCCAGAGAAGACTTCAATTTAGCTTGTCTTCAATACTGCCATCAAGCCTTTTCATTTCCTTTTTGCTTCTGGTGCTCCTCTGCTAGACGTATTTCATTATCCTTTTCGTTGAACGATTATATTTTATTCAATTCAACAATGAATCACAACTATAAGTGCGACTTTGGGCTAGATACCAGAGATACAAATAAAATACGAAAAAGTCATGGACTCAAGAAGTTTGTATTCTAGTAGGAAAACAGATGATGAACAGATGATTTGATTATTTTAAAATGTGATATAGCTACCATTTAAGAGATTACCTACCTAGTAACTAAATACTTAAGGAGGGAGGTTTTAAAGTACTGCCAAAATTTTAAAGGACAGGAAACCTATGTTAATGAAAGTTGAATGATTTATCTGAGATCACACAGGTAATGACCTAAGCCAGAATACAAAACCTAATCCATGTGACTCATAGCTAACATTCATCAACTTTTAGGTATTTTAAGAATTCTATGAGATTTAAGGTGATTTTTTTGAAAAATCCATAAACGGTATAATTAACAGAAGGTGGTTTTTCCATGAGTAGCGATCAGATGAGTAAGTTCATGACTCAAGCACAACTCAAATAAGGCCATGGCGATAGTTTTGACCACTATGTAATTTTACGTCTTAAATTCCTAACACTGGCTTAGAAAGACAGAATTCAGCTTTTGATATCTTTAAAATAACTTCTCCAAATTCCCCATCATGTTCTCTATAAGATCTAAAAATTTCATTTGTCTAATCAAATTCTTACATAGAATTATAGAATATTCTTACGTAGAATATTCAGATAAATTAAGTATCTCCCAAGTGAAAATACAACACTTTAGTTTCTTATTACAAATCAAGACCATCCCCATCCCCAATAAATTACTTAACATAAAACTGCTTTCAAACAGCATCCTGAAATATTTTTACCAATGTGCAAACCCTACTATGGCACACAGAATAACACAACACACATACGAAGTCAAGGAGGAACATCTACACTGGTTTATAGTAACCCAGAGGTCACTGATATTCTCGATGAAAAGTGTTTTAGTGAATGCTATATGGGGTCAGACAAAAGTGGGTGGAGAATTCTATATAGGATGTAAATTTCTTTAAGTTTAGTATAAAAAAGGAGAATACAGAAGCAGTAATCAGAATGGGTTGCAGGATCAAGGAGATTACTGTTTGATAAAAATACTTAAGCCTGCTCAAAGTCTATAGGTAATAAAGAAAGTGAGAGGCTGGAATTAAGAGGGCATGGTGAATCTGCTGGATCAAGACCTCAGAAGGAAAGGGAGAAGACGAAACTAGGAGCAAAAATGAAGGCAGTTTCCTTATACAGGAGGGTAAACACTATTATTTTTGATACCCAGAAGCAAACAGCAATAGCAATGTAGCTAGCCTGTTTTGGGGGGACAGGAGCTAGAAATGCAGAAAACAAGAAAAAAAGTCCTGACTGGTGGTTTCAACCAGATATACACAAGAGGAGGCAAAGGACTCTGGTTTAAAAGTAAGAGAAAGGTAGACTGGGTTAAGAACTTGAGAAGTGAGGGAGAATGAGCTGGTACAGGATGAACCTAATGATATCAAGGGTCAAAAATCCCAGCTTGTTAAACTCTTGGCAATTATAAACAAATAACACACACACTCCCCTTCCCTAAACCCTGAATTTAACTAAAATATCTTTACAATATTTAATAAATACAGTTCATGAGGAAAAAATAGGCATTATATCCTTAATTCTGGTCTGACGTGTAATAGCGTTTTTTTTGTTTGTTTGTTTTGCGATACGAGGGCCTCTCACCGTTGTGGCATCACCCGTTGCGGAGCACAGGCTCCGGACGCGCAGGCTCAGTGGCCATGGCTCACGGGCCCAGCCGCTCCGCGGCATGTGGGATCTTCCCGGACCGGGGCACGAACCCGTGTCCCCTGCATGAGCAGGCGGACTCTCAACCACTGCGCCACCAGGGAAGCCCTAGCGGTTTTTTTAATGACATATCCAGCTGACTGACAATTAAAATTATGTTCTTAAAGGTGACTTTGGAATGTCAAACTGAGATAGGGGCTGGAGATCTCAGCAAACCAGGCAGGACAATCCAAAATAAATGTATAATTCTTTGGGGAACTAACCTCTAAGAACTTTGTAGATGAAGTTGCCCTCTTTTGGCAAGTTTATAAAAAGTCATTTTAAACAGGTACTGAAAAACCTGATGTCCTGTGTTTACAAATTCACACTAGATGTTTTTATAAATGTTAATCTGTAGGTAACCATAAAACTCTTGAGGACTGTAAAATCTAATAATTTTGGAATTGCAAAATGTCACATATTCACCTGCAGCTGTAAAAGATCCTTCTAGTTGCTTCTACGTTTTTAAAAATATGCAATAAAGGGAGTTCCCTGGGGACTTAGTGGTCAAAATTCTAGGCTCTAACCCCATCACCTAAAACTATCAATAGTTACAAGAATACTGTTCAGATATTTCTCTATGCATGTATACATGTAAAAGAATGGAAGAATGAACACAAATGTTTTGAAGGAAAATTATAACGTTATTTATTTTTTTGCGGTCCGCGAGCCTCTCACTGTTGTGGCCTCTCCCATTGCGAAGCACAGGCTCTGGACGCACAGGCTCAGTGGCCATGGCTCACGGGCCTAGCCGCTCCGCGGCATGTGGGATCTTCCCGGACCGGGGCACGAACCTGTGTCCCCTGCATCGGCAGGCGGACTCTCAACCGCTGCGCCACCAGGGAAGCCCTATAATGTTATTTTTAAACAACAAATTTAACAATAAAGCCAATTTAATTTCACGTTCACCATTCTAGTCCCTTGAATATTCTCCCAATTCCTATGGCCCTCTCTCACTTCATCTGACCATTTGATTTGCAGAATCACACCCCTGCTGAATGTAACTTTTGTCTTTGCACCTATTATCTATGCAGCTACATCTGGATTTTTTTTAAAAATCACATAATTCTTATGGTTTCATTTTCAAATACATGACCATAAACTGTTGTGAATGGATTATATTTCACATTTTTTCCTCAAAACTCCAACACTACCTACCAATTGATTTTACTTCCTATTTCCCTAAGAACAAGTGAAACAACATTAAAAAAAATCCACTAAATTTGGCTCTACCCGCTTGACAACAACTAAATCCATAAATTCTATTTTTACTGTACGTTACCATAAACTATTTGTACTCCTCCTATTTAAAAGCAATCCCTCTGACTTGAGCACTAATTTATATTTTCTCTGTACTGTTCAACAATTATCTTTTACATCAATTTATCCATCATTTTCTACAGGAACATTCCTTTCAGAAAACAACTAAGCTTTCTCTCTGTAAAACAGCAACAATGATAAAACCACCTTATCTTGATCCCACTTCTGCAAGTTTCATTTCTCCAATTCTCATTCCACATTCTCTGAACTCACTTCACTTAGGCTTCTGCCAAACTTCACCAAAACTGTTCACTAAAGTCACTCATGACCAATTCTCAGCACTCATTTGACTTGCACTAGCATCTGACACAGATGTTCACTCTCCTCTGTGACTGACTTTCCTTCTTGACTTCTTTGACCTACACTCTTGATTCTTCTGTCATAGCTGCTCCTTTTCCCCTGCCTCTTAAAAACCTCACGCCTTTTCATTCTTGGCCTTCTTTCCTTTATACATAACCAATCCCTGTTTTGGTGATCTCACCCTTACGGTTAAAATTTCATCTATACACTAAGAATTCTCAATCTATATCAATCTATATCATTAACCCAGAACTATCTCCTGAACTCAGTTTAGCACATCCATTTCCTTTTTGATGTCTACCAGAAAACTCAAATGAAGTCTTTCATAAAATGTCATCTTCTCTAGGCATCCTGAGCATAACAACTCACTATCTTCTTTATTGGGCTATTTTAACTTTTTCAAAGCACTTTCTAATACACACATAATTCACTTATTAATTTTATGCCTGTACACTTCTGCTAGAAGGCATTCCCTGTGAAGGGAAGGAACTTCCATTCATTTTATTCACTAATCCCAAGAGCCTACAACATTGCCTGGCACATCGTAACTATTCAACATCCATTTGCTAAATGTATAAGTGATGGTCTTCAAGTAAATGTCTATTAGCCCAATAAATGTAGATTTTAAAACACCCCTCTTGGAAAAGTATTATAGTTATTAGATGGTTATCATATTTTAAGGACAGTTATCTACTGTCATCTGTGATGATAGAAATTAACACACTTATACATCATGCCATCCGAAATACTTTATAGTTAATACTTTGTACATAATTACTTTGTTGCATGATCTTAAAATATACATTTGTTTAGTCTACTTTTATTTTTTACTTTACTGAAGTACAGTTGATTTACAACATTGTGTCAATTTCTGCTGTTCAGCAAAGTGATTCAGTTACACACATAATTTTTATATTCTTTTCTTTTATGGTTTATTATAGGATATTGAATATAGTTCCCTGTTCTACACACACAGTAGGACCTTGTTGTTTATCCATTCTGTATATAACGGTTTGCATCTGCTAACGCCAAACTCTAGTTTTAAATTAACACCAGTTTTTCCCTCCATTCCTGAGATATTTCTACTGATGTATTTCATTTAATTGTTCTATTAATTACTGAATAGCAAACCCCCACCACTCATGAGTCCTAATGTCTGTGAAATCTTGGGTACCTGAGAATGACTTATCTGTCATTTTGTTTTGAAGAACAAGTTGGCTGGGTATAAAATTTTTAAACTATAGTTTCCTCAGAATTTTTAGACCCTGTTGGATTATCATATGGTATTGAGTATTTTGTGGTTTATCCTCTAAAAGTTCACTAACGTAACTACCATTACGACTTGACGGTTTTATCATTCTGTTAATTTCTTTTTACAATGTATTGCCTCATATGATTTCAATGATTCTCTTTTAATATTGAGATAAAATTTATATACCATGACAGTCACCCTTTTATAGTGAGTAGAGTGCACAATTCAGTGGTGTTTAATAAATTCACAGTCGTGCAATTATCATCGCCATCTAATTCCAGAATATTTCTATCGCCCTCAAAAGATAACCTTTGTACTCTTTTACCAACCCATCTTCAACTATCTCACAATTAGATTAGGCGATCACTAATTTACTTTTTGTCCTTATAGATATACCTATTCTAGACATTTCATATACTTATTTCTTGAACTTTCTAAGTTCATCCATGATGTGGACTGTATCAATGCTTCTCTTATTTTTATGGCCAAATAAAATTCCAATGTATGGTGATACCACATTTTTAAAGTCAATTCACCTACTAATGAACATTAGGGTTGTTTACATGTTTTGGCTACTAGCATTAAAAATGCTGCTATAAACATCTGTATAAAAACTATTGTGTGGACATGTTTTAAAATTTCCCGGGTATATGCTTAGCAGTAGAATAGCTGTGTCATACGGTAATTTCATGTTTAACTTTCTGAGGAATTGCCAAATTTTTCTGAAGTGGCTACACCGTTTTCTTTCCCACCAGCAATTTATGAGATGCAAAATCTCCCCATTCGTGCCAATACTTCTTACTTTCCATTTCTTAAAATACCAATCTGAATGTCTGTAGTGGTATATCACTCTGGTTTTGATTTGTATTCCCCTCATGACTAACAATGTTGAACATCCTTTATATACTTACGCTTTTTCCTTTGAAGAAATGTCTACTCAAGTTCTCTGCCCATTTTTAAAATCAGGTTATCTGTCTTTTTATTACTGAGTTGTAAAAGGTTAATATCCTTGATTCTTAGACCGTTACATACAGGCTTTACAAATATTTTCTCCAATTCTGAGATCCCAGTATCATTTGTTGAAGAGACTATTTTTCCTCCCCATTGAACTTTTTTTTTTTTTTTTCGGCCTCACCACACAGCTTGTGGGATCTTAGTTCCCCAACCAAGGATCAAACCCTGGCCCTTGGCAGTAAGAGTGCAGGCTCCTAACCAATGGATCCCCAGGGGAGTCCCCCCATTGAACTATCTTGAAACCTTTGTGAAAAATCAGTGTATCAATCAATGGCCAGAGATGTATGGGTTTATGTCTGCACTGTCAATTCTCTTCCATTGATTTATGTCTATCCTTATACTAATACTGATCAGTCTTGATTACTGCAGGTTTTTTTGTTCATATGGGAAGGTCAATTTCTCCTTCATTTTTAAAACTTTAGCTAGATATAGAATTCTTGGGTGACCGTCTTTGTCCCTTCAACATATTGACTGTATTATCCCATTGCCTTCTAGCCTCCATGTTTACTAATGAGAAAACCACCATTACTCTTTTTGAGGAAAGATCATTTGTATGTGATGAGCCAATTCTGTCTAGTTTTCAAGGTTTACTGTCTTTTAAGTATTTAAAAAGTTCACTGAATTTTTCTGTATTTGGGTTTTATCTCCTAGTTTCTGTCTCCTGTGTCTATCAATTTTCTCCATAATCATGTTTAATTCTATTTTTTTTGCCATTTCACTTTTGCAATATTCTAAAGCCTGATCAAAAGATTCCTGATAATAAATTATTTATTTTTATTCTTATTGTTGCTTTCACAGTGGCTTTTTTTTTTGCCAATTAGTTTACTTTTATTAAAAGAGTAATCCATGTATGTGGTATAAAATTCAAACAGTACATCACTGAAAAGCGAGATAGAATGCCACACAGTTAAGGAGAAAGAAAACTTGTTAAGAATCTCTGTGGATAGAGAAGATGAAAAAAGTGCTGTTGCACTGGAGCAGTGGAGGCTGTAAAATGTAGAAAATTATCATTATCATAAAGCTGGGCCACGATGATGATATACCTGATCACACTGGAGACATATAAATGCCTACTATCTCTGCCCCCAAAATGTGTGCAGTAAATTTTACTGTGCTATGCTCAAAGACACAAGGGAAAAAGACTTATATTCAGAGTCAGTGGGAACAGTCTGAACTCCACCTGTACACTAAAACTTGATTTTAAAGACCCTAGCTATCTGTATGAGCTGCTAATTTAAGATAACCAAGTTGTTTAAATCAACAGCTAGATAATGGAACTAGCCAACAAAGTGAAACCCCATTAATGTAAGGAATATATTTAAAAGCTGGAGTCAGAAAGATCAGACACCTATCGAGGCATTCTACTAACAATTATTATGACTATGATATGTGCTATAAGCAAAACTATGTCTAATTATGTCCTGGGTGATTAAAAAAAGTACGCTCAATGAAGAAAGCCAGCATTCCATAAGGAGTAGTGAGCAGAATGTAAAACAATGATATTAAATTTCTAATCAATCTAAAATCTACATAAATTAGTTGTTTACGCTCTTGTACATGACTACTTTATTTCAAGGTGTTATACTAATATAATTCCAAATGCAAAAGTGAATTTATTTTTAAAAATACAATTATTACTCCAAAGGGAAAAGAGACATTGGTGTGGGAAAAAGTAAGTGCAAAAGTGAGTGCATTATAAAGAGAGAAGATTTTTTTCCAAACTGAAACCCTTTCAAGTTTTGGTGGTAATTCTAATAAGGGAAGTAACAGCCTAATTACATCCTTCACGATTTCATATAGTTCAGTCCTATTCTTTGCAGCCTTTATCTTTCTATTACAACCTTATGTAGAAATAAATAACTTTACTTTTGTATCATTTCACTTTCCTTAATTACAGCTTATCTTATAGGAACCACACTAAAACAATATTGCAAATAGGCTTATGAGATTTATCTTAACATTATATAAATTTAAGTCAAGAAAACATCACCCTGGGCTTCCCTGGTGGCGCAGTGGTTGAAAGTACGCCTGCCGATACAGGGGACACGGGCTCGCGCCCCGGTCCGGGAGGATCCCACATGCCGCGGAGCAGCTAGGCTCGTGAGCCATGGCCGCTGGGCCTGCGCGTCCGGAGCCTGTGCTCCGCAGCGGGAGGGGCCGCAACAGTGAGAGACCCGCGTACCATAAAAAAAAAAAAAAGAAAACATCACCCTAATGTAAGTTAGGAAAGACAGCCTTCAAAAACACCTTGGACAATCACTGTACCCCAACACTTACAGGAAATCATTAGGTAGTCCTCACAGTTGCCTTTGTCATCATCTTGCTGGTCCACAGGGATCCCGTTGGCATCTATGACTGCTTCAGAGGCACAATCTGCTACCAATACTTCTTCTGAAACTACATCAGTTGTCAGAGGATCAGTGATGATTTCTGCTTCAACTACACTATCATGAACGTGTTCAACGTGTCCAATGTCAGACACATGTATGGATTCACTTGTCAAGACGTGTTCTGGCATAGACATTGAGGCTGAAGTAATATCAGAAGCTAAAACATCATCTGGGACTGTGCAATGTGCTAAAGAAACTTCTTCGGTTACATCTGAGGTAATAAGCACTTGCTCTGGAATGATGACATTTTCAGACACATCTGCTTCTTCTAAGATATCTGAGCACTGAACATCCTCAATAACAACATCCTCAATAACATCTTGGATTACAACTGAGTCTGGGTCATCAGGAACAAAGTTATGTACAGTTATATCTGAATCCACAACATCTGAAACAAAAACCGTTTCTTGAACTTCCACAACAATTTGATCACCATCCATGTGTGTAGCATCAGTTCCTTAAAAAAACAAAAATTAAAACGACAAATTTCAGGTAGGCATGAATGGCTATCTTAAATGATGTAAATGTTCTTTAATTTCCACCAGGAGAACAGACTATATCCTTGGCTTTCTCAAACATTAAAATAGCTTTAAGAAATAAAGAGGGAATCTATCTGATTCATATAAGAAACAAAAGATTTTAACACAAGCACGGTTTTATTCAACGCTAACCAATTAACATGTAAAGAAATACTAGAAAAACAAAAAATGCAGGGCAGTCACAAAAGAAAAATATTCATTAAAACAAACAAACATTAAAGTTACCAGGCAACCAAAATAAAATTTTAAGCCATAATTATGAAATTAAGCAACACAAATTCAGAAAACTAATGAACCATTTTCCCTCCTGTCTGTTCCATTTCTTTTCTTTTCCCCCCCAACTCATTCAACACAGTTTTCTACTTTTAATCATTCATATATATTTCTTTTCTTCCCTTCCTTTAAAAAATTTCATTGTCTCACCCTATTCTGGTATAATATTCCACCATTATTCTTTAATGACTGGAAATTTAGAAATTATCCTCTAAATTTATCCTCTGAATTTGGCATATAAAAGGAGCTGGGCATCAGTGAAAAGTGAGATAGAATGCTACACAGTTAAGGAGAAAGAAAGACAACTTGTTAAGAATCTCTGTGGATAGAGAAGATGAAATAAAGTACAGCTGCACTGGAGCAGTGGAGGTTGAGGTTAGTTGCTGTGCAGCCTGACAGAGTTCACCAGGGTATCTTGCCTCCATCTAGCCTCTTCCCAAGCCCGTACACTCCATCTCCAAGGCAGTTTCCTCAGAATATAAGAAACCCTACTCACTCCATTCTGTAGTTAAGGTGGAGGGGTGAATCAACTGGAGCCCCCTGAGATTAAATGACTTCACCAAGATCACACACAGTTGCTTGCACAGCACATGTACTGAATGAATGCCATGAATGGGAAAAGAAGTAAAATATCCTTACCAAAAACATAAGATAAAATAAAAGAAAACAAATCTGGTATCTTGGCTCTTGGTCCAGTAAAACGCAATCATGGAAGTCTTAACTACAATGCTACTTGGCTGATTAGTGTCCCTGGTCATGACTCAGAGAAACTGAATTTAAGCAGATGCCTAACCCAATGCCTATGTGTCAATAAGCAGGCCCTCCGAGAAACAAACAGATTCTTCAACAAACAAAAATGATCAACAAGGGCCAAGGAATAATAAAAGCTGCAGGGAGTCTTTAAACCAGTTAATACCCACTTTCATTACACATAGAAACAATAACAAGAAAATGTCTTCTTTAATTTCTATAAAACTCCAACATAAAGCTTAGTAATAATTTGTCTTCAATGTCTCTAATAATTCACATCAAGCAATAGATGACTTTAAGCTGCATCTTAAAAACATACCTGTGAAAGCACTTAGTGGCAACAGCACTGATTAAAAGGTCTAAATCACAGAGCACAGTTTAGACACATTCATTTTGTAACCTTGGGCAAGTCATTTAACCTCTGAATTTTGGTTGCCTCATCAGTAAAATGAGGACAGTAATATCTGTCGTGCATACCTCACAGGAGTATTGTAATGATCAAATGGCAATGTAAGGGAAGTGTTCTGAAAAACTGTAATGAGAGGTTTCATTATTATTAGGACATGTAAAAATGGAGGACCTGGTAAATTAAGTGACTTGTTCATAGACAGACAAACAACATAGTCTAAATAAATAGAGCTAAAATGAAAAAGCCCTTCATTCTACCCCTTGACCCATGCCCAGGCTTGCTTGTGGCTTGTGGCTTTAAGCTAGTAAATCCTATGTGTTTTTCTCCAAGGAAC
Organism: Stenella coeruleoalba; assembly: GCF_951394435.1. Classification (NCBI taxonomy): domain Eukaryota; kingdom Metazoa; phylum Chordata; class Mammalia; order Artiodactyla; family Delphinidae; genus Stenella; species Stenella coeruleoalba. The sequence goes on from NC_137168.1 coordinate 3,676,519, forward strand.
TTACAGTCTCTCTTTCAAGAACATTAATTATACTTCAATATGTTCAAGTGTCCAAAGATGTATTTACCATTATCAAATAGAAATTACCACGAGTCAAGACTATCCCAAATTGTTTAAGAAACACACACACACACACACACACACACACACACACACACAGGATTTAGAAAGCATGTTAAAAATCCTCATGTTTCTTAGTAAAATTAATTACTGTTGCTTTAATATATGGCAATATGATCATATAAAATTCAATGAGTAAAATTCTTAAAATTTTAACTTATAAGAATAGCTGTGTAAATCACTTTACAATATTATGTACTTAGAACCATCTGTAAATGTCAATACTTTTTTTCCCACTGTTAAAACTTCATGAATATAATTTTCCTTGAGCAGTTGGAGGAATGAAGCAAGATTCCATCTGCCTGATGCAGAAGGCTCCTTTCAGAAAGCCTTTTGAGAAACAGGGCTGTATAAGTAGGACACTATCAAAACAGAGAATTTCAAGTTTATACTTTATCTCCTGGACATCGAAGAACAGAGAAATGACATCATCCATGTGTTATTTTAGAATGAGTACTCTACTGGTACAGGTAGTGAAAAAAAGAAACTAACTTCAAGGTAAATAATTTAATATAAGTTAAGAATGAGATAATAGTGCCTGGGCTAAGTGGGAGAACCGGCATGAAGAGCAGTGTGGTATACAGCCACCCCAGCCCATTTAGTCCACCCTACCCTCTTTGCAAAATGTCCATGCCACAATGGCTGAAATTGTGAATACATCACATTATGGCTAATGCCATAAATACTTTTCAGATATAATTAAAGTTATGAACCTTAAATAGGGTGATTTTACTAGATAAACATAAACCCTTAAAGCAGAGAAATTTCTTAGGCTGGCATTAGAGAGTTGAAGCAGAACGTTAAGTATGAGAGAGATTCAATGCCCAATTGCTTTGGGTGGGGCAGGATGGGGAGCACATGAAAAGCAAGTGAAGGAACACTAGCTGTGAGGAGCAAAGGCCAGCCAGCAAGGAAATGGGCACCTAAGCCCTACAACTGTTAAGGAAGTGAATTTAGCCAACCACCTGAATTAGCTTGGAATCAGTTTCACCCCAGAAGCTCCAGAAAGGAACAAACACCCTGCTGACACCTTGATTTCAGCCGCATGAAGTCCAAACCAAATAGCATAGCTATGCGGTGATAGACTTCTGATGTATGGAAACCATGAGATGAAGAATTTTACTATGTTATACAGCTACATTTGTTTAATGTTTGGCAGAGCAACAGTAATAGAAATGAATACAGATTTTTGGTACCAGAGAGTGGAGTGCTGCTGTACAAATACCTACAAATGTGTAATGGTTTTGATACTCCCTTGAATAGTCCAGTAATGGAAATATGGATGTTAACAACTCATGCTAGTGAGAACTCAGAAGGAAGAAACAACCAAAGCAGAAAAATTTTAAAAGAATTTACAGAATACCTAAGTCACCATGTACAGACAGTTAATACAAATCTAGACTTTAAGGACACTGCTAGTAAAAGCTCAAAAGATAGTGAGAAACATGTTACTCAAAACTGAAGGAAGGAAAAACCTGTTACATTGCGACAAGTAGCTTAGCAAAATTGTATCCTGAGGTTATATGGAAAACGTAACTTGTAACAGTTAACTCAGATATTTAGCTCAGGAGATTTCAGCAGAGTGTTGATGATGTGACCTGGTTTGTTCTTGCCGCTTATGGTAAATTCAAGAAAAGAAGATAAATTGTGGAAGAACCAATAAATAAAATGTAGCAGGACTTAACAACTGGGGAAATTCTCAGCATCAACAGATGACAAAGAAAAAAGGAGTTAAAATTGGGGTGATTTGCTGTCAGGAAAGAACCTTTTAGAGGAAAAGTAGTTTCTGACTACAACTCTTCTATAATCTCAGACAAAGCAAAAGGTCTGAGAATTCAGTCATACAATGTCTTTCTAAGGCTGTAAACTGTGTGCCTCACAGATTCCTTAATCAAAGTAGGATGCATCTAAAGAGCTTAGGGCGTTGTCCTGCAACCATCTCAGCAGAAGTCAAAAAGAAGTGGGATTATCTTGGAAGGATATGTAGATGGATTTCTTTTCTAATAAGGTAAATGCCAATGACACAGAAAGGAGATTCACAAAATTCTTTAAAACTTTATACCATCAGAATGAATACTAGTTTGGATTGCTAGCTCCAGAAAAGAATGAAGCCCTGCCAACACTCTGTGAAACTCTACACAAGGACCAAGTTTAGCCACACTGTAGCTGAACTTCTGACCTACAAATCTGTGAGGTAACAAACTGATGTATTTTAGGTCCCTCAATTTGTGGAAATGCATTACAGCAACAAAAGAAAACCAGTAACAGCAGAAATAAACAAGAAACACTTTCAAAGTCAGAACTAATAGGACTTAGTAAACTGAGAAAATTTAGAATAAAGATAACAAGACTTTGATACTGATGGTATTACTGACAGACTGAGTTGGCAACGAGATTTCGAGAGGAAAACAAGATACCTAAGGATAAATCAATACAGATCTAGCAATACAGCCTCTTGGTAACTCCAAATTTGTCAGATGGAAAGTGGAACAACCCAAGAAATAGATATACCTATTCCATCAAAAAATGAGTTTGGCTCTTGTGGCTGTAATTCAAGTTCATCTTCATCCATGGCCTTTGATTCTCATTAGTCACAGCTCCTAAACCGGGAAATAAAGTATATCAAACATTAACTTTTTCGTATCACATACTTAAAACGTCATCATGATATTTACACTTCTGAAATGGTCACATTTCTTGATTTATCAAAACCTATCAAGGTAAAATAAAGTGAACATAATGATTACCAATTATTATTATTTGGGTAGCTGTATCGTAAGAGAAGTTAACTCAAGCATGTTGACAGTGTTTTGGGGTTTTTCTCTCTGTTTTAGTTACATTGTACTCTACATAAAGTGCAGAAATTTTTTTCTTTTTTTAAACTGAGGTACAGTTGATGTGCAATTGTTATATAAGTTTCAGTGATTCACAATTTTTGAAGGTTATTCTATTTCTAGTTATTATAAAACACTGGCCATGTTTCCTGTGTAGTACAATATATCCTTGTAACTTATTTATGTTATACATACTACTTTTTAACCTCTTGATTCCCTACCTTATTTTGCTCCTTCCCTCTCCCCTCTGGTAACCACTAGTTTGTTCTCTGTTTTTTTTTCTGCTATATTTCACTAGTTTCTTTTATTAAAGTGCATAAATCTTAAGTGTTTAGCTTAATAAATTTATATTTGTGTAAATTTGTATTAGCATTACTCAGAGTAAGATATAAAACATTTTTTGTACCCCAGAAAACTCCCTCCAGCCTCCTTTCCATAAACAGCCATGACTCTTTAAGGTTCAACTTTAACACATTTTGTGGAATACTGAGGGAATTCCTAAAAGATTTTTATTACATCTTTAAATTTAATATAGTCTACAATCTCCTACCAATAAATTACAAAATGGTAAAAATTCAAAATTCATTACAATGGTAAACCTTCTTAAGATTTCTATATAACTTACAGTGACCTCCCTTAATTGACCATCTAGTTGCGGAAATAATTCTCAAAGTATATGTATATTCTCCAGGCCACGAATAACTTGGTACCAGCTGAAAGGTTAAAAAATAAATTCATCTTTACACAATAAAATCAAAGTCCCATCTATAGGATGTCTGAAACCACAAGCAAGAGTTTCTCTCTCTCTCTCCTGGTGACTGAAACAATAACATAAAAACATGAAACCTGAAGGTAGGTCATCGACAAAATATGGCCTAGGGTAGAAAAAATAGCCAGTTTAAAAAAAAAAGAAAAATTAAAAAACAAAAATACGAAGAACCTAGCACATGCCTAAAAAGCAAGTGAGGAGATAGAGGGAGTAGAAAGGGGAGGTTTATTAGGGGCCATGATTTACTTATGTTGCAAGTACCACAGAAACTTCCTAATTGGTTTTCCTATCGCCACTTTCTCACTTTCTAACTCACCTTCAACAGTGCTATCACATACAGCTTCTTTAATCTCTATCATTTTTGCTGACAACATATAAATTGTTACTATTAAGACTGCAAGTAATGTAGTGCACCAACTATATTTCTCTCTCTTTTGTGACCTTGATCCTGGAGGGACTGCCTACTGACAGCAATAGTCTCCCTGTGAGTGCACCTTTGATATAAAAACCAACCAATCAGAGCCCACACCCCTAACCAGCAAATTTACTAAGCCAAGATTCTCCTTACTCTAAAATAACCCAGGGCCACATTCCAAACAACTAGGGACAGTTCCTATAGCCCAAAGGCCACTAACATTGTTCAACCTATCCAATCCTAAACTTAGTATACCTATTCTTCCTTGCCCATTCCTTCCCTATAGAATCCCAATAAAAGCTCTGGACTATGGCATCTCCTCTTCTCCTCTGCTTTCTTACCCTACGTGGTCCTTCATGAACGGTATGCCTCTCTCCTTCTCTTATACATGTGAGTGTAAACTTCTTCCTTTTCTAAAGCATACTTTAAATGATGTAAGACCTCAATTCAAAACATGTTAATGACTCCCTACTGATTCTCCAAATAAAATCTGATCTCCTTGGCTTACAAGCCTCTAAGATCTGGTTCTGACAACCTTTCCATTATTCTCGTAATTTTTCTTCATCTTCCCCTCCTTTCTACCACTACCCCAATCTCTGTTTCTGTCTCTCTCATCAGCCAAACAAAAATATCCAAAGTCTCCATAAGACCCAAACTCTATCCTTGGTTTCAGATTTCTTCTATGTAAATGACCTTTACGTGTTATTCCTGCACTAATTTATCCCCTACATGTCCTTCCTCATGAAGAAAATGCTAAAAACAACTACTTCCTCTGCTGCTGAATTTCCAGAGCACGATTATCCCTTTCTTCTTCTTTTTTTTTAAGCATATGTCATGGTTATTTATATCTCTTTTTTTAATCTATTTATTTAATCTTTGGCTGCACTGAGTCTTCATTGTTGCATGCAGGCTTTCTCTAGTTGCAGTGAGCAGGGGGCACCCTTCATTGCAGTGCACAGGCTTCTCCTGTTGTGGAGCACAGGCTCTAGGTGCATGGCCTTCAGTAGCTGCAGCATGTGGGTTCAGCAGTTGCGGCTCACGGGCTCTAGAGCACAGGCTCAGTAGTTGTGGTGCACAGGCTTGGTTGCTCCACGGCATGTGAGATCTTCCCCAACCAGGGCTTGAACCCGTGTCCCCTGCATTGGCAGGCGGATTCTTAACCACTGCCCCACCAGGGAAGTCCCTATATCTCTTATTAATGTTTGATATTGACACAGTCTCTAAGGAACTATGCAAGTAAGAATTAGTTGTAATTTATACTATAAAAAAATTAATTTCCAACATGCCACCCCTAAGACATCCAATTTATTTTCAAAATATAATGTATTTTATGAAATTTATTCAAAATGCTTCAAATAAAAAGGCTATGATAGGTACAGTAATATTTTTTCAACCATAAAAAAATGGAAAAGATAGTTCCTCTAAATAAGTTGTCACTGCTTCCTCTTCCCAAAACTTTCTAGCTTGTACTTCTTTTCCTTTTTTCAATATGTGACTATAAAAGGATAAATGAGAAAATATCTTACGAGCATAATAATAAAAAATAAAATGATATCTTATTTAAGGTATCTTAAAGTTTCCCTACAGAAATCAATCTCATTATCTCTAATAAAAGTTGAACTTAGGGCTTCCCTGGTGACGCAGTGGTTGAGAGTCTGCCTGCTGGTGCAGGGGACGCGGGCTCGTGCCCCGGTCCTGGAGAATCCCGCATGCCGCAGAGTGGCTGGGCCCGTGAGCCATGGCCACTGGGCCTGCGCGTCCGGAACCTGTGCTCCGCAACTGGAGAGGCCACAGCGGTGGGAGGCCCGCATACCGCAAAAAAAAAAAAAAAAAAAAAAGAAGTTGAACTTGTATTCATTATGGTGCAATAAGAGTTTTCTACTGTCTTCACTCCAAAGAACACTGACTGAGACAATCATCCATGGATAAGTGAGCTTTTGTGGAAGTTCAAGAGTCAGTGGAGAAATTCCAGAACTCCCTTCAGCAAAAAATCTGAAACTGGATGCACTGGAGCCAGTAAGAATGGTTTCACATTACTCACATCCCCCAAGGCAGCACAGCTCAGTGCCAAGAGAGTCCTTCTTGGCCTGTGAATGAGGACCCAGCTACCTCAGTGGTGCAGAATATTGTCAAAGAGATCCACTTTGTTTGCCACATCCAGAATACTGAGGTGCGGCTACAGGACTAGGGGCTGGAGAACAGCTATGAGAACAGTAGCCAGGGTTCTTGCGGGGCGTCAAAGGAACATGATCCTCCTGCTTCACAACTCTATCAGAAAACCCACCCATGAACTGCTGGGGACCCCCTGCTTGTTCCACCCCCATACCTGCCTTACCCATACACACTCCCATCGTATGGCTGGCTCTCTGTTGTGTCTTGTCAACAGTACCAAGAGCAGGTCTGACTCAATGGGATTGCGAGAAACCATACCAATTAGGATATTCAGCACAGCCCTGGATAAAGGAAACCTGAGGCTCTCAGCACCCATGCTGGCTTTGCAGAATAGGAATAAGGCATACAATCTAAGGATTCCCTCAAAAGAGGGAGCAAAAAGGATGGAACAGGCATGTCCATAGAAAAGGTATTAGAAAGCCTCAGAATCCCTCATAGGGATGAAAGAAGGTATTTCTTTGCTGAGGACAGTTAAGACTGGAAAAGTGACTGCTTCTTCTAATGCAAAGAGAATGACACAAGACTTCAAGGAATTTGAAAAACGAAGGACACGCAATACCACCAATGGAACACAGTAACTTTCAAGTAACCAACTCCAAAGACATGGAGATCTTTATGGCAATGTGCCATAAAGAATTCAAAAGTTATTTTATGAAAGCTCAGAAAACTAGAAGAAAACCCAGAGAAACAATTCAAGAAAACAATGAGAGCAATACATCAACAAAATAAGAAGTTCAAAAGCAAGACAGAAAAAAATAAAATAAAAAATAAAAAATAAATTAAAAAAAATTAAAATAAAAAAGCAAGACAGAGATCATAAAACAGAACCAAACAGAAATTCTAAAAGAATACAGTGAAATGAAATGGGAAAAAAGTGAAATAGAGAACATCAACAAAAAACTGGATAAAGCAGAAGAAAAAAATCTTATGACAAGTCCTTTAATATAAACCAATCAGAGGTTAAAAAAAAGAAAAAAGAATGGAAAAGGAAAGAGAGCATACCTTAACTGTGGGATACCATTAAAGAAAACAACCTACATATTACTGACATCCCAGAAAATGACAACAGAGACAAGGGGAAACAATGGCTTTAAGGAAAGAATGTCTTCCCCAAACTGTAGAGGATTTGGATATATCCCCTGAATTTCAACCTAAAAGGATCTTCTCTAAGACACGTAATTAAACTGTCTAGGGACTTCTTAACTGGCAAAGTGGGTTAAGAATCCACCTGCCAATGCAGCGGACACAGGTGCACTCCCTTGTCTGGGAAGATCCCACATGCCAAATAGGTAGCATTTTCCCCCATAGGAAATCCACCTATATCATGATGGTGGTTCCCTTATGAAAGAACGTTTTCCTCTTGCTGCTTTTAAAATTCTCTATTTCTTTTTGATTTTAGACAGTTTATTTTTTTAAATAAATTTATTTATTTTTGGTCGTGTTGGGTCTTTGTTGCTGCACGCAGGCTTTCTCTAGTTGAGGTGAGCAGGGGTTACTCTTTGTTGCGGTGCACGGGCTTCTCATTGTGCAGCAGGGACTCTAGGCACAAGGGCTTCAGTAGTTGCAGCATGCGGGCTCAATAGTTGTGGCTCGCAGGCTATGGAGCACAGGCTCAGTAGTCGTGGCACGCAGGCTTAGATGCTCCACGGCATGTGGGATCTTCCTGGATCAGGGCTCGAACCAGTGTCCCCTGAACTGGCAGGCAGATGCTCAACCACTGTGCCACCAGGGAAGCCCCTTTCCTTCATTTCCGAAGGACATACAGGACAATAATAAATTGTTCTATAAATTAAAAGATAAAAAGTATTAGAAACAATGTTAGCTACAATTTGTTGCTAGATATGTAATATGAGAAAGGCAAATTCTGTCAACAGAAACAAAGTGTGAAGGGTTTGGATAGGGTTTTTGTATTCAATCAACATTTTAAGTTGTTATCAGCTTAAAACTGATCATTATGTGCATAAGATAATTTATGGAAACCACAGCAAAAACCTACAGTAGATACACAAAAGATAAAAGAAGAAAAGCAAAGCTTACCACTATGAAAACTAGTCAGTTCCCAAAGGAAAGCAGCAAGAGAAGAAGGAAGGAAAAAAGGAATTCATGTCTGTTTCTAGTCATTCAAGAAACAGTAAGAGAGAATTAGTACATCTCTAAGTATCATTAACCATCCTAAACATAAATGGACAGAATTTTCTAATCGAAAGACAGAGTGTGGCTAGATGGATTTGAAAAAAAAAGAGACAAGACTCAACTACCAACTATATGTTGCCTAAAGGACACTCACTGCAGCAGTAAGGACAAACACAGGCTCAAAGTGAAGGCATGGATAAAGATAATCCTTTCAAGTGGCAATGAAAAGAGAGCAGTGGTAGCTACAAATATCACACAAAATCAACTGTACATCAAAAATGGTACAGAAGGTTATATACAGATAAAGGATCAATTCATCAAAAGATATATCAAATCAAAAATATGTATGCAACCAACACTGGACCCTACACTGGCCCACTTAAGCATATTAACCAATAATGGTGAATCTGAAGGGAGAAATAATATTACAACAATAGGAGGAGGCTTCAACAGAGCAACTTTTAACAGACAGGTCATCCAAACAGAAAATCTAAAAGGAAACATTAGAATTGAACTATACATTAGACCAAATGGACCTAAAAGACATATATAGAACATTTCATCCAACAGCAACAGAATACCCATTCTTCGTGCGTGCACTCAGAATACCCTTCAAGATAGATTATTATATAGGTCATAAGTCTTAAACTTAAGAAGAATGAAATTATCAAGTATCTTTTCCTGCAACAATGGTATGAAATGAGAAATCAGTACCAGGAACAAAGCTGGAAACTAACTGAACAAAAAACTCTGAATTAATTTGTCAAAGAAGAAATCATACAAAAATTTTTAAAATATTCTGAAGCAAAAATGGAAACAAAATGCAAAACGTACCAAAACTTAGATGTGGCAAAATGACGATAAACACCTACATGAAGAAAAAAGATCTCAAATAAACAACTTAACATTACCCCTCAAGGAACTATAAAAAGAACAAACTAAGCCCGAAGTTGGCAGAAAGAAACAAAGAACAGAGCAGAAATAAATGAAATAGACACCAGAAAACAACAGAAATGATAAACAAACTGAAGAGCTGTTTTTTTGTTTGTTTTTTTTTTTCGATACGCAGGCCTCTCACTGTTGTGGCCTCTCCTGTTGCGGAGCACAGGCTCCGGACGCGCAGGCTCAGCAGCCATGGCTCACGGGCCCAGCCGCTCTGCGGTGTGTGGGATCTTCCCGGACCAGGGTACGAACCCATGTCCCCTGCATCGACAGGTGGATTCTCAACCACTGCACCACCAGGGAAGCCCCTAAGAGCTGTTTTTTTAATGAGGTAAACAAAACTGACAAACCTTTAGCTAGACTAAAAAACAAAAAGTCAAATAAATAATATCTGAAATGAAAGGAGACATTACCACTGACACTAGAGAAATACAATCTTTAAGAACAACCACATGCCAACAAACTGGATAACCTACAAAAAATGGATATAGTCCTAGAAACATATTTCCTAACAAGACTGAATCAGGAAAAAAATATACAATCTAACAGACCAATAATAAGGAAGGAGACTGAATCAGTAAATAAAACCTCCCAACACAGAAAAGCCAAGGACCAGATGGTTTTGGTAACATTTAAAGAAGGATTAGCACTAAGCCAATTCCTTTCAAACACTTCAAGAAGCTGAAGAAAAGGAAACAATACCAAGCTCATTTTATGATATTAAAGCAATACAAGGACAGTCCAAGAAAGGAAAACTACTATCCCTGATGAATATAAACGCAAAACTTCACAATAAAATTGTACTAAACTGAATTCGACAGCACATTAGAAGGATTACCACATTAACAAAATGAAGAATAAAAATCCTATGTAATAAGTCCACAACTAATGTAAGCATCTCCTCTATGATCAGACACAAGAGTGCTCACAATCACCACTCCCATTAACACAGTACTGCAAGTCCTATCTAGACCAATCAGGCAGGGAAAAAGAAAAGGCAATGGAACTAGAAAGGCAAAAAGTAAAGCTGCCTCTACCTGCAGATGACACATTTGATATACAGAATATCCTAAAGACTCCATCAAAACACAAATTCAGTAAAGTTTCAGGAGTTGGATGAAGTACAATTGAAATTGTCTTCAATTGAAATTGAAGACACAAATAAATGGAACGATATGCTGTGTTCACAGATAAGAAAAATTATTGTAAAATGTCAACACTTCGCAAAGCTATCCATAGTTTCAATGCATTAAAATTCCAATATTATTTTTCACAGCAATGGAAAAAACAATCCTAAAATTCGTGTGAAATCACAGAAGAATCAGGAGTCCAGAAATAAACCTATATAAATACACTCAATAACTTATAAGGAAGTTAAAAACAGTCAATAGGGAAAGAATGGTCTTTTCAACACTGTTGAGAAAGTTGGATAATCACACGCAAATTATGAAACTAGACTTCTATCTTATATACCATTCAAAAAAATTAACTTCAAATGGACTAAGACTTACAACCTGAAACCATAAAACTCCTAGGAAAAGACAGAGAAGAAAAGCTCCTTGACACTGGTCTTTGCAACAATTTTTTGGATATGATACAAAAAGCAATCTGTTAGAGTCATCACTTAGTATCTGTTAAATGGCTAGTCTGAAAGAGATGATTAAGTGTTGGTGAGGACGTGAAGAAAAGGGAATGCTTCCACACTGTGGGTGGGAATGTAAACCGTTGTGGCCACTATGGAAATCGGTATGGAGGTTCCTCAAAAAATTAACAGGACAGCTCCATGGGGACCCCAGTGGGGTCCAAATGCCCAGTGAGCTCAGCATGTGCCCAGAGGGTGCCCAAGGACAGAGACCCAGGCCTGGAGATAGCATGTGCGACTCTGTCTGCAGGCTAGACAGGGTGTGCACCGCAGCTGAGCTCCGCATAGCCATCTGGGAGAAGGGGAGGGGAGAGAAGCCTTTAACACTCTGACATTAAACCAAAGAGGCCTCACTTAGCCAAAGTTACTATTTTACCCTGAAATCGAATGTCCTACAACTGATAAACAAGGAGTAACCTTAATGGACTGGTGTACTACTCTACTCTACTGCGAGTGTGAGCTTGAGCACCACATTATGTCAATTATATGGATAAGAAAGGAACCATATTTTCAGAAAACAGAAAGTTGGAGACAAGATGGCAAAGTAGAAAGACTTGAACTCACCCCCTCTCACAAAAACACCAAAACCAGGACTAACTGCTGAACAACCATCAATAAAAAAGGCTGGAACCTACCAAAAAAAAAATCTACATCCAAAGACATAAAGAAGAAGCCATAATGACATGGGAGGAGGGGTGCATTCACGATAAAATCAAATCCAATACCCGCTAGGTGGGCAACCCACAAACTCTAAACTAATTATATCACAGAGGTTCTCCTTTAGGAGAGTAATGACCCCCACGTCAGGCTCCCCAGCCCAGGGGTCTGGCATTGGAAGGAGGAACCCCCAGTGCATTTGGCTTTGAAGGCCAGTGGGGCTTGACTGCAGGAGCTCCACAGGACTGGGGGAAACAGAAACTCCACTATCGGAGGAGGTACACAAGGTCTCATGTGCACCAGGACCCAGGAAAAAGACAGTGACTTCATAGGAGCCTGGGTCAGACTAACCTGCTGATCTTTGAGAGTCTCCTGGGGAGGTGAGGACACTGTGCGGACAAGGACACTGGTGGCGGAGGTACCAGAAAGTACTCATTGGTGTGAGCTCTCCTGAAGGCTGCCATTTTGACACAAGACCTGGCCCCACCCAATAGCCTGTTGCTCCAGTGTTGGGTCGCCAAACAACCAACAGGGTGGGAATACAGCACCACCTATCAGCCGACAAGCTGCCTAAAATCTTCCTGAGTCCACAGCCACTTCTAAACACACCCCTTGACATGGCCCTGCCTACCAGAGGGACAAGATCCAATGCCACACACTGGAGTGCAGGCACCAGTACCCCCACCAGGAGGCCTGCAAAAGCCTCTTAGACCAACTTCACCCACCAGGGGGCAGACACGGAAGCAAGAGAAACTACTATCCTGCAGCCTGAGGAACAGAAACCACAAACACAGAAAGTTATAAAATGAGACAGCAGAGGAATATGTTCCAGGTGAAGGAAAAAGGTTAAACCCCAGAAAAATACCTAAGTGAAGTAGAGACAGGCAAGCTACCTGAAAAAGCATTCAGAGTAATGAGATAAAGATGATCCAAGATCTCAGAAAAAGAATGGAGGCAGAGACCAAGATACAAAAAATGCTTTACAATCAGCTACAATATATAGAAGACAAACAAACAGAGATAAACAATACAATAGGGGCTTCCCTGGTGGCGCAGTGGTTAAGAATCCTCCAGCTAATGCAGGGGACACGGGTTCGAGTCCTGGTCCAGGAACACCCCACATGCCACAGAGCAACTAAGCCCATGTACCACAACTACTGAAGCCTGCGCCCCTAGAGCCCATGCTCCACAACAAGAGAAGCCACCACAAGAGAAGCGCGTGCACCACAACGAAGAGTAGCCCCCGCTTGCCGCAACTAGAGAAAGCCCGCGCACAGCAACAAAGACCCAACACAGCCACAAATAAGTAAAATAAATTAATTTTTAAAAAATACAATAAGTTAAACAAAAAGTACACTAAAAGAAATCAACAGCAGAATAAATGAGGAGAAGAATGGATAAATGAGCTGGAAGACAAAACTGTGAAAATCACTGCTGCAAAACAAAATAAGAAAAGAATGAAAAAAAATGAGAGTGGTTTAAGAGACCTCTGGGACAACGATAAATGCACCAATATTCGCATTACAGGGGCCCAGAAGGAGAAGAGAGAAAGGGCCTGAGAAAATATTTAAGGAGCTAATTGCTGAAAACTTCCCTAACATGGGAAAGAAAACAGTCACCCAAGTCCAGGAAGTGCAGAGTCCCATACAGGTTAAACCCAAGGATGAATACGCTGAGACACATATTAATCAAATTGAGAAAAATTAAAGACAATGAGAAAATATTAAAAGCAATAAGGGAAAACAACAGCTGATTTTTCAGAAGAAACTCTGCAAGCCAGATGAGAGTGGCACAATATATTTAAAGTGACGAAAGGAAAAAACCTACAACAAAGGATACTCAACCCAGCAAGGCTCTAGTTTAGATTCGCCAGAGAAATCAAAAGCTTTACACACAAAAGCTATAAGACTTCAGCACCACCAAACCAGCTTCACAAGAAATGCTAAAGGAACTTCTCTAGGTGGGAAAGAAAAGGCCACAAACAAAAATAAGAAAATTACAAACGGGAAAGCTCACCAGTAAAGGAAACCATACAGTAAAGGTAGAAAATCATCCACACACAAATATGATACCAAAACCAGCAACTGTGAGGACAGTACAAATGCAAGATATAGGAAATACATTCGAAATTAAGAGACCAGCAACTTAAAAAAATTTGTGTACATACAGACTGCTACAGCAAAACCTCATGGTAACTACAAACCAAAAATCTACAATACATACAAAACAGAAAAAGGAATACAAACACAACACTGAAGTTAATAATCAAATCACAAGAGAAAAGAACAAAAGAGGAACAGAAAAAAAAGACCTACATAAACAAATCCAAAACATTAACAAAATAGCAATAAGAACATACATATCGATAATTACCTTAAACGTAAGTGGATTAAATGCTCCAAGCAAAAGACACAGACTGGCTGAATGGATATAAAAACAAGACTGCTATAAATGCTGTCTATGAGAAACCCACTTCAGATTTAGCGACACATACTGAAAGTGAAGGGATGGAATCAGGTATTTCATACGAATAGAAATCAAAAGAAAGCTAGAATAGCAATATTCACATCAGACAAAATAGACTTTAAAATACTGTTACAAGAGAAAAAGAAGGATATTACCTAATGATAAAACCATCAACCCAAGAAAATGATATAACAACCGAAAATACATATACACCCAAATAGGAGCACCTCAGTATATAACATAAATGCTGTCAAAAAAGAAGAAATCGGGGCTTCCCTGGTGGCGCAGCGGTTGGGAGGCCACCTGCCGATAACAGGGGACGCGGGTTCATACCCCGGTCCGGGAAGACCCCACGTGCCGCGGAGCGGCTGGGCCTGTGAGCCATGGCCGCTAAGCCTGCGCGTCCGGAGTCTGTGCTTCGCAACGGGAGGGGCAGCAAAGGTGAGAGGCCCGCGTACCGCAAAAAAAAAAAAAAGAAGAAATCAACAGTAACACAGTAATGGTGCAGGACTTTAACACCTCACTTACATCAATGGACAGATCATCCAGACAGAAAATCAATAAGGAAACACAGGCCTTAAATGGCATACTAGACCAGATGGATTTAATGGATGTTTACAGAACATTCCATCCAAAAGGAGACTACACATTCTTCCCAAGCGCACATGGAACATTCTCCAGCATAGAGCACATGCTGGGCCACACAAAGTAAGCCTTGGTAAATTTAAGAAAATTGAAATCATATCAAGCATCTTTTCTGACCACTACATTATGAGATTAGAAAGCAACTACAAGAAAAAAACTGTAAAAAACACAAATACGTGGAGGTTAAACAATATACTACTAAACAACCAATGGATCACTGAAGAAGTCAAAAGGAAATCAAAAGATACCTAGAGACAAATGACAGCAAAAACATGAAGATCAAAAACCTAGCACATGAAGATTGGGACGAAGCACAAGCAGTTCTAAAAGGGAATTTTATAGCAATACAATCCTATCTCAGGAAACAAGAAAAATCTCCAATAAATAACCTAACCTTACACCTAAAGCAACTAGAAAAAGATACAAACAAAACCCAAAGTTACTAGAAGGAAAGAAATTATAAACATCAGAGCAGAAATAAATGAAAAAGAGATGAAGAAAATAGAAAAGATGAATGAAACTAAAAGCTGGTTCTTTGAAAAGATAAAACTGATAAACCATTAGCTAGATTTCTCAAGAAAATAAAGAGAGCACAAATCAATAAAATTAGAAATGAAAAAGAAGGTACAACGGACACCACAGAAATACAAAGACTCATAAGAGACTACTATAAGCAACTATGCTGATAAAATGGACCACCTAGAAGAAATGAACAAATTCTCAGAAAGGTACAATCTCCCAAGACTGAACAAGGAAGAAATAGAAAATATGAGCAGAACAATCACAAGTACTGAAATTGAAATTGTGATTAAAAAACTACCAACAAACAGAAGTCCAGAGAAAAGTCCAGGACCAGATAGCTTCACAGGTGAATTCTATCAAATATTTAAAGAAAACTTAACACCTATCCTTCTGAAACAATTCCCATAAATTGCAGAGGAAGGAACACTCCCAAGCTCATTCGATGAGGCCACGAACACCTTGATACCAAAACTAGACAAAGATACCAAGAAAAAAAGAAAAAATACAGGCCTGTATCACTGATGAACACAGACACAACAATCGTCAACAAAATACTAGCAAACTGAATCCAACAATACATTAAAAGGAAGATACATCATGAGCAAGTGGATTTATCCCAGGTATGCAAGGATTTTTCAATATCAATCAGCGTGATACACCACATTAACAAACTGAAGAATAAAAACCACATGATCATCTCAACATATATGGGAAAAAACCTTCTGACAAAATTCAACATTTATGAGAAAAACTCTCCAGAAAGTGGGCACAGAAGGAACATACGTCAAAGTACTAAAGACAATATATGACAAAGCCACAGCTAACATCATACTCAACTGAAAAGCAGAAAGCATTTCCCCTAAGACCAGGAACAACACAAGAATATCGACACTCACCACTGTGATGCAACACAGTTTTGGAAGTCCTGGCCACAGCAATCAGAGAAGAAAAAAAAAAAAATCCAAACTGGAAAAGTAGTAGTAAAACTGTCACTATTTGCAGATGACATGATACTATACATAAAAATCCTGAAGATGCTACTAGAGCTCATCAATGACTTTGGTAAATTTTCAGGGTACACAATTAATATGCAAAAAATCTCTTGCCTTTCTATACATTAACAACAGAAGTTCAGAAAGAAATAAGGGAAACAATATCACTTACCATCACATGAAAAAGAATAAAATACCTAGGAACAAACCTATCTAAGGAGGCAAAAGACCTGTACTCCAAAAACTGTATGACACTGATGAAAGAAATCAATGATGGCACAAACAGATGGAAAGATATACCATGTTCTTGGATCGTAAGAATCAATATTGTCTAAATGACTATACTACCCAAGGCAATCAAAGATTCACTGCAATTCCTATCAAATTAGAATGGCATTTTTTCACAGAACTAGAACAAAAAAACTTTAAATTTGTATGGAAACACAAAACACCCAAACAGTCAGGTTCCCTGACTTGAGACTACACTACAGAGCTACAGTCATCAAAACAATACGGTACTGGCACAAAAACAGAAATATAGATCAACAGATCAGGCTAGAAAGCCCAGAAATAAACCCATACACCTACGGTGAATTAATCTACAACAGAGGAGTCAAGAATATACAATGGAGAAAAAAGTATCTTCTATAAGTGGTGTTGGGAAAACTGCATGAATAAAGAAATGAAAGAAAATAAATAAAAGAATGAAACTCGAACATTCCCTAACACCATACACAAAAATAAACTCAAAATGGATTAAAGACCTAAATGTAAGACTACATACTACTAAACACTTAGAGGAAAATATAGGCAGAACACTCTGACATAAATCGCAGCAATCTTTTTGGCTTCACTTCCTAAAGTAATGAAAATAATAACAAAAATAAACAACTAGGACCTAATTAAACTTAAAAGCTTTGCACAGCAAAGGAAACCATAAACAAAATCAAAAGACAACCCACAAAATGGGAGAATATATTTACAAATGATGTGATCTACAAGGGATTAATCTCTAAAATATACAAACAACTCATGGAGCTCAATAACAAAAAAACAAACAACCCAATCAAAAAATGGGCAGAAAAATCTAAATAGACATTTCTCCCAAGAAGACACACAGATGACCATAAAGCACATAAAAAGATACTTACTCAACATCACCAGTTATTAGAAAAATGCAAATCAAAACTACAATGAGGTATCCCCTCACACCAGTGAGAACGGCCATCATGAAAAAGTCAACAATAAATCGCTAGAGAGTGTGTGGAGAAAAGGGAACCCCCGTACACTGTTGGTGGGAATGTAAATTGGTACAGCCACTGTATGGAGATTAATTAAAAAATTAAAAACAGAGCTACCATATGACCCAGCAATTCCACTTCTGGGCATATATTTGGAGAAACCCGTAATTCAAAAAGGTAGATGCACCCCAATGTTCACTACATCACTATTTACAATAACCAAGACAGGGAAGCAACCTCGATGTCCATCAACAGAGGAATGGATAAAGATGTGGTACACACATGTACAATGGAGTATTACTCGGCCATGAAAATGAATGAAATAATGCCATCTGCAGCAACATGCATGGACCTAGAAATCATCATACTAAGTGAAGCAAGTCAGAGAAAGACAAATATCATATGAAACCACTTATATCAGGGATCCCCAACCCCCGGGAAACAGACCATTACCAGTCCACAGAGGTGAGTGAGTGGTGAGCGAGAGAGCAAAGCTCCATCTGTATTTGCAGCCGCCCCCCACTGTTTACATTACCACCTGAACTCCACCTCCTGTCAGATCAGCGGCAGCATCAGATTATCATAGGAGTGTGAAACCTAGTGTGAACTGCACATGCGAGGGATCTAGGCTGCATGCTCCTTATGAGACTCTAATGCCTGATCATCTGAGGTAGAGCTGAGGCAGTGATGCTAGTGCTAGGGAGTCGTTGCAAACACAGTTTACCATTAGCAGAGAGGTTTGACTGCACAGAGAACATAATAAATCAATTGCTTTCAGTCTCATATCAAACCCCTATCAGTGAGTGGCAAATGAAAACAAGCTCAGGGCTCCCAGTGATTCTGCATTATGGTGAGTGGTATAATTATTTCATTATATATTACAATGTAATAGTAATAGAAATAAAGTGCACAATAAATGTAATGTGGTTGAATCATCCCGAAACCACCCCCCACCTCCCACCATCTGTGGAAAAACTGTCTTCCACGAAACTGGTCCCTGGTACCAAAAAGGTTGGGGAGCGCTGACTTATAGGAGGAAACTTAAAAAAAAATGATACAAATGAACTTATTTACAAAAGAGAAACAGACTCACAGACTTAGAAAACAAACTTATGATAACAAAAGGGGAAAAGTGGGGTGAGGGATAAATTAGGAGCTTGGGATTAACATACACACACTACTATATATAAAACAGATAATCAACAAGACCTACTGTATAGCACAGAGAACTCTACTCAATATTCTTTAATAACCTAAATGGGAAAAGAATCTGAAAAGAACAGATATATGTATATGTATAACTGAATCACTTTGCTGTACACCTGAAACTAAGACAACACTGTAAATCAACTATACTGCAATGTAATATAAACTTTAAAAACTTAATAGAATTGAACTACCATAAGATCCAGCAATTCCAGTTCTGGGTATATATCCTAATGAAATAAAATCACTATGTCAAAAAGATATCTGCAGTGCCATGTTCACTAAAAAACAGTAGTTACCCTCTTAGCCACCAGGACAGGTTCCAAGACCCCACTGGATACCTGAAATTGTAGACAGTACCAAAGCTATACATTCTATATTTTTTCCTGTAAGTACATACCTATGATAAAGTGTAACTTTCAGACACGGTGAGAGATTAACAACAGTTAAGTATTAATAAAACAGAATGATTACAATGTATTGTAAACAAAGTTATGTGAATGCGGTCTCTCAGAACATTTTATTGTACGAATTCAATACCTTTTTAAGCATTTATCATGCATTGTGGCTGTAACTTTTGCAGTCTGACGTGTGACAGTAAAACCACGAGGAACTTTTTTTTCCTGGATAGGATATTTTATACATGGATAGAATATTCATTCTTAATGTAAATCTTAGCAACCTAAGCAATTTTTTTCTTTCCTTATTGTGTCCAGAACTTTCACCTTCTCCCCTGAAGCATTTTATGGCTTCTTTTTCACATTCCCAAATTGCTACCTTTTCCCTTAAGTAAGCACTTCATGCTTGTCTTTGGCATTTCCAAATTGCCAGCATCACTACTCTTGTGCTTTGGGGTCATTATTAGGTAAAACAAGTGTTACCTGAGAACAGGCACTGTGAAACCATGACAGTAGATCTGAAAACCAAGGAAACTACTAAATGACTAAGGGGCAGGATACATGGATCAAAGGGATAATTCATGTCCCAGCTGAGACAGAGCCAGATGGCAAGAGGCTTCAACATGCTATTCAGAATGGCATGCAATCTAAAAGTTAAGAGCTGTTCATTTCCAGAATTTCCCATTTAATATTTTCCAACCACAGTTGACCAGGGTAACTAAAACCCCTAGAAAGTGAAACTTCAGATAAGGCAGAGACTGCTATACTATTTGCAATAGCCCAGATATGGAAACAAGCTTAGTGATGAATGAGTAAAGAAAATGTGTTATAGGCATATCGTGGAGGTATTTTGGGTTCAGGTCCCGAGCCCCACAATAAAGGAAGTCACATGAATTTTTTGGCTTCCCACTGCATACAAAAGTTACGTTTATGCTGTACAGTAGTCTATTAAGTATGTAACAGCATTATATCTTAAAAAAATACATATCTTAATTTAAAAATACTTCACTGCTGAAAAACAATAACCATCATATGAGGCTTCAGCTAGTCCTAATCTTTGCTCATAGAGGGTCTTGCGCTTTGATCTTCATAGCTGCTGACTGATCAGTGTGGTGGCTGCAGGAGGGCTGTGGCAATTTCTTAAAATAAAACAATAAAGTTCACTTCATCAAGTGACTCTTCTTCTCACTCCTAATTTTTTTTCCTTTCCTTTTTTTTTAATTGAATTATAGTTGACTTACAATTCTGTGTTACTTTCCAGTGTACATAACTGAATATGTATACATATTATTTATCATATTCTTTTCCATTATGTTATTATAAGATATTGAATATAATTTCCTATGCTATACAGTAAATCCTTTTTATCTGTTTTACATATAGTGGTATGTACATGTTAATCCCATTCTCCTAATTTACCACTGCCCACCCCTGATTTGGTAACCATGTTTGTTTTCTATGTCTGCTTTGGTTTGTAAATAAACTCATTTGTATTATTTTTTAGATTCCACACATAAGTGGTATCATACGATACTTGTTTTTCTCTGTCTGACTTCACTTAGTATGATGATGTATACAGGTCTCTCCATGTTGCTGCAAATGGCATTATTTCATTCTTTTTTATGGCTGAATAATATTCCATTGGTGTACATACACTGCATCTTCTTTATCCATGTTTGTGTTGATGGACATTTAGGTTGCTTCCATGTGTTGACTACTGTAAACAGTGCTCCTATGAACAGTGGGGTGCATGTATCTTTTGGAATTAAGAGCTTCCTTTGGAAGCTAGGAGTGGGACTGCTGGATCATATGGCAGCTCTATTTGTAGTTTTTTAAGGAATCTCCATACTGTTCTTCACACTGGCTGCACCAATTTACATTCCCACCAAGTATGTAGTAGGGTTCCCTTTTCTCCACACCATCTTCAGCATTTATTGTTTGTAGACTTTTTGACGACAGTCATTCTGACCGGTGTGAGGTGACACTTCATTGTAGTTTTAATTTGTCTTTCTCTAGTAATTAGCAATGTTGAGCATCTTTTCATGCCGGTCTACTTTTATTACATATTGTTGTGTCCCAGGGAATAGGGAGACCTGAGAAAAGGTACAGAATGGGGAATGGCCCAGAGGTGAAGCAGTCAAAACACACACAACATTTATTAAGTTCATTGTCTTATATGGGTGCAGTTCCTGGTGCCGCCAAACAATTACAATAGTAACATCAAAGATCACAGGTTATCATAACAAATATAATAATAACAAAAAAGTTTAAAATATTGAGAGAACTACCAAAATGTGACACGGAGACACGAAATGACAAAATGCTGTTGGAAAAATGATTCCAACAGACTTGCTTGACACATCGTTGCCAGAATCTTCATTTTGTAAAAACCTCAGTATCTGTGAAGTGCAATAAGCAAAATACAGTAAGAGCAGGTATGCCCATCTATAAATACAATGAAATAAAGAGTAGGATCAGGAGCAGGAGAGTTTGGGGAAATGAGAACATGCTGGTCTAAGAGTACAAACTTCAGGTATAAGTTCTGGGGATCTAATATACCAAATGGTGACTTCAGTTATCAATACTGTATTACATACTTCAAAGCAGCTAAGGTGTCAAAATTTAATGTTCTCACCACACACAGAAAATGTAAATACGTGATGAGGCAGAGGTGTTTACAACCAATTCACAATGCATACTGGCAACATATCATTGCACTGTACACCTTAAACTTACATAATGTTATATGTCAATGATATTTCAACGAATGGTAGGGTTAACCGTAGGTTAAAGAATAACCCTTTTTCTCATTCACCCCATTAGCGTTTGAGAGAGAATACCCTCAGTTTTGAAATTCTCTTGTTTCTCAGTCTTTAAGTGACACCCTAGTTTTCTTCCCACTCTCCCAAGTTCTGGTTACTGTGTCACTCCTCAGCCTTTACTGTCTTGCCCAAGGTTGTGCAATCAGCCATGTCTTCTACTTTCTCTTTATTCCTATGGTTTCAACTACCATATGCAGAATGATAATTCCCCAAATCCACATACTCAGACTAGGCTTGGACCTAATTCTTCCACCACACTATCTACTGAATATTTCATTTGGATAAAACCCAGCTTCCTCCAGAAGTGATCACTATGACCTTTTCTTCCTTCCCTGTCAGTTGGGATGTCTGATCTTTCCTATTCTTTCCCTTCCAACTACTCAATTATCTGTTCCTTTCTCTTATTCCCATGATCATTATTCACTCTCAGCCCCGTATTTCCTGATCCTAGGAGATGAAAATAGCCTCTAGGGACTTCCCTGGGTGGCACAGTGGTTAAGAATTCACCTGCCAATATAGGGGACACAGGTTCGAGCCCTGGTCCGGGAAGATCCCACATGTCATGGAGCAACTTGCCTGCGAGTTGGATCCCACAAGCCTGCAAGCCACAACTACTGAGCCCGTGCACCACAACCACTGAACCCCACCCACCTAGAGCCCGTGCTCCACAACGAGAAACCACCACAATCAGAAGCCCACACACCACAACCAAGAGTAGCCCCCGCTCGCCGCAACTAGAGAAAGACCATGTGCAGCAACAAAGACCCAATACAGCCAAAAATTATTAATTTTTTAAAATTTACCAGTATTAACCGGAGATAGAAAACTCAAGCAATCGTAAAAGTAAATACAATAACCTGTCTAATGTTAACATTTCAAACAGCTTGAAACCCAAATTCTTTCATAGGTGAATTTTTTCACAAGTTCCAAAAACAAATAATTCTAAAGTTTTATGAATTATTTTAGAGCATTTTACAATTCCTTTGGCAAAGTCAACAAATCTCCAAAACCAAAACCTGATAAAATAAATCAAACCACTCCCAAACTCTATTACTTATGACACCAGTTCAAGTATTTGCAAATATGATCCATAATCTGAAAGAGAAACACACAAACACATCCCTTAACAAAGTAAGAAATCAGGATGGAGCCAATTAGTCCATATCAATGGGCTGCAAGTAAAAAACGACGATACTCTTAAAGATGTCAAAAAGTTGAAATTCAATATTGATTTTTTACTTAAAAATATTCACTCAGGGCTTCCCTGGTGGCGCAGTGGTTAAGAGTCTGCCTGCCGATGCAGGGGACACGGGTTCGTGCCCCGGTCCGGGAAGATCCCACATGCCGCGGAGCGGCTAGGCCTGTGAGCCATGGCCGCTGACCCTGTGCGCCCGGAGCCTGTGCTCCGCAACGGGAGAGGCCACAACAGTGAGAGGCCCAGTTACCGCAAAAAAAAAAAAAAAAAAAAAAAAAATATTCACTCAGTAGAAAAAGAGATATGTCTTAACACAATAAAAATGTGTGCACAAGTGTATAATTATGCACTTCAGAATTTCAAAATCAGTCTAACCTGCTACAAAGGGTTTCTATTACACAAAATCAGCTCACATAATAAAGAGGAATGATATTTGCATTACTTTAAAGTAAAACTGCATACCTTGAATTTAGGGGTGAAACACTACATTCTCACAAAGGTCAGAAGATTAAGATGCCTTTTAACATATTGTATTTTAATACTGGAAACTGCTAACCAATTCAGTTAGGTAAGATAAGTAAATGCATGATTATAGTCAAATTTCTGATTTATACCTTATATATCCAAGAAATCCAAAAAACCAACAGAAATATTATCATCATAACCAGTTCAGAAAAGTAGAATAGTACAAAATTAGTACTATTAAAGACAATAGATTTTTTACCACTTAAATACATGATTGGCTATGTTAACTGAAAACTCTAGTGAGATTCTTCTTAAAAGACAAAGGGAGAATTCTGTTGCTCTAGAAAACACTGCCTCTGTAATGTCAATTTCCCCTAAATTAACCTCTGTATTCAATTAAAATCCTAGCAAATTACTGTTTACTACCAGCACCAAAGCATGTACTAGGTAGGCTAAAAAGTTCGTGCCGACTTTTCTGTTAAGATTTTACAGAAAAACCGAAATGACCTTTTTGGCCAATCCAATAAATGTACATTCTCCAACAGTACTCTCTGAAGTTAATATCAGAATGGATAATGATGGAATATTTATACAACTCATTATTATACACAATAAGAATGAATTAACTGCTATAAGTAATTTCATGGATAACTTTTCCAGGCATAATGTTGCTCTGGAAAGCCCAACACACAAAAATAAAAACCAAATCAATGGTAACAGAAGTCAGAATAGTGGTTCTTTCTTGCAAAGGGAGGAATAATTGACTGGGAAGGTGACAGGAGTGAGGCTTCTCTGTTACTCATAATGTCATTTAAAAAATCAGGGTAATGGTTATTCACATGAGTGAATGTGTTTAATACTTGAGGCCAACACAATCGATATCAGATAAGGTAATAATGCATTTTAAATAAACTACCTCTACATCTTACCACCATTATGATTAATGTTCCTCAAGAGGGCTACTTTTCCTCAGCAGGTAAGAATTATTAAGAGATGCTCCATTTCCTGCTAGATTTTTAAAAAGTATGGTAAATTCCATAATTTGCCCTTTAAGCAGATTCAGTTGGTTATGAGTAGGCTCTTACTTAATTTAGCGAAGTTCAAAATGAGACATGAATACTGCTTGCATCTCTCTCAGTATTTTAGTATGCAACACTGTGACAGCACATTTTGGTTTTTTGCTGTGTCGTTTACATTTTGGTGGATATTCTATAGGAAAACTGTAAAGAAGGTCACGTGAGTCAGACTGTTTTGTACACATAAAAATTTGAAGGAATATCCTCGCCGTCTGGCGGTTAGGATTTGGAGTTTTCACTGCCAGGGCCAGGTTTGATCCCTGGTCAGGCAACTAAGATCCCACAAGCCACATGGCACAGCAAAAACAAAACAGAAAAAACCCCGATACTGTTAAGACGCTCTCCACAAAACTCTCCTAACAATTTTTATGCTTTTACCAGTAATGTAAAAGTACCTACACTTCCCTAAAACCCAATGAGCACTGGAAATTAGTATTTTTAAAATTTGTAATTTTACTGAAAAATGAACGTTTGGGTTTTGTTAATATGTTGCTTATGAGTTTTATACATCTCTCAGCTGAGTTTTATCTCACTGACTTTTTAAAGACCTATCAGTATATGTGTGTTGTATATTCGTCCTTATTGGCATATATTTAAACCTCTCTTTAAAGGGGATTGACTGGGATTCTGTTAATTTATACTGACCAATTTGGGAAGAACTGACATCCTTAAAATATTAACTTTTTCCAATCTACTACTCTTCTTTAATTTATGAATCCTTAAATTTAATATGTTTGTGAAAAAGATCTTACATTGTTTTATTAAAGTACTAGATGTTAGTCTACCATTATTTCTACTTTGTTAGCTAACAAAGTCAGGAAAGTCCAGTGTGTACACTTTTTAATTTGTATTCATGCTTATTTTAATCTATTCTGTTTCCATCCTTTAAAAAGCTGTCATTTGCAGATAATTTGCTAGATCTCAGAAACTGTACTAAAGTCTTTGCATAAATTATCTCATTTTATCTTTACCTGAACTAGGGGTAGATATTACCAGCCCCATTTTCCAATTAATGACATTGAAGCTTTGAAAGCTAAGAAATGTGCTCAAGGACACAAAGGGACTTTACTCATTTCTCATAAACATGTTATCTATTTTACTTTTTTAATCCTTCTAAGACTCTTATTCTCCAGTTTCAATTATTTCACAGTATCTTCTGAAGCCTATTTAAGTTGTTTGAATGTTCATTACCCAAATCTCAGCAGATCTAATGGTTGCAGGAGAAGCAAAAGTCTTAAGAATGAACGTATTTAATGTGCCACTGGCACTGAAGTGATAATGTGCACACCCCACAGAACTGTTGTTTATATATAATTTTTTTAAATGTTGTTCATTAAAATGACTATATTGTATATGTTTAAAAATATACAATAGTTTAACAATACGGGTGAACAAGAAAACTGCTTGGAGTTCACTCAACTAATGAACTCAAAACATTTCTTCCACGTAACTGTAAACTCTGCTTTCCACTCAAAACACATTATCTTTGTTGATTAGTATGACAGATCAATTCTTTAAACATAATAATAATACAAGCTAAATACAAAGTAATTATATTTAAAGTGAAAATGTAAAGCACAAAAGATGTAAAAAAGTTGGTGAAAATGAAAAAGATATGCTCAGTCACAGTCATGGCCACTGACTTAAATTAAAATCTATAGGAAGACTAATTAACAGCTAGAGAAACAAAAATATCCACAAGATTAAGCCTAGCAAAGGTCTTAGAAAACTGACATACAATTTTCATATTGCAATTCCAGTATGAAGTGAAAATGCCATATAATGATGGCTCACAATTATGTCAGAAAATCATGCCAAAATACAATCCACCTCTATTTATTCTCTTCATTTGGAGAATTAGTGCACTGTTAAAATTAGAACTAAATCTAGTTTTTAAAAGATGAAACAAATATAATTGCAAATTTTTAAATTTCATTCACAAGAGATAAAATATCAAGCTGTTTCATCACTATATATTAAAAATTCTTTATTCTAGGGACTTTCTTGGTGGTCCAACGGTTAAGACTCTCCATGCTTCCACTGCAGGAGGCATCGGTTCGATGCCTGGTTGGGGACTAAGATCCCACATGCCACAAAGGGTGGCAAAAAAACAACAACAAAAAACTTATTCTAGTTTTCCATAGTCTAGCCTTCTTCCATATAAAAATTCTCAAAAAAAAAATTTAATTAATACTTTAAAAATTGTATTTTTAAAAAACCTCTCACTGTTATCCTTTTAAATCTATCTAGTTTTCCTCTAATATTTTAAAGTTAACTTTCATTCTATCTTAAGTAAAGTCCTAACCATCTTTTTTTTCCCCCTTATCCATCCCTCAGCTAATCTTTTTATTACCTGGCACAGTGAATTTTAAACTTCCTTTTTTTTTTCTTCTAGTCAGCAAACCCTACCTTCAAATGGAAGTTTAAAAAGAAGGTAAGCATACTGATTAAAGTTCATTACCTGAAATCAAGTTAAGCAATATTTAACATTTAAGTTGAATAACTGGAAGAAGAGAAGTAGAAAGAATTAGTTTGTAAGCTAGTGTTTAAAAAGATCTTGAGAAATAAGGGACAAATTACAGCTCAATGATATGGAAATGTAAATACTAACTATACAGAAAATTCAAAGAGAATTTAAAGTTAGGAAATCCATTAATAAAATTCAGCACATTAATGGATCAAAGGAAAAAAAAAATCAACAGATGCAGGCGAAAGCATCCCCCAAATTCAACTCCTCTTTATGATAAAAACTTCTAAACTCTAAAGGAAGAGAATTTAAAGAATATTTACCTAAGAGAACACTGCAGTATCAATATTTAAAGAAAAAAACACTGGAAACACTCTTTCAAGTACCTATACCATTAAAAACTGAATCTAACATCATTATTAACAGAAAACACAATTACACAGAAAATGCAAAAAGTCCACTAACTAGTATCACTACTGGATTTCATGGACTCTGAAGATGCTCTTAATTATTAGATGAACCATTATTTTACATACCACTAAGAAAAACTACTGCTCAATAAAATGATATAATTCGTCATCATTTATAACTGTAAAATACATACTGGAGTTGGCATGTGTGTGAAAAATAACCAAAAGAAATGCATTTAGAATATTAAAACTTCTTCACATCACATTCAGGGTGCTACTGTGGCTCACTTTTCTGCTCAAAGCTGTTCAATGTCCATGTCTAACTACAGTTTTCTCCCAACAACAAGGTGTTGATGAAGCATCTCTTAATTATCATCTGTAGAATTTTCTTACAAGTCAATGACACTTACTTCTCAAACTTTGATGCCAGCACTTTATTTTTTGACTAAAGTCATTATTTCATTTTTGCTAAAGTAAGTTAAGCAGCTTCTGTTCAAAGTTGGAAATTTTGTGATAAAAAGACTCTCAATGTATGACCACGTATCCTATGACTGAAATATGAATCAAACAACCCAGGCTCTGACTGCTGTTTAACTTCTTTCAACTCTTCCAAGAGCAATTTATTCTACTTTCAGGAGTACTGTCTGATAAGTATTAGCAATGTATGTAGTAACCAATAATGACTGTAACTCATGTGGAGGGATACAAAATGAGTAGTTCCTGAATACTGCAGGCTGTGATAAATACATTTCAATTTCAGAGATACTGACCTATAAGGAGGAAAGTGCACCTCAGAATCTATGCAGTATGGTCATACATTTAATATTGAAAGTTTGCATAGTCGATTTCTGCATGTCAACAGAGTCTGTTATAAATTATAAACTGAAATTGTTACTTTTAAAAAACTGCTATTCACTATGGCCACAAAAGTTACACAACGTAACACAATACAGTTAACAATGCATATATGAAAAGCAATATATAGTATGGTATAGGTGTAGACTCTGGGGCCAGATGGTAAAATTAAAATTCTACCTCCACTAAGATTATGGGTTTCAATCCCTGGGGTTTCAAAGTTTCAAAGCAAACTTAGGATACAAGAAAATGTGTATTGGGAATTCCCTGGTTGTCCAGTGATTAGGGCTCGGAGCTCTCACTGCCAAGGGCCAGGGTTCAATTCCTGGTTGGGAAACTAAGATCCCACTAGTCACGCAGCACAGCCAAAAATAAATAAATAAATGAAATGTGTAATTATGGTAGGGAGATTTTAGAAGTTATTATATTAGTACTGTCTGAAGAACAGTGCTGGCACACAATAAGTGTTTGATGACAATGGCAAAGACGATAATGATGATGGAGAAAATGTTATAAAAGGACTTTAATAAGCCTACAGAAATAAACCATGTTCATCAAAGGCATATATGTATGTCCATATATTGTCCATATATTGTATAAACTTGATGCAAATACAAAAATCTAATAATTTTTCCAACTGAAATAAAGAGTCTAAAAAAAGTTAAAGGAAAAAGACAACTAAAACAATTCTACAAAGAATAAGAGAATACTTACTAAGATTTTGAGGAGTTGGAAGACCCTGAGCTCACCTCCTCTCACACACACACCAAAATTATATCTACAGAGCAAGTATTGTTGAGAAAAACCAGAGACTAGTAGAAAAGATACAAAGAAGGAACCACAAAGAGACAGAAGTGGTGGATATGCAGTACAGTCAAGGTCTATGCATATCCCTGGGTAGGTGACCCACAAATGGGATGATAATCACAATTGTAGAGATTCTTCCCAAGGAGTAAAGAATTGGAGCACCTCAGTAGGCTCCTCAGCCTGGGGGTCTTGCACTGGGAGGACAAGTTCCCAGTATGTCTGACTTTGAAACCCAGTGGGGCTTACTCTGAGGAGACCTAGAAGAATGCGGGAAATAGACTCCATTCTTTTTTTTTTTTTTTTTTTGCAGTACGCAGGCCTCTCACTGTTGTGGCCTTTCCCGTTGCGGAGCACAGGCTCCGGACGCGCAGGCTCAGTGGCCATGGCTCACGGGCCCAGCTGCTCTGCAGCATGTGGGATCTTCCCGGACCGGGACACGAATCCGTGTCCCTGCATCGGCAGGCAGACTCTCAACCACTGCGCCACCAGTGAAGCCCTAGACTCCATTCTTAAAGGGCACATACAGAAGCTGTGATTTGAAAGACACCCAGGTTAGATCCATATACTGATACCTGATCTTGGAGAGTCTCCTGGAAAAGAAGAGACAAATGGAGCTCACCCTGGGGATGCAGTCACTGGAGGCAGCCATTCTTGGGAGCTTTGTTCTACCATGTGGACACTGGTGCTGGCAAGCATCACTCTGGAGCCCTCCCTCTAGCTTATTAGCACTGGGACCTGGCCCAGCCACCAGTCTGTCAGCACCAGTATCAGGAAGTCCAAGCAACTAGCCAGGAAGGGACACAGCCCCAGCCACAAGGAGGCCAGCTAATCTTGAGGGCCTTCAGCCCATAGCTGCCCTGGGAATCAACCACACACACAAGTGCACTGGCACTAGCATGGGACCACCCAGCCTGGGAACCTCATGGGACTTCACATCTCAGGCCCTGCCCACCAGCTGGCTAACACCAACTCCAGGACACCTTTGGCCCTGCAGTTAGAGACCCCAGCACTCAGCTCTGCCCACTAGTGGGTCAGCAATAGCCCTAAGACCCACTAATACTCCACAGCCAGCTGCCGTATGTACAGAAATAAAACCCCAGAGGAACTAAATGAAGTAGAGATAGGCAATCTACTCAATAAAGAGTTCAAGACAATGATCATAAAGATAGTCAAAGAATTTGGGAGGAGAATGGATTCCCAGAGTGAGAAGTTAGAAGTTTTTAACAGAGGTAGAAGACAAAAAACAACCAAATAGAGATAATACAATAACTGAAATGAAAAACACACTAGAAAGAATCAACAGTAGATTAGATGATACAGAAGAACATATCAGTGACTAGACAGACTAGTGGAAACTGCTGAGGCTGAACAGAAAAAAGAAAAAGAATAAACAGAAATGAGGATCGTTTAAGAGACCTCTGGGACAACTTCAAGTGTACTGATATTCACATTACAGGAGTCCCAGAAGGAGAAGAGATTAGGAAAAGAGGCAGAGATCATATCTGAAGACATAATAGCCAAAAACTTCCCTAAAATGGGAAAGGACACAGACATCCAAGTCCAGGAAGCACAGCAAGTCCCATACAGGATTAACCCAAAGAAGAACACATCAAGATACAGTGTAATTAAAATGGTAAAAGTTAAAGACAAAGACATAATATTATAAACAAGTTATGTA
Source organism: Stenella coeruleoalba (assembly GCF_951394435.1). Classification (NCBI taxonomy): domain Eukaryota; kingdom Metazoa; phylum Chordata; class Mammalia; order Artiodactyla; family Delphinidae; genus Stenella; species Stenella coeruleoalba. The sequence goes on from NC_137168.1 coordinate 3,707,448, forward strand.
CAAAGGAACTGCCCATACTTGCACGTAATTAATCTGTAACAAGGGATGCAAAAATAATACAATGTGGAAAAGAGAGCCTCTTTAATAAAAGCTGTTGAGAAAAGTGGATAGCTACATGCAGAAGAATCAAGCTGGACTACTCTCTTCCACCATGCACAAAAATAAACTCAATACATATTGAAGACTTAAATGTAAGACCTGAAACAATAAAAATTCTAGAAGAAAACACAGGCAGCAAACCCTTTGACATTAGTAGTATTTTTTTTTACACACATAAAAAAGAGAAATTTTATTTCTCTTCTTTTATTTCCCTCCTCAAGGGAAATAAAAATAAACAGATGTGGTACTACTTCAAACTAAAAAGCTTTTGCACAGGGAAGGAAAATACCAACAAAACGAAAAGGCCCCCAATGAATGGGAGAAGATATTTGCAAAGGATATATCCAATAGAGCGTTAATATCCAAATGTAAAAAGAAGTCACACAACATCAAACAAACAAAACAAAACAAAACCCCACAAACAACCCAATTAAAAAATAGGCAGAGGGGCTTCCCTGGTGGCGCAGTGGTTGAGAATCTGCCTGCTAATGCAGAGGACATGGGTTCGAGCCCTGGTCTGGGAAGATCCCACATGCCGTGGAGCAACTAGGCCCGTGAGCCACAACTACTGAGCCTGCCCATCTGGAGTCTGTGCTCCGCAACAAGAGAGGCCCGCGCACCATGACAAAGAGTGGCCCCCGCTTGCCACAACTAGAGAAAGCCCTCGCACAGAAACGAAGACTCAACACAGCCAAAAATAAATAAATTAATTAATTAATTTAAAAAAATAGGCAGAGAATCTGAATAGACATTTTTCCAAAAAACACATACAGATGGCCAACAGACACATGAAAAGATGCTCAACATCACTAATTATTAAGGAAATACAAATCAAAACCACAATGAGGGATCACATCACATCAATCAGAATGAGTAGTATCCAAAAGACAACAAATCACAAGTATTGGCAAAAGGATGTGGAGAAAAGGGAACCCTCATGCACTGTTGGTGGGAATGTAAATTGGTGCAGCCACTGTGGAAAACAGTATGTGGAAAACATACTGTGGAAAACATACTGTGGAAAACAGTATGAAGATTCCTCAAAAAATTAAAAATAGAACTACCATATGATCCAGCAATTACACTCCTAGGTATTTATCAAAATAAAAACACTAATTAGAGAAAAACATGCATCCCAATGTTCATTACTGCAGGACTGTTTACAATCACCAAGGTATAAAAGCAACCTAACTGCACCATACAGATGAATAAAGGTGTGGAATGTTAACCATAAAACAGAATGAAATATTGCCATTTGTGACAACATGCATGAACCTAGAGGATATGAGACTAAGTAAAATTAGTCAGAGAAAGACGAATACTGTATGATTTCACTTACATGTGGGAAAAAAAGGCTCCACCTCACTAGTATTCTGACTGACGCAAAGTTAAAGCGACAATCAGAAAACATCTAATCCCTGGAAACTGGAAGAAATTAAACTGTTAAGTCTTTGGCAGTGCTATGAAGAAACAGAGACTCACAATTTAGTATCAACTAAATACAACCACTGTGGAAAGAACTTGGCAATTCCCAGTAGAGCTGACAATGCATATATATACACTTCAGTGTACCAATTCCATTTATATCATAAACCCAAGAGAGAAGAGTTATGTACAAAGAGAGCAGCACTGTTTTGAAAATTCAAACAACTTAAAACTTAACTGTAACTATTAATGAATAAATAAGCCACGGCCTATTTACTTATTAAAATACAAGTCTACTATGAAATTAGACTAGGAGTTTCTCAAACTTTTCCACGTCAGAACTCCTGCATAATTTTATAAAATGTTGTACTGAAAAATAATAAGAATGGACTGTCCATATTCCTATCGGGTGAAGAATATGAAAAAGAGGAGAATAAAGCAGGCAGGGAAGGTTATCCTGAGCTCCCATTTGGACTTTGTACCTTTATAATGTGGACACAGTATGCCTTAATATTTATACCCTTGTCCATAACACAGTAACTGTTTAAGCTAATTCCAATTGGAAAGTTATTCAACTCCATATACATCTCTGCATTCAGTCATTCAAATAATATTTATTGGAAATGATGCCCATGCGCCAGATCATTTTGCTAAGGGGACAAGGCAGGATGAGAAACTGTCTCTACAGTTAGGACCTCAAGAAAACAAAATATAAACTAATAGAATACAACAGCTTCAATGGTAAGTTAAAGATGTCTGTATTGTTCTATGGGACACGAAAAGAAAAGCCTGGGAAAATAAAGTCACAAACAGAAAGAAATCAACAAGCAGGAGTTGTTTTAGGGATTCTATGAAGAAACTGCTTTTTCAGCTCATATTATTGGGCACTTAATATGTATCAGATACATTTTATTTTAGCCATATTGAGTATGGAGTGTCAGGAAGGCAAATGAGTTGTTCAGCAGGCAACGAGAAATGCTAGGTGAGAATCTCAGACAAGAGGAGACAGCGAAGCCAGAGAAGACTGGAGAAAACAGGATAGAGGACTGACGTCAAGGGAGATTCCACATGAGGTTTTAAAAAGAACCACAGCAGAGACAGAAGGCACAGAGTCTCTGAAACACAAAACACTTTTATGTGACATACCAATTGTACTGTGGAATAGTCTCGTTATTTGGGAAATAATGAATTTAGAAATAAGTGGGGGGGAAAGAAAAGGACTGATGATTTTTAGAAGATTAGAGAACCTAAGAAAATTTTAAGGAGAGAGAAATGAGCCAGCAGAGTGTCTGGGAAGAGGTTAAGCAGAGCACCTGGGCTTGGAAGGAGAGCACTGCAGTAAAAGAAATGGAAGAAAGCCTAGGTAGAAACAGAGCAAAAGCATGAAGCTAAAGAGAACAATCATTTACATCAAATGACCATCTACCTTTCTCAGTTAAGTAAAAGAATAAAAAGACTTCAAAAAAAATTTGAAAGACTGGAGTTGACATGAGAATTTTTTTTTAAAGTTTGTAATTGCCACAATGTGCTCAAATACAAATAACACAAAGATTATTCTGTGAGAATACAAATTAAATAGGATCAGAGAAACCATTTACAAAAAGTGCTGTATGCTTTTTAAAAAAAAAAAACTGCCTCTATTTGAAAAATACACATAAATTAAAACAGCTGGCTAATACCTGTCATCAGAATCTACCCCTTCAAGCAAAAAACATCATATATTTAACCATTTCTGATAGAAATGCTTTAAAGTCATACACTTACCTGTCTTCTTAATTATACATTTGAGTTTAATATAATCATTATCTTGAACATCCTTTGTTGCTGTACTGGAACATCTGCTTCTGCTGTACTATGCAGCATACCATTCTATCTTCTCAGAGTTCTTTCTGTTTCCCAGCTGTCAAGATATAAAGCAACTATTTCTACAGTTTATGTTCATCCTTCACACCTCAACAACTAGGCTGCATTAGCAACTTGCTTCCCATCTGTCTCCTTCAGTCCAGTTTCTAAGTTTTCTAAACATGGCCATTCATGATAAATGTGATAATCTTTCTCATGGAGCATCACGTGTTGAAAGATTAGGAAACACATGCTTTCTGAAACCTGCATCTAGGACATTCATAAATGAAAAAACAAAGTTTAAAGCTTGGTTCAGAGAAGAGTAATAAAATTATTTTCACGATGCGGTTGCCTTCACCGGGGGAAGGAGGTTTGCACAAGGCCATGTCAAGGTTATTTATTGTATTTTTAGGAATTACTCTTCTGTTTTTTCAAACCTACTTCCTAAATTATTCCTGTAATGTTGTACCATGGTTAACTAAAATTTTGTTCACTAGAGGAAATATAATAATTTTGAGCAAAACGTTACTTGATGTTAGAACTTAGGATAGAAAAAAAGGAGCAGCTGTCAGGCTACCCTGGTGGTGCAGTGGTTCAGAATCCGCCTGCCAACGCAGAGGATACGGGTTCCATCCCTGATCCAGGGAGGATCCCACATGCCATGGAGCAACTAAGCCTGTGCGCCACAACTACTGAGCCTGTGCTCTAGAGCCCAGGAGCCACACAGCTACTGAATCCCAAGTGCCTCAACTACTGAAACCCGCGTGCCTAGAGCCCATGCTCTGCAATGAGAAGCTGCTGCAGTGAGAAGCCTGTGCACTGCAAGGAAGAGAAGGGAGTGGGGAGCTCACTGCAACTAGAGAAAGCCTGGGCGCACCACCAAAGACCCAACGCAGTCTTTATTAAATAAATTTATTTAAAAAAAGAAAAGAAAAAAGGAGCAGCTGTCAAGAACACATGAGTCATTCAAGAAGCAGCAATACTCGATAATTTTTCTAGTAAAGAAAACACTGATCAACTTACTACTAGTTTTCATTATTTCTCAACTTTAAAAGTTCTCCCCAATGGTTGGAGCCAGAACTGCTAAATAAATACGAAGCACAGCTTAGGTGTTCCATCAGTCTACCTCAGAATCTACCTTTTCTAGTCTCAATTTCCAGTATGCCGCTACCTATACATCCACTCTAGTCAAACTTTAAATATGTACTGTCTTCTGAAGAAGCTTCAAACTTAAAATATGCCCTTTCCCTACTTCTATCTCCACCTAATGAAGTCCCACAAATTTTCAGTAAGTACCTTCCTAGAATTCCTCCTACTTCAGGGACCCTTTCCGAATGCTCCAAATGAAGACCTCGCATTCCTATGAAACCTTAGCAGTGAACTTCTTGCAGGCATCATCCGATTTTCGGAACTTTTTCAATCTTTACTAGTACAACGCAAAGCTCACACAGGCTTAAAGAGTTCACCAATAAACTTGAATAATATACAATGTAAAGTACTGTAAAGAATGGGACTGTACCTTAAGACTTTTCAAATAAGACAAAATCTAAACAGCAGCACGGTACAAAAACTCGTAAATAATGCATCACTTTATCGTACTTCAGTAAGAAAACCCCATTTCCAACTCTTACTATATACTGTGTAAAATTATCACTAGTCGCTTAAACGCAAGTTTCCAACAAAATTTTTTCAGCTAAGGAAAAGAAGACTTCAGACTTTTAATCGCTTTCGAAGTATCTGTATCCTGCGGCACAAAAAAGAGTTACGAGCACTTTTTTCCCATCAAATTCATTTTTTATTACTGAGATACTCAGGGAGGCAACTGGTGGAAAACCTAAAGATAGGCACGTCAAGGTGCATGTATGACTTTACTTAAGTAAAAATAAAATTTCCTAGATTCTCATTTGCCTTCGTGAGCTCAGGTGCCTAGGCGGTCATCGGCCCTAACCACCCTAGAGTGGCTTCAAGGGCGGGGGTAAGGCGCGAGGTCGTGATTGCCAGCAGCTCGGCTAAAATACAGCGGAAACTGCAGCCAGCCAGCAAGCTGCGGTAGGCAGAGCAGGAAAGAGGCGCTGCCGCCGAGCGCCTGGAGCCCGAGGGCTCATCACGACTGGAAGGACCACGGCCGTTGTAGGCAGCGAGCACGCCCCCTCCGCGCGTACACGCTGCCGTGCCGGGCCGCCGGTACCCGCCACCCGAGCCGCCGCCGTCTGCTCTCCGACCCCACCTCACGGGCTGTAGCGGAATTTCGCCTTCAAAAGCCACCTTCAAGATGGCGGCTCCCCCTCCCAGCCATCCCCTGCAGCAGGCGTAAATCCGCCGCCATCTTGTCCCCCCTCGCCCCCCCCACCCCGTCTATATTTACATAGCGAAAATCGGGCAGGCCGGCCAGCGGCCTTCACCTCCCGGCTACAGCCCTCGCCTCCTTGCCAGGCCTCACTCGCGCGCGGTGCCCGGGCCGGCCGCGGCGCCAACCCGATGCCCCTCGGCCGCCTCCCGGGCCACAGGGAGACCCTCCCCCAGATCCCGCCCGGTAACAGAGCGCGCCTCCGCCGCTGCTCGGGGCAGCCGGGCTCCTTCCCGGGCCTAACTGCGGCCTCCTTGGGGCCTGCTCGCCGCCGCACGCCACACCGACCCGCCTAGCGCGTAAGAGCGCCACACGGGCCGCCGACCAGGCCGAGACCAGGCCGTCCCACTCGCTCTAGGCCCCGCAGCCGCGGCCGCGTCCCAGACTCACCAGACCCGGGTGCGGGCGCTCGGCGACGGTGGCGGGTGCCGCAGGCCGGCCTTTCTCTGGAGCACTGGGCCGGGCTCCGGCTGGTGGGGCGGGCGGAGGGAGGGAGGAGGGGCCGAGCTCGGAGCTGACAAAAAGCGGCCCAGCTCCCCGGCACGGGCCCGCCGTCAGCACGTCACGTCACCGCCTGGGACAGAAACCCAAGAAAATACGGAAGGGTGAAGTCCCCTCTTCGGCCCGGTTGGTCCCTCGGCGCCTCGTGTCGAAGCCACTCAGGCCTTTCGACCTGAGAGTATAGTTGCCGTGCTGCGGCGGGGTCTCCGGCGGCCTGACTGACAACGTTCCTTCCTCCTCCTCCGCGCTCCCGCCCGCCGCCGCCGCCGCTGCCGCCGCCGCCTCCGCCGCACACGCGCCACTGCCGCCGCCTCGGCCGTAAAACCCACGCAGGGCCGCGGTCCGCCAACCCCGCGGAAAGACAGGAGGTCCGCACCTGGGCGGACTGGGTTCTGCCCAGAGACGTACCGCGTCTCGGTGCGGGTCGTGGCCCAGGTACTTGCTCGAGTTGTTTGCAAGCTGTCAAGACCCAAGCCTGCAGAAAATGTGTTTTCTTCATCCTTGTAGCTAGAAAATTTAGCAACCCCCGCCGTACCCTTCCTTCGCTTAAAAAGAAAAAAAAAAAAAAAATTGAAATAAAATGAAAATAGACTTGCCACTCTGAATGGTTTGTGGGCAAGAGGAGCAGGCGGCTTGTTCTAAAACTACCAAATATTTTCATTTTTAAAAGTTAGAGAACCTGATATGAATGTAATGTGGGAAAGGATTAAACTTTGAAAGCGATTTTGCACATTTCAATGAACAATTTTTAACGTTTCGTTAATTTTCTATGTGCCTTGTGTTTGAGGATTTCTGAACCTATTGAAATGTAAGTCTTGTGTATTTGTTTCATAAATAACGCTTTTTTTTGTATTTCAGTATTCTTTAATAAATATACATATATACTGGCAGAATTGGCTATGGATTTTTTTTTTTAAAGCAAGCTACATAAACAGCTCTTTAAACGTTAAAAAGGCCTGAAAGGGAAAAATTTGATTAAACAGACATTTATCAGCTCCGAAACCATGTATTTTCTGTTTTTATTACTTTAAATTTCTCTGCTATCTTTCCATACTGAACTTGGGGTCCAAACTTCGAAAGATGGTAGTAAAAAGTGAAAAAATGTTGCCTTTCTCTATATTAATCTGGAATCCGACATGCTGTATTTCCTCAGTATGGACCTAAACGATAAAGACATTTTAAATAACAAGGAATACAAAAATAACAGAGCCAACAGAATACAGGTGGAGAAATCTCTTTAAATGTAGAGGCTAAATATTTAAGTTTTCTATCATACATATTGTCAAAACTCCCAGAATGCAACTCGTCCTTGCCTCACATACATTAAAATCATGAAATGCTTTGTAAAAGGAAAAACAGAGGTACAGTTAGAAATCTCTGGGAAAGTCTCTGGGTGATAGTTTTCCATTCAAGTCCATAGCTTAGTTTTGTTTTTGTTTTTTCTGAGTGACTAAATATCCTTTCAGAAATCACAAAAGACAACATGTCATTATTGTTTATAGAAAACTACAAAAGGCTGTGATAGAATATATTTTCACAGAAAGGTGAAGAAAAATATTTTTTCAGGTGAAAAAGAACTAGCTTAACTTCAAATATAATTAACATAATTTCAAAATAATGACAACCAGTGTTTAAATATTTTCCAAAGGCCTTGTTTAATGTTATGGTATGCTAAGAATGGGGTCTGACATCATCCTTTCAACTGTAGTTAACATAATCAGAACACAAGAAGATAATGTCAGTATTCTTGTTAGATCTCCCATGATTATAAAAAATACTAGTAGGACCATCAGTATAAAGCACTTAAGAAAACAGTGGCCACAGTAAAAAGAAAAAGATGTTTCCTAATTTCAGAGTTAAGTAGTAGTTTAGACAGTGTTATTTTTATAATAGCCTTTTAATATTTCATACATTAAAAGATTGTTAGCCTTTGATAGGATACAAGTGATGGCCTAATTATATTTGTTAGATAGACCATTATTAGAATTCAAGAAAGATTATTTAATAGATGACTATACATATGAAGTCAACTATATTACATTAGCTTTTTTAAAATGCAAAGTCATTTGTATTTCAAATACATTTATGGATAGCAGTAAAGAAATACCACTGTATGACAAATCATTTTACCAGAAATACATGTAAAAATACAAGATACTTATGATAAAATGAAGAAGTATGAATAGAGATGTGAAATTGTTTAACATTATAAAATATTAAAGTAGTTACAGTAAGACCTTTAGTACACCTAACATCACCGTGAGTTTTAAAGGATCTCCTACATTCTATCTTGTATTAAAATTATTGATCATTGTTTTAGTATTAGGGGAGGGGCCTACAGAATTCTGGACACAGAGTGACGAAGATGTGCTTGGTTCTTGCCTTTGGGGAACTCCATATAAGAAACTGCGCCTGACAATAAAAACCTTCAGAAGTGCTTTCACTTTCACAAAGAAATACAAGAAAGGAAAATTTAGAAAGACTGGCAGTGGTTGAGAGTCCGCCTGCCAAAGCGGGAAACGCGGGTTCGTGCCCCGGTCTGGAAGGATCCCACGTGCCGCGGAGCGGCTGGGCCCGTGGGCCATGGCCGCTGGACCTGCGCGTCCGGAGCCAGTGCTTCGCAGCGGGAGAGGCCACAATAGTGGGAGGCCCGCGTACCGCACGAAAAAAAAAAAAAAAAAAAAAGAAGCTTCCACATTTTTAGGGATTTGTTATTGCAGCATCCCACTTCTCAGTACCCATAATCTGTATTAGTCAGTGTTCTCCAGTGTTGACCTATAACAAACCCAGTTATTTCTTCAGGAAAAAAGGGGAGGGGTTTTGAGATCAGCATAGAATTGCTATTCACAGTCTGCAACCATGGGTGAGCCACACACAAGTTCCAGGACAATAAGCAAAGGAGAACACTTCTATAGAGGGGAAAAGGAAGTTATGAGGGCTGTAGTAAACAGAGAGCCCATGGGCTTTCATTGGCTGAGTTCTTGCCAGGGAAGAAGAGGACTCTTTCTTCTTCCTGCTGGGGTCTACTATTTTTGCAGAGCATGAGAGCTTCCCATTCCAGTCTCTCAACTTCATTATACAGAGGTTTCTGTTTATTAAAATTTTTCATTTTCCCCTTTGATCAAGATTTTTTTCTGAAAGCATCACTGATCAAAAGTCAGCTTTTCTAGTTTCAGCAGTTTTGTCCCTCAGGGTCAGGAAGGACCTTTCCTGGGTGTATTTTCTCACATCAGTCGGAATGTGTACAGATTGGAAACGTACTGAGGTCATATTCAAGCAATAGGCAGGGGTAGGAAGGAGAACTCTCAGGGGTCTTTTATCTAAAGTTCATATGTTACATAGAGCATAGACACTGCAGACCATCTAAAGCAGTATGTCATCATCAGAGGTTTGGTGACAAATTTTCATCAGTCCTGGTCTGGATGTCTTCGGAAAGCTGTCTCATCAGATGTTTTCTACTTCTATTCCAAGAAATCTTTAGTTTAAGGTCACCAGATAATGCACAGGTCCAGTCAGCGTTCAGTGCTTTTTATTTTTAGGTGTGCCACGTGAATCCAAGAGTCTTTCCCTGGAGATTGATGCCACACGGTTGTTTAGCTGTACCTGATAAAGGTCCCTCCACTGAGTTGAAAATAATCTTTCTGAAGGTATCTTTTCCAAGACACAAAATCTCTAAGTTGCAAGGTGTGATGCTTAAGGTCTTCATCTTCAGAGAGTGCACTGTGAAAATATTGCTCTATGAAAACATGGTTATTTGTAATAGCAACACTTGGCCTTACAGGATATTGAGTAATTCTGGTAAGAGGTTTTGAGGGGATCTATGAGAATCTTTTTTTTTTTTTTTTTTTTTGTGGTATGCAGCCCTCTCACTGTTGTGGCCTCTCCCGTTGCGGAGCACAGGCTCTGGACGCGCAGGCTTAGTGGCCACAGCTCACGGGCCCAGCCGCTCCGCAGCATGTGGGATCCTCCCGGACCGGGCCAGGAACCCGTGTCCCCTGCATTGGCAGGCGGACTCTCAACCACTGTGCCACCAGGGAAGCCCTATGAGAATCTTGATGGGAGGGGTGGCTGTGAATTTTGCCAATACCAGCTGGAGATTTTGCCCATACGAAGGTGGTAGCTGATTCAATAGGGACAAATGATCAGCTTTTCCAGAATGTGCTCTCGTACTGACAGAGACGCAACACATAAAAGATGTCAAAGGGTCATTTAATTCACCTGGTTGATGACTTTGATGACTACTGTCAATTCTAGAATTAGTTTCCATTTTGGGGAGGAGCAATTCCAGCATGATGCTCCTGTAAGAAGTCTCTGCCTAATACATGAAAAGCGGTGGAGGAAGCAGTGAGAAAAGGGTGTGTGTCTCTCAAAGCTCCCGAACAAAAGGGCATAGGTTCAGAGACAGGAACCTCTTGAGGTTCGTTAGAGATCCCACTCTGAAAGATTTCAGTGATCCAAGGCAGGGGCTCTTGGTAGTAGAGGGGTAGAGCACCAAGAGTGTGGCTCCAGTGCCAGTTAGGGCCGGAAGCAGGTTCATCCTGAGTGAGGAGAACTGCTTCCCCAAGCTGCTTAACAGGGAGGAGTGGGAAGAGCCCCTGTAGTTCCTCAGAGCTCCATCACTGAGAACTGGGAGGACGTGAAAGGCTGGTTACTGGGTCAAGGTGCCTGAATGCCTAAATTAACAATCTCTTTTTCAATCTCTGCCTCTTGGCAAAAACAGTAGAAACTAGAGGGATTTTTTTTTTTTTTTTTTTTTTTTTTTTTCATTTAGGAGACTTCATTTGCTGGAGTTGAAGATGAAGAATTTCAGCAGTGTTCCTTTTAGGTGGCTTACCTAGAAGGTGAGAGAGCTGGTTTACCAGATTAACTAAATCTGCGTGGACATAGTTTCCCATTCCATCCTGGTCCTTTTAACCACAAGGGGAAAACAATCCTTATTTAGTCCATTAGTAAACAAGAGTTAAAAGCTACCCAGGGGAATCAACATTTAAAGGAAGAACAAGAATTCAACAATTATTTGAAGTCAATTGTAATAGTCATGAACAGGTTCATCAGATTTTGTGTGCGAGCCTGAATTTCGTTACAACCAGCAGGCTTTGGAAAAGCCCTAGGAATTTCTCCATGAAGTTGCCTGATGACCGTCTGAGCGTGATCATATAATAAGTTAGTGGGCTCATCTCCCAGTTGTAATTCTAGAGACCTTTGAGGACTTTCCCAATTAGGGGTTTTCATCTGAGGCTGGGCATGCCCTTCACAGCACATTATCAGCTGATATAAATCAGAGAAACTAGGTTGGTAAGTTTGAATGAATATATTAATTTTGTTAACAAATCTATGAGAGTCTTTGGTTATGTTAGGAAAATCTTTGACTATGGCTTGCAGTTCAGCTTTAGTCCAGTGAGAATAAGAAATTAAGGGTTTAGCTTCTGGATCCTTAGAAGGCTTAATTTTAAAGGGACAAGTTCCGATGGGTACAGAGGAAAAGGGGGTGGGGAGAGTTTCAGGGAAAAAGGAAGTTTGGTTAATAGAATTAGTATAGAGGATTTGAGGGTATAGGGGAGGCATAGGTACAAGAAAAGGAGGAAGATGGCACGGAGGCAGAGCCTGAGACAAAGAAGCCAAGGAAGAGAAGCCTGAGGCTTTGGAAACCATTTTATCTGTCTTTATCATTTTCTTGCCTCAGTTAATCTTAAAAATCTCGTTTTGCAAAGAGGAAATTTTAGACTGCTGATAACTTCTGGCAGCTTCCGAATACAAACTGAAAGAGGCATTGCATTCAGTTTTGGAAATTTTAGAGCCACTGTAGTCCAATTCAGTTTTAAGAAAAGTTAAGTTTGGGTTTGTTCAAAATTAGCAGAAAATTAGTTTGGGGTCTGCAACTGTGACCGAGCCATTTGTACATCCCACGTAGCACAAGAAGGAGAATACTTTTATAGAGAGGAAAAAGAAGTAATGGAGTGCTGTAGTAAACAGAGTTCAGGGGTTTTCATTGGCTGAGTCCTTGCCAGGAAAGAAGACAAGTCTTTCTTCTTCCTGTTGGGCTTGCTACCCCTCAGAGTGTGCAAGTTCCATGCTGGCCTCCCGACTCCATTTAATTTTTTTAAACATTAAAAAGAAGAAGCAAAGATAAACAGTGAAAAAATGAGAGACATACAGAGACAGAGACACAGAGACAGGAACAGAGAGACAGAGAGAGAGAAAGACAGATTTATTTTAAGGAAATGCCTCAGGAGATTATGGAGCTGCAGAAGTCCAAAATCTGCAGTGTAGGCCAGCAGGCTGAAGACCAAGGAAAATGTTGATGCTATGGTCTGAAGGCAGCCTTTTCCTCTTCAAGCCTTTAACTGATCGATAGAAGCCCATCAATATTACGGAGGGTAATCTGTTTTCCTAAAAATGTTAACCTCATTTGAAAAAACACCTTTACAGAAACACGTCAAATAATGCTGGACCAAATATCTGGGTAACCTGTCCTAGCCAACCTGACCCATAAAATTAACTATCACCCTAAGCATGACTTATAAAAATTTGTCATTTACCTTGGACAATGAGCAAGTTGCATGTTGTGCTGTAATTTGCTGCATCTATAAAATAATATCAAGTATAAATTTTAACCTGCATATTTAATCCATACATATTCAGCAAATAAAATTAGTTTAAAATTTTGATGGTCAATGAGGTGATTTTCAAGCAGTATTTTTCACACTTGTTGAATAAGGTTATTTAATTTCTAAAAATCACCACCAGCTTAATTATACTTTATAGTTATAAGTCACAAGGGATGAAAAACTAGCACTACTAAATAGGTAAAAATCAATATATGAAGCCTAGAAAAAATAATCAGCAGCAATAAGCACCGCTCATACATGGTTTGGGGCTTTTATATATCATTTCCCACAAAAAGCAAACAGCTTTCCTTAAAGAAAAGACAATTCCCTGGCTAGGACATCTTATACCATAAATTAAGAAAATAAAGTATTAAAAATTAGTAGTGTTTCTAAACATGTCACAACCCAATAAAAAGAGGATTCCATTTGCTAAAGATGAGAATATTTGTATCAAAACTATATTAACTGCAAAAGAGTCAAATATATCAATGGTGTCCACATTTATGAATTTATAGTGACATTTCAAAAAATGATCACTTTTGATAAAGTAGGCAAGAATATACAATGGAGAAAAGACAGTCTCTTCAATAAGTGGTGCTGGGAAAACTGGACAGCTACATGTAAAAGAATGAAATTAGAACACTCCCTAACACCATACACAAAAATAAACTCAAAATGGATTACAGATCTAAATGTAAGACCGGACACTATCAAACTCTTAGAGGAAAACATAGGCAGAACACTCTGACATAAATCACAGCAAGATGTTTTTGACCGACCTCCTAGAGAAATGGAAATAAAAACAAAAATAAACAAACGGGACCTAATGAAACAAAAGCTTTCTAACAGCAAAGGAAAACCATAAACAAGATGAAAAGACAACCCTCAGAATGGGAGAAAATATTTGCAAATGAAGCAACTGACAAAGGATTAATCTCCCAGATTCACAAGCAGCTCATGCAGCTCAATATCAGAAAAACAAACAACCCAATCCAAAAACGGGCAGAACACCTAATTAGACATTTCTCCAAAGAAGATATACAGATTGCCAACAAACATATGAAAGAATGCTCAACATCATTAATCATTAGAGAAATGCAAATCAAAACTACAATGAGATATCATCTCACACCAGTCAGAATGGCCATCATCAAAAATCTACAAACAATAAATGCTGGACAGGGTGTGGAGAAAAGGGAACCCTCTTGCATTGTTGGTGGGAATGTAAACTGATACAGCCACTATGGAGAACAGTATGGAGGTTCCTTTTTAAAAAGCTAAAAACAGAACTACCATACGACCAAGCAATCCCACTACTGGGCATATACCCTGAGAAAACCATAATTCAAAAAGAGTCATGTACCACAAAATTCACTGCAGTTCTATTTACAACAGGACATGGAAGCAACCTAAGTGTCCATCGACAGATGAATGGATAAAGAAGATGTGGCACATATATACAATGGAATATTACTCAGCCATAAAAGAAACGAAGTTGAGTTATTTGTAGTGAGGTGGATGGACCTAGAGACTGTCATACAGAGTGAAGTCAGTCAGAAAGAGAAAAACAAATACTGTATGCTAACACTTATATGTGGAATCTAAAAAAAAAAAAGTTCATGAAGAACCTAGGGGCAGGATGGAATAAAGACTCAGACTTACTAGAGAATGGACTTGAGGACACAGGGAGGGGGAAGGATAGCTGGGACAAAGTGAGAGAGTGGCATGGACATATATACACTACCAAATGTAAAACTAATAGCTAGTGGGAAGCAGCCGCATAGCAATGGGAGATCAGCTTGGTGCTCTGTGACCACCTAGAGGGGTGGCATAGGGAGGGTGGGAGGGAGACGCAAGAGGGAAGAGATATGGGAACATATGTATATGTATAACTGATTTACTTTGTTATAAAGCAGAAACTAACACACCATGGTAAAGCAATTATACTCCAATAAAGATGTTAAAAAACAAAAAAAGATTGCATTTGGAAAATGCTAGAGAACATGTTATTTGAAAAATGCATGATTATAAGCCATTCCTACAATGAAAGAGGAAATTCTGTCTTTACAGAGGTATTCCAACTAATACATTAAGAAGGACTGAAGTAGATATTTCACCTTAATCTAACCAATGATCATCAATGGCTGCTTAAAAAAAGAGGAACAATTAGATATTTGCCTCGTGATGACTATACACAATACCACCTATGTAGTAATTTGTCCTTCATCACCTCACCCTAAAATCAAACCTCAATACGATCAACCCTGTAGATTTAACTATTTACCAATAAATACAAGGGTTCAAAGAAGCCAAAACCATGGGGGTATGATGATTCATAGGGATTAATTCACGAAATCCAGATGGTAGGAAATTTGACAAGACAAATGACCTGCTTTATTTATCAATTTTTTTCTTACCTTTGTATTTGAAAGAATTCTTGCAGAGACGCAAATATTACCAATACTGGTTGCTGCCTTCTTCACTCTTCTGTGGACCCACATCATAACATATATTTTCAAAACCACCACCATTGGGCTTCCCTGGTGGCTCAGTGGTTGAAAGTCCCCCTGCCGATGCAGGGGACACAGGTTCGTGCCCCGGTCCGAGAAGATCCCACATGCCGCAGAGCGGCTGGGCCGTGACAGCTGAGCCTGCGCGTCCGGAGCCTGTGCTCCGCAACGGGAGAGGCTACAACAGTGAGAGGCCCGCGTACCGCAAAAAAAAACAAAACAAAAAAAACAACCAGCATAACTAAATAAGCAAAAGCAGACCACTTATATTTAAGAGAACAGCAATAGTTCTCAAACTGTCAAGGGAAACATGCTGGTAGAGATGCATATTCCAGAGCCCTAACTTCTACGGACAAGAATCAAGTTTAACAAGCACAGATAATACAGACAAATGGCCCAAACACCAAAGACACTGAAAAATATTAGTACATATTTTAAGACCCTCTTTGACCACATTTATAAGACCTTCTCTTGGAGTACAAAGAGGTAAAATTGCTGGATTTGGCACATTTGTACTATACTAATGACAACACTAATATTCATTCTCTTTTGTAGAATATGATGGTTCCTAATTCTTTACTTCTTGACCAGTTCTTTTAGTTCTTTTTTGGAGCGATGAGGGTTCACATTTTTACAGGGGGACGCAGAAGGGGGACTCTCCTCTGTCAATAAAGGTTCTCACAGTTTCTTCAACAATGCTAATAAGCTTGAGCCTTGGAGGTCGAGTAGCTGGGCACACTAGGCATGTTCTAATCATCTTACAGGGGCAGTGGGCAGTTGCAGGGTGTGGCCAGGTTGGACAGGATGGTATATTTGGTGTAGAAGATTAAGGGGTTGAGCAGAGTTATAGTCATGGCTATACTGGTCTCATTGGTGGCCTCTTTGGCCAATAGCCAATTTTTTTTTTTTTTTTTTGGCTGTGCTGCACAGCTTGTGGGATCTTAGTTCCCTGACCAGGGACCAAACCCATGTCCCCTGTAGTGGAAGCATGGAGTCCTAACCGCCAGGGAAGTCCCAAATTCTTTTTTTTAATTTGATTTTTTAAAATTGAAGTACAGTTTATTTACAATGTTTCAGGTCTCCAGCAAAGTGATCCAGTTATACATAAATATACATATGTATATGCTTATATACATAAATATACATACGTACACATATACATTATACATTCTTTTTCAGATTTTCTTCCATTACAGGTTATTACAGAGTATTGAGTAGAGTTCCCTGTGCTATACAGTAGGTCCTTGTTGTTTATCTGTTTTATATTTAGTAGTGTGTATGTATTAATCCCAAATTCCTAATTTATCCCCCCCCCCACTCCTCAGCCAATCCTTTTGCGAAAGCCTGGAATCCTAAACACTACTGGCCAATTCTTGATATGCTCATATTTTTAAAAATTTTTAAATGTCAATCTGATAAGCATGAAATACTAACACTGTTGTTTTAATCTGGTAATCTTTTTATTTTCATTAGCTACTTAGTTTCACTCTTCTGGACATTACTTTAGCATAAACTTTATACTTTTTTCTCTCTCGTGTTGCTCTTTTCTTTATTATTTGTAGTAATATTTTATACATTATGAATGTTAAACCCTTGTTGCTATGTATGTTACAAATATCTTCTTCCTTTTATGGAAACCAAGTTCCTCCGTATTTTCAGGACTTTGCAGTTTTAACACTAAAAGTTCTGTTCCCTGTGAATTCCCGTAATCCCAAAGCAAACCATGACAGTAGATCCCACAGCCACTTGTCTTCTACTTGGTCTAACAGAGTTTTTCAAATTGAAATCAGAATCACCTGTCCATAATTCAATTTCCAGATAGTCTAATTTCATCTGGGTGGAACTTCAGACTATGTTTATTTTTCAAAAGCTCCATCAGATTGTATTAATGAGTAGCAAAGTAAAGAACCACAGATCTAGGGTGTTGCATTCTTTATGTGTACCAGAATGCATCAAAGCACATTGCAAGTAGCAGATGATTTTACAAAGTTCTTGCTTTATTTCATACTTTTGAAGGTATCTAACAGGTTAAAATATATACAGGAATACATATCTCGTTATTTTGCTCTTTGCACACATTGATATTTCTATGAATTGAAGGTGTGTGGCAACTCTGTCCTGGCAAAGTCTATATTGGTGCCATTTTTGCAACAGCATTTACTTACATCATGTCTCTGTCACATTTTGGTAATTCTTGAATATTTCAAACTTTGTGATCACTGATCTTCGATATTATCCACTGCAAAAAAAGATTATAATTCACTGAAGGCTCAGGCGATGGCTAGCATTTTTTAGTTATAAATTATTTTTAAATTAAGGTATGTATATTGGGGTTTTTTAGATACAATGTTATTTGCACACTTAACAGACAACAGTATAGTGTAAACATAACTTATTTATATGCACTGGGACACTAAAAAAATTTGATTTGCTTTATTGCAGTTGCCAGGAATTAAATCCATGGTATCTCTCAGATATGCCTATATAAAATTTCTCTTACTATACGTAAAGGTCAAACTTTTGAAAGTCAACTGGCTTATGGTGGATTGTGCAATCTTTAACTATCATATAATCAAATCACTTTCAACTTACATTGTTTCCTTTTTTTAAGTCATGTTTAAGAAATCCAAAGTTTTCCCAGGACTCTATAAATAGTAACTCCTTTATCTTCTAGTAAATTTTATTGTCACTTAATTCTTTAATCCATTTGTGTACATGAAGACTTTATTTTCATTTCTTTCTATATGGAAAGCCACTTGCTTCAGCATCATTTGTTGAATACTATACCCTTTCACTATGTGTGGTGCCAACTCTATCACAGTAGTATGTATTTATAGTTGCATGAAAATGTCGCTATGCTTCTCCTCTGGTATACTGATATATTCATTTGTCCCTACATAAAAGCCATACTTTAAAAATTACTGTAGGGCTTCCCTGGTGGCGCAGTGGTTGAGAGTCCGCCTGCCGATGCAGGGGACACGGGTTCGTGCCCCGGTCCGGGAAGATCCCACATGCCTCGGAGCAACTGGGCCCGTGAGCCATGGCCGCTGAGCCTGCGCGTCCGGAGCCTGTGCTCCGCAACGGGAGAGGCCACAACAGTGAGAGGCCTGCGTACCACAAAAAAAAATAAAAATAAAATAAATAAAAATTACTGTAGCTTTTTTATAAGTTTTTATTTTGTTAGGTTAATCGCTTCCCTATCTCTCCGCCCCCCAGTTTTAATCTCTGCTTTCAAAATGGTTCTCCTTAGTCCTAGAAATGGAAACATAAATCTAAAATTTAAAATTTCAAACATCACAAGATATGCTAACGGAATTTATACTGCAGTAATACAATTATAGACTTAATTGAGCCTTTCCACAAGTGAACTTGATCTATCATTCCAAACTGCCTTTCTTACATATATTTTAAACATACTTTCCAATTTCTTTTCATAAAAATCACCAAGATCTTTATTTAGGCTTACTGCTCAGTTATCTTATTATGTTACTGTTAGGAATGAGTTGGTTTCTAAAGTGTATTTTAAAACAAGTATTACTTTATATGAAAGAAATGAAATTAGAATTGTATAGAATGAGCAAACTCCTAAAGTTTTACCATTGTGAACGTTTCACAATGTATCTGGTAGCTAACATTTCACAAGTTTTTGGCAGCTAAACATCACAACAAAGAAATTTCTCTCTATTCCTATCTTGCTAAGAATTTTTTATTACGAATGAATGTTGAATTATCATACTTTCCCTCCTTTACTCTGTTCATATAGATCTGCTATAAGTTTTTACTAAAGTTAAGCTATTCCCTTCGCTATGATGAATTCTACTCAGTCATAACTCTTTGATTGCTCCAATGAAGTCACCTACTATTTTCATGTTCGTGTTTTTAAGTAATGGTTGGTTAATTGTCTTTTCATGTGTAAGATCTCATTTTGATAACAAGGTTATCTCAAAGGTTAACTTCTTACATGGGTTGGGTGTAATTCCCTTTTAAATTACTATCTGAATATTTAGGACAAGATACTGTTTTCTTATAAGCTGGGCAAAGTTCTGCTATAAAGCCTACTTTGTGTGCATGTATTTGTGGTAGAGGATTCATCAATTTTTATTTCATTTTCATTTCTTGATTCCATTAGGAACTCCATATATTTTATTTTTTTAAATAAATTTATTTTTGGCTACATTAGGTCTTCATTGCTGCATGCAGGCTTTCTTTAGTTGCGGGGAGCAGGGGCTACTCTCTGTTGCGGTGCGTGGGCTTCTCATTGCGGTGGCTTCTCTTGTTGTGGAGCACAGAGGCATGGGTTCAGTAGTTGTGGCACACGGGCCTAGTTGCTCTGCGGCACGTGGGATATTCCTGGACCAGGGCTCAAACCCATGTCCTCTGCATTGGCAGGTGGATTCATAACCACTGTGCCACCAGGGAAGCCCTACAGATTTTATTTTTAAATGGCCTATTTGTGAATTTTAAAATGTATATTTATAAAGTGATTCAAAATATACATGTTTTTCAATCTTTATCAAATATATCATTTTCTCTTTTATGACTATTATTCTTTATGAATTCTATATTTACCCATCAGTGATGCAAGCAATTAGTCAATTTTTTACATTCTTTTAAAATATTAATGTTTAGTATCCTTGATTATTTTTCTTGGCTGTCTTTTATAAATTTGTTTTATATTTTCTTTTCACTCTTTTCTATGCATTTATCTTTTGTCATTTATAGAAGACTGCTAATTGTCCAACATCTTTTCTCTCCACAATTTTATCTATAATTTTAACAGAATTGTAGTTGGACACACGGCTTTGCAAGTAAAAGTCACATTTCCCAGTCTCCTAAGATACTATCTGATTCATCATCACAAAACAAAGTTCTAATAGAATGCAGAACAAGCTATTATGTGTCTTTTCAGGGTCTTGCCTTTCAAATAATTGCATGCACAGACCCTTGTTCTCTTTCACCCTTTCTGATGGCTGATGTGTGATAGCTTTTTTTACAGCTGTCCTGGAGATGTAAATTAAAAAGCTGATATTAAGTTTAACATGGCTGCTTATCAACCTTTAACTATTCCCCAATCATGAATCGATTTATGAGGGAAAAACAGAGTTCTTCATTTCTACCTATCTAAACTGTGTATTTATTAACATATTTGGCAGTGTTTTTAATAGAGGTACATCACTTGCATACTAAATTATTAGTTCTTTATCCAAGCACTTCAGCTTTAAAACAGAAACTTTGATCAATCTCAGCTTTAAAACAGAAATTTTGATAAATCCCACTTTTTTTTTTAACTGTTGGTTCTAACTAGTTCATTATTTTCATTTTTGTTTCTTCTCTAACTAGTTAAGTATTTTGGTGTATTCTTAAATTTTGATACAGGGTCAGGACATTGCTATGTTTTTACCAATTATTCATATCAAATGATACCACTTGAAGCCAGAGAATGTACCCTTTATCAGTGCTGCTCAACTTTTCTGCAGTAAAGAATTACCTTTAATTTTTAATTTACCAACCTACTGTAGGCTGATGCTTTTGTAAAATATTATAAAAATAAATTAAAAGTGAAGGGAATTAGATTCAGACAGGAAAAATACTTCGTCAATAGCTATAAAAGTTTCTAAGCTCTTAGTCTCAATTTTTGTACTATCTTGTCATAGATGGGTCAGAAAAACTGTTCATAGATTACATCCCTCCAAAAATCATAGTTCCAGTAGCATCGGTCTATATAATATATAAACCATGTAATACAGACTTACGTTGTATGATTAAAAGTTAACAGTTCTTGCCATAAGAGCTCTTGAAAAGGTATGACATCTTTTGAAAAAACAATGACTCTTGTCTAATTTATTTCTTCTTTTAATTTTCATAAAAGAATTTGTATTTATAAAAGTACACTTTCAGGGCTTCCCTGGTGGCGCAGCGGTTGAGAGTCTGCCTGCCGATGCAGGGGACACGGGTTCGTGCCCCGGTCTGGGAAGATCCCACATGCCGCGGAGCGGCTGGGCCCCGTGAGCCGATGGCCGCTGAGCCTGCGCGTCCGGAGCCTGTGCTCCGCGGCGGGAGGGGCCGCAACAGTGAGAGGCCCGTGTACCGCAAAAAAAAAAAAAAAAAAAGTACACTTTCAGAAAGCAACAGACAACAGAATAGGGATAATCTTTATATAAGCATACTTTAGTATAAACTGTGGTACACCCAGACAATGGAATATTATTCAGTGCTACAGTGAAATGAACTACCAAGCCATGAAAAGACAGGGAGGAAAGTGAAATAGAAGCACTAAGTAAAAGAAGTCAATCTGAAAAGGATACATTCTGTGTGATTCCAACGCTAAGACACACTGGAAAAGGCAAAAGTATGGAGACAAAGAGAAGATCACTGGTTGCTAGGGATCAGGGGAAATTTACAGCGGTAAAAGCCTAAATTTTAAAAAAAGTCTCAAATCAATAATCTAACTTTACACCTTAGGGAATAAAAAAGGCAGAGGTTCCAAAAGCTGGTAGCACAAAGAAAGTAACAGTAGAGAAGAAACAACAGAGAAAAGCAATGAAATCAAAAGTTGGTTCTTGAAAAGATAATAAAATTGACAAAAATTTAGGCAGACTGACAAAAAAACAGAGCTCACGACTACA
Organism: Stenella coeruleoalba; assembly: GCF_951394435.1. Classification (NCBI taxonomy): domain Eukaryota; kingdom Metazoa; phylum Chordata; class Mammalia; order Artiodactyla; family Delphinidae; genus Stenella; species Stenella coeruleoalba. The sequence goes on from NC_137168.1 coordinate 3,729,406, forward strand.
ACAAATGAAAATGGGAACATTACACAAACCCTCCTTAAACTTTTACCAAAAAATGAGTAGGAAACAGTTCAAAATTCATAGCACAATACCAGCATTACAGTAACAAGAAAGCCAAAGATATCACAAGAAAATGACAAATCAATACCTCAAAATATGAATCAAAATATGACATTTAATCAATACAACATACCATATTGTTCTGGGGTAAATTGTGTCCCCATCCCCCAAACGCAGAATAGTACTGAATTTGGAGATAGGCCTTTAAGGAGGCAATTAAAGCAAATCGAGGTCATTGGGTGGGCCCTAAACCAGTGTAGTGTTCTTATAAGAGGAAATTTACAAAAATAAAGAGATATCGGGGAGGTACACACACAGAGGAAAGATCTGAGGAGAAAGCATCATGTGGCCCTCTGCAAGCCAAGCAGAGGCCTTAGGAGAAACGAAATCTGCCAACACATGATTTCAGACTTCTGGCCTCCATACCTATGAGGGAATAAATTTCTGTTAAGATACCTCATCTGTGGTACTTTATATGATAGCTGCAGAAAATGAATAGTGATACCTCAGTATCAAAGGGGGACTGGTTCCAGGAGCCCCTGCATATTCCCAAATCTTGGGTGCTTAAGTCCCTTACAGAAATGATGTAGTACAATCAGTCCTCTGCATCCATGGGTTTCAAAACCTGTGAATATGGAGGGCTGACTATATATTTATTGATAAAAATCTGCATATAAGTGAATCTGCACAGTTCAAACCCATGTTGTTCAAGGGTCAACTATATAATCTTAATTCAATCAATATAATATATAATATCAACAGAATAAACAGCAAACGTCACATGATGAACTGAACAGATGCAGAAAAAAACATAAAATGCAAACCTTTTCACAATAGAAACACTCAGCAAAGAATAAAAAGGAACTTCCTAAATTTGATAAAGAACACCTACCAAAAGACAACAAAATCATTATACTTAATGGCAAAATACTGGATAATGTTCTCTTAAGTGTAAGAAAATAATATTTACTCTCACCACTATTCAAAATTGTACTGGAATTTCTAGGTGGCTAGGCAAGAGAAAGTTCTAGAAATCAGACAAGAAAAAAGGCATCCATACTGGAAAGGAAGAAGTAAAACTTTATTAGAAGATGACATGATCTTATAGTTAGAAAATCTTAAGGAATCCACTAAAAAATCTATTAGAATTCATATATGAGTTCACCAAGGTTGCAGAATACAAGATCAATATACAAAACTCTATTTTATTTCTATTGAACAAAAAATCCAGGACTATACAATGGAGAAAGAATGGACTTGTATACAAGTATCGAATCACTATGTTGTCTAACAGGAACTAACACAATATTGTAGGTCAATTATATTTCAAAAATAAACCAACCAACAACAAAAAAAACAAAGTCACAGAAAAAGAGAGCAGATTTTTGGTTACCAGAGATGGGGTGGGAGGAGCAAGAACTCATTGAAGGTGGTCAAAAGGTACAAACATTTTTAAGATAAATAAGTACTAGGGATGAAATGCACAAAATGATAAAAATAATTAAAATTGCTGTATGTTATACAAGAAAGTTGTTGAGTTTTCATCACAAGGAAAAATGTTTTTTCTATTTCTTTAATTTTGTATCTATAAGAGATGATGAATATTCACTGAACTTCTTGTGGTAAACATTACATGGTATATGTAAGTCAAATCATTAAGCTGTACATGTTAAACTTACACAGTGCTGTATACCAATTATATCTCAATAACACTAGAAGAAAAAAAGGAAAAAATATGCTTCTAAGGACACTATCAAAACAATGAAATCAACCCATAAGAGAAAATATTGCAAATGACATCTGATAAAGCACTTGTATCCAGAGTATATAAATAACTCTTACAACTCAGCAAGACGAATTAATCAATTAAAAAAAAGAGCAAATAATCTTCAGTCGTATGATTCAAGTCAGGACCACAATAAGCTATCACTTCTCACTTACTAGGATCAGTAGAATAAAACAGTGAAGTATGAAAAAGTGTGATGAGGGTATGGAAATCAGAATTCTCATATATCACTGGTGGAAATGTAAAATGGTACAGGTACTTTGGAAAAAAATCTCAGTTCCTCAAATGATTAAACATAATTATATGATCAAGCAGTTCCACTTCTTGGTGTATACCCAACAGAAATTAAAACATATATCCATTCAAAGACATGTACATGAATGCTTATAGCATCATTATTTATAAGTCAAAAAGTGTAAACCAAGTGTCTATCAACTGGCAAATGGATAACACAGCGTGGTACAGTCATACAATGGAATGTTTGCCCATAAAAAATGAAATCGTATAGATGAAGGTCCATGCTATAACAGCAACAAAGGATGGAAACATGCTATGTGAAGATGCACAAAAGACCAGATTATGATTCCATTCACATGAAATGTCCAAAGCAGGGAAATCTACAGACAGAAAGTAAATTAATGGTGTTTAGGGCTTGTCAAGGGTGCATGATATACAGAGAGAGGAATGGTGGGTAATGCTAAAGAATACAGTATATTTGAGGTACGGAAATGCTCTAAAATTGATTGTGGTGACTGTTCACATAGGTGTGAATACACTAAAACACCACTGTTTTGTATAATTTAAATGGGTGAACTATATGGTATGTTAACTGTATTTCAATAAAGTTATCTTTAAAAAGCTTCATAGGTATTAAAGGAGAGACACAAATATACAAATAGAACTGGAGACTTCAATATTCCTCTCAAAAACTAATAAACAAGTAGGTAAAATATCTGTAAGGATACAGACCTATGAAGCACTGTCATTTTGACCTAATTGACAGTTAAAGAAGTATTAAGGTTTTTAGTAGAAGTGATACCATCTTAGGCCCATACCATTACTCCTGTCTTTCGCTCAACCTACCCAGTATGGTTCAGTAAATCACTTCTGTTGTCAGGGGCTTTAGTTAATTGATATTGTTTACAATGGCTTGGATACAATGATGAAGACCTTTGCTGACATATTCCCAGCACACACCAGACTAGTTACCCAACTGTAAACCTTGACTTAGGGTTGCACATCCTGTTTCTAAGCATGTACCCCGATACCCTAGATTAACTATAAAACTGTCCTAATGGCCCCTCGATAGTGTAGAGTGCAGCTGCAAATGTTTATGGACCACTGTCTGATTCAGGTCCCACCCGCTAGGTTACCCTGTAATAAACTGAACCATTAATTATATGAAGCTGTCTGTCTCATTTTTAGTTCTCAGGATGCCTTCTCAGTTCAGTGAGCACTTTTTATTCCCTCCACCCTCCATCAAAAGCATTCCTGTCTAACAGCACTAAACATGTACTTTTCAAGCGCATATAAAATATTCAAAATATACCATATTCTAGGCCACAAAACAAACCTTAACAAAGTTTAAAAATAAAAACAAAATGTACTTTCTTGAGCTACAAGGAAATTAAATTAGATACCGGTAACAGAAAGATATCTGGAAAAATCCCAAATATTTGAGAACTAATCAAATACTTCTAAATACTCATGGATCAAAGAGAAAGTTACAAAGGAAAAATTTTATATAAATTAAATATGAAAATAGAACTTTTCACATTTGTGGGATGTAACTTAATTAGTACATAGAGGGAAATGTATAATACTAAACGGTGTGTTAGGGAGAAAACTAAGCTTCCAACTGAGGAAAAGAGAAGAGTAAATCAGATTTAGAAAAAGGAAATGGATAAAATATTTTTTAAGTGCAGAGATGAACACTGAAAAAGGAAAACAATAAAGAAAAAAGCCAAAGCTGGTTCTTTGATAAGATGAATAAATTCATAAACCTTTAGTCTAGCTGAGTAGGAAAAAAAAAAAAAGGCTCAAATTACCAGTATCAGGGATGAAACTAGTTATAACACTACAGACTCAAGTGTAGCCAGAAGATAATGGAATCTCATGAGTAACTTCTACCAAAAAATCCAGAACTTACATGAAATGAACAAATTTTTGAGACAGAAACTACCGTAACTCACTCATGAATAGCTTACACTAAAGAAAGGAATTTAAATTGCAGGTAAGGGCTTCCCTGGTGGCACAGTGGTTAAGAATCTGCCTGCCAATGCAGGGGACACGGGTTCAAGCCCCGGTCTGGGAAGATCCCACATGCCGTCGAGCAACTAAGCCCATGTGCCACAACTACTAAAGCCTGTGTGTCACAACTACTGAAGCCTGCATGCCTAGAGCCCGTGCTCCCCAACAAGAGTAGCCACCACAATGAAGCCCGCGCACTGCAAGGAAGAGCAGCCCCCACTCGCCACAACTAGAGAAAGCCTGCACACAGCAATGAAGACACAACGCAGCCAAAAATAAATAAATAATTTTTAAAAAAATAAATTGCAGGTAAAAATATTTCCATAAATATGAAAAAAAAAGAACTCAGATGGATTTTATGGCTTTGACTGACTTCCTTCACTTTAGCAAAAATATCAGTTCTGCACAAATTCATCCAAAATGTTGAAGAGAGAATACTTCTTCAGTTCATTCTAAGTCAGCATGCCTAATTTAAAAAATTAACTGAAAAAAAGAAAAATTCATACTAATAGATGAAAATCCTCAACTAGAAAAAAGAGCAAACTTAACCTGACTTGTCTAAATAATTATTTCATTTACAAACATTACTCCTCAACTCTTCCCTCCTCTCGATACTTCAAAATTCTACATGAAGTACATTTAGTTTTCCATTCTACAAAGCACATTTTTCCAGGAAGATTTACTTTGAAGACTGTGTTCTCTGAACAGTGAAAGGACATTCAATTAATACATCTGCATAAACAGATGTCTAAAGTTCTTTAGCTAATACGATCATTTTCTGTAAAAGAACAGAAATATTAACTATAGAGTAGGCACACATATGAACAAGCATTTTTAAAACTGCCACTCTGAGTGTAGAGTGAGAGGTAGGTTGATGAGAGTATATAAACTTCTTAACTTTACTTTTTTCACTCCTAGTACTAAAATCTACAGTGTTTTAGACTTACGTTGTATCATTTAACAGCAAAGTAATAAAGAAGCCCATCTAGGTGAAATTTTATCTTGGATGTTTAGAATCCAAATTATTATCACCATTGCTACCATCACAAGTAAAAATATCCTTCATCTGTTACTATTTTCTTTTACTTAATTTTTTGTTTTGGGGCCTTTTGCTCACTTGTTACCTGTATGAGCCCTAAAAGTTTGCTGTACTTTTATCAGGCAAACAACAAATACAGAAGAAATCATCATCCAAAGTAACATTTTTCACCATTCATGACTTTTCAGAGATATTAAAGGAGAAATGGTAGGGAAAGCTACTATTTTTTTCTCCCCTCATGATTAGCCTTTGAAATCACTACCTGCTTCCAACTCATTTCATTTTTCAAAACTGGTCTTCCATGGCCACAAATAATTACAGAATGAGCAGTGGACCTTTTGCTTCCCATGCTTCAACTACATGAATTTTTCACACAAAAATAATTCATACAAAACTAACTTTAGAAGAATTATTACATTTTGAGGAAAGATTATTTTTTAAAAAAGCTCTACATATTCTCTCAATGATCTTACTGCCAGCTAAGTACTACTTTAAATACGGAGCTTATGATCTGTAGCATGTCTTTGATTTGTTGTTAATGAACGAATAAAAAACCATAGGCTATATCCTAGTTATGCTGTAGAAACCAAACTTAAAAGTGCTTTTGTTCATTGTATCCCGTGCTCACACAAATGTAAATATTCTCTGATCTTCTATGAAAATAAAATTCCCAAACACTTTACTTCTGGCTAAAATTACTGTTGAAAGCAAAGGTCAAATATTAAATGATATGCTAGGTAGATAATAAAATTATGCTGGCACAGCTATACTAATAGCCAGTAAATTATACTAGCCAAAAACAGTATTAGACATTTATTTCCTTATGTTGAAAGATGCACTTAAGTCTACTTTATCTGCACTTACTCTTAACAGTAACAGAATAAGCATGTTATAATAAGCAGGTAAAAACAGTAAGAGAACAAGTAATAAAAGGAGCAGAGGAAAAAAGAAGTCTTAAAAAATGAAAAGCTCTTGAATGACAAATTTACAAAAGTTTATCTCACTGTCAAATATAAACCACGGCACCCAACAACTGGAAAATACACCTTCCAAAAGAGGCATGTAATTTCATGGTTAAGGGTATAAACTGTGGAGCCAGATTATTCATGTTTGACTTCCAATCCTTTACTTGCTAGCTGTGAGACTTGGGCAAATTTCTTATCTTCCTTATGCCTGTTTCTTCAATGGTAAAATAGTGATACCTGTACCCAGCTCAGTGGAACTTTGTGACAAATTACTATATATAAAATGGGACAGTGCAAAGCACAAGCAAAGCATGCAATAAATGTGTAGTAGTGGGGTTTTTTTGCAGGCACAGGTTAGATTGTAGCAATTTTTAATATGAATTTATGAAAGGACTTCAGTGGCTCTGTGAGACTACTGAAATCACACGCAAAACTTTAGACTTGAATGCAATTTTCCGGGAGATAAAACTGTTTTTGCTCTTAAATTTATGACCTATCTGCCCCAAGAGCCTAAATGTTAATACTGTGTTTATGCTTTTCTAAAAATAATATACTCAATATTGGAAAATAGTTAAGCCTCCCAGGCTATGATATCTCAAATTATTACTTTTTAAACATAACTGGTTAGTGATCAAGTCAATTCAATGTATGTGGGGTAAGAAAAACAGATTAAACACTTCCTTTGGCAAACCGCTTATTTTTATTTTTGGCAAACCGCTTATTTTTATTTTTTTCAAATGTAGATTAAAATCATCAATATGTCAATTTTGATAATCAGTAACTTCTAGTGAGTATTTTAAGAAAGAAAAATACTTGCTACTTGATAGAAAACAAAAGACTAGTATTAGAATCCATGTTATAATTATATAAACTGAACAGTTAAGATAAAACATAAAATTGGTTTAAGCTTCCTATGTTTCAGTCTAGGAACACAGTAAAGGGAGGGAAAGGTTTGTGCATGTAAATGAGCACCTATGCTCTAAAAGGACAATTTAATTTGAAGCTGTTAATTTTTGTTCTAAGTTTTAAAGAGAAAGCAAAATAAAATATGGCATAAAAAGGAAACCTAGTTTTGAAGGAGACTTTGTATCTTCAGGTTTTGACTGGTACAACCACCCTTCAGGCCCAGAAATACTCATAGACAAATCATGAAAAAATAAGAGAAAAACTTTATTTCAAACAGGGTCAGTGGTATGTATGTATGCTACAGAAAAGGCTGGTTGTAACAGCAGTTTCATTTCAAACCTGAATCGATGCACAAATGTGACAGTTTAATGATCAATTACTGCTAAAATGTGGATTAAATCCATCAACATGCCAATTCTGACATCTGTTATAGACACTATTATTTATTTTAGTAGTAGAGGCTAATTTTTATCAGAAGAAAATGAAAACAACCTTACGGTTTCTACTAATGTAATGAACTGTATCCCCAGTATTGCTCTGAAATTATACCACTAGGCTGCTAAGAGAAATTCTAACTTCATCCAAATGTATTATTTAACTGATAATCTTCAATCATCATCTACTGTTGGCTTGATGGTTACTCCTCTTCTTATCTGACCCCAACCAATTAAACTGAAAAATGAAAATAAAAGAAATCATGAATTTTAAATCCATTTCATTAGCATTACTATAAAATGTTGATATATCTAATTTTACTACACTCTCCTCTAAATTCAAACTTGTTCCCATAACATGTTCTATTAAAAAAAGTCTGTATGTTACCTTCTTAGATTCCTAGAATCGGACACATGGATTTTCGCCATCAGGAATGACAAGAAAAGCAAACAAGAAGTTTCTGTCACACATATGCTCATGTTTCTCTAAAAAAATATACCTATCCATTCAGAATCAGCAAACAAGAGCATCTCAGTTCCCCCAATGAACAATGCCAATAGACAAAACACATCAACTTAAATTAAAAACAACAACAACAAAAGAAACCCAACGCATTATCAATTCTTTTTTCCTTGAAAAATGCCTCTTTCACAGCATCTCAACATATCATAATGGCTTTAAAGGGAAATAAGAGAAAGAAGTGAAGAACTAGAATAGGTAGTCTATAAACAAATTACTCTCAATAGCAGAGGGATCAAAGGCCCCTCTAGTCAACAACCAGACTGGATTGATACCACAACTTTACTTTCTAGAACAAAACCCACCTAAACATGGGTAAAAAATACAATTCTAAAGAATATAAATGAAGAAGAAAGTTAGCAAAAATGGGGAACTTGAAGGTTCCAGATACCTGTTCTCCTATAGAACCAAGTAATTAACATTCTGAAAAAGTAGTTTTGTGGATCTGCAGCAGCCAAGCATATGCCCAACAACAAAAAAAAGCCACACGCAAGATAGAAAAAAATTTGTGTAATTTTGCTCACCCAATGCAGCATAGCCAAGAGGAACCCAACCAATTCCCAGTTCCTCCCATGGGACAGAAGGGAAAGAACAGAACTTGTTTTCCAAGGTCTAGTTTGTCTGGGGGTTGCTCAAGGGACTAGTTTCTGTCTTGTCTGACTCTGAGTACCCGGAGAGCTGTGGCATGGTTGCATCATCAGGTTGAAGACTCCAGAAAGTGGGAGTGTGAGACCAGGTGAGTAAAACCTTCAGAAGGACTAAGGGTGCCTGGGGAACAAAGGATTATGAGCAGAGAAATACAGTAAAGTGAGGTCACAGAAGAAGCAAGGGTGAGACTTGAAGAAACTAAGACATATAAAGCAGTTGTCTACATGAAAATATTGGACAAAAGAACACAGCTCCAGGGAAGATGCATACCCAGAAAGGCCTGAGAAGACAATAAACAGTCACACTCGGTTGATCAGTGAAGATTTTTTCCTTCAGTCTTCAAAGTCTATAAGAGATGGCTTCTTTTCCTTCCTTTCAAATGCCCAATTTTAAATAAAAGATCACAGGTATACAAAGATACAGGGAAACATGAACAAAGCCCCTGCAAGAGAACAAAATAAATCCCTGGATACTAAACCTAAAGATGCATAGGCCTTGGACCCACTTGAGAAGGACTTTAAAACAACTGTCTTAAATACTTCCAAAGAGCTAAAGGAGAAATAGAGACCTAAAAATATAATGAAATACACAAACAAAAAGAGAATTTAAACAAAGAGAGTTTATAAAAATAAAGAGAAAAAAAAACTAAATAGAAGTTCCAAAGCTGAAAAATGCAAGGACAATTGAAAAACTCAACAGATTAATAAAACAGCAGATTGGAACAGTATCAGCAAACAGACAACAAATCTTGAAGATAGGTCATCTGAAATTATTGAGTCTGAGAAGCAAAAGAAAAAACAAAGAAAAGTAAACACCAACTGAAGTACTTATGGGACATCCAGAGAATCAACACATGCATTATGGGAGTAGCAAAAAAAAAAGAGAGGGGCAGAGAGTTTATTTGAAGAAATAATGACTGTAATAGTTCATGAATATATATAAGAAGCTCAAAACCCTCCAACTAGGATAACCCAAAGAGAAGTGTATCAAGGCACACTGTGATCTAACTGTCCAAGTCAAAGACAATGAGAGACTTTTAAAACTGCAAGAGAAAAGACAGTCAGTACATATAAGGGAACTTCCTTAAGATTATCAGTAGACTTCTTAGCAGGTAACTTGCAGGCTGAAGGACAGTGGCATGATATATTCAAAGTGCTACAAGAAAAAAACTACCAACCAAGGACACTATCTTGAAAAACTGCTTTCAAAATGAAGAAATGAAGACTTCCACAGATAAAAGCTGAGTGATTCATTATCACTATATCTGCTTTTAAAGAAATGCTAAAATAAGTCCTTCAAGTTGAATTGAAAAAATACACAGCAACACAAAGACCTATGAAAATATAATGCTCACTTGGTAAAGGGAAATACACAAATATAAAAACCTGTATTATTTAATTCTGGTGCACAGAATCTAAATGACACAAATGTAAGAAGTAATGATAAATACAATATGCAAATATGTAATTCATTTGTCACATCAATAGCATTAAGTGCATGAATAAATATTTAAAAAGAGTAAGGTACTGTATGTAACTGAAGTTAAGCTGTTAGCAGTTTTGAGTAAAATGTTTTAATGTTTAAGTTTTTATATGTAATCCAACAACAAGAACAACAAATCTATAGAATATACACAAAGGAAAAATGGTGGGGTGAAGTCATAAGAACATAGGAACAGGGAATTCCTGGTGGTCCAGTGGCTGAGACTCAGCACTTCCACTGCTCTGGGCCCAGATACAATCTCTGGTTGGGGAACTAAGATCCCACAAACGAACACAAGAATGAAGCGGAGGGCTTCCCTGGTGGCGCAGCAGTACAGAGTACGCCTGCCGATGCAGGCGACATGGGTTTGTGCCCTGGTCCGGGAGGATCCCACATGCCGCGGAGCGGCTGGGCCCGTGAGCCATGGCCGCTGAGCCTGCGCGTCCGGAGCCTGTGCTCCGCAACGGGAGAGGCCACAGCAGTGAGAGGCCCGCGAACCGCAAAAAAAAAAAAAGAATGAAGCGGAACAGAATCCCACTGGCCAATGTGGGTTATGAGCACCAAAATAAAAACAAACAGCGACGGATCATAACCCACTGTAAACAAGTAAATAAACAGGAAAAGAGGAATGGCAAATGATAAATGTAGAGAAGCACCACAGTTATGCTATCCCCAGAACAAAGCACAATTCAAGCAAGAAAAATCAAGTGGCAAAGGGGTAGGCAATTTGATGAGAAGCAGGCTATTTGCAGTCTTAAGGGTTCTCATCATAGACTTCATTAGTGCAAGCATAAAAAGAGAAACTTTACAAAAGAAAAATCAGATGTCTTGACTGTATGAACAAAATTAACCTCACCATCTAGGTGCAGCCAGATATTCTGTGCCCTTGAGATTCCTGATAAAGACACAGCACAAACTATATAGCATTTTGGTTTATAATAAATAACCTGAATCTAATAAGACAAAATATCAAATTCAAATTGAGGAAGATTCTATGAATTAACTGGCTTGTATTGTTCAAATGTCAATTCATGTTCAGACAAAAACGTTTAAAAAAGTTCCATATTAGAGAGACTATAGGAACATGAAAAGGAAATGAAATATGTGATCCTGGGGTGAAGCAAGAAAAATTCAATGAAGTACAATGGTGAGACAGATGACAAAACTAGAAAGAGGAGTTCAGGTTTTTGTATTTTGTCAACATTAAAAGTCTTGAACTAGCTGTATAAGAGAATATCCTTACTCTTAGGAGATACACACTGAAATATTAATAACTCTAGGTTATGCAACCTACTCAGTGGTTCATAAAAACTAAGGTGTATGCTTATGTATGTGCACATGTAATAATATGAATGGTGTACATATATAAAAAGTCAAAGAAAATGGAAATATTAATTCGGAATTGTTTGATTTTATATAGATTCTGTCTGAGATTAAAGGAAAGCCAGTTGCAATACCTGGAGTAAAAAAGTGAACTGCAACTTTATAAATCAGTGCTGGAAATATAGATTTTAGTGATCCAAATACACACCTGAGAATTAAAGCCATGAGAACCACTGAATTCAAGGACAAATGTGTTTGTGCGTGTCTATAACATCATTAAGAACTAATATACCAGAAGAAAATGTGCCGTTGCTCTTGAATGAAAGGTGGACAAGTTGACAAACTTACCGCCAGTGTTTCTCAACTCTTCGGCTAAGGGCTATTTTTTCTCCCACTTCTGTGCACACAGGATTAGTGAGAACTATTTTACCCAAATCAGCCTTTACTGCACTAACTCTTCCTCCTGTTGAAAGGGATCCTATGTTCACCATAAGCACTTCATTCTTAGATAGCTTTTGCACCTAGGGAAATAAATTAAGAAAAAAATCCTTAAATAAAGGAACGGCTTTCCAAAATGAAGTGAGAATTTACCAAATACTGCTAGAAATAAACTATGAAGGAAAAAAATTCTGCACAAATTACATTATAATGGGATTTGAACTATGTATGTGTCCAAACAAAACAAAATGTTAGTTATTTGGCATTTACTGAATATACACAAGGTCTAATTCTAAGCTACTTAGTATAGCATAGATCAGTCAATGAAACTCTTAAAATTTTGAAGAGACTTGCAGCAAAAAGAATGTACAGGGACTTCCCTGGTGGCGCAATGGATAAGACTCCCCGCTCCTAATGCAGGAGGCCCAGGTTTCATCCCTGGTCAGGAAACTAGATCTCACATGCATGCCATAACTAAGAGTTCACATATCACAACTAAGGAGCCCAAGTGGTACAACTAAGGAGCCCAGCTGCTACAACTAAGACCCGGTGCAACCAAATTAATTAATTAATTTAAATAAAAAAAGAAAAAAGAAGTTCAATATTTCTTGAAAAGTGCAGCAAGACAATAACAAAACACATAGTTTAGTGGGTTCTGAAGGCCTAATTCCATTCATGTAATGTTAACTCGGTACTTAAACTTCCTGGCCGCTATAAAACTGGATAACACCTACTATCGTAATTATTAACTGTTACACTGCCTACTGCTGTTGTCTATACTTACAGTCTCATGTCAAAATTCAGACCAGTGTTTTTAAGGGCTTCAAGTTTCATTAAGTCAGAGGGTAAGAAATATAAATATTAAAGGAACTCCAAAAAATTGACATGTAAATTTTATAAGCACTTAATTCACATCCAGAACAATTCCTTTCACATGACCATTGTTTTTTCCTAACATAAATAGGACTTTACAATCATACATACAGAATTTTGAGTACTGTACGGATTGATACTCAATCTTTCAAGAAACAAAGGTAAAAATTTTAAGCAACCCATCAACCAATCCTAAGGCCTAAAGAAAATGTGGAGAATAGAATCTGATAGCAAGAAAGAGATACAAAGAAGACTTAGTTACTAGAAAAAGCCCAGTGTTAAAAAGTTAATATAAGAATTCTATATCACTCTTTTGCCACCTGTTTCTCTCCCTAAGCTTATTATATCATCAGATATTTTAATGTCAAAACATGTATTATGGATCTGATTCCTTTTAAAATGTCATTTTCCTACTGCTGTTTAAAATAACTCTGAAATGAAACTGCTGGGACACTGCACACTTAAATACATTACAAATTTATACTTTCTCAAAAAAGGTTAAAGTGCTTATTTCTGTGTATCTTTGCCAACAAAATCTTACTTTTTAAAAAGAAGTGTATTCTAGAAATATTAAGTCTTTGTAATATGTGCCACAAACACTTTTTTCCATTAAAAAACAAAACAAAACTCTGGCTTGGTTTATGGCTGGTTGCTACAAAGAAACTTCCAGATTATACACCTTTTCTTTGTTTGTAATTCCACTGTGTAAGACAATGAAACAAAACTGGTTGAAACATCATACTTTGTCTCATTTACCTTTGCTGCTTTTTTGTCTCCTTCTGTGCGTACACCAAGAAGTCGTCTAAGTAGGAAATAGGAAATTTCCAATTCTGTGAAGATCTCAGGTAAAGCACCAACTGCACCAAGCACCTGCCCCACCATTCTGTCAGCCCGGCACAAAGTGGGGTCAATTTTTGTTCCAACTCCTAATACATGATATAAACATTACATATTCCAACTTGTTTTTTCTTAAAATGTTTGTAAAGTTAGTCAAACCAGTACAACAAGTCTCTACATATTGTAACCCTGTTAACTCATACCATGTAACAGCTACGTAACCAAAATCCCATAAATTCCTAATTAAAATCCCTGCTTTATTTAAAAATACAAGAATGGGAAAAAGTGTTGCTAGAAATTCAAGACTAAAAAAAATCTTCTTGATTTAAATTATAAAGAAAAAAATTATAAAGGTAAATGAGATATCTGCTTACCTCAAAAGAAATTTCATTTAATAAGATATTGTTTTAATAAAGATTGAAAAGTACAAAGTTTATAATGTTTACTTCAAGTTATGTTTGTACATTGATGCAATAAAAAGTTACAAGAAAATGTTCTCTGAATGTCCCTATTCCTAAACAAACAAAAACACCAACCGAACAAAAAACTGCACCCACATCATATACAGAAAACAGGCAAATTTATAGGCAACCTTGCGTTTGTAAAAATTTACATAAAAAGCAACCAAGAACAGTGTAAATAAAAGAGTATAATAATATATTCAATATTAAATCATAAAAACCTGGTTACTGAACTTATTCATGAAACTAAAATGTATTCTTTATATATAAAAGTATCCCCTTTTCCCCACCCCACCCTGTGGCAACGCACGACTTGTGGGACTTAGTTCCCCAACTGGGGATTGAACCCAGGACCACAGCAGTGAAAGCATTCAGTCCTAACCACTGGACCGCCAAGGAATTCCCTAAAAGTATTTTTCAACAAACATAAAAAATCATTTTATAATGATAATCAACAATTCAACTACATGTATACCTCCCATCCACTCCTTCATATTCAGTTAAAATATCTAATCAGAGATACAGACTCTCAGATAATCCATTTCACACAAAGTGACATGAATAGCCACTATCAAAAGAATGTAAGTGAAATCCTTACCAATAAGACCCCCTGGAGCAGCATACTGAAGATCATTGTGTTCCGCGAAAAGTGATATAATTTTGGAAAAGATTGGTTTGCACATGAGTTTTCCTTCACTATCTTTGGAAACAATACCAGGTCTGACTTCTATCTCCTGGCCCACCTGAAACATGCAAGTGAGTAATCAAAATATGTGGGGCAACACAGTTACCATTTACATGGTTAAGAGTCCTCACTGGTAGATTGCCAAACACAATAACCAGTAAATTATCTAGCAATTACCTAGAAGATATATATGCTTTAAAGACATACTTAAAACATAAAACAGGAAACAAAACAATAAGTGTTTTTAAAGTTAATTTTGAGATTTTGTTTTTACCATTTTTTCCCCCCTAGATAACAAGAGTTCAAAATCAAGTTCACCTTTAATACTCCTTTTAAAATACTACCACCAGCCACACCACCTTTAAGGTCATCAACTTCACAGCCAGGTTTGTTGACATCAAAGGACCTAATAACTGGGAAGGGGATAAGGAAGAAAGGAAAGAAACCATAAGGCTCATCATGTTATTTAAATTAGATGTTTAAGTTAACTTACTATTTTTTTTTTACAAAAAGTAGCCAATTAAGATCTACACTTCAGAGTTGAGTTTGTGGGGAAATATCATTATTCCAATGCTTACTGTGCTCTTAACTATTGGAAAAATGAAAATAACTTGATCAGTTAAGTGACATGTTTAAGCTTTATCTATCTTTTGGAGTCTAATGTGACTGTTACAAAAGAAAAGACAAATAAATACCCTTTATGTATACAGTTAAGTGAAGGGATGACTGTTCTGGGCTGAATTATGGCCTCCTTCCCCACAATTCATGCTGAAGCCCTAACCCTTGGACTCAGTACCTCAGAATCTGACTCTATTTGCAGACAGGGTGTTTAAAGAGGTAATTCAGGTAAAATGAGATCAGTGAGGGCCCCTAACCAATCTGACTGGTGTCCTTATAAAAGCAGGAAATTTGGACAAAGAGGTACCAGGGATGCACACACAAAGAGGAAAAATCATGTGAGAAAAACCATCATGTGGCCCTCTGCAAGCCAAAAAGGAGAGGCTTCTGGAGAAACCAAATCTGCCAGAACCTTAATGTCTGACTTCTGGCCTCCATAACTGTGAGGAAATACATTTCTATTGTTTAAGCCACCCATTATGTGATACTTTGTTATGGTAGCCCTAGCAAACTATTACATTGGTCCTCACATACAATTACAAAAAGAATTAGCTATGAAATTAATCTCCAGAGTACAATCTTAGTCATTAAAAAAGACTATACAGGGACTTCCCTGGTGGTGCAGTGGCTAAGCCTCCGTGCTCCCAATGCAGGGGGCCCAGGTTTGATCCCTGGTCAGGGAACTAGATCCCACATGTGCCACAACTAAGAGTCCACACGCTACAGCTAAAGATCCTGCATGCTGCAATGAAGATCCCACATGCCACAAGTAAGACCTGGCACAGCCAAATAAGTAAATGTTAAAAAAAAAAAAGACTACACATGCACATATGTTTATGTGATTTTATGAACAAAAAGAGGTTTGGAAATATACATGTTATCAGTGCTGTGGGACTGAATTCTTTTATATACTTTTACATTACAACTTACGTAATAAAAATTTAGTTTTAAAACTACAAAATAATTCTAGGACTATGTAACTCTTACAAAAAGAACAGTGACACTTAACAAATAGTGTGCTTCAGAATCACTCAAAAGAACACTCTCCAGAAAACACACAGGAGGCCAAGAAGAGTGCCCAGAAAGGCTGATGTTTTCTACAAACTGTGTGCAAGAACCACAAACTTAATGTAATTACAGTTTTGGTACTGTAAGCTTAAGGTAAAAGGAACATGAAAATCTTCACCAGAAGTATGGTGAAATCATTTGTACAGAAATTCTAATGTCCTGTTTCTGCCTAAAACATTATCTCCACATAAAGAACACTGTATTAGTCTAATCTCAATTACATAATAAAAAAATTAATGTTCCTATTTTATTCAGGAGTCTGTTCCCAACCAATGTAGCACTGCCAATACAATCTTAGAATCAATCTATCTTAATAGATAAACTTTCACTCACTCCACTGAGTTCAAAATGGAATGTTGTCCTTGGTTTTCACAAACTCAATACTATTTTAAAATTCAAAAAAGCACATAAAGACTTCAATTTACTATTGCTTCTGTGTCCTTAAAAGCAAATCAACAATGCATAAAGACTGAGTCAACCATTAAAGGCCAAAAGGTTAAATCCTTACCAATAAGTCGGGGCTCTGAAGTAAAGTCTCTTAGAGGTACTGGAATTTTATTAACGATATACTCACAGACAACTTCAATATTATATTTCAGCTGAGCAGAAATTGGAATAATAGGAGCTCCTTCTGCTACTGTACCTATATGACAAAATTCAGAAAGATCCAAATTTGTCATTTTTACAGAATTTGTCCCATAGACTACTAAAGATTATTACATGGATATCCAGACATAGATATACAGATGTCAGCAAAATATGCCATGCTATCATCGTGTTCAGAAAGATGACAGTGTTTTTTCTCTCTAATTAAACATCAATCAAGAAGTCAACAGAATGGACCAAATGAGTTTTTATAGACACAACTTTTCCTTTTCTTTATCACATAATCTGGCTAATAAAGCCAGCCTATCTAATAAATAAAAGAGAAGTCAAATGTAAAAAATAATTTGCATCATGTCCTGCCCCAAATGAAAACAATATGTTTTACAGAAAGGGACACTAAAGATTAAAGAAAGCATTGTCAGTTGCAATTTGGGAAACAGATTCTCAATGAGAGTCTAAATAATTTGAAAACACACCAACATATATAAAAAAGCCACTTTCATTCATTTTACTATCACTGGGAAAGAATTTTAGAAACATCAGACTGGTGCTCACTTTGACAGCACATATACCTAAACTAGAATAATACAGACAATATTAACATGGCTCCAATGCAAGAATGACATGGAAATGTGAAGTACTCCATATTTTTATTATAATAATCAATCTGTTATACAGTTAAAAAAAAAAAAAAAGCAATGTGTTTCCGTTTGAAAAAAGCCCACCTGGTAACCTTCATAGAATGTAACTTCTTTTCTATCTAATATGTACTTTTAGCACATCAAACTCAGAAACAAATTTCACTGCTTCTATAAACTGGCTAAAAGCAACAAACACCTTACGTGATACAGAGAAAGAGGGCTCAGTACCCTACCCACAGATTCACTTCGTTTTTGATAATTAAATTCTTAAAACTTGATTCATGCATTTATTAATTACAGCTTCTTACCTTGTACAAATGCAAGGATCTGTTCATACTGTTCTTTAGCCTGACTTTCTTTTACCAAATCAATTTTGTTTTGTAGAATCAAAATATGCTTCAGTTTCATAATTTCTATGGCAGCCAGGTGTTCAGAAGTCTGAGGTTGAGGACAGGATTCATTACCAGCTAAGTTGATTATGAAGAATTAAAACACAAAAAAGATGAGTAATAAGAATTAGTTCACACCTAATAGAGACTTTCGGATGTCTTAAAGCAAATTCCTGGACACCAGTGCCAAGTGTCTTTGTGTGCACATTTAAATTCAATGACAGACTGCCCTGGATTCCCCAGTCTTTTGGCTCCTATTCATGGTGCTATGCACAATCCTTGGAATCAGCTAGTTTGGCTTCTTTCAGACTGCACTAAAGGCTTTTTACTCAGGCATAACACATGCCCCTCTGGTTCTGTGTAGTCTTTGGGATATTCTGGCTTCAGAATAGTTAAGAGTAGAAAAGTTGCTTAATGTAGTCTTTTGAACAATAATTAACCAACCACAAATGTAGACAACCACAAAAATGGCTCAATGATCCCCATGTCTGACATTCACACCCTTGTGAAATCTTTCCCTTTAAATGTGGGATGGATCTAGTGACCTACATCTAATGAAGAGAACACTGCAAAAGAGATGGAACGTCACTTCTCAAAGTAGGTTACAAAGACCCTGGCTTCCAACCTGGAAGTTCTTTGTTTCTCTCAAACAAAGATCCATCACTAGGACAGATGGGAAGCTTATGGAGGCCCATGTGAGGAGAAACCAAGGCATGACTGAACTTTAAAAAGTGTACTCTCCAGCACCAGACAAGTCTTGAGGTAACAAGTCTGCATTCTGCTGACAGATGGCTATAACTTCATGAGACCCTGAGCCGAGACAGCAAAACTCCTGAGCCACAGAAATAGTGATTAAATGTTTGTTTTTCTACTTACTACATTTTGAGGTACACTGTTACATAGCAATAGACAACAAACACAGCTATTCATTTTAACAAAAGGGAAAAACACTACCTGCAAAAATAACAACGTATTATAAAGTACTATGTTTTGTCTAGTACCCCAGTGATCATCTCCCATCTCCTTGTTCCAAACCCATTCGGAATGTTTGTTAAAAAGCATAGCCTTATAAAACAAAGCATTTGGCCTTGCCCCAAAAGAGGTCTAGTTCTTCCCTTTGGGCTTCTTGAAGATAAGCCATGTCATCTCTGATAGAAGTGTCCTTATTCAGGGCAGGAGCAGACTACATCAAATCTTAAGAGAGAGGCTGCTATACTTGATAGCCTTAAACAGGCTGGCCATGCCAGAAACACCAACCATGGGGATTGAAGACATGAGGTCTCTGCTGATTTGAAGATTAAAATCAACCACATGGGCAATCAATCACTCATATGTATGTAATGGAACCTCAATAAAAACTCTGAACACCAAAACTGAGGTGAGCTTCCTTGTTGGCAATATTTCACATGTAATGTCACATAATGACACCAAGAGAGTAATCTCTGCCTCCACACAGAGGACAATGGAAGTTTCATGTTTGTAACCCTCCTAGCCTCTGCCCTTTGTGTCTCTTCCTTTGGCTGACCTTAATTTTGCACCTTTCCCTATAATAAACTGTAATTGTGAGTAAAACACCTTTCAGTGAGTTTTTTAAGTCTAATAAATTATCAAATTTTAAGGATGATTTACAGAAGTCCCTGAATTTGCAATTGGGTGTCAGAAACAAAAGCGGTCTTGTGTGGAGACAGTGCTCTCTAACTTTACACTTGACCCTAAAATTCATGTAATCTCCAGTAATAAAATCTCTTGACAGCTCACAGAGAAAGCACAAAAAACTTCCCAGCTCTGAAAACCTTCACACACCTCTTGATTTCAGCATTTCACATGAATGTGCATCTAAAAAACACCATTATGTCAATATTGCAGTGGAGCGCTCAAAGATATTTGAAAAATACCCTTCTCCCCACCCCCTCATATTACTATATTAAAAATTCTAAGATAGTAAGAAAATGCATTGCTGTCTCACAAATATGTTTTTTTCCCTCACTACTCAAGAATTTCACCAGATATAAGCCCCAGTTTAACTTGCTTAGTATTTCATGATTGCTGGCAAGCAGGCATGGATACTAATTTGGATGACCAGTTTATTCTCATTTATGGTCACTAGAGACCCTTCTTCCCCTTTAAATATTCCACACTGGATCGGCTCCACACTAATTTGTCAAACCATATCTGATGTTATTTACCTATTAACAGAAGAGCTGCATCCATCACTGCTGCACCATTCAGCATAGTAGCCATCAAAATATCATGGCCAGGACAGTCAACAAAGGAAACATGTCTAGTAATCAAGAAATAACAATCAGCTTTAAGATCAACTAGCATTTAAACATGCAAGTCGCAGACTTCTAAAAGTTGGATCACTTTGAAAGAAATTAACCTTGCTGCAAAGTGGCTACAAAACATGATGCTTCCAGAATTTTGAAATGACACTCCCCGTTTGAAATTAAAATGACTGATGATACATTCCAAAGCAGATAAAATTAACTATATGCAGATATAACTTACCTAAAGACAAGGCTGTAATAAGCTTGGGATAACTCCCAATCCAATCAAAGTGAAAAAGATACTGACTTTATAGAGTGTATAAATAGGAATAATAAACTAATAACAATAATAAACTGGGAATATTCTTGATTTGAAAGCCAAACAATGAATTATAAGAAATGTGTTTATCTGCCTACCAAATACAATATCCAAATCTTTAGACCATTGTCTAGTGGGATCATTTATTTCATCTGTTAAGTTGAAAGCTGTATGTTATAGTCCCTTCTGGACATGTTCACAAATATTATCTCTGGGTCAGTACTATGTCTTTTGACCCTTGCAACAGATCTTTTGCTGAGCAATATCTTTTTAATTTTGATGTACAACAATTTACTAATTTTTTTCATGGACTGTACCTTGCCATATCTAAAAACATCAAAGCAAGTCCCTTGTCCAAAAAATTTTACCTACATTTTCTTCTAGAAGTTTTTATGGTTTTATCTGATCCATTTAATACTCAAATGTGTCTATATTTCGAGTATGCACTCAAAATGTATGAGCACACACAAACATCAAAAGAAAATGTACATTTTGAATGCAAGGCATTAGGTTTAAAACTAGAATTATTTTTAATTGTTCCATCACCTGTTTGTTGAAAAGCCTGTTCTCCTCTGCTGAACTGCTTCTGCACCTTAGTCAAAAATCAGTTGGGACATATTGGAGTTGGTCCATATCTGGGTTTTCTAACTCTGTTCCACTGATCTGTGTCTCCCTTCACCAGCAATACATAGTCTTGATTACTACAGCTAGATACACTTTGAAGTCAGGCAGACTAACTCTTTCTATTTTCTAACTTTACCAAAATTGTAGCTATTTAATTTCATCTCTCCAAATAAATTTTAAAATAACTTTATATACACCAACAATAAACCTTGCTGGAACTTTTTTTTGTTTTTGTGCAAAACTACTGTATTTACAAAAATGGCACAAAAGTGAATTCAACAGTCTATGTACATGCACACTTCATTCACATCTTCAACAACAAAAGGTATTCTAACACTACAGAACTGAATAAGAATACTAGCTTCAACAGCAGCTGTTAAGCACTGGAGTCACATAAGTTACACCAGAATGGGCAATTATTGCCCAAGTAAAATTCTATTGTTAAAGCTGAAACAGATTTAAGGCCATTCAAGTTCAAGCACAGAATACAAATCTTTTGAAGCCCCATCTATTTGTGTTTGAAATATGTGACCTTTCTTCTAACTTGTGGTCTTAAACTTCTGTTTTACAAAATCCAAAAGGGAAATACAGAAGAAATCAATAAAATAGCAGTTACATTAAATAAGAGTAACATACAAAGCTATAATTAAGATGAATTAAAAAAGCCAAAACATTAAAATTGTAAAACTTGCTTGTTACTTGCTGGAACCAGCCCTACACTAGGAGTTAGGTAATATATACAATTATTTTCAAGTAGATTACTTTACATTGCTCTAACATGTTCTTTTCATCAGTGGACTGTTAAACTAATCAAAACTCTACACATGTACATTCCCTTACACACACACTACAACTACCTGCAAAGCCATAACTCTCAAATGACTTAGTGAGTGAAAGGAAATAAAAAGTGGAGAAGTAACATATTAAGGAGAAATAATGGGAATTAGAAAATTCATGCAGTTCAGCTCTTTTAATCAGCCAGCCCTTGCTGGCACTTTGATAAAATTTGTATTAAACCTGTATATCAGTTTAAACAGAATTAGCATTTTATTCTCTGGAGTTTCCAATGTGCGAACAGAGTGTATCTATTTAGATTTTCTTTGACTTCATAATTTTCACAGATTTTTGCATATATGTTCATGAGAGATATTTTCCCATAGCTTTCCTTTCTTGTAATGCCTTTTTCTGCTTTTGGTATAGGGTAAAGCTTTCCTCATAGACTTCCTCTGCTTCTATCCTCTAAAGAGATAGTGTCTTCCATCTAAGTATTTCATCTTTTTGAGACTTAAGTACAGCAGTTTAGATTTTCCTGTGTGTACGTCCATTGCTGGTACACAGAAATATAATCAACTTTTGTGTGCTGACCTGGTATCCTGCAACCCTGCTTATGAAGCAAGATTTTTTCTCTTTCCAATCTGTAACCTTTAATTATCTTTTCTTAAAATAATTTTATCTATGCAAAAAAAAACCTTGCTAGGATTTTGATAGGGATTGCATTAAACCTGTATATCAACCTGAGCAATCTGAATAGGTTTATATCAATTACATAAGTTCAATCAACAATTAATAACCTCCCCAAGCAGAAAACACCAGGCCTAAATGGGTTCACTGGGTGAATTCTACCAAACATTTAAGGAAGATATTACACCAATACCCTACTTGCTCTTTAGAGGATAGAAGCAGGTGAAACACTTTCTGATTCTATGAGGCAAGCTTTACCCCAATACCTAAACCAGACAAAGCCATTACAAGAAAGGAAAACTAATGGAAAATATCTCTCATGAACATAAATGTAAAAATCTTCAACAAAATATTAGCAAATCTAATCCAACAATGGATAAAAGAATTACATGCCACAACCAAGTGGGTTTTAACTCAGGTATACAAGGCTGATTCAATACCTGAAAATCAATTAATGTAAGCCATCACATCAACGGGTTAAAGAAAAATCACATAATCAAATAAACAAATGCAGAAAAAGTATCTGACAAACTTCAACTCCCATTCATGAACTCTCACCAAATTAGGAACAAAGGGTAACCTCCTCAAGCTGATAATGAGTATCTACAAAAGCCCTATAGCTGATGTCATACTTAATGGTGAGAAACGCAATGCTCTCCACTAAGATCAGGAAAAAGCAAAAATGTCCCTTTTACCAATGCTTTTTTTTTTTTTTGCGGTACATGGGCCTCTCACTGTTGTGGCCTCTCCCGCTGCGGAGCACAGGTTCCGGATGCACAGGCTCAGCAGTCATGGCTCACGGGCCTAGCCGCTCCGTGGCATGTGGGATCTTCCCAGACCGGGGCACGAACCCGTGTCCCCTGCATCGGCAGGCAGCCTCTCAACCACTGCACCACCAGGGAAGCCCCTACCAATGCTTTTGAACACAGTAATGGAAGTCCTAGCTTGTATAATAAAAACAAAAGAAAAGGAAATAAAAGGTATACAGATTAGAAATGAAGAAATAAAACTGCCTTTGTTTGCAGATGACATTGTTAAAGGCGACAAAAAAAACTCCTGAAACTAATAAGCAATTATGGTAAGACTACAGATTTGAGGTTAATATATAAAAGTTAATCACTTTCCTAAATAGCAGCAATGAACAAGTGGAATTTGAAATTAACAACACAAATCATTTACATTAGCATCCCCAAAAATAAAATACTTAGGTATAAATCTGAGAAAATATGTATAAGATCTATATTACGAAAACTACAAAATTCTGATGAATGAAGCCAAAGAACTAAATAAAAAGACAGATATCATATGTTAATGGGTAGGAAGACTCTACATTGTCAAGATGTCAGTTCTTTTCAAACTGATCTACAGATTCAATGCAATCCCCATTAAAATCCCAGTCAATCATTTTGTGGATATCAATAAACTGATTCTAAAGTTTATATGCAGAGGTAAAAGTCTCAGAAGAGCCAACACAGTACTGAACAACAATAACAAAGTTAGAGGACACTAGGCCACTTCAAGACTTAGTATAAAGGTACAGTAATCAAGAAACTGCAGTATCTGAAAAACAGTCAAACATATTAATGGAACAGAACAGAGACCCAATAAACAGATCCACATTAATAGAGTTAACTGATCTCTCAAAATGGAACAAGGGCAAAGACAGTCTTTTCAACAAATGGTGCTTTACCAACTGGACATTTACATGCAAAAAAATGCATCTAGGCAGAGACCTTGTGCCTGGTAGAAAAATGAGTTCAAAAGGATCACAAAACTATAAAACTCCTAGAAAATAACATATGAGAAAACACAGATAACCTTGAATAAGGTGATCACTTTTCAGGCACAATACCAAACCACAAAAAAAAAGAACTGATAAACTGGGCATCTCAAAATTTGAAATTTCTGGGAATTCCCTTGTGGTCCAGTGGTTAAGACTCTGCGCTTCCAACGCAGGGAGTGTGGGTTCAATTCCTGGTTAGGGAACTAAGATCCCATATGCCGCAAGGTGTGGCCAAAAAAAATTAAAAAAAAAAAAAAAAAAAGGAAAAGAAATTTCTGCTCTGTGAAGACACTGTCAAGACAATGAAAAGGGGCTTCCCTGGTAGCACAGTGGTTGAGAGCCCGCCTGCCGATGCAGGGGACACGGGTTTGTGCCCCAGTCTGGGAGGATCCCACATGCCACGGAGTGGCTGCGCGCGTGAGCCATGGCCGCTGAGCCTGCACGTGTGCTCCGCAACGGGAGAGGCCACAACAGTGAGAGGCTCGTGCACCACAAAAAAAAAAAAAGAGAGAGAATGAAAAGACAAGCAAACTGGGAGAAAATATCTGCAAAAGACATATCTGACAACAAACTAGTACCTAAAATACACAAATAACCCTTAAAACTCAAAATAAGGAACAGGTTAAAAAATGTGTTCAAGACCTGAACAGACTTAACCCCACTAAAGATATACAGACAGAAATTAAGCACATGAAAAGACACTGCACATCACGTCATCAGAGAAATACAAATTAAAAAAATAAACACATAAAAAACTGTTTGAATGGCTTAAATTCCTAATATTGACACCATCAAATGCTGCAAAATGTGGAAAAACAGCAACTCTCATTCATTAGACGGAATGCAAAATAGGACAGCCATTTTGAAAGAGTTTGGTGCTTTCTCACAAAATCAAACATCCTTTTACCATCTGCACCAACAAATACACTTCTTAGTATTTATTTACTCAAATCAGTTGAAAACCTATGTCCACATACAAAAAAAACCTGCATGCAGATTTACAGCAGCTTTATTCATAACTGTCAAAACATAAAAGCAACCAAGATGTCCTTTTGTAGGTGAATGGATACATACGCTGTGATATACCCAGGGAACAAAATATTGTTCAGTGGTATAAAGAAACGAGTTACCAGTTA
Organism: Stenella coeruleoalba; assembly: GCF_951394435.1. Lineage (NCBI taxonomy): Eukaryota > Metazoa > Chordata > Mammalia > Artiodactyla > Delphinidae > Stenella > Stenella coeruleoalba. Next base: position 3,755,022 of record NC_137168.1, read on the forward strand.
CAAACTGATATGGAAAATAAAGGCATACTATTAAGTAAAAGAAGCCAATCTAAAAAAGCTAAATACTGCATGTTTCCAACTATTTACTATTCTGGAAAAGGGAAAACTATGCAATTAAAAAAATCAGTAGTTGCCAGGGGTTACGAAGGAGGGAAAGATGAATACACAGGATACAGAGGATTTTTAGGGCAGCAAAACCACTCTGTATCACAGTATAACAATGAATACGTGTCAAAAACTTTTGCAAATGCACAGCATGTAAAACATCAAGAGTAAACCATATGTAGACCATGGACTCTAGATCATAATGATTTGTCAAAACAGGTGAATCAACTGTAAAAAATATACCACTCTGGTAGGGAATGCTGAAAATGAGGTAGGCTATGTTTGTACACTGAGGATGAGAAATCTTCTGTACCTTCTGCTCAATACTGATTTCAATCTAAAACTCTCTAAAAAAGTCTATTAAAGAAAAAAAGAGAATGAACTACGGACATGCTCAAAAACCTGGACACCTCTCAAAAATATTGTAATGAGTGGAAAAGTCAGTTTCAAAAAGCAATATATTGTATTTAATGTATACGACATTTCTGAAATAAGAAAATTACAGTTAAGATAACAATTAGTATTTCCCAGGCATTAAGAATAGTGGGGGAAAATGGAGCGATCTTTGTGTAATATCTCTGTTATCCAGAAAGTACTGGTGGTTACAGGAATGGAAATGTGACAAAATAAGGTAGATGCATATACGTACTTTATATCAACAGTTATTTCTTTGTTTTGATGTTATACTGTAGTTTGATGTAGTACTATTAACTAGTAGGGCAAAATGAGTTAAAGACATGTAGGTCCTCTATGTTATCTTTCCAACTTCCTGTTACACTATAATTATTTCAAAATTAAAAATGAAAACATGGAGCAGAGCTGCTGGAAAATGAAAGAAAGTGTTACATTTGCAATGATTAATAATTTTAGGTCTAGCCTGATCTTAATAAAAAAAAAAATTCAGCAACATAGAAGCATATAGATTTTGAGTAATTTTAGTTTTTAAAATTTGTATGAAAAAAGTTTAAGAGATTTTTGATGTTTTCATAGAAAGCGTAAAACTGTAGTCATGTGAAGCAAAACAAATTGTTTAAACAAACAAACAATAAAACATTAAAGAAACCACATTTGTGTTATGAGAATGAAAATTGTCATTCAAAAAAGAAGTTTGCTCAAGGGTTCCTAGTGTCTTGAAAGACTAAGTGAAATTGCCAGCCTAATTCAGGGCAGTCCAACGAAGAAAAATAACTATGCTTTCAAAACTGTTACCATTTTCAAAAATTGAATATTCACGTCCTTATGATCTAAAACTTCTTTGGGTAATTCTAATACCTACATGTGTTGGTTGGTGGACGTCAGGGTTCTGAGGAATTAAGACACACAAAAACATTCCAAAAACGGATAGAGACAGACAGAAGTATTAAAAAGACATAATTAAGAAAGTCTTTGGTCTCCTCTGAAGAAAAAGAAACAAAGGAAGCCTGGAAAAAAAAAAAACCCACTAAACGTAATTATTTTATTCTGGTAATTCTTTATAGAACCCACATGTACATATTTTAGCTTAGATTTAACTAACTGGCCTCTCAATTTATTTTTCTAGCTTTAAGTGCATAACAACAAACTCTTAAAAAAGTAATTAGTGACTACTGTAAACTGTAAATTTCTTAGCTAGAAAATGTTTTGGCAAAAATCCATCTGTATCAAGCTTAGGTTTGAATCATTGTTTACATTCTCAATTAATTTGTTCCATGAGCACAAGACAAAAAAGTGTGTTTAACACAAAAATGATCACCTGACGAGTTTGAAGTTCCCTTTGGTCCCTGGAATGTCTGTAGGAAACTCATCAGGTGTACTACTTCCACAAGATCTATAACATTCTGGTCGAGGACAACTTCCATCATCAAGTTTGTAAATCTAAAAGTTTCAATGAAAAAACTGAATTTGTCACTTGCATATCTAAAAATTCAAGTAAAATGATTTGTCCTTCCACAGTATACTATGTACCTTGGCATTAGCATACCCAAGCTTGATTGTAATATTTCTTTCTAGTTCATTTTTGAATCTGACAGTGTGAACTCCAGAAATAGCTTTTACAACAGTAGATTTTCCATGGGCAACATGACCAATTGTACCTACAAAGACCAAATAAAATTAATTTACATGCATTCCATTACACCAAATATTTCAGTAAAGTTAGAAAAACAAAAGGCATAACTCATTGTAAATAGTTCAACCAACAACCACCAGTGATTTCATTTTCCACCTCCATGTATTCTTTTCAACACAAAACTTTTTCTGAAACATGACCAAAAATAACTTTCCATGTACCTGAAAACTTTATTTAAAAACCATACTTAGTGTAACATAAGCTACTCAACTTATTACTCACAAAAAGAACAGGTCACTTGAAATAAACATTCATTGAAAAACACACAAAATTTTGTATAATTAGAAACTTGTGTGTGTGTGTGTGTGTGTGTTGTACACGGGCCTCTCACTGTTGTGGCCTCTCCCGTTGCGGAGCACAGGCTCCGAACGCGTAGGCTCAGCGGCCATGGCTCACAGGCCTAGCCGCTCCGCGGCATGTGGGATCTTCCCGGACTGGGGCACGAACCCGTGTCCCCTGCATTGGCAGGCGGGCTCTCAACCACTGCGCCACCAGGGAAGACCGCCAGTATTTTGATTGAGGTAAACATACATGAAAATCCCATAGCGGGGGGAAAAAAAGAGAAGGAATCCATGAAAATTAGAAAACAACATCAGTTTAATTACAAGAATTAAATACATGTTAAGAATGATATAACGTTTTACAATTTTTTCATAACTGTAGATAAGACTTAATAGGTTTTAGTGCCAATACAGATGCTAAAATATCTGAGGTTTATACTCAATTAAGTTCTCTTCAAAATTACAAAAGTGTCAACTAATAATATAAATAAAAGATTATTCTAATAATAGATTAGATATCAAATAAAACTTTTCAGGCCCTGTTAAGGGCACTGTTCTTAAAATAATCCTGTACAAAAAGCATTTTCACCTCTTCTTTAACCTTCTGCTACACATGCATATACCTCTACGTGTATCTATGCCTTCCCATTCTAATGGAGAATACTGTGTTTCCCAAGAAATCGAGCAGGTGCTTGCTCATAAGGGCCGAAATCTATTCCTTATATATCCGAATCCTCCTATAATTCAGTTAACGGAAAATGAAGAAATCAAAAATCATCATGGAAAAGCAACCGAGTCAGTCCTCCAGAAAGGTAACACTCTATGCAATAATTTATGCGTACCTATATTAATTGTGGCTTGTCTGCTGATAACTTCCTGCGAGAGTGGAGTCAACCTGGCAACGTCCTGCAATGAAACATTTTAGTTTAAACTACCTAACAAAAGACAAACCAGAACTTAGATTTCACGTTCTGTATCTACAGCTTGCCACCATCTACTCAACGCTCCACTGCTTTCCAAAAAATATCTTTCTTTTATTCCAGAGTCATAATCTTGGGGCTAATAAGTCCTAAAAGGCCTTTAGACTTACAAAAGAGACTATTATTTTCACTAACTCTAGAAGATTTGGAAGGCCGGAGTCCCAAACTTTAGGAGAATTAACACCAAGGACAATGTAAACAGTTCCTTCCCATAATTAAAGATGCTAACACACTCTTTTTCCAGATCTTCAGAGGAAAATACCTTAATAGCACTTAAAACTATGACTTTCCAACCGAAACCTTCGGGGTTTCCAGGTCCCACGACCTCATTTACACCCCCATGCCCAAGTGGCAGCCCTGCTGGAGCGCTCCTGAGAAAGCCCGGGCTCGCGTCTCCTTCCTAACCCAGGCTACCGACAGCCAGGTATTGCCATGACTCAACGCCTCCCGGAGGCCAGGTCATCCCCACTCCTGAGCTCACTCCAATCCACCTACAGGGAAGCCTTACCAATGTGGCGAGATCCTGGCGAGAAAGATGTGGCTGTCCCGAAGTCACACAAGCCTCGCCCCCCGCCATCTTGCCGGGAGAAGAAGTAAGTCATCCAGAGGACTGCCTGACCGTTCGCATGCCCTCTTGTGCGGGGGCGGAGCTGCGGAGGCTGGAGGGTCGACTAGGTCGCACGCCGGAGAGAGGAGGATGATCGATGCTCCAGAGAGGTCGCTGCGTGAACTTATTTCGCCTGACTTTACACCTTACCTGCAGGAAGGCTGACGACAAAACGAGAGGCAAAGTTTAGGGATGTATTCGTAGCAAACCTTTTGGATATTTGTGCAGGCAATGCTAAGGGCAGCCCCACAAAAGGACCTTTGTTGGGTGGGTGATGCAACCCAGGCTCCTGCTGGCAAGGCAGCGGCCGTTTCAGTTTAACTTGTGGATGGCCCGAAGGGTTTCCCAGGGTCAGGGGATCTTAGTTTGCGTGTAAGAGTGGCGTAAAGGGAATGGTCTTTACCAATTTACGTAATTTAATTTTATAAGCTGAGGTCGCTTGGGATCCCAGCCAGACGTGACCCAGAGGAGACCATGTACTAACCTGCTGGCCACGCTCAAGGCTAAGCCACTTCCGTTTTGGGCGTTTTGGGGTGACGGGGCGGAGGGAAAGACGCCTTTTGCGGAAAGGTTAATGGAGGGCTCCGTTGCGTAGGTATGGCGAAAGCAAGCCGGTATCTTGGGTCTCTGAGCGCTATGGCAGGGGACGTTTTTGTGTGGTGGTGTTAGAGTGCACTCAGATGGATATGGAGTGCGCGAAGAAAGTGTTTAAAAAGCAGATGTAAGGAAATCCATTTATTTGCAGAAAATGTGGGCAGAAAATGTCACCTGCTGCCTTAGTAATGGAAGGATGCTGAGGAAATGGAAATATGAGCCTCTGCAGCCACCTGCATATATGCCATGTAAGGGAATTTAGGGTGGAGAAAAACAGGGTACTGGCCTAAGATGGTTAAGATACATATCTAGGAATGATTTCACTGGGCCCAGGTTTGCATTTTCCCATTCAGAGAAAAGCACTAAATTCCTTAACTCAAGATGTCTTTTTAAATTAGTGGTAATCGTTTCATGTTCTGACTACCTGTGCTTGTTTTTTTGCAAAACTTCCCCCTTACTTCTTCGGAACACTCTTTAAGAGCTAATTGCCCCTCTTGGGCTGTAGTCCTCAGTAAGTCCTGAGTAAGTGGGCGGAATAAATCATAATTGTCAGCATTTAGGTTGTGCTTTTTTTTTCAGTCTGATGGTTTGGTCACCAACGAAGGCACACAGAGCAAACTTCTTTCTTTCACTGAACTCTGTAAGGATCTGGGGCCTTGGAAACAGCAGAGTCCTCTTGTGTCTGTGCACCTCCATGGAGTGTCCAGGTGAACTGAGGTCATTGTCTCCTGGTTCTCAGATTTGCTGTTTTTAGCTAATGATACTAAGTTTTATCAGTGGTGTTAAACTCCCTAGAGGAGTCGGTTCCCTTGAAACTTACCTTTTAGAAGTGGTACCTGCGTTATCCTCAGTTGAAAGAAACTGGGAAGAATTTTGCTCAGTTTAGACACATAGTGGTTTATCCTCAGTTGAAAGACTGGGAGTACTTTGCTCAGTTAAAAAACACTGAGTAGAGGTTGGGCTGGGTAATTAGGTGAAAGAATGGCCTGTCATTTGCCTTTGAATTGTCTAGATTAATCAGGCTTGTTGAAATAAAAGTGAAGATATCTCATGACAGCTTTCAGCTCTGAAGAAGGGATGCCTCCTCCTGGCTTTCTCAGGCAGCTTTCAAGAGTGGTGAATGCAAGTCTTCTTACCATGCTGCTGTCCTATAAGGGAAGCCCACTCATTTTAATCAAAAACTGGCTCTGCTGGAGACACACACAGGAGCTGCCTACTCTGTGATCTGAGCACCCACAGTGGTCTTATACTATGTGAGGGAAAAACCCAGATGCATAATAGAGCTGAAAGAAATCTAGAGTAAAACATAAAGGAGTTAAGCTCACAAACAGCCCATTGGCCCACTGCATGGATCTCAGAGAGGCAGCAGTGAGTGGTGGCTTGAAGCGAGATCTTAGTTCCCTGCCCAGAAATTTTGAACCTGTGTATCCTTGAAAACCAGGAATCCTAGCCATTAGAACAGCAAGGTCCAGAGGCTAGAAGCAAATTTTCCCTGGCTCTTGCCTGCATTTGAAAGCAAGAATGTTTTAAGACAAAAATTCTAAAAACAGGTGCAAAGTTTATTATTAGAGGCATAGCACAAGAAGTGGGAGAGCACCCGGAGAAGCAGTTTGTTATTTAAGACTGAAGCAAGGCAGAGATACAGCCCCTCCTTTTCACCTCCAAGGAGCCTTTCTGGGCGTGCGCAGTGTCTCCCTTGCCCCAAGAATGGGAAATGTGTGACTTCTTGATCTATTACTTAAACAGGGTTTAGCTCCTCTGTCCCTGCCTTAACTGTTATCTTAAAGTGACCACAGGAAACAAAGTCCAGCTATTTTTCCTGTCCCTGTTATTTCCATCTCACAGTGTAAACAGGAGGCTGGTTGTAAATATCTAGCCTAGAACCCACCTGCCTCCTTCTTGAGGAAATGCAAACAGGACGCTGGTTGTAAATGTCTAGCTTTGAGCCCATCTAACTCCTGCCTTAACATGATTGTCACTAGTGATTTTTGTCTTGACAAACCAGTTGAGGAACAAAGCTTTCAAAACAAAAGAAGAGGATTGACAGAATGCCACCCTCCAACTAACAGGCCAGCCAGGTTTGTACTTGCTTAATTGGGATAAAGGAAACCTTGCCCTGAAAGTGATGAAGATGGGGCACTTTTATTGCATATGCAGTTAAGTTAGAGAAAGACAGCTTGATAAAACATCTTTTCAGACTTCTATCTAAAGTTGGGTGGACCAAGGGGACCCCCTTATTGGTCCCCAACACTAAAGGGCCCCAAATAAGTCAGCTCTATTTACCCCAGTTAAAAAAGGCTGAAAAAATTACATTCTGATACCTTACCAGTAATTGCTTGAGGGAATAGGGCAATTAATCAAGTTAAAGATTGACAAAAGGGCTTGAGTCCCTTGGCTGAACCCCTCACTAGGGACCCCAACTGTTTTATAGAAAAACAGATTAAATGATCAGGGGATTTAAAAAAAGAAAAAAGTGTTGATTCCTGGACTTGTAAAACCAAGGCTTCTTGATGGGATCCTGTGGGAAACTAATGTTAAAAGTAAAGAAATTCATAGAATTGAGATCAAGGTGTATAAAATTTGTATGTTTAAATGGATTTATATAAGATGGTTACATCTCTTTTGCCTAACTATATTCTAGGGTAGAAATGTTTCATTGGGGAATGCTTCCCCTGCCTGGTATTGTAAGACAGGGCATATAAATCTGCCCCTCAGACAATATTAATTAAACATACTAAAGGAAACCAATAGGATTACTTGAGCCATACAAATAAGTAAAAACTGGGAACTTAACATTCAGGGGCTAATAAAAATAAGTGATTTTGCTCTGGGTCTAACCTATGCACTCAGAAAGAGGGCCTTTGTTGAATGTCTTGTGGAAACTTTTTTTCTCCGTAGAATCACATATATTATTTATTTATTTGTTTATTGGCGTATAGTTGCTTTACAATGTAGTTTGTGCAAACTTTTGAAGGCAAACTTTTAGTTGGAAATCTTACTGATACTTTATAAAAGCAAATTAAAGGAAAAGCAGTTGGGCAAATCAATCTTTTATTATCGTTGGGTGGCAGACCAGTGCTTTGGAGAATTAAAAGCAACTGCCTTGTCTTGCAAATCTCTGCAAATTAGAAATGTAAATACAGCCCACAATGACCTGAGACTGAGCCTAATTAGCTCAACCTGGTAAAACTTGAAGCCAAAAGGAAAAGGCCTTTTCAAGCTCAAACCACTGGAAAGGCTCCCTCACCCAAAATCTAATTCACAGCTTCCTTAGGGCTAATCAAGTGCAAATAGAAACCTTAAAAGTCTTTTCTACAAGTAGTAAAGCCTTAGTCATCTGAACAAATGAATTTAACTTTGTTGACAGAAAAAAAAAAAAAAGTACAAAATGAAAGTGGTGAGTTAAGATTTATTGTGGGTTGGGGTGGGGGGTGGGAAATGAGGACTATAGCCTGGGAGAAGCATCTCAGATAGCTGTGAGGTACCTGCTCTGAAGAGGCAGGAGGAGAGGTCAGTATTATCTATGATTTTAGTGAAGCAGTGGGCGGGTATTTGGAGTCAAGCACACATTTTGGCAGAGCCTTGCTGCTAGTCCTGAGGAGCAGATGTCACCATTAATGATTTTAGTGCTTTTCTAGTTATGAGGAGATGCAAGCATTGGGCTCATAAAATCTCCTGAAAATATCTAACTATCTGAAGGCCTATTTGGCCAGTTTTTCCCAGAGCACAGAGTGCATCATTCCTCATCTCTACTTTCTGGGAGTGGCAAAGGTCAGAGACAGCAGTGACCAGTGACCTAATCCTTGTAGAACCAGATGGAAAGCAGAAATTTTTAGTTGGCAGGGCCCCCTTATGATCACAGATTCAACTATGGTTTAGGAGGCGTTCCATGACCATTTTGTCCCAAGGGTGCTAGAAATTCTCATTCCTAAGTCCGGCAAGGATTCCACTGATAGGCCACTCGATGTGCTATTAGTGGACTAGGCCCTGTTAACAGTAGCCAGAAATCTCTGGACCACCTGTTTTATTATTTTGTTATGTTCCAGGAAAAGATCCCCTTTTATAGCTTCTTCTCGTATTTAGAGTTACACTAATACCAATACCATCAGTGATCACATACAGAACTACATATCTGGTCAACTGCTTCAAGTTGCCTAGTCATTTTATCAGAGGCTCGGTGACATATCTGGTAATGCAAGACACAACAATTTTGTAAGACAGGCAAAATATAAATAATATAGCTAAGAGCATTAATAGACGTATAGGTAAATATTTAAACCAAGAGCTTGCTATATCAAAACAACTTCTGAATAGGTTACCAAGACTAGGGTCTGATTTTTCATATGGTTCATTAAGTGTGTTATATTAGAGGATTAACTGGGTATGAAAACACAGCATTCAGTTTGAATTATGGCACAGAGGCCTCCCTGAGATGCTGTAGGGATATCAAGGCCCACGTGGTTTTGTAGCACCACTTTTCTCGCCAGAGACCTCAGAATTCAGTAGGCTAATAGCCTGATTACCATTATTTAAGACCTGGGAGTGAACTTAGGCTTTGGTCTGATCAGTTACATTCTCCAATTCTACTGAAGGCACAAAAATGACTGCTAAATAGTCATACCAGCGAAATACGGATCTCTTGACCCATTAAGCTTGCATGAATTATAAATTTGCTAGGGCCATATCTAAATTATTACATAAATGATCTTCAGTCCAAGGGAATCCTAGGGCACATCTTCCTATCCATCTTGTGGGAAGTCAAGGCCATAAATTAGTACCACAAATCTATTCAGTTCCATTATGTGCAACCCAGTGAATCTCTGGTCTTCTGACTCAGTCTGTTCCAGACTGTCACTAAGATAATGATATGTAGGCATTGTTCATAAGGCACCCAGCCTAATTTCCTAGTGCTGCTAGGCTGATTATCCTTAGTATGATTTAATTCTTCCCAACATAAAGGACCCTTTAAACTTAAATGACCATAGCCTGGTGTTAACCATATAAAGCCATCCCTTAATTGTGAGAGGTTTCCTTCTAATCAGGAGTTTCAGTTTTTGACTGAGATTCAGCTCCTTGTTCTGACTGAGCTTGAGTTATCATAATAGAAAGTTCATGTTTATGGTCAAGGTCAAATCAGGTACTATTAATTGGCCACCTAGTAATATTGGTAGTGGCCTGAAAAGAACTGTGATTTATTTATTCTGGAATAATTTCCTAAGGACCATGCAGTTAGAACCTTGGACTGGAGAAATCCACGAAGGTAACAGAGAAGTACTGGATATAGGTCATTGACCATAAACACAACTGGATTAATTCGAAACTCTGCATAAGATTGTGAAATACATTTGTTTCATAAGAAAAAAAGGTGAGCAATTATCAAAGTAATTGGTATATAGCCCTAATCTGGCATCTTGGGTTAGATATCTACTTCAAATGTCTTCTCATCCTTGTCTGGTAGTTTCTCTTCTGCTTGAGTATTGTTTTAAGGTGATTTTCAGGCCAGCAGTTCTCACTAAAGGCCAGTCCAGTGCAGGAGTCCTAAGTGGAAATATTAATCCAAGAGTCAGTTCTCTTCAATTTCCCTGTGCATGAGCTCTCATCGCAGTGACTTCTCTTTTTGTGGAGCACAGGCTCTAGGTGCGTGAGATTCAGTAGTTGTGGCACGTGGGCTCAGTAGTTATGGCTCTCTAGAGCACAGTCTTAGTAGTTGTGGTGCATGGGATTAGTTGCTCCACAGCATGTGGGATCTTTCTGGACCAGGGCTCGAACCCATGTCCCCTGCATTGGCAGGCAGATTCTTAACCACTGCACCACCAGGGAAGCCCCCCTGTGTTGGAATTTTTATTTTACTTTTTATTAATTTTTTTAACATCTTTATTGGACTAAAATTGCTTTACAATGGTGTGTTAGTTTCTGCTTTACAACAAAGTGAATCAGCTATACATATACATATATCCCTATATCTCCTCCCTCTTGCATCTCCCTCCCACACTCCCTAACCTACCCCTCTAGGTGGTCACAAAGCACCAACCTGATCTCCCTGTGCTATGTGGCTGCTTCCCACTAGCTATCTATTTTACATTTGGTAGTGTATATATGTCTATGCCACTCACTTTGTCTCAGCTTACCCTTCCCCCTCCCCATGGCCTCAAGTCCATTCTCTATGTCTGTGTCTTTATTCCTGTCCTGCCCCCAGGTTCTTCAGAACAAATTTTTTTTCTTTCTTTTTTTTTTTTTAGATTCCATACATATGTGTTAGCATATGGTATTTGTTTTTCTGTTTCTGACTTACTTCACTCTGTATGACAGATTCTAGGTCCATCCACCTCACTACAAATAATTCAGTTTCATTTCTTTTTATGGCTGAGTAATATTCCATTGTATATATGTGCCACATCTTCTTTATCCATTCATCTGTCGATACACACTTAGGTTGCTTCTGTATCCTGGCTATTGTAAATAGAGCTGCAGTGAACATTGTGGTACATGACTCTTTTTGAATTATGGTTTTCTCAGGATATATGCCCAGTAGTGGGATTGCTGGGTCGTATGGTAGTTCTATTTTTAGTTTTTTAAGGAACCTCCATACTGTTCTCCATAGTGGCTGTATCAATTTACATTCCCACCAACAGTGCAAGAGGGTTCCCTATTCTCCACACCCTTTACAGCATTTATTGTTTGTAGATTTTTTTCTTTTTTTGGTATGCGGGCCTCTCACTCTTGTGGCCTCTACCGTTGCAGAGAACAGGCTCCAGACGCGCAGGCTCAGTGGCCATGGCTGTCGGGCCCAGCCGCTGCACGGCATGTGGGATTTTCACGGAACAGGGCACGAACCCGTGTCTCCTGCATCGGCAGGCGGACTCTAAACCACTGCGCCACCAGGGAAGCCCTGTTTGTAGATTTTTTGATGATGGCCATTCTGACTGGTGTGAGATGATATCTCATTGTAGTTTTGATTTGCATTTCTCTAATCATTAGTGATGTTGAGCATCCTTTCATGTATTTGTTGGCAACCTGTATATCTTCTTTGGAGAAATGTCTATGCAGGTCTTCTGCCCATGTTTGGATTGGGTCGTTTGTTTTTTCATACTGAGCTGCTTGTAAATTTTGGAGATGAATCCTTTGTCAGTTGCTTCATTTGCAAATATTTTCTCCCATTCTGAGGGTTGTCTTTTCGCCTTATGTTTTCCGTTGCTGTGCAAAAGCTTATAAGTTTCACTAGGTCCCATTTATTGATTTATTGATTGATTGATTGATTGATTTTTTGTGGTACAGGGGCCTCTCACTGTTGTGGACTCTCCCGTTGCAGAGCACAGGCTCCAGATGCGCAGGCTCAGCGGCCGTGGCTCACGGGCCCAGCCACTCCACAGCATGTGGGATCTTCCTGGACCAGGGCCCGAACCCTTGTCCCCTGCATCGGCAGGCAGACTCTCAACCACTGCACCACCAGGGAACCCCGGTCCCATTTATTTTTGTTTTTATTTCCACTTCTTTAGGAGGTGGGTCAAAAAGAGTTTTGCTGTGATTTATGTCATAGAGTTTTCTGCCTATGTTTTCCTCTAAGAGTTTGATAGTGTCTGGCCTTACATTTAGGTCTTTAATCCATTTTGAGTTTATTTTTGTGTATCGTGTAAGGGAATGTTGTAATTTCATTCTTTTACATGTAGCTGTCCACTTTTCCCAGCACCACTTATTGAAGAGGCTGTCTTTTCTCCATTGTATATTCTTGCCTCCTTTATCACAAATAAGGTGACCATATGTGTGTGGGTTTATCTCTGGGCTTTCTATTCTGTTCTATTGATCTATATGTCTGTTTTTGTGCCAGTACCATACTGTCTTGATGACTGTAGCTTTGTAGTGTAGTCTGAAGTCTGGTAGCCTGTTTCCTCCAGCTCTGTTTTTCTTTCTCTAGATTGCTTTGGCTATTCGGGGGTCTTTTGTGTTTGCATACAAATTGTGCAATTTTTTGTTCTAGTTCTGTGAAAAATGCCATTGGTAGTTTTCTAGGGATCACTGAATCTGTAGATTGCTTTGGGTAGTAGAGTCATTTTCACAATGTTGATTCTTCCAATCCAAAAACATGATATATCTCTCCATCTGTTTGTATCATCTTTAATTTCTTTCATCAGTGTCTTATAGTTTTCTGCATACAGGTTTTGCTTCCTTAGGTAGGTTTGTTCCTAGGTATTTTATTCTTTTTGTTGCAATGGTAAATGGGAGTGTTTCCTTAATTTCTGTTTCAGATTTTTCATCATTAGTGTATAGGAATGCAACAGATTTCTGTGCATTAATTTTGTATCCTGCTACTTTACCAAATTCATTGATTAGTTCTAGAAGTTTTCTGGTAGCATCTTTAGGATTCTCTATGTATAGTATCATTCATCTGCAAACAGTGACAGCTTTCCTTCTCTTCTGAGTTGGATTCCTTTTATTTCTTTTTCTTCTCTGATTGCTCTGGCTAAAACTTCCAAAACTATGTTAATAATATTGGTGAGAGTGGACAACCTTGTCTTGTTCCTGATATTAGAGGAAATGGTATCAGCTTTTCACCATTGAGAATGATGTTGACTGTGGGTCATATCTGTCCTTTATTATGTTGAGGAAAGTTCCCTCTATGCCTACTTTCTGGAGGGTTTTTATCATAAATTGGGGTCAATTTTGTCAAAAGCTTTTTCTGCATCTATTGAGATGATCATATGGTTTTTCTCCTTCAATTTGTTAATATGGTGTATCACATTGATTGATTTGCGTATATTGAAGAATCCTTGCATTCCTGGGATAAACCCCACTTGATCATGGTGTATGATCCTTTTAATGTGCTGTTGGATTGTGTTTGGTAGTATTTTGTTGAGGATTTTTGCATCTATGTTCATCAGTGATATTGGCCTGTAGTGTTCTTTCTTTGCGACAACTTTGTCTGGTTTTGGTATCAAGGTGATGGTGGCTTCATAGAATGAGTTTGGGAAGTGTTCCCTCCTCTTCAGTTTTTCCCAGGAGTTTAAGTAATTGCTTGAGATGTAAGTTTAGATTGTTTATTTGAGATTTTTCTTGTTTATTGAGGTAGGCCTCTATTGCTATAAACATTCCTCTTGGTACTGTTTTGCTGCATCATATACATTTTTGTATGGCATATTTTATTTTTGATTTGTCTTTAGGTATTTTTTGATTTCTCCTTTGAATACTTTGTTGACCCAATAGTTATTTAGTAGCATGTTATTTATTCTCCATATATTTCCAGTTTTGTTCTTGTAGGTGACTTCTAGTTTCATACCATCGTGAGTGGAATAGATGCTTGACATGATTTCAGTCTTTATCAACACTTTTTTACTGAGACTTGTTTTTTCCTCCTAACATGGAGTCCATCCTTGAGAAAGTTCCATGTGCACTTGAGAATAATGTGTATTCTGCTGCATTTGGACAGAATGTTTGGCATGAATTTTGAAATCCACCTGTCTAATGTTTCATTTAAGACCACTGGTTTTGTTGTTGTTGTTTTGTTGACTTTCTGTCTGCATGATCTAGAGCTACGCATTTATGTAAGTGGGGTGTTAAAGTTTCCTACTACTATTGTGTTGCTGTCAGTTTCTCCTTTTAGGTCTGTTAATAATTGCTTTATATATTTTGATGCTCCCATATCAGGTGCATATGTATTTGTAACTGTTATGTCTTTTTGTTGTTGTTGTTATGTCTTCTTGGTGCATTGTCTCCTTTGTCTTTACATAGCACCCATTTTGTCTCCTGTTATTATTTTTTTGACTTCACATCTATTTTGTCTGATATTTGGAGTGTCATCTACCTTTCCTTCACTTTGAGCCTATCTTTGCCATTAGACTAGGTGAGTCTCCTAGAGGCAGCATGTAGTTGGGTCTTGATTTTTAATCCATTCAACAATGCGTCTTTTATTAGTGACTTCAATACTCTTTGGTAGACGAGGACTTAGTACCACAGTTATATCTTTTGTTTTCTTCTTGTTCTATATCTCCATTGTTTCTTTTTCATTATGTTTCTGTCTGCCATTTTGGTTTGGTGGTTTTCTATGATGTTTTCTCTGCTTTCTTTTTTATGTTTTGTGTTTTGTTCTAGGTTTATGTCTTGTGGTTACCATGAAGTTTGTATAAAATGTCTCATAAAACCAACTATATTCCTTAAAAAAAAAAAATCATGCTTCCTACATCCACTAGGATGGCTGTAATAATAATTATTTTTTAAAGGAAAAAAGCAAGTGTTGGCAACAATGTGGAGGAATTGGAACACTTGTACCTTGCTGATAGGAATGTAAAATAGTGGAACAAAATTTGGTGATTCCTCAAAGATAAGCATGGAATTGCTATATGACCCAGAACTTTTACTCCTAAGTATATACCCAAGGGAATTGAAAACAAGAGCTCAAATATATGTCTATGCATGCTCATAGCAGCACTATTTACAAATAGTCAAAAGGTGTAAACCTGAATTTCCATCTACAGGTGAATGGATAAACAAACTGTAGTGTACACTAACAATGAAATATTATTCAGCCATTAAAAGGGATTAAATACTGACACATGCTACAGTGCAGATGAACTTTTAAGACATTACGTTAAGGGAAAGAAGCCAGTCACATAAGGTCATATGTGTGTGATTCCATTTATATGAAATATCCAGAATAAATTAATCCACAGATGGAAAAAGCGGGTTCGTGGTTGCCAAGCGCTGGGAGAAGGGAGGAATGGGAGTAACTGCTTAGTGGGTACAATGTTTCCTTTTGGGATGCTAGGAATGTTTTGGAACTATTTTAGAGGGGTGGTGGTACAACATTGTGAATATACTACATGCCACTGAAATGTTCACTTTAAAATGGTTAATTGTGGGGCTGCCCTGGTGCTGCAGTGGTTGAGAGTCCGCCTGCTGATGCAGGGGACGTGGGTTCGTTCCCCAGTCCGGGAAGATCCCACATGCCGTGGAGCAGCTGGGCCTGTGAGCCATGGCCGCTGGCCTACACGTCCGGAGCCTGTGCTCCGCAATGGGAGAGGCCACAGCAGTGAGAGGCACGTGTACCACAAAAAAAAAATTAAATAAATAAATAAAATGGTTAATTTTATAATGTTATGTGAATTTTACCTAAAAGTATTTTTTTAACTGCAAACTACATACAATGCTTTGCTAGGATGGTTAAACAAATTATGACACATTGAAACAGTGAAATATTATTCAAACTCATTCTACGAGGCCACCATCACCCTGATACCAAAACCAGACAAAGATGTCACAAAGAAAGAAGACTACAGGCCAATATCACTGATGAACATAGATGCAAAAGTCCTCAACAAAATACTAGCAAACAGAATCCAACAGCACATTAAAAGGATCATTCACCATGATCAAGTGGGGTTTATCCCAGGAATGCAAGGATTCTTCAATATACGCAAGTCAATCAACATGATACACCATATTAACAAATTGAAGGAGAAAAACCATATGATAATCTCAATAGATGCAGAGAAAGCTCTCGACAAAATTCAACACACATTTATGATCAAAACCCTGGAGACGGGCTTCCCTGGTGGCGCAGTGGTTGAGAGTCCGCCTGCCGATGCAGGGGACACGGGTTCATGCCCCGGTCTGGGAAAATCCCACATGCCGCGGAGCGGCTGGGCCTGTGAGCCATGGCCGCTAAGCCTGTGCGTCCAGAGCCTGTGCTCCGCAACTGGAGAGGCCACAACAGTGAGAGGCCCGCCTACCGCAAAAAAAAAAAAAAAAAAAAAACCAAACTGAAACCATTTCCACTAAGATCAGGAACAAGACAAGGTTGCCCACTGTCACCGCTATTATTCAACATAGTTTTGGAAATTTTAGCCACAGCAATCAGAGAAGAAAAAGAAATAAAAGGAACCCAAATCCGAAAAGAAGAAATAAAGCTGTCACTGTTTGCAGATGACATGATACTATACACAGAGAATCCTAAAGATGCTACCAGAAAATTACTAGAGCTAATCAGTTAATTTGGTAAAGTAGCAGGATACAAAATTAATGCACAGAAATCTCTGGCATTACTATACACTAATGATGAAAAATCTGAAAGTGAAATTATGAAAACACTCCCATTTACCAATGCAACGAAAAGAATAAAATATCTAGGAATAAACCTACCTAAGGAGACAAAAGACTTGTATGCAGAAAATTATAAGACACTGATGAAAGAAATTAAAGATGGTACCAACAGATGGAGAGATATACCATGTTTTTGGATTGGAAGAATCAACATTGTGAAAATGACTCTACTACCCAAAGCAATTTACAGATTCAATGCAATCCCTATCAAACTACCTCTGGTATTTTTCACAGAACTAGAACAAAAAAGTTCACAATTTGTATGGAAACACAAAAGACCCCGAATAGCCAAAGCAATCTTGAGAAAGGAAAATGTAGCTGGACGAATCAGGCTCCCAGACTTCAGACTATACTACAAAGCTACAGTCATCAACACAGTATGTTACTGGCACAAAAACAGAAATATAGATCAATAGAACAGAATAGAAAGCCCAGAGATAAACCCATACACATATGGTCACCTTATCTTTGAATAAAGGAGGCAAGAATATACAGTGGAGAAAAGACAGCCTCTTCAATAAGTGGTGCTGGGAAAAGTGGACAGGTACATATAAAAGTATGAAATTAGAACACTCCCTAACACCATACACAAAAATAAACTCAAAATGGATTAAAGATCTAAATGTAAGACGAGACAATATCAAACTCTTAGAGGAAAACATAGGCAGAAAACTCTATGACATAAATCACAGCAAGATCCTTTTTGACCCATCTCCTAAAGAAATGGAAATAAAAACAAAAATAAACAAATGAGACCCAATTATAGTCTTAAATGGAAAACCTAAAACTGTAAAACTCCTAGAAGAAAACATAGGCTAAAATTTCCTTGACATGTCTAAGCAATGATTTTTTTGATATATCAAAATGAGAAGCAACAAAATAAAAAACAAGTAGGGTTACATCACATGAAAAAAATCTTCAGCACAGAAAAGGAAACTATATACAATATGAAAACGCAATATATGGAAAGGGAGAAAATTTTTGCAAATCCTATATCTGATAGGGATTAATATTCAAAATATTAAGAACTCTTACAACTTAATAGCAAAAAGTAGTAATGCTATTTTAAAATGGGGAAAAAACCTGAATAGAAAATTTTCCAAAAAGATATTTAAATGGCCAAAAGGTATATGAAAAGTTGCTCATAACTAATCATTAAGGAAATACAAATCAAAACCACAATGAGATATACTTCACACTTGTTATCAAGGCTATCATCAAAAATCAAGAGATAAAATGTGCTGGCAAGGAGGTGGAGAAAAAGGAACTTTTGTGCACTGCAGTGGGAATATAAATTGGTGCAGCCATTATGGAAATATTAGGGAGGTCTCTCAAAAAATTAAAAATAGAACGGCCATATAATCCAGCAATTTCACTTCTGGGTATATACTCAAAGAAAACAAAATCTTTTGTTGAAAAGATGCCTACTCCTTTCATGTTTATTACAACATTCTTAACAATGTCCAAGACATGAAAACAATTCAGTTGTTTGGGATGAAAAATGAGTGAATAAAGATGGTGTGGTGTATACACACCACGGAATAATATTCAACCATGAAAAAGAAGGTAGTCCTGTTTTTGTCACAACATGAACTGATCATGTGGGCATTATGATAATTGAAAGAAATCACACAAGGAAAGGCAAATTCTGCATAAACTCACTTAGGTGTAGAATCATAAAAAAAAAAAAAACAGGTTCCTAAGAAAAAATCAGATTTTTGGTTACTAGAAGTTGGTGGTGGGAGAGTTGGACATAGGTAGTTAAAAGATAAAAACGTCTAGGTATGAGATAAATAAGTGCTGGAGATATAATGAACAACATAATAACTATAGTTAATACTGCTTTATGGTGCATTTGAACATTGCCAAGAGAGTAAATCCTATGTTTTCATCACCAGGAAATAAAAATTGTAACTATGTGATGTAATGGATGGTAAGTAAACTTATTGTGGTAATTATTTCACAATCTATGTATACTGAGTCATTATGCTGTAGACCTCAAACTTGTACTGTGCTGTATATCAATTCTATCTCAATAAAATTGAAAAAAAAGATTACATTATATACCATTAGTGAAATGCAAATAAAAATATCACTGAGATACCACTACACACTTATTAGAATATGTGAAATACAAAATACTAACAACACTAAATGCTGACAAGGATGTGGAGCAACAACAACTCTTATTCATTGCCAATGGAAATGCAAAATGCAACACTGAATTTGGAAGCCTTGTTTCTTACAAAACTAAACATGCTGTTACCATATGATCCAGCAATCACATTCTTTGATATTAATCCAAAGGAACTGATAACAATTTATGTCCACAGAAAATTTATGGCAGCTTTATTCATAATTTCCAAAATTTGGAAAGAAATAAGGCGTCCTCTAAGTGGATCCATGGATAAATAAACCGTGGTACATTCAGATAATGGAGTATTATTCAGTACTAAAGAGAGATATTAAGCCAAGAAAAGACAAGGAGAGACCTTAAATGAATATTTCCAGTCTTGAAAGGCAATCTACTCTCTGATTCTAAGTGTATAACATTCTGGAGAAGGCAAAGGTATTGTGAAAAAAAAGGTGATGGCTAGGGTTTGGGGAAGAGACAGGGATGAACAGGGCATTTTGGGGGCAGTAAAACTGTACGATATTATCAAGGTTGATAGGTGTCATTTGCATTTGTCAAAATGTTTGGAATGTACAACACCAGGAGTGAGCATAATGTAAAGTTTAGAATTTGACTGATAATGTGGTGTTAATATTGTTTTATTGATTGTAACATGTGTATTATATTGTCACTGGGAGGTTGATGGTGGGAGAAGCTGTTTGTGTTCATGGGGAGGGAAGAGAGGACAGAGGTAGCTTATGGAAACTTTCTGTATTTATTACTCAGTTTTGCTGTGAACCTAAAAGTGTTCTACCAGAGTCTATTAATTGAAAAAAAAAAAAAAGACCCACAAGTAAATTTGCATAGATAATTGCAAATATATACCCAAAAAAACAAATATTGCAAAGTGAATCCTAAAATATAAAGTCTTTATCCCTGACTTGTGGGTATTTTGAGTGGTTTTTATTTCCTAAAGTGTGGTTTTCAGGATTCTTTATAACTTGTACAATGAAATGAACTTGTGTTAAGAAGATTAGTGAATTTTTTGAAGTTTATTCTGTATGAATCACTGATTTAAAATCATGAAGAGGCTTGCCCTTGAAGTGGATATTGTAAAGTCCAACCAATGAAACTAAATTCTGCAAAAATTTGTTAAAATAAGTAGAGGTGATAGACAAGGATGAAGATGTCAGAGGAGTAGGACATGGAGTGCAACTCCTCCCACAAATACATCAAAATGTATCTACAAGTGGAGCGATTTGCACAGAACATTTACTGAATGCTGTCAGAAGACCTCAGACATCTGAAAGGGAAAGAAAACTTCCACACAACTGGGGAGGACAAAAGAAAAAATAATAAAAAAGATAGAGAAAGGAATTGGGATGGGACTGCACCCCATAGAGGGAGCTATGAAGGAGTAAAAGTTCCTGAACCCTGGAAAGTCCCCTCACTGTGGGGAGATCAGCCTAGATGAAGGGGGAGCTCTGGGGCCTTGGAGGAGAGTGCAGCAACCCGTTTGAAGAAGGCAAGGTGGAAAGTGACCCGCACAGATGGTTGGTACCACCATCCTGCACTTCACAGCCTAAGACACACATCTTCTGGTGTGGGTGGGGGCTGGATGCTGAAGCTTGGGCTTTGGAGGTCAGACCCAGGGAGAAGACTGGGTTAGCTGCACAGAGACAGCCTGAAGGGGCTAGAGTGTGGCAAATGATGGTGTACTTGGAAGAAGCCTGGGCCCACCAGAGAGGCAATGTACCACTGTTGGGGGACATGTGAAGAGAAGGGTAGGATCAACATAGGAGCTTCTTTCCTGTACATGCTCTTAGGCATCAGGACAACTCCTACACAAGCTTCAGGGGCGGGAACAACTACAAGACCCATGAGCAGTGTAGGTGCCTAGCACTGCCCCTGCTTTCCTGGGAGTGCATGAGCCACCACTGCCACCGGGAAAACAAGGACCAGGGGGGCCAGTTGCTGCCCCCACCATCTGGGGAGAGTGTATGGGCTTTGAGCAGGTGCTGGTTGCTGCTCTGGCTGTCCCAGGAGTTCACAGGCACCCGCCCCTGAGAAAACCATGCGCAGGCTCTGATTACTGCCCCCACTATCCTAGGAGCACACATGGGCTGCCACACAGGCACACCCTCTATCAAGGGGATAACAGTCAACATATGCTGAGGAAAGAAGCAGCAAGGATACAAACTAAAAGCAGCCCCTCCATTCCAGGCAAGATGGAGGAGTAGAACTTAGAGAAGAGTTAACACCTATCCTTCTGAAACTATTTCAAAAATTGCAGAGGAAGAAACACTTCCAAATTCATTCTTTGTGGCCACCACCACCCTGATACCAAAACCAGACAAAGATATCACACACACACACACACACACACACACACAAATTACAGGCCAATATCCATGATAAACAAAGAAACAAAAATCCTCAACAAAATACTAGCAAACCAAATCCAATAATGCATTAAAAGGATCATACACCATGATCAAGTGAGATTTATACCAGTTATGCAAGGATTTTTCAATATCTGCAAATCAATCAACATGATACATATTGAAGTGAAGAATAAAAACCATATGATCATCTCAATAGATGCAGAAAAGATTTTGACAAAATTCAATGCCCGTTTATGATTTAAAAAAAAAAAAACCCTCCAGAAAGTGGGCATAGAGGGAACATACCTCAACATAATAAGGGCCATATATGACAAACCCACAGCTAACATCATACTTGATGGTGAAAAGCTTAAAATATTTCCACTAAGATCAAGAACAAGACAAGGAGGTCCCCACTTAAAACTTTTATTTAACATAGTTTTAGAAGTCTTAGCCATGGCATTCAGAGAAGAAAAAGAAATAAAATGAATCTAAGTTGGAAAAGAGGAAGTAAAACTGTCATTATTTGCAGATGACCTTATACCATACATGGAAAATCCTAAAGATGCTACTAGAAAACTAACAGAGTTCATCAATGAATTCGGTAAAGTAGCAGGATACAAAATGAATACACAGAAATCTGTTGCATTTCTATACATTAACAATGAAATACCAAAAATAGAAATTAAACAAATAATCCCATTTACCTTTGCATCAAAAAGAATAAAATACCTAGGAATAAAGCTAGCTAAGGAGAATCAAAAACTATGATCAAATGGATGGTTGAACAAGATATGACAAAATATGTACAGGTCAAGTATGTGTATAGTTCAATACAAAACATCTGCATATAAAAAGCAAACTTTTTGTGCTTCCCTGGTGGCGCAGTGGTTGAGAATCCACCTGCCAATACAGGGGACGTGGGTTCGTGCCCTGGTCCGGGAAGATCCCACATGCCGCAGAGTGGCTGGGCCTGTGAGCCATGGACGCTGAGCCTGCGCATCCGGAGCCTGTGCTCCACAACGGGAGAGGCCACAACAGTGTGAGGCCCTTGTACCACAAAAAAAAAAAAAAGGCAAACTTTGACAAGTATAAAGGGAAAAACATCACACAAGTAGTAGGAAACTATAGTACTACACTGTCAACAATGGATAGATCATCAGGAAAGAAAATCAATAAAGAAACAGTGTGCTTGAACAACTCTATAGATCAAATAGACCAATAGACATACACAAGAACAAAAGAATATTAATTCTTCTCAAGCACACACACAGCATTCTCCAGGATGGGTCATGCTAGGTCATAGCACAAATCTTAAGAAATATCAGAAGACTGAAGACCATTAAAAAATAATCTTTATAAAAAGTCACAATGGGGGCTTCCCTGGTGGCACGGTGATTGAGAGTCCGCCTGCCGATGCAGGGGACGCGGGTTCGTGCCCCGGTCCGGGAAGATCCCACGTGCCGCCGAGTGGCTGGGCCCGTGAGCCATGGCCGCTGAGCCAGTGCGTCCGGAGCCTGTGCTCCACAACGGAAGAGGCCACAACAGAGAGAGGCCCGTGTACTGCAAAAAAAAAAAAAGTCACAATGGGATGAAGCTGAAAAAGTGAAAATGAGAATGACAAAAAGAAAAATGTTTTTAATTCACATGGGAAAATACAAACACTCTTAACCATTGGGTCAAGAGAGAAATCAAAAAATAAATTAGAAAGCATCTTGAGACAAATTTTTAAAAAACACAACTTACCAAAACTTATGGATGCAGCAAAAGTAGTACTAAAGGGTAAGTTTATACAAATAAAGACCTACATTTTAAAAAAGAAAGATCTTAAATAAATAACCTTATTTTACACCTCAAGGTCCTAGAGAAGGGAGAACAAACAAAGCACAAACTTAGCAGAAGGAAAGAAATAATAAAGATTAGAGTAAAAATGAACAAAACAGAGATTAGAAACAATTAAAAATTGAGTTGAATTAAAAAAATTTTTTAACATCTTTATTGGAATATAATTACTTTACAATGGTGTGTTAGTTTCTGCTTTATAACAAAGTGAATCAGCTATACGTATATATATATCCCCATATCTCCTCCCTCTTGCGTCTCCCTCCCACCCTCCCTATCCCACTCCTCTAGGTGGTCACAAAACACCGAGCTCATTTCCCTCTGCTATGTGGCTGCTTCCCACTAGCTATCTATTTTACATTTGGTAGTCTACATATGTCCATGCCACTCTCTCCCTTTGTCACAGCTTACCCTTCCCCCTCCCTGTGAGTTGAATTTTTGAAAAGATAAAATTGACATATGCAAAAAAGAAAGGAGAGGTAGGGAGCAGAGATCAAGATGACAAAGTAGAAACATGTGAAGCTCATCTCCCACCACAAATACATCAACTGCATATGACAAAAAAAAAAAAAGGCATCAGGATAGAATCTGTTCCCCTGGAAGGGAGCTGTGAAAGAAGAAATGTAAATGTTCCCTTGCTCTGGGAACCACCTTCACTGTCTGGGAAGGTCCACTGGGACTGGGAAGTCCACTGGGACTGACAGGGAGCTGGAGATGACTAGATTCTGCTCATGAGGAGGGTGTGGGTGCTGGCTTGCTAGCAATCAGGGTAGAGAGAGGCCACTGCCAGTCACCACAAGTCCCAGCTGTAAATGCATGCCCAGTAGGGTACAGTTCTGGTGGCAGTGCACTTTGTGAGTGCACATGTGACAGAGTTGGAGCTGATGCTGGAGCCAAGTACTAGTGCTCCCACAATGGGGGTGGGTCTGGGGGTGGGTGCAGCAGCAGTGGAGTTTGTTGGGGTGTACAGTGTATGGCAGGCAAAACCACAGAATCACAAGTCCCAGCAGACAGCCCCTACGGAGGGGTATATAGTGGCTCCTTTCCTGGCAGTAGTGCTCCAGTTCTGCCTGCCAGTTTGAAGCTCAGTCTGAGGGCTTCTACTCCAACAAATGGGGAGCAGAACCCAACTCTGTCCTGTGACAGCCACGGAGCAAAGAGGAATCCCTGTCCAACATCTAGCTCAGGATCTGTTCATCACAACACTAAGCACACCCCTAGCAAAAGGAGAATTGCCAGCACGCTCTGAGAAAAGATGTGGTAAGTATACTTACCAAAAACATCCATTGCACTGAAAATATTAGACTCACACAGGGACACTTCCACATAAAAACAGCCTTTCAAGACTATGGTAGATAACTGTTTCTCCTAAGTTCATAGAGACAGAGAAAATAAAGTAAAATAGAAAAGGAGAGGAACAGCTCACAGTTAAAAGAACAAGAGAAACCCCCTGAAAGAAAGAAAACAGTAAAACAGACCTCTCTAGTCTACTAGACCCTGAGTTGAAAAAGGAGATAATAAAAATGCTAAAGTAATTAAGGAAGATTATCAATAGAAATGCAGATTACTGTAACAAGAAAGTAGACATTATAAAGTGGAACCAATAAAGGGTAGACAACTCAACTGCCAAGATAAAAATTGAGCTAAAAGTAATAAATAGCAGACTAAATAATGTAGAAGAAAAAATAAGTGGTCTTGAAGATAGAATAATGGGAATTACCCAATCAGAACATCAGACAGAAAGACAAGTGAAAAAAAAGAAAAGAAAAGAAAGAAAGCAATATACAATAACATGGGATAATATAAAGCATACAACCTATACATAATAGGGGTTCTAGTATAGAAGGAAATGAAAAGGGGCTTGAAAATGTACTTGAAGAAATTGTGGCTGAAAACTTCTCAAACTTAAAGAAAGAAAGATATCCAGGTATGAAAAGCACAGTGTCCCAAATAAGATGAACTTAAACAGACCCACACCAAGACACACCATAAATAAAATGGCAAAAGTTAAAGATAAAGAGAGGATCCTAAAAGCAGCAAGAGAAAAACAAAGAGTCAGTTACAAGTGAACCCCCCTCAAGGCTATCAGCTGATTTCTCAACAGGAAATTTGCAGGCCAGAAGGGAGTGACATGATGTATACAAAGTCCTGAAAGCAAAAAACTCTTAAACTAGGATACTCTATACAGCAAAATTATCATTTAGAATAGAAGGAGAAACTAAGAATTTCCCAGACAAGCAAAACTCAAAAGAATACAGCAATGCTAAAATTATCCTAAAAGAAATATTGAAAAGTCTTCTGTAAGTAGAAAGAAGCAAGAATCTATAGAAAAGGGAATAACACAATAGGAAAGGCAAAACTACAAAAGGATTGATCACTTAAATAAGTCAGTTCATAGAGTAAAAAAAAAAACAGAAAATTGTCAATGTGATTATAATTACAACTAACAACAAAAGAATAAACATGAAGATGTAGACAAGGACATCAAAATCGCAAAATGTGGGGAAAGGGAGTTAAAAAATGTACTCCTTTAGAACGTATTTGAGCTTATGTGGCTATCAGTCTAAAGCAAGAAGATACAGTTATGGGTTAACATAGTTAAAAACCAGGGTAACCTCAAATCAAAAAACATACAATAGATTCACAAAAAAAAAAAAAAAGAAATGAACTCAATAATATTACAAAAGAAAAGCATTAAACCACAAAAAAGAAAAACAGAAGCAGAAAGGAACAAAGAGCTACAAAATCAACTGGAAAAAAGTTTAAAATGGTAATAAATATATATTTATCAATAATTACTTCCAATATCAATGGACTAAATGCTCTGATCAAAAGACATAGAGTGGTAAATTAGATTTTTTTTAAAAAAACAAGGAAAGAAAAAAAATTTACAACATGCTGCCTACAAGAGACTCACTTTATGGTGAAAGATACAGATTGAAAGTAAGGGGATGAAAAAAAATTGCATGTAAATGGTTGTGACAAGAAAGTGAGACAAAATAGACTCTAAATCAAAGTCATAATAAAAGACAAAGAAGGACACTATTTGATAACAATGGTATAAATACAAGAAGAGGATATGATACTTCTTAACATATAGGCACCCAATATAGGAGCACCTAAATATATAAAAAATGCTAACAGAAAAAAAGTGAGAAATGGACAGGCATACAATAATTGTAGGAGACTTAACTCCCCACTGATATCAACAGACAGACCCTCTAGATGGAAAATTAATAAGGTAACAGAGATCCTAGATAACAAAGTAGCATAGCTGGACTTATTGATATGTACAGGACACTACATCCAAAACAAGAATACACATTCTTTTCAAGCATGCATAGAACATTCTCTAGGATTAATCACATACTAAGACACAAAACAAGCCTCAACAAAGAGGTTAGAAATTATTTTAAGCATCTTTTCTGACCACAGTGCTATGAAACTAGAAATCAACCATAGAAAGAAAAACAAGAAAGAAAAAAAAAAGATTACATAGAGACTAAACAACATGCTACTGAAAAACCAGTGGGTCAATGCTTAAATCAAAGAGGAAATCAGAAAATACTCTGAGACAAATGATAATGAAAACACAACCTTAGAAAATCTATGGGATACAGCAAAACAGTTATAAGAGGGAATAGCAACACAGGACTTCCTCAACAAAGAAGAAAACTCTCAAATAAACAACCTAACCTGTTACCTAAAAGAATTAGAAAAAGAAGAAAAAACAAAACCCCCAGTCAGCAGAAGGAAGGAAGTAATAAATATCAGAGAGGAAATAAAACAGAGATAAAACTAGAAAAGGTCACTAAAACAAGAGCTGATATTTGAAAGGATAAAAACATTTTTTTGTGAAAGTTCTGGCCAGGCTCACCAAGAAGAAAAGAGAGAGGACCCAAATAAAATAACAAATAAAACAACATATACCAGAGAAATATAAAAAGAAAGAAAGAGAGAGAGAGAGAAAGAAAGGAAGAAAGGAAGGAAGGAAGGAAGGAAGGAAGGAAGGAAGGAAGGAAGGATGGAAGGAAGGAAGGAAGGAAAGAAACAAAGAAAGAAAGAAAATACTACAAACAATTACATGCCAACAAATTGGACAACCTAGAAGAAATGGTCAAGTTTCTAGAAACACACAGCCTGCCAAAATTGACTCAAGATTAAACAGATCATTTGAACAGATCAATCACTAGAAGTGAACTAGAATGTGTAAGGAAAAACTCCCTGCAAAGTCCAGCATGGGATGGCTATACTGGGGAATTCTACCAAACATACAAAGAAGTCCTAACTAACTTTCTCAGACTATTCCAAAAGACTGAAGACAAAGAAACACTCCCAAAGTCACTCTATGAAACCACCATCACCCTGATAGGTATACCAGACAAAGACGCTGCAAAAAGAGAAAA
Organism: Stenella coeruleoalba; assembly: GCF_951394435.1. Classification (NCBI taxonomy): domain Eukaryota; kingdom Metazoa; phylum Chordata; class Mammalia; order Artiodactyla; family Delphinidae; genus Stenella; species Stenella coeruleoalba. The sequence continues at coordinate 3,782,531 of NC_137168.1, forward strand.
TTACAGGCCAGTATCTTTGATAAACATAGATGCAAAAGCCTCAACAAAATATTAGCAAACTGAATCCAACAATAATAAAAAGGATTATGCACCATGATCAAGTTGGATTGATTCCAGGATCACAAGGATGGCTTAACATATGCAAATTAATTAGTGTAATACACCACATCAACAAAAGAAAAGAATAAGCCACATGATCATCACAATAGATGCAGAAAAACCATTTGATAAATTTGAACATCCATTCAGGGACCATATCTCAATCCAATAAAAGTCATTTATGACAAATCCAGAGCCAACATAATACTCAACAGTGAGAAATGACATCCTTCTTGCTGAATTCTGGAAGAAGACCAGGATGCCCACGCTTACCACTTCTGTTCAACATAGCATTGGAAGACTTAGCCACAGCAATCAGGCAAGGAAAAAAAAAAAAGAAAGAAAAGAAAAGAAATAAAATAAAAATAAATAAGTAAAATCCAGATTGGAAGGAAAGAGATAAAACTATCATTACATGCAGGTGGCATGATAACCTTTATAGAAAACCCTAAAGACTCACACAAAAACTAATAAAATAATTCAACAATGTAGCAGGGTAAAAAATTAATATACAGAAATAAGTTGCATTTATTTACACTAACAATGAAATATCAGAAAGAGAAAGTAAAAAAGCAATCCCATTTCAAATTGCATTAAAAAACATACCTAAGAATAAACATAACCAAGGAGGTTGAAGACCTAGATACTGAGAACTGTAAAACATTGTTACGGGAAATTGAAGATGATTCAAAGAAATGGAAAGATATCCCATGGTGTTGGATTGGAAGAACTAATATTGCTAAGATGGCCACATTACCCAAAGCAACCTACAGACTTAATGTGATCCCTATCAAATTACCCATTACTCTTTTCACAGAACTAGAACAAGTAATCCTAAAATTTACATAGAACCACAAAAGATCCAGAATTGCCAAAGCAATCCTGAGGAAAAAGAATAAAGCTAGAGGCATAACCCTCCCAGACCTCAGACAATACTACCAAGCTACATTAATCAAAATGGCATGGTACTGGCACAAAAACAAAAATATAGATCAATGGAACAGAATAGGGAGCCCACAAATAAGCTCATACACCTATAGTTAATTAATCCTTGACCAAGGAGGGAATATATGCAATGGAGATAAGACAGTCTCTTCAGCAAGTGGTGTTGAAAAATCTGGACAGCTGCATGTAAATCAATGAAGTTAGAACATACTACATACAAAAATAAACTCAAAGTATTTTAGAGAACTAAATATAATACATAACACCATAAAAGTCCTAGAAGAGAACAAAGGCAAAATATTCTTGGACATAAATTGTAGCAATATTATCTGAGATCAGTCTCCCAAGGCAAAAGAAACAAATGCAAAAGCAAACAAGTGGAGCCTAATCAAACTTAAAAACTTGCACTGCAAAGGAAATCATCAACAAAATGAAAAGACAACCTATGGAATGGGAGAAAATATTTGCAAACAATGCAATTAACAAAGGATTAATTTCCAAAATACACAAATAGCTCATTCAACTCAGTATCAAAAAAAACCCCAACACAATCAAAACATGAGCAGAAAACCTAAACAGACATTTCTCTGAAGAAGTCATACAGATGGCCACACAATTGTCAACAATGAAAATTATTAAAGAAATCAAAACCACAATGAGGTATCACCTTACCCTGGTTAGAATGGGTACCATTGAGAAAATCTACAAACAACAAATGCTGGAGAGGGTGTGGAGAAAAGGGAACCCTCCTACACTGTTGGTGGTAACAGTAAACTGGTGCAGCACTATGGAGGACAGTATGGAAGTTACTTAAAAAACTAAAGTGAAAGCTACCATATAATTCAGCAATCCACTCCTGGGTATATATCTGGAAAAGATAAAAACTCTAATTCAAAAACATACATGCGGGCTTCCCTGGTGGCTCATTGGTTGAGAGTCCGCCTGCCGATGCAGGGGACACGGGTTCGTGCCCCGGTCCAGGAAGATCCCACATGCCGCGGAGCGGCTGGGCCCATGAGCCATGGCCACTGAGCCTGCGCGTCCGGAGCCTGTGCTCCGCAACGAGAGAGGCCCCAACAGGCCTGCGTACCAAAAAAAAAAAAAAAAAAAAAGATACATGCACCCCTATGTTCATACCAGCACTATTTACAATAGCCAAGACATGAAAACAACCCAATTGCCCATCAACGGATAATTGGCTTAAGAAGATGTGATATATAATACATAATATATATTATATATAATGAAATACTACTCAGCCATTAAAACGAATGAAATAATGTCATTTGCAGCAACATGGATAAACATAGAGATTGTCATGCTAAGTGAAGTAAGTCTGACAAAGACAAATATCATATAATATCACTTATATGTGGACTCTAAAAAATAATACCAATGAATTTATTTACAAACCAGAAACAATCTCATAGACACAAAAAACAAAGTTATGGTTACCAAAGAGGAAAGGTCGGGGCGGGTGGAAAAGGAATATATTAGGAGTATGAGATTAACAGATACCAGCACCATGTATAAAATAGATAAACAACAAAGATTTACTGTATAGCACAAGGAAATTACATTCAATACTACAGTCAAAAAGAAAAAACCCAGTTATTGATATACTAGATTTGTGTTTATCTCTTAAACAGTTCTAGTTTCCACCTTACACAGAATAATCAGGGTGAGTGGAAAAACTCTAAAGTGAAATAAAGAATTTTATCAGTTAAAAAAACATTTTTGTAATAACCTATAATGGAAAATAATCTGATATATATATATCTGAATCACTTTGCTCTACACGAGAAACTAACACTATTGTACTTCAAGTTAAAAAATATATAGAAGATGTAGTACTTCTTTTCTCTTTTCTTCTTAGTTTCGTGTATTCTCTCCCTCTTTTTTTTTTTTTTTTTTTTGCGGTACACGGGCCTCTCACTGCCGTGGCCTCTCCCGTTGCGGAGCACAGGCTCCGGACGCGCAAGCTCAGCGGCCATGGCTCACCGGCCCAGCTGCTCCACGGCATGTGGGATCCTCCCAGACTGGGGCACGAACCCGTGTCCCCTGCAACGGCAGGCAGACTCTCAACCACTGCGCCACCAGGGAAGCCCCCTCTTTTTTTTTTTGAGAGAGAGAAGATAAAATGTAGAGAATTTTATATATATAGATATATATAATTCAGTGATATATATATTCATTTCAAGTTAATTTTTGTGATTGTATGTCATACGTATATACAATAATACACATACATACAATCAAAACCTACATACAAATACATATGACACACAATCACAAAAATTAACTTGAAATGAATTAAGAACTGAAAAATTAAACTTAAAGTAAGAAAACTCTTACAAGAAAATATAGGAAAAAAAGCATTAAACATTAGACTTGGTAATGACTTCTTGGATATAACACCCAAGGTACCAGCAACAAATTAAAACTACTAGATAAAAGAGAAAACATCAAACTAAAAATGTTCTGCATAGTGAAAGACGCAACAATATAAAAAGGCAACTTGACAAGTGGAGAAATATTTTCAAAACACATATCTAATAAGGGATTAATATACAAAATATGTAAGGAACTCGATAGCAAAAAACAAAAATAACCCAGATTTTAAAATGGGAAAAGTATGTGAATGGACGTTTTACCAAACAAAACATACAAATGGTCAACGGAGACATGAAAAAGTGCTCAACATCACTAAAGAGGGAAATGCAAATTGTGACTACAATGATATATCCCCTCACAGTTGTCAAACGGTTATTGTGAATAGAACAAAACAATAGTTGGTGAGGATATAGAGAAATTGTAAGCCAGGGACACTGTTGGTGGGAATGTAAAAGGTGCAGCATTATGAAAAACAGTATGGGGATTCTCAAAAATGAAAAATACAACTATCATATGATACAGCAATCCCACATCTGGATATATGTCCCAAGGAATTGAAATCAGAATCTTGAAGACATATATGTACTCCCATGTTTATTGCAGCATTATTCACAACAGCCAAGATATAAAAACAACCTAAATGTCCATCAGTGGTTAAATGGATGTGTTACATACACATAATTGAATATTATATTTAGCCTTCAAACAGAAGAAATTTATGTTTCGTATTTATGTGAAGACATGCATTACTGTGGCTAGTGAAATAAACCAGTCACAGAAGGACTAATATTGCATGATTGTGCTTATATGAGGTATCTATAGTCTAAGTCATAGAAACAGAGTAAAATGGTGGTTTCCTTGGACTGGAAGAATGGAAAACGCAGAGCTGCTATTCAGCTATACCAGTTGTCAGTGATGTAAGATGCACAAATTCTAGAGATCTGCTGCACAGCATTGTGTCTATAGTAACAATATGACATTGTATACTTAAAATTTTGTTGAGGTTGATTTAGTTATTTTTACTGCAATAAAAAATAGAATAAAATAATATTTATGCAGAAATCCATAGGCCTTAGAATGGCTAAGATAATCTTGAAATGATTAATAAAGTGAAAGGAACTATACTTTTGATATTAAGCCTTATAATTTTATTAAAAATAGAGGATATAGTTCCATCCATGCTGCTCCACACAGATCCAAAGAGCTTCTTTAGTCTCACCAAGTGCACATCCTGTTGCTCCTAATTCTAAAAGTTCTTGTGGTGGTTATGACCATTGTTTTGTAAGGCTTAATCCCAGCCCAGGATGCCTCAGACATGTCCAGTGCCTCCAGAATAAATGGAAAGAGTTTAGAACATCCAGGAGGAAAAATTCCTTTATCAAACACTGACGTGTATAATTCCGGAGCTGGTTTTCTGCGACAATTCAGAATTGCCTTCTGCATGCAAAGAGTGCCATCATACTATTGTTGCTGCACCCTTGGAGAGGCCTCTGAAATTTCTCATGTCACGGCCTCAATGCCAATAATCCCCTTTATGAACCTCCATCACTCTGCACTAACAATGTCCTTTCAAATAATAATAAAATTTAAAAGAATAAATAGAAATAACTCCAAAAAATGCTTAACTGATTTTTTTTTTTTAGTATTGCAAAACCACCTCCAATTGAATGGAGTTAAGTCTTCAGCAGATAGTGCTAGAGCAGTTGGGTGTCCATAAGGAAAATTATTGTCCCTCCAAATCTCACACCTTACTAAAAATTAGCTCAAAATAGATCACATAATTAAATGTAAAACTATACACTTCTAGAAAATAAAATGGGAAGAAAAATCTTTGCCAACAAGAGCTATGAATTCTTGACACCAAATTATTCATTAAGAAAAAATTGGACCTCATCCAAATGAACTTTTGCTCTGCAAAGGACTATATGAAGAGGTAAAGACAAATTACAAGCTGGGAGAAAATATTTGCAGACCACATATCTAACAAAGGACTAGTGTCTAGAAAATATAAAGAGCACTTAGCACTCAATAAAAATATCAAATTAAACAATGATTGTAATTATATTAATTATGCTTGCATGGTTTCTGTAAATTGATGTTTTATCATGCTTTAACATTTAAAGATGGCTGTCAACTTTATTAGGGACATGAGATGTTCACCTGGTCTTCCCCACACTATTATTCAAGTATGAGTTCACAGGAGCACTACTTTTAAAGAGTGCTAAATAATCCAGAGCATCTTTTCTTTCTTTGCCTCCTTTTTCCTGTGGAAATGATAGCAAAGTGCTTGCCCATAGTTTTCCCTCTCTCTCTCTCTTTCTCTCCTTCTGCGTCATGACTGACCCCGGTGTTTTCCCACTTTGTTCTGCATGGTAAACTGTTTTCCCTGGGGAGCTGTGTGTGGGAAACTTCTAAGATTTCAAGAGAACATAGATCAAATCAAGATTTCTCCTTGATCTATATTTGGGCTCCCTATATCTTAATCAAACTTCAACTATGATGAAACCAACTGGCATAGTGAACTTGAAGGAGTGGCCCTAGACAGAGAAGAGAATGCCGGTATACTGCTCTTACTTTTTATGTGGGTTTGCCAGACAACAGATGCCACTTGCACAGGCACCACTGTTTGCTGCCATTTTTGTGCTTTGACTACTGCTTGTTTGTTTGTACAGCTATTGCCTCACCTTCTCACTCAAAATCATGAAACTTCTAATAAGAGTTTTCCCCATGTGTTCCTCTGAGACAACCCTTCTTGTTACTGGTAACTTTGAGATCAGGGTGGACAAAATTCTGAGACACTTCATCTTGTTACTGATACCCAAAAGGGAGTGGAGTGGTACTTCTCTCCAAGTGTCTTATGACAGGCTTAATCAGCCAACCACACAGCACTATCTGGACTATGCGTCACTTTACTCAGACAACCTGTGATGATTTATCTTTGTAAAAGTACTGAGACAATTTATAGACTGGTGCAGAAATGGTGGGAGAGTATCCTCTGGGTTGTTTAGGACTCCCAAACAGAATTAGTATAAGGATACTCCCCTCACAGACTAGCAATGACACACCAGCAGGGACATGGTGTCATAGCTGCCATCTGTTATGTTGTTGATTTGCCTGTTTCAATGTGCCCCATCCCCTGGTCTGGTGTGACATGTGGGATTCCATCCATGGAGACTAGAGGCACAAAAACTCACGGAGAGAAAAGAAGTAGGAGGCCTTCTCCTAAAATTAGTTCCTCCAAAAGCATGTGCTCAAGTTATAAACTCCCCGAGGAGTGCAAAAAATTCAAGCCAATGTGTCTGGAATTTACTGCTGCTGCATATTAGAGTGCCAGGGATCTTCTGCTAAAATCTAAGGGGGTCAAAGATATTACCAAAACAGAGGGTATCTTGACTCTCCTGATGTTGAGCCAAATCTCTCTTAGGTTGACTGGGACAATCTAAAGAAGTGAAGCAGCCAGCTGTGAGCAGAGCCACAGAAGACTACTAGTTAATCTGATATCTTTTTCACGTGTTAAAACTGTTGAGGACAGGCCAGAGATACAGAGATGAATTTCACCCATCTTGAGACTTCATTATCTGGGATTTTCTTTAAAAAGACAATTGAAAATGAGTCTGTACTCTTCTTTACCATGTAGCCTGAATCATGGCTCTCAGATCATGAAGTGAGACTAACAGCCAGTCTAAACCAAAACCCTAAAATGTGCACCTTACTAAGGCAGTCATGAAGTTTCCTCTGTCAATTCTTACACAAAAGTGTATCCTGCTCACGTGGGCTGACCCTGTAAAAGCAGAGCCAAACCCCAGGAGGAAGGTGAAACTGAGGAGATAGAGAAGAGTGTCAGAGCATTACAAGGCAGAGCCTCTAACCTTCAATTATTTTGCTTTCAGCTTTTATGTCACTGGAGATGGTCTATCCTACTATTATTATTACCACTGAAAGAGATGCTCCCTAGAACACTCTCCAGGTTGCCGGTGCACAGGACATCCCGAAGAATCTGAAGCCTAATTTTCAAAGCCTAACACAGACATCTCAACACAGAGTAAGAATTGTTTCTCCAGGGTGCCCCACCGAATTACGGTGCTGTTCTACTCTCCCGTATTGCGTCCTTTCACATTTTCAAGGAAGACTTGGGGCCCATGAAAGAGATCCTGATCAGACTCTGAAGTACACACTTACCACCTTCCCCCTCATTAATTCTTAGAATGCCAATCTTGAGGTGGCCCAAAGAATTCTTGGCCTCTCTTCTGAGGCAATAAACCAAAGCTCATGTAGTAATTGAGAGAAGTCTGAGACTGCCTAACAATTTAATTTCTGGCCTGCCAGCTTCGATGGTCTAACAATTAAACAAGGTGCTATATAAATTTCAACTCAATCCAGAGTCACAGCTCCCTTGGGCCATGGCCTCAGCCATGACGAGGGTATGAGGTGTTCCTGCAAAAGGAGAACCCCAGCCTAGTATCCCTTATCCTGACTTACTGCTAGGAAAATGGTGGTTTTCCAGTGTGGTTTTCCAATGTATGTCCTACCACCTAGGAAACTTCCCCTAGGAAAATGGTGGTTTTCCAGTGTATGTCCTACCATCTAGGGCCAATCACTCAGACACAAATTTGGTGCTTCATTGGAGCCAACTAATGATGAATATTTTATTGGTCTTTTAAACATGGGCATCCAAGTTACAGTTATTCCCACACATTGTGCTCTCTTTATAAAACAGGGGACACACACCCAATTTACTACAGGCATACTTGAATGCACCATTAAAGGAATCTAAATTAGCCCTACATTTAACCACTGGGACAATTAAACTTACTAAGTTGCTTATGTGTGATGGTCCGTTTCTTGCCATTTTATGCACAGAACTCTTATTATCAGACAAGTTCTTCACTGGAGCAAAATAAAATCCTCAGTTCTCATGGTGCGATCAAATAGGAAACTGTGTCAACACTTTGTAATCTCTTCTGAAGCAAAGTACTATGGCAATTTGGGCCCACTCTCATTAAAGAGCTGATTCCTGAGAATGTTCTAATTCCTACTACCCTCCCTCCCAGTTGCCATATTTGACCTATGCTAAAAATACATGTGAATGACACCTTCAGTAAACCATCACAATTTACAGCGGATCCACCAACTAAAGCACCAGAATCCAATATTATCTGAGAATACTGAAGACATCCAGAGAATTCTGCATGATTACCTTGTAGTCACAGAATATGCTTTTTTTGGTGCAGAGGAACGCGGGCCTCTCACTGTTGTGACCACTCCCGTTGCAGAGCACAGGCTCCGGACGTGCAAGCTCAGCAGCCATGGCTCACGGACCCACCCGCTCCGTGGCATGTGGGATCTTCCCGGACCAGGGCACGAACCCGTGTTCCCTGCATCGGCAGGTGGACTCTCAACCACTGCGTCACAAGGGAAGCCCTAGTCAATATGTTTTATTCAGTTCTTATCTCCGAGTCCTCAGAGCCACAGTTAACCTTCACATTTGAAGGCATGCGTTCATTTGCTTTACAATAAGTTATGTAATAGTCTGGTTGTGGCACATAACATCTGCCAACAGAACCTTAATTCACTGCTCCTTCACATATACACCTGTGGTACTATGCAGACGATATTCTTTTAAAAGTACTCATGTAGAAGGCAGTGGTCCAACACCTTCACTCACTTTTTTTTTTTCATCTTTATTGGAGTATAATTGCTTTACAATGGTGTGTTAGTTTCTGCTTTATAACAAAGTGAATCAGTTAGACATATACATATGTTCCCATCTCTCTTCCCCTTGCGTCTCCCTCCCTCCCGCCCTCCCTATCCCACCCCTCTAGGCGGTCACAAAGCACCGAGTTGATCTCCCTGTGCTATGCGGCTGCTTCCCACTAGCTATCTATTTTACGTTTGGTAGTGTATATATGTCCATGCCTCTCTCTCGCTTTGTCACAGCTTACCCTTCCCCCTCCCCAAATCCTCAAGTCCATTCTCTAGTAGGGCTGTGTCTTTATTCCTGTCTTACTCCTAGGTTCTTCATGACTTTTTTTTTTCTTAAATTCCATATGTGTTAAAATACAGTATTTCTCTTTCTTACTTCACTCTGTATAACAGACTCTAGGTCCATCCACCTCACTACAAATAACTCAATTTCGTTTCTTTTTATGGCTGAGTAATATTCCATTGTATATATGCGCCCCATCTTCTTTATCCATTCATCCAATGCTGGACAATTAGGTTGTTTCCATCTCCAGGCTATTGTAGAGTTACAGTGAACATTGTGGTACATGACTCTTTTTGAATTATGGTTTTCTCAGGGTATATGCCCAGTAGTGGGATTGCTGGGTCATATGGTAGTTCTATTAGTAGTTTTATAAGGAACCTCCATACTATTCTCCATAGTGGTTGTACCAATTCACATTCCCACCAGCAGTGCAAGAATGTTCTCTTTTCTCCACACCCTCTCCAGCATTTATTGTTTCTAGATTTTTTTGATGATGGCCATTCTGACCAGTGTGAGATGATATCTCATTGTAGTTTTGATTTGCATTTCTCTAATGACTAATGATGTTGAGCATTCTTTCATGTGTTTCTTGGCAATCTGTATATCTTCTTTGGAGAAATGTCTATTTAGGTCTTCTGCCCATGTTTGGATTGGGTTGTTTGTTTTTTTGTTATTGAGCAGCATGAGCTACTTGTAAATTTTAGAGATTAATGCTTTGTCAGTTGCTTCATTTGCAAATATTTTCTACCATTCTGAGGGTTGTCTTTTGGTCTTCTTTATGGCTTCTTTTGCTGTGCAAAGCTTTGAAGTTTCATTAGGTCCCATTTGTTTATTTTTGTTTTTATTTCCATTTCTCTAGGAGGTGGGTCAAAAAGGATCTTGCTGTGACTTATATCATAGAGTTTTCTGCCTATGTTTTCCTCTAAGAGTTTGATAGTTTCTGGCCTTACATTTAGGTCTTCAATCCATTTTGAGCTTATTTTTGTGTATGGTGGTAGGGAGTGTTCTAATTTCATACTTTTATATGTACCTGTCCACTTTTCCCAGCACCACTTATTGAAGAGGCTGTCTTTTCTCCACTTTATATTCTTGCCTCCTTTATCAAAGGTAAGGTGACCATATGTGTGTGGGTTTATCTCTGGGCTTTCTATCCTTTTCCATTGATCTATATTTCTGTTTTTGTGCCAGTAACATACTGTCTTGATGACTGTAGCTTTCTAGTAGAGTCTGAAGTCAGGGAGCCTGATTCCTCCAGCTCCGTTTTTCGTTCTCAAGATTGCTTTAGCTATTCAGGGTCTTTTGTGTTTCCATACAAATTGTGAAATTTTTTGTTCTAGTTCTGTGAAAAATGCCAGTGGTAGTTTGATAGGGATTGCATTGAATCTTTAGATTGCTTTGGGTAGTACAGTCATTTTCACAATGTTGATTCTTCCAATCCAAGAACAATGGTATATCTCTCCATCTATTTGTATCATCTTTAATTTCTTTCATCAGTGTCTTATAATTTTCTCCATACAGGTCTTTTGTCTCCTTAGATAGGTTTATTCCTAGGTATTTTATTCTTTTTGTTGCAGTGGTACATGGGAGTGTTTTCTTGATTTCTCTTTCAGATTTTTCATCATTAGTGTATAGGAATGCCAGAGATTTCTGTGCATTAATTTTGTATCCTGCTACTTTACCAAATTCATTGATTAGCTCTAGTAATTTTCTGGTAGCATCTTTAGGATTCTCTATGTATAGTATCATGTCATCTGCAAACAGTGACCGCTTTACTTCTTCTTTTCCAATTTGGGTTCCTTTTATTTCTTTTTCTTCTCTGATTGCTGTGGCAAAAACTGCCAAAGCTATGTTGAGTAACACTGGTGAGAGTGGACAACCTTGTCTTGTTCCTGATCTTCGTGGAAACGGTTTCAGTTTTTCACCATTGACGACGATGTTGGCTGTGGGTTTTTCATATCTGTCCTTTATTATGTTGAGGAAAGTTCCCTCTATGCCTACTTTCTGGAGGGTTTTTATCATAAATGGGTGTTGAATTTTGTCGAAAGCTTTCTCTGCATCTATTGAGATGATCATATGGTTTTTCTCCTTCAATTTGTTAATATGGTGTATCACGTTGATTGATTTGCGTATATTGAAGAATCTTTGCATTCATGGAATAAACCCCACTCAATCATGGTGTATGATCCTCTTAATGTGCTGTTGGATTCTGTTTGCTAGTATTTGTTGAGGATTTTTGCATCTATGTTCATCAGTGATATTGGCCTGTAGTTTTCTTTCCTTGTGACATCCTTGTCTGGTTTTGGTATCAGGGCGAGGGTGGCCTCGTAGAATGAGTTTTGGAGTGTTCCTCCCTCTGCTATATTTTGGAAGAGTTTGAGAAGGATAGGTGTTAGCTCTTCTGTAAATGTTTGATAGAATTCGCCGGTGAAGCCATCTGGTCCTGGGCTATTGTTTGTTGGAAGAAGATAAAAACCCACCTGACCTAACAAATGAAGAAGAAATAGGCAGTCTACCTGAAAAAGAGTTCAGAATAATGATAGTAAAGATAATCCAAAATCTTGGAAATAGAATAGAGAAAATGCAAGAAACATTTAACAAGGACCTAGAAGAACTAAAGATGAAACAAGCAACGATGAACAACGCAATAAATGAAATTAAAAATACCCTAGAAGGGATCAATAGCAGAATAACTGAGGTAGAAGAACGGATAAGTGACCTGGAAGATAAAATAATGGAAATAACTACTGCACAGCAGAATAAAAAGAATGAAAAGAACTGAGCACAGTCTTAGAGACCTCCGGGACAACATTAAACACCTCAACATTCGAATCATAGGGGTTCCAGAAGAAGATGAGAAAAAGAAAGGGACTAGAAAATATTTGAAGAGATTATGGTTGAAAAATTCCCTAATATGGGAAAGGAAATAGTTAAGTCCAGGAAGAACAGAGAGTCCCATACAGGGTAAATCCAAGAAGAAACACACCAAGGCACATATTAATCAAACTGTCAAAATTAAATACAAAGAAAATATATTAAAAGCATCAAGGGAAAAACAACAAATAACACACAAGGGAATCCCCGTAAGGTTAACAGCTCATCTTTCAGCAGAAACTCTGCAAACCAGAAGGGACTTGCAGGACGTATTTAAAGTGATGAAGGAGAAAAACCTACAACCAAGATTACTCTACCCAGCAAGGATCTCATTCAGATTTGATGGAGAAATTAAAACCTTCACAGACAAGCAAAAGCTGAGAGACTTCAGCACCACCAAACCAGCTTTACAACAAATGCTAAAGGACCCTCTCTAAGCAAGAAACACAAGAGAAGGAAAAGACCTACAATAACAAACCTAAGACAATTAAGAAAATGGGAATAGGAACATACATATCGATAATTACCTTAAGTGTAAATGGATTGAATGCTCCCACCAAAAGACACAGACTGGCTGAATGGATACAAAAACAAGACCCATATATATGCTGTCTACAAGAGACCCACTTCAGACCTAGAGACACATACAGACTGAAAGTAAGGGGATGGAAAAAGATATTCCATGCAAATGGAAACCAAAAGAAAGCTGGAGTAGCAATTCTCATATCAGACAAAATAGACTTTAAAATAAGGAGTATTAGAAGAGACAAAGAAGAACACTACATAATGATCAAGGTATTGATCCAAGAAGAAGATATAACAATTGTAAATATTTATGCACCTAACATAGGAACACCTCAATACATAAGGCAAATACTAACAGCCATAAAAGGTGAAATCGACAGTAACACATTCATAATAGGGGACTTTAACACCCCACTTTCACCAATGGACAGATCATCCAAAATGAAAATAAATAAGGAAACACAAGCTTTAAATGACAGATTAAAACAAGATGGACTTAATTGATATTTATAGGACATTCCATCCAAAAGCAACAGAATACACATTTTTCTCAAGTGCTCGTGGAACATTCTCCAGGATAGATTATATCTTCGGTCACAAATCAAGCCTTGGTAAATTTAAGAAAATTGAAATTGTATCAAGTATCTTTGCCGACCACAATGCTATGAGATTAGATATCAATTACAGGGAAAGATCTGTAAAAAATACAAACACATGGAGGCTAAACAATACACTACTTAATAACGAAGTGATCACTGAAGAAATCAAAGAGGAAATAAAAAAATACCTAGAAACAAATGACAATGGAGACATGATGTCCCAAAACCTATGGGATGCAGCAAAAGCCGTTCTAAGAAGGAAGTTTATAGCTATACAAGCCTACCTTAAGAAACAGGAAACATCTCGAATAAACAACCTAAACTTGCACCTAAAGCAATTAGAGATAGAAGAACAAAAAAACAAAAAAAATAGTTAGCAGAAGAAATCATAAAGATCAGATCAGAAATAAATGAAAAAGAAATGAAGGAAACGACAGCAAAGATCTATAAAACTAAAAGCTGGTTCTTTGAGAAGATAAACAAAATTGATAAACCATTATCCAGACTCTTCACTCATTTCTGCAACACCTTCAAGACAGAGGCTGGGCTGTTAGCTTCCATATATACAAATACTTGGGCATTACGTGTCCTGAAGGTAAAAACAATTCCAAACACTAACAACTAACAACTCATATTATCAAAACCCCCGCAAACACTTAAATAGGCAAAGTCTCCTAGAAATGTTTACCTTTAGGAAATAGTACATCACTAATGTATCTATTATCCTCTATCCATTATATCACATCACTAAAAAATAAATGCTTTCCACTGGGGATTTCTATAGCAGCACACCCTTGAATAAACACAAGCCACCCATCAGGATTTGTCTCTGGTCCTGCTGGAATCTGACTTCTGAATTAAGGCACTGGCCACCAACATATACCATGGCTATTGGAGTTTATGGACCAAGCAGAGTCCTAAATGGCTGCACAATAGGCATTAGCATAGTGACTGTTGTGTATTTATGTGGGAATCGGTTGTGGCAGGAAAGGGAGGTAAAACTGTGTTGGGTTAGAAGAGAACTCACATGGCAAATAAGAGGAGATGTGCCCAACTGACTTGCATGGCTAAACTTGGAAAAGATAAAATTTCTGCAATCAAGGAAAAACAAAAGTTTTTAGAGTATTCTTTTTACTTAACTGACAATTTTAGGGTTTAAACCACAAAATTTTCTTAAGTGGGAAAGTTCTTTAACACTTTTTAAGAAGAGTTTCAAATAGAGCTACCATATGATCCAGCAATCCTACTCCTGGGCATTCATCCAGAGACAAACATGTTTCCAAAGGATACACACACCCCAATGTTCACTGCAGCACTGTTCACAATAGCTAAGACACGGGAACAACCTAAGTGTTTAACAACAGATGAACGGATAAAGAAGATGTGGTACATACATACAATGGAATATTACTCAACTACAAAAAAGAATGAAATAATGCCATTTGCAGCAACTTGGGTGGACCTACAGAATATTATGCTTAGTGAAATAAGTCAAACAAAGACAATTACTCTGTATTATCACTTATATGTGAAATCTAATCTAAAAACTAAAACAAATGAATACATAAAATAAAACAGAAACAGACTCACAGAGTGCAAACTAATGGTTACTAGTGGAAGGACGGGCGGGGCAAAATGGGGTATGAGGTTAAGAGACACCAACTACTGCATTTAAAATAAATCAGCAACAATGATATATGTACAACACAGGGAAATATAGCTGTCATTCTGTAATAACTTTAAATGGAGATTAATCTATAAAAACAGAGTCACTATGTTGAATACCTAAATCTAATATTATAAATCAACCACACTTCAATAAAATGTACTCAATGGAAGCAGCTATTTTATATTTTATTTTCTAATTGCAATTAGTTTGCGTTTGACTTTTGTTATATTATCCCAGATATAATATGAAAGAAAACATCCTATTAAATTGGTGCTAATTAGTTTTCATTAACTATAGTAAAAGGACTTAGTAAGAACTAGAGAATAACAGGCCAGAGCTATTAATATTAAATCCATAAGCTATTACTAAGCATATAACACAGTTGTATATCCCTCATAGCCATTTTATGTAACAAATTCAAGCAGCTGAGAGAACTCCATCTTCATATTCATCTTGAGTTGAACTAGATGAGATTGGTAGCAACTATTTTCAATATTGTCTTGACACAAATGTACAAATATATACTATACTATGTACATCAAATTGTAAGAATAAAAGATGTAAACAAAAGAATGGTCAGTGTATAATATAAAATGTGCATATATTACACAGACCAACATATCAAAATTGAAGAAATTCTAAAAGCAAAATTTAAACAACCAAAGGATCAAAGAACAAGAAAGTTACAAGATACTTGAAAACAAATAATTATAAAAACACAACGTGCCAAAAGTTGTGACACAAAGACAGCAGTGAAAAGAGGGAAATATATAACTACAAATGCTTACATTACTAAACAAGATCTCAAATCAACAACCTAACTTCAAAACTTAAGAAACTAGAAAAAAAAGAAGCTAGGAAGAAACAAGAAAATAAAGATTAGAATACAGATAAAATACAAAATAGAAAAGCAATAGAGAAAATGTGGTTCTTCCAAAAGATCAATAAAATTGAGCAAACTTTAGCTATACAGACAAAAGAGAAAGATATAAGACTCAAATTCCTAAAATCAGAAATGAAAGTGGGAACATGATTATTGACTCCATAGGGGGGAAAAAAAGATTATGAGAGTATTATGAACAATTGTATGCCAACAAATTGGGTAACCTAGATGAAATGAACAAGGTCCTAAAAACAGGAAACATATTAAGAATAACTAACAAAAAGCAGAAAATCTGAATAGAACTTTATGTAGTAAGACTGATTCAGTAAAAAAAGAAAAAAAAAAAACTCCCAAAATAGAAAACCTGATAACTTCACTGGAGAATTCTACCAAACAGTTAAAGATTAAAAACATCAATTCTTCTCAACACCCACCGCTGAAAATGAAGTGTGGGGACCACTTCCTACCCTATTCTATAAGACCAGCATCACCCTGATACCAAAGCCAAACAAAGACACAAGAAAACTATAGAACACTATTCCTTATGAATGTTAATGACAAAATTCTCAACAACATACTAGCAAAACAAATGCAGCAGCATTTAAAAAGGATTGTGTCCCATGACCAAATGGAATTTAGACATGGAATGCAAGGATGGTTAAATATACAAAAAAAAAAATCAATGTAATACACCACATCAACAGAATAAAGGGTAAAAAACACATGATCAATTGATGCTGAAAAAGGATTTGACAAAATTCAACACTTTTTCACACAAGAAAATAGGAATAGAAGGACACTGCCTCAATATAATAAAAGCCATAGATGTAAAACCTGCAGTATACATCAATCATACTCAATGGTAAAAGACTAAAAAACTTCACTCTAAGATCAGGAACAAGGCATGGACACCCACTTTCACCACTTTAGTTCAACCTAGTACTGGAAGTTCTAGTCAGAGAATTTAGTAACAAACAAAATAAAAGGTATCCAAATTGGAAAGGAAGAAGTAAAACTATCTCTTTGCAGATGACACGATCTTATATGTAGAAAACCCTAAAGATTCCACAAACACAAACAAATGTTAGAACTAACAAATGAATCCAGCAAGGTAGCAAGATACATGTCAACACAGAGGTATCAGTTGCATTCCTATGCACAGTGAACAATCTGAAAAAGAAATTACAAAAACAATTCTATTTATAATAGCATTTAAAAAAAACTCAGTAATTAAAGAAGTAAAAGACTCACACAATTAAAACTACAAAACACTGCTGAAAGAAGTAAAGACAAAAATAAATCAAAATACACCCCATGTTCATGGATTGGAAGACAGTATCTTTTAGATGCCAAATACTACCCAAAGTCATCTGTAGATTCACGGCAATCCCTATAAAACTCCCAACAAATGTATCTGCAGAAACAGAAAAAACCATCCTAAAATTCATATAGAATCTCAAAGGACCTTGAAAAGCTGAAGCCATCCTAAAAAAACAAAACAAAACAAAAAATCCAGAACTGGAGGACTCACACTTTCTGATTTCAAAACTTACTACATAGCTACTATAATCTAAACAGCACAAAGAGAGTTATATACACCAGAAGAGAATAGATCCCAGAAATAATCATTTGCAAAATGGTCAAATAATTTTTGACAAGGGTGTCAATATTATTCAATGAAGAAAGAACAGTCTTTCCAATAAATAGTGGTGAAGAACTGGATATCCACATTCAAAAGAATGAAGTTACACCCTTACCCAACACCACACACAAAAACTGAATTAAAATGCATCAAGGACTTAAATCTAAGACCTAAAACACTTACAAGAAAACATGGAAAAAGTTTCACAACACTGGATTTGGAAATGATTTCTTGGGTATGACACCAACAGCACAGGTGGCAAAAACAGACAAATCATGCTTCATGAATATTTTAAAATTTGTGCATTAGAAAACATTATTAACAGAATAAGAGTGTAATCCACAGAAAGGAAGAAAACATTTGGAAATCATATATCTGATAAGAGGTTAATATCCAGAATATACAGAGAACTCCTAAAACTTAGCAATGAAAAACAACCCAATTCAAAAAGAAGCAAAGGAACTCCATAGACATTTCCAAGAAGATACACACATGGTCAATAAGGATATGAAAAGATGCTCACCATCACTAATCATTAAGGAAATACAAATCAAAACTATAATGATACCACCTCACACATATTAGCATGACTAATATACTTATTAAAAAAGACACACACCACACGGTACTCACACCAAAAATCAGCAAGCATTGGGGAAGATGTGGAGACATTGGAAACTTTGTGCACTGTTGGTGGGAATTCAAAATGGTACAGCCCATGTGAAAAACAGAGTGGTTCCTCAAAAAAATTAAAAACAAAATTACTGTTAAGTTCCAGCAACTCATTTTGATTATATATCCAAAAGAATTGAAAACAGAGCTTCAAAGATACCTATCTGTATACCCATGTTAATGGTAGTATTATTCACAACAGCTAAAATGTGGACATAAGCTATGCATCCTTTGATGAACGAACAGATAAGCAAAATGTGGCGTTTACGTAGAATGGAATATTATAGACCCTTAAAAAGAAATTCTCACATATACTATTACATGGATTAAAACTTGAGGATATCATTTTACCTGCATGATGCATTTGGAGTATACAGAATCACAGATAGAACTCTAATGGTGGTTGCTAGGGGGTTGGGTTGGGAGGGGAGAATGGTATCACTGATGAGTACAGAGTTTCAGTTTTACAAGATGGAAAGTGTTAAGGGTGGTGGTGATAGCTGCTCAACAATGTGGATATATTTGATACCCCTGGACTGTATATTTTTAAATAGTGATGATGGTAAAAATTTTATGTGCATTTTACCACAATAATAAAAAAGAAAAAAGAACTTCATTGTTATTTTATGTCAACCAAAACCTAATGCTGAATGTGATTAAAACATGTATAAAATACAAATAAAAGTATCAACAATGTGTTTTATTCAAAACATGTGTTTACTCATTTGTGAATACTGACAGCATATAACTAATGAAGGAACACTTACTCAACATAGCTAGGATTAAGTTAAACCAATCACAAGTTTTGTAAGCAAGTATATTTTTAGTTATGATACCAAGATATGGCAAGAAAATCAATGGTCATTCCTTAATAAAATACAAGACTGTCCACAATGCAGTTTATAGGTTCCTTAAGGCTCAAAGAAACGATAGCCAACTAATTATATGTTGCCAGCCTTCTTACACAAAAGCTTATGCATTTATTAACCACCTTAATAACACAACATATTTATACTGTATATACATATGTCCTATAAGTAGAATAAACAATGCATGAAAATGCAACCCTACCAAATTTACTATACAAAAAGTTAATCAGTACCCCATCACTATAGTCAGCTGTTCCTTGGTATCTCCTGAAGATTCCAGGATTCCCCCCAGTTGTCAGAATCTAAGAACATAAAATCCCTTACATAAAGTGGCATAGAATCTCTAGATTACTTACAATACCTAATACAATGTAAATACTATGCAGTTGTAAATAGAATAATAATAGTGTGTATACAGTTGCCAGTATGTGGCAAATTCAAGCTTTGCTTTTTGGAACTTTCTGGAATTATTTTAATATTTTAGATCCACAGTTCAATTCATGGATGCAGAACCCACAAATATGTAGGACTGACTAAAAAGGTTACTTTTCTTGGCTTTCAAACATTTTGATTTCCTTTCGAGACACAGTTTATGTGACTGTATTGTGGTTATCAAAGAATGTAACAAGTTTTTCTTCCTTTCATTCGTTATTTGAAATATTATCAAAACAACAAATCTATAAAATTTCTAATAATGTGTATCAAAATAATTCCATGGGAAAATGCACATAAGCTACATCTTCGATCCAACTCAAGATGAAACACTATGCTGCACTGGTACTAAATAGCAAGAAAAAAGTATGTTACCAGTATCTTACTTCATTCAGACTGCTGTAACAAAATAGTACAGATTGGGTGGTTTAAAAACAACAGAAATTTCTCACAATTCTGGACATTGGAAGTATAGGATCAGGGTGCTGGTATGGTTAGAGTTCTGGTGAAGGTTCTCCTTTGATCTGCACACTGCTGAGTTCTTGCTCTGTCTTCTCATGGCAGAAGAACCCTAGGAGGTTCCCTTCATAAAAGCAGTGACCACATTTGTAAGAGTTCCTCCTTGGTGCCTGATGACCTCCTAAAGGCCCCACTTGCCAATATCATCGTCTTTAGGGGTTGGGATTTCAACATACAAATTTTCAAAGGACATAATCAGACCACAACAACTAGCAAACACAAACTGGGAGTAGAGTAAATCTTGGGACAAACCATATTTATTTGAGGAAGTCAAGAGAAAAGCTTTTTAAGTAGGTTCTCTACCTACAATGAACTGTATCACATATGCAGATTCTGATATTTTTGGCAAAATGTTGAAGATATGTAAACTTAATATACCTTTATGTACAAAAGACTAGTTGACTGCCCATGAAGACAACCACTAAGTCACCTTCTCAAGCTTGTTTCTTAAGATTATTAAAAACTAGTCCTTAGTCTCAAACACATTCATCACCTAGGTAAGTGTTCAGGAACTCACAGATTAAGAACCACAAACCACATCTGTGAAACTTCTCTTCTTCTTAGATTTAATTATGTACATATTCTGGCCTCAGATTTTGAACCTAGAGTTTTCACACTTGGGAAGTAAAATTAGAGCAAAGTGAGATGAAACCATATGAAGGTTTATTTTATCCCCCTTAGTTATATTTATATTACTGAAACCAGGTAAAGGCGTATTCCCTGTATATTAATTTTCACTGCTGAAAAATTCTCAGACAAAAAATATGTTTCACAAATTACCTGATGAATCTTTTCTTACTAAAGTTGTATAAAATTTAACTGAGGCTGTTTAACTAGCCTTGCCCTTAATTTCATCTTACTATAGTTGATAACTTCAAAACAAAACGTTAAAAAAGGTTATGATCTAAACTCCTAGTAAAATATAAACACAAAAAAATTGGAACGCACATAAAAATACACCAGTAACACAAAGTAAGGCCAAGATATACTCAATGCAACATTTTATTATATTTCTTAGCTGTGGTTCCTTCCTTTCCCTTATCTCAGCTAAGGGATAGTTTAAGAAAGACTTAGCTTATAGAATTTTTTATGAAATTAGATTTTCATTTATACATTGTAATTTAATTTTTCATAAAACTCAAAACTATGGGTTACAATGTATGACTTTTGACAATGAAAAAACATACACAATCTACTTTGTATAGTAAAGAATAATCTACTTATTTTACCATTAAAAGTTGTCTTACTTGAGTAAAAACACTGTCAACAAATACATCAAAACTTTCAACGTTAAGAAAATTGAGTATTACCTAGAATAGAGTTTTTTCAACTACTAATCTTACAAATTCAAAATTACTGCTCAAACCTGTATTCTAAAAACTGCATTTTGGAAATCCTTTTATTATGATGGTGGCAACATAAAATGATGAAAAGAATACACAAGTTACCAAAATTAGTATATAAAAATACACATGGCTACATATATCTGAAAATAGCCCCTTTTCTTGACTTCAAATGCAGATTTCTGCTTTCCTTAAATTTTATCAAAAATCTCAGGAGACCATCTAGGTAACTGGAACATACAGAAAGACTCTGTAAACAGACTAGTTGGAACTAGGGCTTATCACAGTCTACAATAATAAGGCAATTTATTCAAAACATCCATTAACTGGAAGTAAAGTAATCACAGTGGGGAAGGCATCTCTCTTCTTCTTTCTTTCTTCCCACTGTTTTAACAGCAGATATTGTGATCTTCTACCCCTAAGTTCCATCACATTAAAAGAACAAAGTGTTAACATTTTACTTAATATAATTCAGTTTCATCAGTTTTTTATACAAATTATAATAAATACTTTAAAACAATGAAAATAAATCAGTGTGCCTTAAACTACATTCATGCTGAATGAAGTTTTATTCTTCTTAACAGGTGATGACCAAAATTCAAACTGTAGAACAATCCTCAGAAACTTTGAGTTCACTTTAGATCTGTTAAGTGAAAAGAACATCAGATCAATGGAAAAAATAATTCTTACAATACTGCATATAGGACCCCCTTAGACTATCTGGAAAATAAATCCTTGAACAAAAATTCTGTATACCAACCAGATTTTTTCTCAATTCCTGTCTGTTGTCAGTAAACCTCTCCGAGAACATTCGATGTTATGCAGCCTATTCTTAATAAAGTTTAGCATCTCATTCTTTCCTTTCATGCTAGTGATCAGAGACTTTTTGTTTTGGAACTGGGAACAGACATGGGGAAGTATAATTCCCTTAAGAATGACAGAAGTGTGGTACTAAACCAAATTCTTCTCTGAGTCAACTTAATCGTAGGAGTGAAACAAGTAAATCACCTGGCAAAATGACTCTGGAAAAAGTAGGACTGAGAGGTAATAAACATAAACCTAACCAAAGTATTCAAAATAACACAAATTCTTTTAATCACCATTGTCTTTAGTTTCTTTCCCAACAAGGCTGCTTAGATACAGTACCAAAGAAAGTGTTGGCATAGATCCAGAAATGTGTTTTCTTTTTCTTCTGAGAGAAGACTTAATTCTGTGGCTGGGTATTCAAGCATTCACTCTGGTTATATTCCTAGCCTTCAACTCCGGCTCAGTTGTCAAAACGTTCAAGTCTCTGTTAATATACTACACAACTGTTGCATTTTACATTCTTGCCACAGAAAATAATTGTCAGTTCTACTGTCAAAGTATTAATTGAGCCACAAAAACTCTCTGACAAAACTAACAAAATGTTAGTTAAATAGAGAGAACAGCATTTCTAAGAAATCTGTTGTCAGCATTAGAGACCACCTATGCTACAAAGATGTCATTAAACAGAATTTATTCTATTACTGGATTTTTTCTTCTTATATGATCAGTTTATAGAACTTCCGATTTGTAACTCTGATTCATAAAACTGGGACTTCAATTTTCGAAAACACAGCTAACTGATTTTTTTTTCAGCCACAATTTAGCAGACTTGAGATGCTCATTTTAGCATTTACATAATTTATAATCACAAACAGATAACAGACAATGACAAAAGCCTCATAAATAAATAATGCAAACTGAAACAGTTACGTCAAAATTTTGGACCTTCTGATAGGAAAAGTATAATGTAAAAAATATTTAAAAACATTAGAACAATATTTTTCTAATCATTTTTCATTTTCTATTTCTGGATAATTGTTCACTTCAATTTAAAATTCAAATTCTCTGTCTGAAAATGCTCTTAATAAAGATGCTGGTGATTGAAAGATTGTGAATCTTTTCTTCTTGAAAAACTTGGCTAATTGTGCTGCACAATCTTTGTCAGGAACAAATACTCTAGGTATTCTAAAATCTCACCTTCGTATCCAATAAAACACTAATATTTTTGGACTTTTTGTTTCTAAACTACACTTTTAATACAGAGTTACAAAAAAAAAAAATGGCCTAATAAGCTTGACTGGAGGTAAGCTTGATGGTGGTAAGCCATACCACCATCCCAATTACTTAACATGCAATTTCAAGAAAATCAGGGCGAATTTCACGTAAATATAGTAACAGGAGAACAGTTAGGCATTTAACACTCTTACTCTCACTGTTTTATTACTAAGAAAAACAACCTTTTTCCACAAACTCCAAATGAAGAGTTTGGCCAACAATGATATATGACAAATAAAATCATGTAACCTCTAAATACATAGGCAACACGCCTCCGTTTTAAGGCTTTGGAGAATATTGCAAGTTCAATGCTTCAGCAAGTTGGCTTAAACATGATTTTCTTCTTTTAACATATTTGGGAGATGGCATATTTTTTAAAGCTGTCTGCTAAACTTAATAGCTATCACTGTAGACATTCTTATCCAGTAAGCTATCATTATGGAGTACCCACTGTCAAAGCTAACTGATCGTTTCAAAGAAAGAAGAGTTTCAAGAATTACAAGGTTTCTCAAAGTTTAAAAAGTCTGACTAGAGGGTTTCTGAATACTAATGAATATTCAAATTTATGGATAAGTCTCAAAATATATTCAATTTAAGTGTTCAACATTCTGAGATTAAAAGTAAACATCTGATTACCTTCATAAACAAAACAATCAAAAAACCACAAGGTTCATCCACTACTTACATCATCAATGTCTTCATCATCATCTCCAATGTCATCAAACTGGATTTCGTCATCATCTCCAGCACCAAAGGTATCTGTTTCATTAATTTTTGCTAAAAACACAGTAACAATATACTCATATATATAAAATCAAGATGTTACTAGGTGGATTGCCTACTAAAAGAAATAATACTGAAACAGTAAAGAATACTAAAACACTGAACTACACAACAAGACTCTTATAAGTAGTCTTCAATTCAACCATTTCATTTGAAGAAAAATCTTCCTACAAACAACTCATCACACAACGCAAATTCACACTGAAACCTCCAGAAGTTTACTGCAAAGTCATTACAATGAAGAGTATATGCACTATAATTTTATTTTGTTCAAAAAGATATAAGTAAGGCAGGCTGGCTCTAATTACACTAACTTAGTAGCTATTATATTTCTGAAGTATGCTTCAAAAAGGGCTTGTACACGTTAACAACTTACCCTTGGCATCTATAAACTTCTAAGAACATCCACTTCACCAACCATTGGATAACTAACCAAATGAGTGTTAACCACTGGATAGACTTAGCAAATCAGTCAGAAAAACATTCAAATCATGCTTATTCCTAAGCAACAAAAGTAACAAAGTATTGATCTGATTTCCAGATATCTTATTATTTCTTAAAAGGCCAATAATTTCATCAGAAGTTTCATGCTTATTCAAAAATCTCATAATTTTATAATAAAATGCAATGGAGTAAAGTAAATCAAATAAAATAGCTTCCAAGTTAAAAATGTGAGCTTATTATATTGCCTCTTTTATGTTACTAGAAATTTACTTTAATCTTTTCAAGTTTACTACAGTAAGAATGCAATACTTTTTCCTTTAAGAAATAAAAGGAGTATCTGTTAAAAACACACACACTCCACAAAACTCTCTGGGATAGTACTATGCTAAGTGAAACTGAACATTGTTTTCTATAAAAATCAATACAAGTACCATAACTGTTGCCCTCATTTAGCTGAAGACAGATCATCTCTTAAGAACTGTTTAAAACACTGTAACTAATGTATACTTTTAATAGATATTATATACAAGTCCAGAGTTTATAAACTTTTACACTCCCCACCAAAAGAACATTTATTAGGAAGAGAATTCAATTTATTACTAAATTATTAATATTTTGAAGGATATACATACTTAAAGCTAATTTAATCACATATGTAAAAAATATGTAAAAGAGATAATTCTGTCAAAACTGCTTCACCTAAACACTAACGAGCTAATATTACTGTAAGACAGGGAAATGTAATAACTTTAACATTAATTACCATGTTCTGGAAGCTCGCCATAAGCCTTCAGACTTCTAGCTTCATCTGCATTGTACTTTAAAATTACATCAGCTTTGTTATCCTTGGAGAATAACAAGTAACCAACAAAACCGGTTATGCCAAAATATCATCAGTTGTCTCATAAATTACTTTCTAATTAAACACACTAAGAGAAAACTCACTGTTCCATTACAAATTCTCTGTTTTTCTTCACCTTCCCTCTATCTTCTTTAAAAAAAAACCTTGTCAAGAAGTTTGCATTCAAATAATGAATAGCCTAGAAGAATTACTTATAGAATTCACTTTAATAAAATAAAGAGAAAAAAGGAAAAAAAAGGGGAGCGGGGAGGAAAGAAAAAGAGAAAAAGATGCAATGTGGTCCTTGGCCACGCTATAATTCAAACTGCAAGTGGTATTATTACCCAAGAAAATCAATAAGCCTTTCTATAAACAGTGGTTCTTAGGGTACCTTACCTATTAGAATTGTTTGTGGAACTTTAAAAAGATAACCGTATCTCCTGAAAATTGACAGACCTGAGGTAAAGTCCAAAAATCTGTATTTAAAAAGCTCTTTTGGGTGTTTCTGAGGCAAATATCCCTCAGAACTACTGCCCTAAAATGTTCACATTTCTCCATTTTAAAGAATCTGAGTCATTTACGGAAGAAAAAATGAGTTTGAATGCTGACAATTAACCTAGAAAAGACCTCAAGAAAGGCAACTGAAATCATCACAGTGATGCAACTGCAATGTAATATAAACCAACACTTCTCAAACTGTAATGTGCACACAAAACACACAGGGATTGTGTTAAAATTCTCATACTGACTCAGTAGATATAAGATCGGCCTAATAACCTGTTAACTTGCTTCCAGATGGTGGTGATGCTGCTATTATTTTTGGATTACTTTGAATAGCAAGGATATGTAATTATTTGCAAAAGATTAAGAATCAGAAGAGCTGTTCGTAGCTACCACATTAATGTTAGAATAGGAATCCCTTAAGAATTGTGGTTTCACTGTTCACAAAACAGAATTAAACTGGGAATTAATAACTGTTCTCTCCACTTTGGGGGTTTATATAAAGTTAAACCAAGAAAATGGACATGAAAATGATATATTTTTATGGACAAATTAACAAGTTTTTATTGTAGAATATTAAAAAAGAAAAGACTATCAATGTATGATCCAGTTCATAAAAATAGATACACGAAGCAAATTCAGTAAAGTTTCAGGTTATAAAGTCAACACAAAAATCAGTTATGTCTGTATAAACTAGTAATGAACTATCTAAAAAAGAAATCAAGAAAACCTCATTTATAGCATCGATTTATAGCATCGAACACAAATACTCAGAAATAAATTCAACCAAGGAGGTAAAAGATGTATACACTGACAACTATAAGATACTGATGAAAGAAACTGAAGACACAAACGGAAATGTATCCCACATTCTTGAACTGAAATAATTAATACTACTAAAGTGTCCATATTACCCAAAGTAATTTACAGATTCAACGTAATTCCTATAAAAATTTCAGTGGCATTTTTTTTCACAGACAGATAAAGTTATATGGAACCACAAACACTCCAAATCGCCAAAGCAGTCTTGAGAAAGTACAAAGCTGGAGGCATCACACTTCCTGATTTCAAAATACAGTTGTCAAAACAGTAAGGCACTGGCATTAAAAGAGTCCTGTTGACTAATGGAAGAGAACTGAGAACCAAGCAATAAAATTTTGCAAAAATGGTCAACTAATTCTTAACAAGGGAACCAAGACAATACAGTGTAGAAAAGACACTCTTCAATAAATAGGATTGGGAAAACTGAATACTTACATGAAATTGACCCCTTTCTTACACCAAAAACTGCCTGAAATTAACCTGAAATAGATCAAAGACTTAAACACAAGCTCTGAAGCCATAAAACTACTGAAAGAGAACAAAGAAAGGGTACTTGATATTTATCTTGGCAACTGTTTTATGGATATGACACCAAAGGCATAAGCAACAAAAGCAAAAAACCCACAAGTGGAACTACATCACTCTAAAAAGCTTTTGCACAGCAGAGGAAATTATCAACAAAATTAAAAGACAACCTACTAGATACGAGAAAATATTTGCAAATGATATGACCAAAAAGGGATTAATATCCAACATATATAAATCCTGCCATTTGCAACAACATGGATGAACCTGGAGGGCAGTTAGCTAAGAGAAATAAAAAATAAGTCAGACAAAGAAAGACAAATACTGTATGATCTCACTCATATGTGGAATCTGGGCTGTGCATAAACTCATCAAGGATCTGGAAAGGTCCTAATCTCCCAGTTCTGAGTGACCCTGAAATTCTGCACAAGCATGAAATTAAGAATAAGAGAGTATTACTGCCTGGATGAGTGTTAGAAGGTATGCTCCAACATGCACAGATTCCATATGCAAAAGCTGGGAGGCTTACTGGTTTTAATGAAATCTCACACATGGGCTGTTTGCTAAGATAAACAAGCATTCAGTGACCACACACAAGAAAAAGATACAGACCATACAGAATGTGTTTCAGAAAAATCCCTCAACAAACAACAGGATAAACAAACCCTGCAAGAAGAAATCTAATTTCCAGTCTTGCCATGTTATATTTGCATTTTCTAGTTTTCAACAAAAAAATTATCAGACAGAAAGAAATAAGAAAGGGTGGTCGCACACAAGAAAAGAAGTCATTACTAACTGTTGCTGAGAAAACCCAGAAGTTTTACTTAACAAAGACTTTACATCGGTTACTATAAATATATTTAAAGAACTAAAAGAAACCATGTCAAAAAAACTTTGTCAGAATATTTCACTAAATAGAGAAAATCAAGAGATACAGATTATTTTAAAAAATAAAAATTATGGCAATGAGAAGTATATTAATTGACCTCAAAATGCCGCTTTCAATCACAAACAGATCATGTAAAAAATCAACAAGGAAGAAGACTGAAACTTTACAAACCAGTTAGACCCAACCGATTATCTATGAAAAACTTGACCTGATAATAGAGACAGCAATCATTTCACTCACAACAAATTAAACACAGATGATGGGTGCGATAGAAATCAGATGAATTTCAGACTCACAATGCATATATAGTCTGAAGGCTGACATCATAGAGGGCAACTATCATGTTCTTTTCTAAGTGTTCATCTCAAATTTATAACATACACTTAAAAAATAGTTTGTACAGTAACTACTGAGTGCATGTCTTATCCTTCTACTATACAACTGTAAAAACCCTTTTGGAGATTGGAAGGTTTGACTTATTCAGCTGCATCATCTAGAATAGTGGTTTACCAAACTTGGACTTGAGACCTCTAAATTTTAAAATAAAATAGTAATTGGGACGCCGCCATAAAATTACTAAATTTTTGTTTTGATGAGTAAGAACATAATAAAAACCACCATCATATACTACTGTTCTTATTTCACAAAAGGTAATTTTAAAAAATATATTTAACAGGCAAAATGGAGGGGAGTTCCCCAGTGGTGCAGTGGTTAGTACTCAGCACTTTCACTACAGTAGCATGGGTACAATCCATTAAGAGCCTCAAGCTGCAGCACAGCCAAGAAAAAAAAAAAAAAAAAGGAAAGGAAAATGGATAATTTAGCTATGTGAAAAACACCATACAAAACGTGCATATCTTCTCATTTCACTACAGAACAGTGAACAAATCAGCCTGCACCAATAAATATTTCACTGACTGACATTTGGGAACCATAACCCCTGAATATCTAGCACAATGCCTAGAATACAACTGAACATTAAATGAATGAGGACACGGGACTTCCCTGGTGGTGCAGCGGCTAAGACTCTGTGCTCCCAATGCAGGTGGCCAGGTTCGATCCCTGGTTAGGGAACTAGATCCCACATGGCACAACTAAGAGGTCGCGTGCCACAACTAAAAAAAGATCCTGCATGCCACAACGGAGATCCCCCACGTGGCAACAAAGATCCCACCTGCCACAACTAAGACCCGACGCAGCCAAATAAAATATAAATAAATATTAAAAAATAATAATAACAACAGGGGCTTCCCTGGTGGCACAGTGGTTGAGAGTCCGCCTGCCAGGGCAGGAGACACAGGTTCACGCCCCGCTCCGGGAAGATCCCATATGCCGCAGAGCAGTTAGGCCCATGAGCCATGGCCGCTTAGTCTGCGCGTCCAGATCCTGTGCTCCGCAATGGGAGAGGCCACAACAGTGAGAGGCCCACGTACCGCAAAAACAAAAAAAAATAGTAATAATAATAAAATAAATGAATGAGGACAGAATGATGGTCTATGGTATTTATCCAAAATTATAAGAGAATACTTACTGCACATGATATTTAAAATAAAAACAGTACTAACCAGTTTTCCCACAAAACACATGTATCATTTAATCAGTCATGGGAACTATCCCAAACAAGGTATATCCTATAGTCTTGAATACAACTGGACCTTAATAAATTTTGACGACAGAATGGTGAGAAGTCATAATTGGCTAGGACTGCTTAAATATGCTTTTATTGCATCTTCTAAATATTAACAACTTACTAAATACAAGGGCACTACAAATTTAAATGTGATTGTTACCTGATAGTCTCGAAGACCAACCAATATAATGTCTGAGGTATTTATCCAAACCTATAAAATAAAATTTATTGTATATTATATTCAAAATAAAAACAAGTTATAGTGTGCAATGTTAAACCATTCTTCCTACAAAAAATATGTACTATTCACCCAGTGTGGAAAACGTATTTACTAGGAAATAGGGAAAAACTATAGAATATAGTATACTGTGGGTGTGTGTGTGTACACATGCGTGTGTGAGACAGACTCCAGTTATAGTTACAGTATATTAAGAAAAAGCTATAGTATACAGTTTGTGTCAAATTTTCTATTTTAGGATGTTAAAAATACATAATTATTTTATTTCAATTACCTGAGAGTTTAAAAATTACAAAAACATCATTATTTGTCAGGTAAATGAAAGACCTTTAATCACAAATCACTCCTGAGATATTTAGTTATTTAACATATATGAAAATCAGTCACCTACACAAATACAGCCACCCAGTCACCAATCTACATAAATACAGGACCAAATCCCACCATTAATTGGAAAAGAACGACTTAACAGACCAAATATATTTTTTAAATAAAAAAATTAGCGTTGAAGGAACTTTTAAACAATGTGATCAATAAACCCGCCTGAACTACTAAAAACTATGATCTAACATATTCCAAATTTTCCTAATATCATGTACAGCTGTTTCCCCCAAACCAAAATCTTAACCAAGGAACACATACTATATTTAATTAGCAATTACTTTAGTCTCCTTTAATCTTAAAACAATTCTCCAGCTTTTGTTGTTTCTTTCATGGCATAACATTTAAGAGTCTACATCATTTGTTTTATAGACTGAATCTGTCTAATTGTTTCCTCAATAGTATACATTTCTGGCATAAATCCAACATAGGTGAAGCAAATAATTCTTTGTAAATATAATCCTCTATTATGAAAGTTATCACGGATCTTCTATAATTTTATGTATTTAGATTGCCATATAAATCACTATTTTTGAAGTCTTCGGGAACTCACAAAAATGAGTCGCTTGGCCCATATATTATCTAAAGCAGAGCCAAGTTTTTAAAAGGTAAATTTTGTATTGAAGTAAAATAAACCTCCATACCTACCTTTTTCCTCAATTTTCCTCTTATATGACATAACCTCTTCACACCATCAAAACACATTGCTTCCAATCTTCCATTTCCCAACATTTTGATTACCTGAGCATATTCTTAGGGAGGAAAAAAAACAAAAGAAAAAACTGTAAAATACTGTTTAATTTTTCTTAAAATGTTAACAATTGATATTAAGTTGGTAACTTCACTTTTACTGCTAACTTTGGATCAAACCGTAATTTTTTTAAAAAGAAAGGCTTGTTCAGTGATAATTTTAAGTATTCTACCACGTGAGAGCTATCTGAAAGAGACATATAACAATCTTATCCAAGAAAATGAGACCACACTTCATCTGTTGAACCATTTCTATAGCCTTTTCCAGCTATGCTTATATACTTTACCCTCTTATTTTTAGAGCAAATAAAAACCTACAGAAGTTGAAAACACTGATATAAGCATTAGCCAGTATGGAGCAATCTCTTCTAGATTTAAATGACAAAAGCAGGCATGGGAGTAAGGAGAAAGAAACAGGTAATTAATATAAAACCTTCACACTACTAAATTTCTTCTAAGGACTAACATCACAGAGACCCTGGACTATTTATAATTACACTGAGAGGTAAATGAGATCTACACTGTGGGGCTGATAAGTTGAGTCCCTTTCACCACAGGCCAATGAACCTAGCTTTACTGCTCAGCTCTTCTTCAACATGGGAGAAAATGAGAGAGAAAAGAATTTAAAAATTGGCCCTGAAAACAAACTTCTAATGTAAGGAGACACTGTGAAGGCTAAGTAACTGATTATCTTTAGCCAGACAACATGTTTTCATATAATTAATAAAGATGCTGATTTTCTAGTGGCTTGCAGTATGGCATGAATAAGTACACAGTTTTTTAATAAAGTGCTGGAAATTACTAAAACAAACGGAGAAATGTGAATGTAGATTATACACTAGGTCAGCAATATTCAGTAGAATTTTTCCATTGAGGGAAAATTATATATCTGAATTAAACAATATGTTCATTGATAGCTCAAAATTTAATTTCAATTCATTTCAATAGCCACACATGGCTAGTGGCTACCATAAAAAACAGTACTTACTAAATAACAGTATAATCTTAAGGTTAAATTTCTAGTGACCATTCTACTGTAGCTATGCAGGAGAAAGCCCTTGTTCTTAGGAGACACATGCTGAAGGACTTAGGGCTAAAGTCTGTAACTGTATATAACTATATCTGCTAATAAGAAAGTTAAAAAGGTTAGTAAAAATTTTCATGTACATATACAAAGAGAAAATAAATACACAAAGAAAACTTTAAAAACTAGTGAATCTAGATAAAGAATAGATGGGAGTTTGGTGTACTCATATTCCAACTTTTCTGTAGGCTTAACTTTTCTTTTAAAAGGAAAAAACTGCTTCAGTCAATTTAGTTTACTCATTTTTAATTTTAGTCTGCACTTACTTAAAAAGTCAGTCAACAATTATCAGTTGTTTTATTAAATTTTATGATCGTGTGCTAGCAGCAGTGGAGTAGTGAGGGTCTGATAGTCTTGGATGTATTTGTCATACTCTACTAAATAATGTATAACATTACCCACTATTACACTAGAGTAGGAAATTTTCAGTGTTGGCAGCCACCCTTACTCTGCTCTAAACCCTGAAATTCACTCTCACTTATATAATGCTTTTCCACATAGAACAAAGAAAACTATGTTTACAGAAATGCCACCAATTAATCCTCTATCAGAAATAGTATACAATGGGTTATTCAATAGACAAATTCTGAAGAAGTGTGGGGTACTATAAATGAATAAAAGCAACTCTTCTGGATTGTGACTAAGATCCATTTTAGGTTAAAGACTGGAATTCATATTATCAAAAAAAGACATTAATAACTTCAAAATTCTTACCTTGTCCATCTTCTTTAAACACTAATTCTCTTTTTTCAGATTCATTCTCATTCTTACCCCTGCGCCTGTTTTTACCTCCTTTACCTAATTGATTTAAAAAGTGAATAAAAAATTAAGTGTAATTATCTATATAATATCTTACAAACTAAACTTGAAACAAGCTAAAATAAGGCTTTAAACTTTATAAAAACAGAAAAGTAAAAAAAAATACCATTTAAAGAGCAGTACGATATTAACAGAACTCTAAGTAAGATTTTTAAAATTTAATCTAATTTGGTTACCCAATAATTACAATTTGTCAAAGGTTTTCTTTTAAATCCCTTACCAGATAAACATATTATCAAGCACATATCTTACTTTGACATTTAGATTTGGATTTTTCTGATATAAAACTACTTATACGGAAGTAGAGAGAACAAAAATCCCATTAACAGGGATAACTATTAACATTTTATTGTCCATGCCTTCAAATTAAAGTTGTATTCCGTATAGTCTCTTCTACAACTTATTTTAATCCCACTCAATAATTTGTTTTGCATGACTTTTCATGTCAATTGAACAATAGAATAAGATGAACATTTTAACAGAGTAAACTTAATTCTTTATTTTGGTTACTTCTAATATTTTACTGTAATTTAGTAAGGCTGAGTTGAGATTATCCTACAAACAAGTGCCTTAGGATAAATTTATAGAAGTAGAATTTCCAGGATAAAGGTTATGTATCCACCTCCTTAGACTTCTGATAAGTATATTCACTTATACTACCATCAGCAAAGAACTATTATCTAGCCCTCTGCTACAACCATATCATGCTAAAGATTTAAAATCATACTTAGCTGTACTTTTGAATTTTTACTTTCACTAAAATTTAATGTATTCTACTATAACATTATTTCCTTGTGAAACTTCCTACTACATAATCAAGGAATTAGGCTACTTCTTCATAGCATTTTATTCCCATTCCAAAACCTATGCAAGAGCACCCATTTCCAATAGATGGGAGAAAGGCTCTGACAGATAGTAATAAGGGACCCATGGGAAGTGTTTGAAACAAAAATCCCGAACAGAATTTAAAATGTGCACCTGGCACTGTAAAAACTGACATCTATCTTCTTGAATGCACCCTCTACCTGCTGGGGCAGCCTCACATTGCTGTGCTATACTAAAAGGTAGGTGGTCTTCACAATTCCCTGACGTATCTGGATTCACTATCCTATACATTAAGGACACATCATTCAAGAGGGAAAAAAGTGTTTATTTCAAGATATAAAACATGCCAGAACTTCAAAATACACTGGAAGCTCTGTTAGGACAAGGGTAATACCTGCTTTGCTTACTTAGTTATATATCACAGTTTGCCAGTTTTTCACATAAACCAAGAGTAGTTCCTATATTTCTAAATGAATGAAAATTTAAAAATCTTATGTCCTTAGTTTGGCATAATGCTTCAATAAAATGTAGATTTCCTGGAAGTATTAAAAAAAAAAAAAACCCTGGTGGTGCAGTGGTTAAGAATCCGCCTGCCAGTGCAGGGTTCACGGGTTCGATCCCTGATCCAGGAATATCCCACGTGCCGCAGAGCAACTAAGCTGTGCACCACAACTAACTACTCAGCCTGTGCTCTAGAGCCTGCGAGCCACAACACTGAGCCCACACACCACAACTACTGAAGCCCGCGGGCTCTAGGGCCTGCGGGCTGCAACTACTGAGCCTGCATGCTCCAACTACCGAATCCATGCGCCTAGAGCCCATGCTCTGCAACAAGAGAAGCCACCACAGTGAGAAGACTGCGCACCACAATGAAGAGCAGCCCCCACTCACTGCAACTAGAGAAAGCCCGCGCGCAGCCACGAAGACCCAACGCCGTCAGAAATAAGATATAATAAAATAAATTTTTTTAAAAAAAAGAAAAAAGTGATGTCTTTAAAGGGTAGGAGCATCTTACCCCAAATGTTCTTCTTAAGTGGGTCAGAGGATGTGTTGTTTTTTTTTCTGATTTAAGAATGGATTTCTAAGATTTCTAAAGAAAACAAGCCACATGAGTAAAGCAAAAGTTATTCAACATATGGTCCAAAGTAATTTTATATTCTTACTTGGGTAACCTTCACTGACACTATGTTCACAGGGTTTTTGAATTTTCAAATGAAGAAAAAATATCTATAGAGTTTTATTTCTACATTACTAAACTTCACCTCAAAAATTCAGGAGTCCTAACAACAGGTTTCAACTAAGTAACCTAGAAAATAACAGATTGGTTTTACATACACAGATTGAAATATCAAATTCAGGATGATTATCTCCAGAAAGAGAGGAAGAAAGGAGATTTCAGAGAGGTACACAGATGTCTTTAACTGAAGGTATGTTGTAATTCTTAAATTCAGAAGTATAATTTCCAGGAGTTTAGTCTATATTAACCATACCTTAAAAACCCCTTATTTTACTATCAAGTAATAAAATCCATTTAAAATTGTCTTTTGAAAGAACTGAGAATACAACAATGTATTGTATTCAATACAGATACTGAATATTTCAATATCAATATTGATACTGAAAGATAGTTCATCTTTCTTTCTAAAACTAAGTTCAGGCAAATTTCACAGATCTCTTCCTTAAATCAGATGTTGTAAATCAACTCTAATTAAAATTTCTAATAAAAAATAAGATGTGATTTGCAGATATTCTCTGATGTGATTTACTTAGGCATCAGTTAGTTTAAAAGTCCTACAGAAGGAGGGAACTTACTATCTAAGTTCCTAAGGATGGAGAAAAGCATAGGAAGACAACATTAACAAAAATTTATTAGACATACAATAAGTGCCAAGTTGTAGTAATCCAAGATTCATAAAACAGGTATTATTCCCTTTAGAATATACAATCTAGTGAGGGAGGCTGAAACTTCATTACTAGAAATACGGGTGGAAACAAGATATTTTTTGAAATGTACTGTTATTTGTGAGATAATCATGAATTATATACATAAGGAAAACACTGGTATAAGCCTTATCTAATTTACCGAACATATGGTTAGAAAGACAACCCTACTGTTGCACTGAATAATTAGCAGGAAAACACTTGCTAGAAAAACAATCTGTGAGCTGGTTTGTGGGCCACAGAGAGCAGTGAACTCAACAGGGCAAGCAAAGAGCTGTGACCAAGTATCGCAAGGCAAAGTAAGTGGTGACAGCTACAAAGAGAAAATGAAGTAGAATCCGTGCAGCAAGCGGTTAAGTAGAAAGGAGACACAGTAGATATGAGTGTCAAGAATGAATAATGAAGGGACATTTCTTGTAGACTGTGAAATGTGGTGCTATGCTGCCTTCTTTGCCCTTATAGTTTCCTAGGAGACGCTGTAGAGATTAAAAATGACAGAACTCAGGTCTCTAGAAAGGAAAACTTCTTTAAGGAGTGACGGTCCGACTGCTCTGCTTTACTTAGGTTAGGACTCCCATTTTGGAAGTTCCAAGCAACGTTATTGTCGAATGTGATAATTCGTGAACGGTTTGCCTCAGAATAACGATGGGTAGAAATATTTACTACCAGAATCTATGCTATGAGAAAAGAAGGCTGAAAACTTTTGTAAATGTATAACATACCTTGTAAACAAGAATGTTCAAGTTTGTGACGGAAGGAGGAAAGTAAACAGGCAGAGCTGAACCTAAATACGTCACAAGCTTTCACCTAGTGTTTACACAGAAGCAATGTCTTCACCAACAGTCCACAAAGAGAATATGTACGAAGATTTAACGGTCACAAAAGCAAGAATCACTGGTTAAAAAGTGGTCCTGGTCAGTCCTGGGAAGGGCCCAACGCCGGAGAGGCCAGGCGGCCCAGGAGAGGCTCTCCAGGTTCGTGACGTGCCGCTAGTTAGCCTGCCGTGAACCAGGAACAAATTTTACACTCTCCGTCTAGAGGCCCTTAGAATAATGGCGTCGGTTGTATAGCAACGTGAGCAAAGTGGAAGGGAGATAGGAGTCGCTTCCCAGCTCCTGTCCCGACAACAGATTCCCACTCAGAGACACCAACCAAGCACGAGAAGGAAGAACTACCACCGCCGCGAGTCACTGCCAACGACACCAAGCCGAGCAAAACCATGGTTTCGGAAGCCAAGGCGTTACCTTTATTCTTGGGCATGGCGGTAACTAAAACCTCAGCGTTTCCAACTGGGTTCCGGTGTTGGTGGCGCTGCCAGGTAATCCTCCGAGGTGCCGAAAGAAATTAGTAGTTGCAGACTCCGAACAGACAACTCAAGCGAGCTCCGCAGGCAGCCACGCTTACTGGCAAGCAAACAGCTGCGCAGGTGGCTTCACGACTTCCCCATCCCCCAAGCTCGACCGCTCCCCTCCGTCCCCGCGACTGCGCAGGCGTAGCCCACAGCTAGTGACTTCCCGCTGCTAGAGAAAGTGAGACACACTGGGGGCGGTTCCGGTAGGAAAATGGAATCTTTAGAGCGCCAGGCCCTGCGCTGACAAGAGGAGGAATCAAGTATAGGGTAGGCCCACGACGTTATCCTACTTGGAAATCACCCGAGCTGTCTCCTGCTCTTGAATACACTTCTGCTACTCTGTAATAATTGCCTTTTCCAGAAAATTTCTTGACTGTTAACTTTTATGTTACCTGTCTTCCTTTTCAGAGAAACAAATTCCAGCATGATGCTCCTGTAAGAAGTCTCTGCCTAATACATGAAAAGCGGTGGAGGAAGCAGTGAGAAAAGGGTGTGTGTCTCTCAAAGCTCCCGAACAAAAGGGCATAGGTTCAGAGACAGGAACCTCTTGAGGTTCATTAGAGATCCCACTCTGAAAGATTTCAGTGATCCAAGGCAGGGGCTCTTGGTAGTAGAGGGGTAGAGCACCAAGAGTGTGACTCCAGTGCCAGTTAGGGCCGGAAGCAGGTTCTTCCTGAGTGAGGAGAACTGCTTCCCCAAGCTGCTTAACAGGGAGGAGTGGGAAGAGCCCCTGTAGTTCCTCAGAGCTCCATCACTGAGAACTGGGAGGACGTGAAAGGCTGGTTACTGGGTCAAGGTGCCTGAAATGCCTAAATTAACAATCTCTTTTTCAATCTCTGCCTCTTGGCAAAAACAGTAGAAACTAGAGGGATTTTTTTTTTTTTTTTTTTTTTTTTTTTTTGTCATTTAGGAGACTTCATTTGCTGGAGTTGAAGATGAAGAATTTCAGCAGTGTTCCTTTTAGGTGGCTTACCTAGAAGGTGAGAGAGCTGGTTTACCAGATTAACTAAATCTGCGTGGACATAGTTTCCCATTCCATCCTGGTCCTTTTAACCACAAGGGGAAAACAATCCTTATTTAGTCCATTAGTAAACAAGAGTTAAAAGCTACCCAGGGGAATCAACATTTAAAGGAAGAACAAGAATTCAACAATTATTTGAAGTCAATTGTAATAGTCATGAACAGGTTCATCAGATTTTGTGTGCGAGCCTGAATTTCGTTACAACCAGCAGGCTTTGGAAAAGCCCTAGGAATTTCTCCATGAAGTTGCCTGATGACTGTCTGAGCGTGATCATATAATAAGTTAGTGGGCTCATCTCCCAGTTGTAATTCTAGAGACCTTTGAGGACTTTCCCAATTAGGGGTTTTCATCTGAGGCTGGGCATGCCCTTCACAGCACATTATCAGCTGATATAAATCAGAGAAACTAGGTTGGTAAGTTTGAATGAATATATTAATTTCGTTAACAAATCTATGAGAGTCTTTGGTTATGTTAGGAAAATCTTTGACTATGGCTTGCAGTTCAGCTTTAGTCCAGTGAGAATAAGAAATTAAGGGTTTAGCTTCTGGATCCTTAGAAGGCTTAATTTTAAAGGGACAAGTTCCGATGGGTACAGAGGAAAAGGGGGTGGGGAGAGTTTCAGGGAAAAAGGAAGTTTGGTTAATAGAATTAGTATAGAGGATTTGAGGGTATAGGGGAGGCATAGGTACAAGAAAAGGAGGAAGATGGCACGGAGGCAGAGCCTGAGACAAAGAAGCCAAGGAAGAGAAGCCTGAGGCTTTGGAAACCATTTTATCTGTCTTTATCATTTCCTTGCCTCAGTTAATCTTAAAAATCTTGTTTTGCAGAAAGAAAATTTTAGACTGCTGATAATGTTCAGAAGCTTCAAAACACCAATCAAAACAAGCAATCCACTTTAGTTCTGGAAATTTTTGAGCCATTGTAGCCCAATGCAGTTTTAAGGAAATTAAGTTAAACTGAACTTTTTATTAGTTGTTCATATTGTTATCTGGGCAAGCCAGATCTAGCATTGGATGAAAACTGCTAAATGAAAAAATTCGGAAATGTCTCTAGAATTATAACCTGAGACCAGCTCACAAACTTAGTATATGATCAGGCTCAGGCAGTCACCAGGCAACTTAATGGAGAAATTCTTAGGGCTTTTCTAAAGCCTGTTGATTGGAACAATATTCAGGCTTGCACACAAAATCTGAAAAACCTGTTTATGAATATTACAATCAACTTCAGACTCTTTTTTTAAAGAAAATTCTGTTCTTCTTTCAGATACTGATTCCATCTGGGTAGATTTAAACTCTATGTTTAATAATGGACTGAATGAGAATTGTTTTCCCCTTCTTTTAAAAAGGACTAGGATGGAATGGGAAACTATGTCCACCCAGATTTAGTTAATCTGGTAAGCCAGCTCTCTCACCTTCTAGGTAAGTCACCTAAAAGCAACACTGCTGAAATTCTTCATCTTCAACTCCAGCAAATGAAGTATTCTACATGAAACAAAAATCCCCCTAGTTTCTACTGTTTTTGCAAAGAGGCAGGAGATTGAAAAAGAGGTTGTTAATTTAAGTATTTCAGGAGGCACTTTGACCCTGTAATCAGCCTTTCACATCCTCCTGAGGCAGGAGATAAGATGGGCCCCCAGATAAGATAAGATAGACATTTACAACTGGCCTCCTGTTTGTATTTCATAGGGCAGGAAAAGTGGGCTTCAGGCCAGACACAACTAGCCTCCTGTTTGCATTTCCTGAGGCAGGAGACAGGTGGGCTCCAGCTTAGGCATTTACAATCAGCCTGCTGTTTGCTCTCTAGAATGGAAGTTACTACAGAAACAGGGTAAACAATCAGGCTTTGTCTTTTGCAGATGCCTTAAGATAACAGTCATGGCTGGAACAGAGAGGGGCAAAACCTTGTTTGAGTAAAAGCCAAGGGATCTCCGCGACTCCCCTCCTTGGGGCAAGGGAGACACTACGCATGTGCAGAAAGACTCCTTGGGGGTTAAAGGTCAGGGAACAACTCCAGGCTATGGTGACTCTTGCTTCTCCCAGATGCCTGCGCGTCAGGGTCCATCTTGGCTGAGAGGTGCGTGCACACCTAGGGGAAAGGTCCTGAGACAAATTAGCCAGGGCTGGGGTGGGAGTAGGGGGACAAAACAAGACGACTGGCAAGAAGGAAGACAAAGACCTGGAAGAGCTGCCCTTTTATAAAGAATTTAAGAGTTTCCCAAAGGCATGACTCTCTGAGTTCGCCCATGCACCTTTCTGCAAGTACTTTGCTTTTCCAATAAATTTTTACTTTTCTCTTTACCTTCTGCCTTCTCACCTGAATTCATTCTCGAGTAGGCAGGCAACAACTAGGGATCCAGGCCCTAGCCGCTGGCCCCTGTGGTTAGGACTCCTGGTCTGGAAGCTGAGATCTTGCTGTAAGCTTCCATTTACTGTTGCCTGCATCCAAAATCAATCCCAGTTCTCAGTGATGGAGCTCTGAGGAACTACAGGGGCTCTTCCCACTCCTCCCTGTTAAGCAGCTTGGGGAAGCAGTTCTCCTCACTCAGGATGAACCTGCTTCCGGCCCTAACTGGCACTGGAGCCACACTCTTGGTGCTCTACCCCTCTACTACCAAGAGCCCCTGCCTTGGATCACTGAAATCTTTCAGAGCGGGATCTCTAATGAACCTCAAGAGGTTCCTGTCTCTGAACCTATGCCCTTTTGTTCGGGAGCTTTGAGAGACACACACCCTTTTCTCACTGCTTCCTCCACCACTTTTCACATATTAGGCAAAGGACTTCTTACAGGAGCATCATGCTGGGATTGCTCCTCCCCAAAATGGAAACTAATTATAGAATTGACAGTAGTCATCAACCAGGTGAATTAAATGACCCTTTGACATCTTTTATGTGTTGCATCTCTGTCAGTACGAGAGCACATTCTGGAAAAGCTGATCATTTGTCCCTATTGAATCAGCTACCACCTTTCCTACAGGCAAAAATCTTCAACTGATGTTGGCAAAATTTACAGCAAACTTTCCAAAAAGATTCAAATAAACCCCTCAATACCTCTTCCCATAAAAGGGTTAATAAAGAGGTGCTTCAAAACATAAAGGCCATTACAGAAGACTACGAGACTCAGGATCTTATTATCTCTTGTAATAGCTCCTGTAACACTCTCATATTATCAGTAAGAAAACCTAAGGGCCAGGCTTCCCTGGTGGCACAGTGGTTGAGAGTCTGCCTGCCGATGCAGGGAACACAGGTTCGTGCCCCAGTCTGGGAGGATCCCACATGCCGCGGAGTGGCTGGGCCCATGAGCCATGGCTGCTGAGCCTGAAAAAAAAAAAAAAAAAAAAAAGTAAGGGCCAAGAATGGAGGATTTTTAGGACCTGGGAGCAATGAATAACACTGTTATCCCTTGACATCCTGTCGTTGATACTACGGGGCCCTGTGGGGTTCCTGGGCACAAACGCCTTCCTGTGTTCCCATTTCTTGATTACAGGAATTAGGCTTCATTCAGCCTCCGTGATTTTTCTTGAGTTCCAAGGAGCAGTTGAAACGGTTGCTAATTAGGGGAGGGAGGGGATGCAGAGACAAAGGAGGAACAGTCAAGGAACAACAGTGCAGCCTTGGGGCAGGGTCCTGGTTCCCCTCAAGGGATACACATAACAATATCTTTGAGCTGTTTTGCAGATGCTGAAACCCCCACCAGATGGGAGAAGTTTACTGTCTGCTGCCCACAAGCACACAGACCCCAGACCGGCTGGACCCATAAGGTGGATGGCTCTGACTACCACTTACCTCCCCACCAACCAATCAGAAGAATGTCCACGAGCTGATCACACCCTCTGTGAACCATTGCTATAAAACTCCTCACTACCCCCTCCAGGGTGGGACATGCAGTTTTGAGGGCATGAGCCCACTCTGGCCCCCTTTGCCTGGCAAAGCAATAAAGCTCTTCTGTTCTGCTTCACCCAAACTCTGTCTCTGAGATTTAATTTGGTGTTGGGGTACAGAAGCCAGATTTGGCTTCATGGTTCCCAACCTTCTTTTTACTAACATTCATTCTCACCGGAAGTAAGTTCTTTGGGCTTGAGCAGAGGAAAATTCAACATAGAATTGGATCAACAGAGTCCAAGTTGATTGAAGTCAGGCGGGTCAATAAAGTTGAACTTCATCATTCCTTAGGTTCCGGTTAGTCTGGTGATTTAGCCCTAGAGGATCCTGTAGCTCAAGAATATGCTTCAGACTAATCCTTACCTTTGAAATAGAAAGGGGAACCTGTACAGCTGATATTTTGTCTCTGGTGTGGTTAAGTTATCTCTCTGCCCTGGTAGTACCTTTTATTTTTACATTCTTTTGTTCCCTTAAAATCATTAACTGATGAGACCTATTCTTCTGTAAGGACAAGTATTGGGTTCAGGCTTAGATCACAAAATGACTTAGGCCTAAAATGCCTTCTCTTACATCAAGAAAGGCATGCCTGATTCTCTTTGTATGGTGACACCCTAACCTATATGCCTACCATGCCTCAGAGTTTTATTGAGTCCTTATTTCTCACAAATTCTGAAGGCTGATCTGGATAATACAGGCTTCCCTAGAGGTTCCCTTTTGTTGCAGTTGTGGACAAAGAATGTCACCTGACATTTCAGTAGATGAAGGATGTTTCAGCCATAAAGTTATCAGCCACTGGGCTTCCCTGGTGGCGCAGTGGTTGAGAGTCCGCCTGCCGATGCAGGGGACACGGGTTCGTGCCCCAGTCCGGGAAGATCCCACATGCCGCGGAGCGGCTGGGCCTGTGAGCCGATGGCCGCTGAGCCTGCGCGTCCGGAGCCTGTGCTCCACAATGGGAGAGGCCACGACAGTGAGAGGCCCCCATACCGCAAAAAAAAAGAAGTTATCAGCCACTGCAACTGCCCCAGTGGTGCAACCTGAGGGGACTCAAGATAGAGAAAGACAGAATACTGGCCCTACATTGTTAAGGAATAACTTGAAAGGATTAATTCAGTGGAATTGAAATTCAAAGGAATAATTTC
The DNA here is from genome assembly GCF_951394435.1 of Stenella coeruleoalba. Taxonomy (NCBI): domain Eukaryota; kingdom Metazoa; phylum Chordata; class Mammalia; order Artiodactyla; family Delphinidae; genus Stenella; species Stenella coeruleoalba. Next base: position 3,825,923 of record NC_137168.1, read on the forward strand.
AGTGAGCCTGAGGCAGGAGGTAGATGGGCTCCAGGCTAGTCATTTACAACTAGCTTCCTGTTTACATATCTTGGGGTGAGAAAAAGATGAGCTTCAGACAGAACACTTAAAACTAGCCTCCTGTTGGCATTTTCTGAGGAAGGATGCAGATGGGTTCTAGGCTGGATATTTACAACCAGCCTCCTGTTTGCACTGTGAGATGGAAATAACAACAGAAACAGGGTAAATAGCTGGACTTCGTTTCCTGTGGACACTTTAAGATAACAGTTACAGCAGGGACAGAGGGGCTAAATGCTGTTTGAGAAATAGATCAAGAGGCCACATATTTCTCATCCTTGGGGCAAGGGAGACACTGCACATGCACATTCTCTCCTTCGGGCAAGGGAGATACTGCACATGCCAAGAAAGGCTCCTTGGAGGTGAAAAGGAGGGGTGTATCTCTGCCTTGCTTCAGTCTTAAATAAACAAACTGCTTCTCTGTGTGCTCTCCCACTTGTTGTTCTGTGCCTCTAATAATAAACTTCGCACCTGTTTTTAGAGCTTTTGCCTCCTTATAACATTCTTGCTTTCAAGTGGAGGCAAGAGCCAGGGAAACCTTGCTTCTAGCCTCTAGTCCTTGGTGTTCTAATGACTACGATTCCTGGTTTTCATCAAGGATACCCAGGTTCAATTCCTGGGCAGGGAACTAAGATCTCACTTCAAGCCACTGGTCACTGCTGCATCTCTGAGATCAAGCCCAGACATGCATTTTCACAGATAGAAAGGCATGAAAATTATTACCTTGAGATGTCTGTTTTTTACATGTTTGACTACATGTTTTTGGGTGTTTTTTTGTTTTTGTTTTTCAGCAAAAACTCCTTTATATCCTGGCTCCTCACTTACCTCTTTGGAGCCATACCTAAGAGCTGTCTGAGATGCTTTATCCCAGGCTATAGTCCTCAGTAAGTCCACCAAATAAAACATAATTCTCAACTATTAGGTTTGCTTTTTTTTTTTAACTTGACAGTTTTGGTGACCAAAAAAGGGACCCAGAGCAGACTTCTCTCCTTTACCTGAACTCTAGGAGGATCCAGAGCCTTGGTCCCAACAACAGAGTCCTCTTCTGCCCATCAGCCTCATCAGAGAGTCCAGACAAATTTGGGTGATTCTCTACTGATCCTTGGGTCTCCTGATTACTGGTTGACAATCCTGAGTTTTTTCAGGTGGTGTTAAACCACTCTCTGGAAGAATAAGTTATCCTCAAAACTTAATTTCAAGAAGAGGTACCTGGGTTATCCTCAGCTCAAAGACTGGGAAGACTTTGCTCAGCTGAAAGACACCAAGTAGAGGCTGGAGTAGGTAGTTAGGTGGGAGAATGACCTGTCATTTTTCCCTTGAATTGGCTTTTTTAATAGAGTTTGTTGGAATAAAAGTGAAGATATCTCATGAAACTTGCAGCTCTGATGAAGGGACATCTCCTCCTGGCTTTCTCAGGCAACTGGGAAACTTGTGGGAGATCTGGAGACAAGACCCTATATCATGCAGCCATCCCTATAGGGTAACCCACTCATTTTAATTAAAAACTTGCTGCACTGGGGACCCACATAAGAGCTGGCCACTCAATGATCTGAACACCCACATAGTCTCAGGCTACTGAAGGGAAAAACTGAAATAGGTAAGAGAGCTGAAAAAACTCAGGGGTAAAACCTAGAGGTGTCAGCTTTCACTGCAGGTCTGAAGGCTTAAAGCCTGGAGGATTTTCTTGCACAGTAGCTTACACACATGATTGGAAAATTGTTACTGTGTGTGTGTGTGTGTGTGTGTGTGTGTGTGTGTGTGTGTGTGAGACAGCGCTTACTTTCTGCCCATGCAGATCTCTTCTCAAGTTTCTCCAGTGACCGTATGATAAAATGGTTTTCTTCCTCCAGAGTAAGAAGTCTAAAAGACGAAGGCTGAAGTAGGATGTTTCTTATAGCCTCACCTCAGACACCACACATAATAATTTCTGCTGCTTTCTGTTGGTAACACGGAAAAATTCTGCTGCAGTGTGGAAAGGGACTATACAAAGCCATGAATATCAGGTAAGGATAACTGGCACCTTCCTTCAATACTACAAAGGACACTGAAGAAATGATTTCACTGAAGGATATGCACCTTAGTCTACTTTCTGCCCATAAAACATTTAAGTTTCAAGTCTCTTCTATTGAGAAAGGTAGGTCTTTGGTAATGCAACTATCAAAAACTTACAAGCCCTGAACTTATCCCTTATCCCTCTACCACCCAAATAAGAACTACTTCAACATGAGAAATACATAATAAGATAGAGAAAATATATTTTTTTAATAACTAAATGAACAGAAGTAAAAGGAAGCTGCCACAACATAACTAAAGCCATATGTGAATTCCCACAGCTTGCCTTAGAAGCATAACAAAAATGTCTTTTGCCACTTCTATTCAACATAGCTCTGGAGGTCTGAGATGGAGCAATAATGCAACGAAACTAAACAAAAAATATCTAAATTGGATAAATAAAATGAAAATATTTCTGTTAATAGATTACAAAATTTATTTGTAGAAAATCTAAAAATTCTGCAGAAAAACTGTTAAGCCAAATAGAAAACTCAGCAAAGTTGCAAATTAACATTGAAAATCAGTTGCGTTTCTATACACTAAAAATACAGAATTCTAAGAAAGATTAAGAAAATAATTCCAGTTACAACAGCATAAAAGGAATATTATTCTTAGTTGTAAGTTTAATCAAAGAGGTGAAAACATACATTTAAAACTATAGAACATTGTTAAATTAATTAAAGACATAAATAAATAAAAATATTCCTTGTATTCATGAATTGGAAGTCTTACTGTAATTATGATGCCACTACTACCTGAAGCAATTGACAAATTTATTCACTCCCTCTCAAAATCCCAAAGGTGTCTTGAAAAAAAAATCCTACATTTATATGAAATGTCAAGGGACTCTCAATTGCAAAATAATCATTTAAAAATAATAAATTTGGAAGTCTTACATTTCCTGTTTTTAAAAATTATTATAAACTTACAGTAATCAAGACAATGTGGTATTGGCATAAAGACAGACATACTGACCAAAGGAATATAATAGAGAACTCAGAAATGAATCCTCATTAATAAATCCTCATATATATGGTCAAGTGATGATTCAATAGGGAAAGGACAGTGTTTGCAACAAGTGGTGTTGGGAAAACTGTATATTCACATTTAAAAGAATGAAGTTGGATGAATTAAATCAAAATGTATAAAGACCTAAACATAGTACCTAAAACTATAAAACTCTCTGAGGAAAACATAGTGGAAAAGTTTTTATGACACCAGCAATAATTTTTGTGTGTGTGACACCAAAAGCACATGCAACAAAAGCAAAAATAAAGAAACTACATCAAAATGTAATACTTCTGTGCACCAAAGAACATAGTCAACAAGGCAGACTAAGGAACTAAAGAAAGTATTTGCCAATCATATATCTAATAATGATTCAATTTCTGGAATATATAAAGAACTCCTAACTCAACAAAAACAAGCAACCCAATTCAAGAATGGACACATGATTTAAATGGACGTTTCTTCAAAGAAGTATGTGAAAAGATGCTCAACACCAATAAATACTAGGAAAATTAACACAAAAAAACAAAATGAGGGGACTTCCCTGGTGGCGCAGTGGTTAAGACTCCATGCTCCCAATGCAGGGGGCCTGGGTTCGGTCCCTAGTCAGACAAGGATATCCCACATACATGCCACAACTAAGAGTTCACATGCTTCAACTAAGGAGCCCGCAAGATGCAACTAAAGGAGCCCACCTGCCACAACTAAGACCTGGCACAACCAAATAAATAAATATTTTAAAAAACCACATTGAGAAATGACCTCATACCCATTAAGATCGTTATTTTAAAACAATTATAAGAGAAAATAAAAGTGTTGGCAATAATGTGGAGAAATTGGAACACTTGTGCACTATTGATTGGAAATGTAAAACGGTATAGCCAAAATGGAAAACACTACCGTAGTTCTTAAAATTAAACTTACAAATTTCATATGATCTAACAATACCACCTCTCAGTACACAACCCAAAGAATTAAAATCAGAGTCTCAAATAGATATTTGTACACCCCTAAACACAGCATCATTATTCACAATAACCAAAAGGTGGGAGCAATCCAAATATCAATTGATAAATGAATGAATGATATGTAGTAAATACATACAATGGAATATTATACAGCCAAAAAAAGAAGGAAATCATGTGTAATGTTACAACATGAATTGGCCCTGTGGACAGTATGCAAAGTGAAATAAGCATCACAAAAGAAAAAACTGTATGATTCACCTATATGAAGTACCTAAGGTAGTAAAATTTACAAAATCAGAGCAGCAGATTAATGGTTACCAGGAGGTGAGAAGAAAAGGGAAATAGGCTGTTGTGTAATGAGCGTGAGATTTCAGATTTGCAAGAAGAAAGTTCTTGAGATCTGTTTCACAATAATGTAAACATATTTAACACTACCAAACTGTACATCTAAAGATGGTTAAAATATAAATATTATGTGCTTTATCATAATCAAAAAGTGTTCACCAACAGGTGGATAAATAGAATCTGTTATATGCATACGAAGAAATATTCAGTTTTAAAAAGGAAAAAAATCTGAGACCTTCCCTGGTGGCACAGTGGTTGAGAATCTGCCTGCTAATGCAGGGGACATGGGTTCGAGCCCTGGTCTGGGAAGATCCCACATACCGCAGAGCAACTAGGCCCGTGAGCCACAACTACTGAGACTGCGCGTCTGGAGCCTGTGCTCTGCAACAAGAGAGGCCGCGATAGTGAGAGGCCTGCGCACCGCGATGAAGAGTGGTCCCCACTTGCCACAACTAGAGAAAGCCCTCACACAGAAACGAAGACCCAACACAGCCATAGATAAATAAATTAATAAAATTCTATCCCCAACATCTTCTAAAAAAAACCAAATCTGAGATATGCCACAATATGTGTAAGTCTTGAGGACATTATGCAAAATAAAATGACCCAGTTACAAAATGACAAATTCTGTAAAATTTCACTTATATTAAGTATCGAGAGAGAGAGTCAGACTAAGACAGGGATGGTGGGGAGTGCTAGCTCTTTCTTTAAAAGGATACTATTTCTATCAAATTAGAGCCCCATTTTTATGGCATCATTCAGCCTTAATTATGTCCTTGAATTTTTTTTAATACAAAAGACTTTATTTGTCAAGACCTAAAAAATAAACAAACAAACAAGAACAACGAAAATAAAACACTAAGGTAAATTCATACCAGACCTCTGTGGTTTCCAAATGCAGACACACTGAGGATTAAGGTGTTAAGGCTTCAACATACAAACCTCAGAGAAGGGCAGACAAACATTCAATCCCTAACAACAAGTATTATCAAAATTAGGAAAAAACATTGTCATAATACTCCTTTGTGATATCAGAATTTATTCAAGTTTCTGCAATTATCCCAATGATGTCTTTCATATGAAAAAAAGTGAATTTTTCTTATCCAGAAAACAATCTAAAATTATGCATAGCATTTAATTATCATTATCCTTGTCACCTTCTCTATAATCATTTATCAGTTTTTCCTTATATTTTATGATCTTAACATTTGTCAAGAGCACAGGACATTTATTTTGCAGAAAGTCCCTCATTTTAGATTTCTGGTATTTTCTCTTGATTATAATCAGGAACTCATTCTTCACAAGAATATTACAGAAGAGATGTGTCCTCAGGACAACTGAAAACACGTGATGTTAGCATCATCTTTTTGTTAACTTCTATCCCTCAATTAAAATGGTGTCTGCTAGAACTCTCCATGAAAATTACTGTTCTTCCTTGGTAACTAGTAATTAACTTATAGGTATTTACTCTGAAACAATATAAATGTCTTGTTTCTTATCAAACTATCACCCACAAACTACAGCTTTCTTTGATGATTCTTTCCTGAATCAAGGGCATACGATGATTGCAAAAATTAATAGCTGGTATTCTACTGAAGGAAAGTGCTTTTTTCTTCTACATAATTAATTAATAAATTAGTATTTCTTGAACATGGATTCATGGATTTTTTTTGCTGAATGGATTAGGATCTATTACAATTTATAATTATTTAATATACAAATCTCCCCATATTTGATAAGTGGAAATGCTTACATGCTGTTGTCCATATCCTTTCAAAATGTCAGTTTCTTACTTTCCGGAAGTGTATTCTAGAATATCTGAAAATACTTCAGTTTCATTTTTTACTTCCCTTGCCCTATCCTGGAATCAGTCATTTTCCCAATAAGTCCTACATTTAGTGGGGATAAAATTTATTTAAAAGTTTACATTGCAGGGCAAAATGGCATGTATCTGTTTCCTCTTGCTTTTTGCCATTAAGCATAATCATGTACCCTGAAGTTAATGCCAGAGTAGATCAAAGGAGAAAATTATAGCAGCAGAGCATCTTGAATGTTTCACCTAATAGAGGAAGGCCAACCATATCCAACTTTTCCTGACCCTATTCAACAGCAGAAGGCAAATCATTTCTTCCCTGAGTCAAACGTGAATCCCAGCACATATATGGAATCTAAAAAAATGGCACTGATGAACCTAGGGGCAGGACAGGAATAAAGATGCAGATGCAGAGAATGGACTTGAGGACGGGGGAGGGGGAAGGGTAAGTTGAGATGAAGTGAGAGACTGGCATGGACATATATACACTACCAAATGTAAAATACATAGCTAGAGGGAAGCAGCTGCATAGCTCAGGGAGATCAGCTTGATGCTTTGTGACCACCCAGAGGGGTGGGTTAGGGAGGGTGGGAGGGAGATGCAAGAGGGAGGTGATATGGGGATATGTGTATACATATAGCTGATTCACTTTGTTATAATGCAGAAACTAACACACCATTTTAAAGCAATTATACTCCAAAAAGATACAAAATAATAATAATAATAAAAAAAGACAAAGAAAGACACACATACACACACAAGAAAAGAAAATTCCATGTAAACAAAACACTGCTGTCAAGAGATATCAATTGAAAGCCATGCCAGAAATAAATCAAGGGGGCACTATCTTTAACCAGAACTAAGTATCCCTTTTTCAACTAAGATATGCGGCTCTGTCAAAGACACTGCATCATTCAAGTAGAACCAACAGGGGCGTACTTCTCTCTCATCAACACACATCTGACTACATTCTTGAGCGGAACTTCTGAGAATCAGTGGAATCTCAGCTGTATCAGGTAAACGAAAAAGAACAAAGGTCTGAATGTCAAATGGCAATTGAAACTGCAACTGACAAAGTAGTCCAAGCCATATGTATTATACATAAACAGGGTCATTGCCTACTAAAATAAAAAGATTTAAAGACCCAAAGACTCCTAACATAATTGACAAAATATCCAGAATACAATAAAAATCAACTATTATATCAAAAATAAGAAAATTACAACTGAAATCAGAAAAGGTAATTAACTGATACAAGCACTGAGTTGAAATTATATGACAAGATTTTTAAAGAAACCATCATGAAAACATTTGTATAGCGATTACAAATTGAATAAAACAAGTAAAAAATAGAAAAATCTTGACAAAGAAAGACAAATTATAAAAAGAACAAGTGAAAATTATAGAACACAAAAACATCAATACAATAACCAAAATAATAAAATTTGTACAGTGAACTCAATAGTAAAAGATAACAGGATAGGGTTATCGAGCTTGGGAACAAAAGAATAAAATTCAGGTAGTCTAACCAATAGAGGGAAAATATCCTAGAAAAAGAATGACCGGAATCTTAGAAACATGAAAGAAATAACCAAAAAGGTCAATTTTTGTATCATTACAATCTAAAAAAGAAAGGAGAAAGAGGGAAGTAGGGAAAGATTATTGGCAGAAGCCAGATCAAATATCTTCCCAAATTTGACAAGACACACAAATGTAAAGACTGAAGGAGATGAGTGAACCAGAGATAGGATAAATTCAGAGAAATCAATACCAAGACATATTGTAACTAGACTTTTGAAAATTAAAGATAAAAATACATCTTGAAAGCAGCCAGAGAGAAATGATGTATTATCATAAGAGAACAACTCAACAACAGTGAATTTATAATCTGAACTAATGGATGTAAGAAAGAAGTGGCAAAATATTTTTCATGGGTTGAAAGAAAGGAAATGCTAACAGAAGGAATTTTGGAGTATCACAAACGAAGGAGAAACAACAAAAAGTGCAGCAATGTGGATACATACAATGTTTTCTTCCCCATAAGTTTTATGATAATATTCGATAGTTGAAACAAAAATTGTAACACTATCTGATACTCAGAATTTTAGTATTTAAAAGTAGGAAATATAAAGGATGTAAATGGAAATTAAGCATTTCTTTTGAAGTGAAAAATGTTGATACCAGTAGATTGTGATGTCACACATGTATGGTAATATCCAAACCACCATAAAAACTATAAAGGTACACTTAAAAGCACTATAAATATATAAAGATGAAAATTTTTAAATCCTAAAATAGATGGAATGCTAAAAAATTCTTAAAAAAAAAAACACCCACAGGAAAACTCATTTTTTGTTAATGGTATAAAATTATCTCCCAAACAAACTGTGAACTTGGATACTACATCATGGTTTTTCATTAAAAAATACTGTGTTGAAAATGGAATGTCAAGGGTTGATATACAATTGATCAAAATCTAAGGACAATATTAAAAATGAATAAGAAAAATTTTCATTTGGTAAAGTTAGTCAAAAAGATGCATAATCATGTCACATTGGATGAAAGTAAAATGTGGAAACATTGTGTTTATATTTCCCTAAAATAACACCAAAACCTTAGGTTTTATGAAGATGTCAGACTCCCCCCAGAAATATATTTTATTTTTACATCTAAATTTACTTGGAATAACTGAAGCATAAGGCAAGGGTTATTTTAAATACTTAGTCAAATAATAACTACATAATTTATATATTAAAATACAACTAGGAGAGTGATAATTGAAAGTCACAAAAATATAAATAACCACTGTACACAATTTAAAATTTCTTAAGGTGAGCACTTATAAGATTGGACAGTATAAGACATGTTTTTCTAGGTACAACTGAAAATAGAAATGTAAACAAAACCAAAACTTTGGTTCAAAGATGTAGAATAAAGTTTAAAGTTAATGTTAAGAAGTGTATCTTCAGGAATAAAATGTTCAATATGCTTTTTCAAGGTGATGCAAGAAATTTTCCCCTATTGAAGTATGAGGAAGCATTCTAGCTTACACATGATTTTGCTTGAACTTTATGCTAAATAAGACAGCCTGTCTTATAGCCTGTCAAACAAATATTGTACATCTGCTTTAACCACCCAAGAAAAGAGTCACTCATCATCCAGTTACACAAAGAGTTAAGTCCAAATCCACTGCAGTTGTCCACCAACAGTGGACCCTGTGGGGAATTCAGGATGGGAAAAATAAGATGAAGAATTCTGTGCTTTGGATCTATGGGCTTCTCAATAGTTAAGATGCATATTTAAGGAAGAATTTTATTGATCCCAGATTCCAGCATCTCCCGTACATAGAAAAACACTAAAATCACTTGCTTGAGGCATCTGGTTTCTCTGAACAACCATATGTTTGACCACATGTATTTTCCAGTTAAAAAAATTTATATATGTACAATTATTATATCAGACAAAATAGACTTTAAAATAAAGACTATTACAAGAGACAAAAAAAATAAAAGACACTACATAATGATCAAACGATCAAGCCAAGAAGAAGATATAACAATTGTAAATATTTATGCACCCAACATAGGAAAACCTCAATACATAAGGCAAATGCTAAGAGCCATAAAAGGGGAAAGCAACGATAACACAACAAGAGTAGGGGATTTTAACACCCCACTTTCACCAAGAGACAGATCATGCAAAATGAAAATAAATAAGGAAACACAAGCTTTAAATGATACATTAAACAAGATGGACTTAATTTATATTTATAGGACATTCCATTCAAAAACAACAGAATACACTTTCTTCTCAAGTGCTCACAGAGTATTCTCCAGGATGAAGCATACTTGGGTCACAAATCAAGACTTGGTAAATTTAAAAAACTTGAAATCATATCAAGTATTTTTTCCAACCACAACTCTATGAGACTAGATATCAATTACAGGTAAAAAATTGTAAAAAATACAAGTACATGGAGGGTAAACAATACACTACTAAATAACCAAGAGATCACTGAAGAAATCAAAGAGGAAATCAAAAATTACCTAGACACAAATGACAATGAAAACATGACAACCCAAAACCTATGAGATGCAGCAAAAGCAGTTCTAAGAGGGAAGATTATAGCAAGTCAATCCTACCTCAAAAATAAGAAACATCTCAGATAAACAATATAACCTTATACCTAAAGCAATTAGAGAAAAAACCCAAAGTTAGCAGAAGGAAAGAAATCATAAAGATCATATCAGAAATAAATGAAAAAGAAATGAAGGAAACAATAGCAAAGATCAATAAAACTAAAAGCTGTTTCTTTGAAAAGATAAAGAAAATTGATTAACTGTTAGCCAGACTCAACAAGAAAAAAAGGAAGAAGACTAAATGAATAGAATTAGAAATGAAAAAGGAGAAGTAACAACTGACACTGCAGAAGTACAAAGAATCACGAGAGATTACTACTAGGAACTATATGCAAATAAAATGGACAACCTAGAAGAAATGGACAGGGCTTCCCTGGTGGCGCAGTGGTTGAAAGTCCGCCTGCCAATGCAGGGGACACGGGTTCGTGCCCCGGTCTAGGAAGATTCCACATGACGTGGAGTGGCTGGGCCCATGAGCCATGGCTGCTGAGCCTGCATGTCCGGAGCCTGTGCTCCGCAATGGGAGAGGCCACACAGTGAGAGGCCCATGTACCGAAAAAAAAAAAAAAAGGACAAATTCTTAGAAAAACACAACCTTCTGAGACTGAACCAGGAAGAAATAGAAAATATAAACAGACCAATCACAAGCACTGAAATTGAAACTGTGATTAAAAATCTTCCAACAAACAAAAGCCCAGGACCAGATGGCTTCACAGGCGAATTCTATCAAACATTTATAGAAGACCTAACACTTACCTTCTAAAACTCTTCCAAAATATAGCAGAGGGAAGAACACTCCTGAACTCATTCTATGAAGCCACCATCATGCTGAAACCAAAACCAGACAAAGATGTCACAAAGAAAGAAAACTACAGGCCAATATCACTGATGAACATACGTGCAAGAATCCTCAACAAAATACTAGCAAACAGAATCCAACAGCACATTAAAAGGATCATACACCATGATCAAGTGGGGTTTATCACAAGAATGCAAGGATTCTTCAATATACCCAAATCAATCAATGCGATAAACCATATTAACAAATTGAAGGAGAAAAACCATATGATCATCTCAATAGATGCAGAAAATGATTTTGACAAAATTCAACACCCATTTATGATAAAAACACTCCAGAAAGTAGGTATAGAGGGAACTTTCCTCAACATAATAAAGGCCATATATGACAAACCCACAGCCAACATCCTTCTCAATGGTGAAAAATCAAAACCATTTCCTCTAAGGTCAGAAACAAGACAAGGTTGTCCACTCTCACCACTATTATTCACATAGTTTTGGAAGTTTTAGCCAGAGCCATCACAGAAGAAAAAGAAATAAAAGGAATCCAAATCAGAAAGAAGTAAAGCTGTCACTGTTGCAGATGACATGATACTCTACATAGAGAATCCTAAAGATGCTACCAGAAAACTACTAGAGTTAATCAATGAATTTGGTAAAGTAGCAGGATACAAAATTAATGCACAGAAATCTCTTATGTTCCAATACACTAATGATGAAAAATCTGAAACACAAATTAAGGAAACACTCTCATTTACCATTGCAACAAAAAAAATAAAATACCTAGGAATAAATCTACCTAAGGAGACAAAAGACCTGTAGGCAGAAATCTATAAGACACTGATGAAAGAAATTAAAGATGATACAAAGAGAGAGAGAAATATACCATGTTCTTGGATTCGAAGAATCAACATTGTTATAATGACTATACTACCCAAAGCAATCTACAGATTCAGTGCAATTTCTAGAAAACTACCAATGGCATTTTTCACCAAACTAGAACAAAAAATTGCAGGATTTGTATGGAAACACAAAAGACCCTGAATAACCAAAGCAATCTTGAGAAAGAAAAATGGAGCTGGAGGAATCATCAGGCTCCCTGACTTCAGACTATACTACCAAGCTACAGTAATCAAGACAGTATGGTACTGGCACAAAAACAGAAATATAGATCAATAGAACAGAATAGAAAGCCCAGAGATAAACCCATGCATATATGGTCACCTTATTTGTGATAAAGGAGGCAAGAATATACAATGGAGAAAAGGGAGCCTCTTCAATAATTGGTGCTGGGAAAACTGGACAGCTACATATAAAAGAATGAAATTAGAACACTCCCTAACACTATACACAAAAATAAACTCAAAATGGATTAAAGATCTAAATGTAAGGGCAGACACTATCAAACTCTTAGAGGAAAACATAGGCAGAACACTCTATGACATACATCACAGCAAGACTCTTTTTGACCCACCTCCTAGAGAAATGGCAATAAAACAAAATAAACAAATGGGACCTAATGAAACTTAAAAGCTTTTGCACAGCAAAGGAAAACATAAACAAGATGAAAAGGCAACCCTCAGAATGGGAGAAAATATTTGCAAATAAAGCATCTGACAAAGGGTTAATCTCCAAAATATACAAGCAGCTCATGCAGTTCAATATCAACAGAACAAATAACCCAATCCAAAAATGGGCAGAATACCTAAATACACAATTCTCCAAAGAATTATACAGATTGCCAACAAACACATGAAAGCATGCTCAACATCACTAATCATTAGAGAAATGCAAATCAAAACTGCAATTTGCTATCCCCTCACACTAGTCAGAATGGCCATCAATAAAATATCTACAAACAATAAAAGCTGGGCAGGGTGTGCAGAAAAAGGAACTCTTGCACTGTTGGTGGGAATGTATATTGTTACACCCAATATGGAGAAAAGTATGGAGGTTTTTAAAAAACTAAAAATAGAAGTACCATAGGACCCAGCAATCCCACTACCGGGCATATAGCCTGAAACACCATAATTGAAAGAGTCATGTACCGCAATGTTCATTGCAGCTCTATTTACAATAGCCAGGACATGGAAGTAACCTAAGTGTCCATCAACAGATGAATGGATAAAGAAGATGTGGGACATATATACAATGGAATATTACTCAGCCATAAAAAGAAATGAAATTGAGTTATTTGTAGTGAGGTGGATGGACCTAGAGTCTGTCATACAGAGTGAAGTTTGTCAGAAAGAGAAAAACAAATACCATATGCTAACACATACATATGGAATCTAATGAAGAAAAACAAAGTGGTTATGAAGAACCTAGGGGCAGGACAGGAATAAAGACGCAGGCATAGAGAATTGACTTGAGGACATGGGGAGGGGGAAGTGTGAGATTTGATGAAGTGATAAAGTGGCATGGACTTATATATACTACCAAATGTAAAATAGATTGCTAGTGGGAAGAAGCCACATAGCACAGGGAGGTGAGCTCCGTGCTTTGTGACCACGTAGAGGGGTGGGCTAGGGAGGGTGGGAGGGAGACGCAAGAGGGAGGAGATATGGGGATATATGTATATGTATAGCTGATTTGCTTTGTTATAAAGCAGAAAGTAATACATCATTGTGAAGCAGTTATACTCCATAAAGATGTTAAAAAAAGTGAAGAAACATCTAATACAAGATCAATACCAAAGCAAGAACATAAATGGATTGATCATGGATGGATTCATGCATCCATCCATGCATTGTAAGACGTGGCCTCAGAAGAGAACTGACAACATGTATATAGTGACTGGCTACGTTCTCTGTCAATAGGTTATAAAAATGTATAGTCAATACTGTAAAGGATTTTTTTTTACCGTAAATACTACAGAAGTGGCCTTTTATTTACTCATAACTTCACAAAAGCATCAACCACTTTTCATACATTCCAGACAAAGCTCATTTAAACAAAAAGTTTACTTTTTTCCAAAAGCAGTGTAGTGTCTATTTGAAAAGCAGGTCTTCTCTTTCATGTGTATAGTATTAAACTTAAGCTCTAGTGTGTCAAGTCTGGATTTGTTTAAAATATATGTGTAGGTACATATATGCAGAAATAAACTAGTGTACTTTGTTGACAGCACAAAAATATTTATTCTTCAAAACATGATAGAACTAGTATGATTAATGAAAATTTATCACAAAATAAAAAGATTCTATGCAATAATCCAACCAGGAGAAGTGGTAAGCATATTCCACCTGTGAAAATTCCAGTTTGTGTTCTAAATGTCTAAAGTCTATGGGACACCATGTTGCTCACATAATTCTCATATGCATAGAATTACTTACGCTACTAAGCTATCTCTTCTGCAGCTAGGATCACATTCAATTTATATTTCATTCTGAAGGCATTTAGATTTTCTAAAAGCATCTTTGGCTTTGTTACATTTTTAAAACAAAATTCTGAGGAGGCTATTCATTCTGCCCACACCCTGAGGATATTTCTACTGTATAGTCCATCACTTACAGTTCATGTTCCCTCTGCCCTACCCATGCATACTGTTCACCTATGTACTGCATTTGTTTTAGCAGGCTCTAGTGTTGGTCTTGAAGCTGCTTTTGCTGTTCTTTCATTTGGGTTTACATAAAGCTCCGAAATTTCACACCTGAGAACAGCCACATCAGCATTACTTATTTAAAGTGCTGTTAGAGTTTGGTAAGCTCTTGTGTTTAAGGGCTTTGCTTGGAGAACACTGAGTTATTGTTAGGGCTGCAGAATGTTCTGCAACTGGAGGAAAAACCATGAGTATTCCAGACTAATTCGATAATGGTAATTTTTTCTGAAGAATTAAAACAATTTTCTCATCAAAATATTCCATTGCCGTGGAGAAAATACCCCTAACTCTTTAAGTCCTTCATGAGCTCGTTGGGAGAATCTGGTAGAACTGACATTTCTCAGCTCACCATAATTTCATCAGTAACATTTTCTGATGAAGCAACAGAGATTCGAATCCACATACTTTAGGAAAGTCATATTTAATACTAAAAATCTTGTTTCAGTAGCAGTAAAGATGTCTTCATGAGCAGGTAATTAATAGTTTTTTTGTTTGTTTCTGATTCTCTTCTTGCAAGTTGTGCTTTAAATTGTTACTGAAATATATTATACCTCTCTATTTACACAAATTCCTGATTCAACATTCTCTGGCAGACCAAATTCATTCTTTCATAGATGAGGTAGACCTAGCTAATTTAATCATAGGACATAAAGCTGATGATGTTTTTAGTAGTTATGGTGGGCAACTGCCATCAATGTTTGTTTTGAGGCAGCTGGTCTAGAGTCAGTGCTGGGGTTGGACACTACTGGGACGCCTGTTGCTAAACTGGAATAGGAGGGTGAGGGCAGTTGCTGAGCAGATTGCGTGGTGGAAGAGAAGCCATTGTGAATGTGACTGCCATCTCCTTCTTCAACTATTCACTGCTTTGTTTCTCTATTGTCTTCAGGAAGGCCCATTTAAAAACATGTTTATTAATGTGTTATAAAATTCACATATTATAAGAAAACAATTCTATATTATTTAGTTATCTTACAGAGTAATGAAACTTTTACAGTCTTTAAGTATTATATTTCTATCAGCACAGAAACACTCTTTGGGCCTATTTGTAGTCAGTCTTTTCTCTCACTCCGAAAAACAAAAAATATGTTTTTTGGATATTAACTTATCAGATATAGGGTTTCTAAATATTTCTCTCATTTCATAGATTAACTTTTCACTGATTGCCTGATCACAATCTTTACGTACAGAAACTTTTTAGTTTGATACAGTCCCACTTGGGATTTCTGTTGCCTGTGCTTTTGATAGCGTATTCAAAAAGACATTGACAAGGCCAATATCAAGGAGTTTTTACTATGTTTTCTTCTAGGAGTTTCACAGTTTCACGGCTCACATTTAAATCACTGATCAGTCTTGAGTTGATTTGTGTGATTGGTCTGAAAAACCAGTTTCATTTTTTTGTATGTTTAGATATCCAGTTTTCCCAACACCAGTTATTGAAGAGACTCTCATTGTCCCCACTATATATTCTAAGCACCTTTGACATGTAACAGTTGACCATATATATGTGGGTATTTTCTGGGCTCCCTATAATAAATATTCCAGTGGGCTCCCTATAATAGTCCAAAAAATACACACACACACACACACACACACACACAAACACACATATATATTTGATTTATGTTAGCTTTCAATATAGTCTGAAGTCAGGAAGAGTGATTCCCCCTTCTTTTTTCCTTACTTTTTTTTTTCCAAAAATGCTGTGGCTTTTTTTTTTTTATTCCATTGCTTTGAGCCACAACTGTTCTACTTCACTGGGGAAAAAAATGCCATTGGAATTTTGATAAAGATTGCTTTAAATCTATACATGACTTTAAGTACTATGAACAATATCACATTAATTCTTCCAAGCCAAGAATAAGGATATCTTTCCATTTATTTGTACTTCTCCAATATCTTTCATCAATGTCTTATAGTTTTCGGTTTACAGAACTTTTACCTCATTGGTTAAATTTATTATTAATTATTTCATTGTTTTTGATAATATCATAAATGGAATTGTTTATTTAACTTCTATTTTGAATACTTCATCATTAATGTATCGAAATGTAACTGATTTTTGTACACTGCAACTTTGCTGAATTAATTAATTAATTCTAATAACTTTTTGGTGGAGTGTTTAAAATTTTCTCTATGTAAGATTACATCATCTTCAGACAGACTATGTTTTTTAAAATTTGTTTCCTTTTCTTTCTTCACTTTTGTTTTTCTGTTTGTATTTATTTTTCTTTGTTTCTCTTTCTGTCTTTTTCCTTCTCTTTCTCCTTCTTTTTCTTTCTTCCTTTCCTTCCTTTCTTTTCCTTCTTTCCTTCCATCCTTTCCCTCTTTCTTTCTCTCTTCCTTCCTTTCTCCCTTACTCACCCCTCCCTCCTCCCCTTCCTTCCTTCCTCCCTTTCCCTCTCCCTTCCTTATTTCCTTCCTCTCTCCCTCCCTTCTTTCCTTTCCTTCCTTTTTTTTCTACCTTTCTTTCTTTCTCCCTTCCTTCCATCCTTCCATCCTTCCTTCCTT
Organism: Stenella coeruleoalba; assembly: GCF_951394435.1. NCBI lineage: Eukaryota > Metazoa > Chordata > Mammalia > Artiodactyla > Delphinidae > Stenella > Stenella coeruleoalba. The sequence goes on from NC_137168.1 coordinate 3,843,209, forward strand.
GTTTCTCTCTCTCTCTTTCTTTCTGTCTAATCAATTGATCTAGCTGGGACTTCCAATATCATGTTGAAGACAATTGGTAAGCAGGGGTACCCTTGTTTTTTCCTGATTTTAGAGAAAAAAAACCCAAAAAAACTCTCAGCTTTTCACAATTATTATGATAGCTGTGTATTGTCATATAGGAAGTTTATTACATTGAAGTACATTTCTTTTATACCTAATTTGTTGAGGTTTTTTATTATGACAGATTATTAAAATTTGTCAAGTGCTTTTCTGAGTCTATTGAGATAATCATGTGATTTTACTCTTTTGTTAATGTGGTATATCATGTTTATTGATTTCCATATGATAAACTATCCTTACATCCTATTATGTCTCACTTGATATGTTTGATCCATTTTATGTGCTGTTAAATTCCATAACCTAGTATTTTGTTGACAATATTTGCATCTATGTTCATCAGCAACATTTTCTTGTAATGTTCTTTTCTTGTAGTGCAGTATCAGACTATGCTTTCAGGGTAATGCTACCTCAAAAATCAGTTTGGAAGTGTTTCCTCCTCTTTAATGTTTTCAAAGAATTTAAAAAGTATTGGCAGTAATTATGCTTTCAGAGTTTGGCAGAATTCATCTATGAAGCCATCTGGTCCTAGATCTTTCCTTAATTGGGAAAATTTTTTTTTAATGATTTCACCTCCTGATTCCATAATTTTCTGTTCAGATTTTCCATTTCATTACAATTCAGTTTTGGTTGGTTGTATGTTTCTAATTTTTTTTCTAAGTTGTTCAATTTGTTTTAATATGACAGTTTTCGGTGGTATCACTCATGATACTTTCTATTTCTCTGGTATAGATGTAACATTTCCTCTTTCATTTATTATTTTGTTTCTTTAAATCCCTGTTAATTTTTCTTTTTGGTTAGTCTACCTAATATTTGTCACCTTTATTTATTTTAAAAGAAAAACACTTTTTTTTTGGATTTTCTTCTACTCTCTTTCCAGTCTCTATATCATTTACTTCTGATACAATCTTTATATTCTTCCTTCTGCTAACTTTGGGCAGAGTTTGTTCTTTTTTCAGTACCTTGAGGTGGTTTAGTCAAGGACATGCTTTAATTGAGACCTTTCTTTTCCCTTAATCAAGGAACCATTTGTTGAAGAGACTATCTATTCTGAATTGGGTATTCTTGGCTCTATTGTCAAATATTAATTGATTGTATATACTGGTATTTAGTACTGAGCATTTTATTCTGTTCCCTTCGTTGATATGTCTATTTTTCTGGCAGTACCATTCTGTATTTATGGCTTTGCAGTATAGTTTGAAATTGGAAACTTGATACCTCTAGCTTTGTTCTTTTTCCTCAGAATTGCTTTGGCCATTTGGGGTTACTTGTGTTTCCACGCAAATTTTAGAATTTTTTCTGTTATTTCTGTGAAGACTGTCTTTGGTATTTTGATGGGATTTGAATCTGTACATGGCTTTGGGGAATATGGTCATGTTAATGATATTAATTCTTCCAATTTATAAACATGAGATGTTATTATTTGTTTGTGTCTTCAATTTCTTTCAGAAAAATTTTGTAGATTTTCTTGTGCAGATATTTCCGTTCCTAAGCTTTCATAATATATTTTATGTCAAACATGCTAGATTGATAAGTAATTGCCAACAATCTACCTTATTTAAAGCATCTACTTGAATAAACCTCATCTCCTTTATCTAGGAAAGGATACTCTATCGCACTATTGTTGCAGAAGCATAGATTTAATTGCATCATTATGTTGAAAAACAAATATTGAAATTGATGTGGTTTAAAACCACCAAGGAACTGACCTTTTTCTAGTTATTGTATTGTTATAATTTAAATATTAAAACAAATAAGAGGTTTCTTGACAAATCAGTCTATCTCCCTGGTGTGCCATGAGAACTTCAAAACTTTGTTGTCATCATATAAATGAACTAAATCACATATTGAAAGGGAAAACGCACAATTTTATGTTAAGGTGACACCAGCAGTTCACTTCTTTTCATTATTTGTGCGGAAGGATGTTTCTCAGAGTAATTCAGTGTCTTTAGCACTTGAAGCTTCTGATCTACTTGTCCTGAAGACCAGCTACTGCTAAAGTAATGCTAGCCTAAAAACAATGAAGCATTTTTGATGAAAATACCTTCATGTTAAGGGGGAAATGCTGTTAACCTACTCAAGACATGTATCTGTGATGTTGATAGTCTTGTTTTAGATTTTATAGTTGTTTTGGTTTTCTAAGGAGAAATGGCACAATGCATGTTACATTATATACATTTATCACTGATTTACTTAATGTTAACATATAGATAAACACTAAATAAGTGGTAATACTTGGAAAGAAGCACTTATACCATAAGTCTTAGGAAATAATGCTTGTAATAAACTTAACTATGTTACATATCAACAGGCAAAATATAGAATGTTACATAGTGTAATACGATATGATGTGATTAAATTATAGTTCCTGCTGTTAAAAAATTTATTCCTCAGTATTTTACTGTTTTGATGCTATTGTGAATTGGTTAGTTTATTTAATTTCTTTTTGCTATTTTTCACCATTGGTGTAAAGAAATGCAATGATTTCTGTATGTTGATTTTGGATCCAGCAACTTTAGTAAAATTGTTGATTAATGTCAACAAATTTTTGACTGACTGGGATTTTCTATACGTAAGATTATGTCACCAGCAAAAACTGACAACTTTACTTCCTTTTATCCAATTTGGATGCATTTTATTTCTTTGTTTTGCTTAACTGCTCTAACTAGAACCTACAGTACTCTATAAATAGGAGGGGTGAAGGAATTCCCTGGTGGCTCAGTGGTTAAGAATCCACCTGCCAATGCAGGGAATACAGGTTCAAGCCCTGGTCCAGGAAGATCCCACATGCCATAGAGCAAATAAGGCTATGCACCACACCTACTGAGCCTGTGCTTTAGAGCCTGCGAGCCACAACTACTGAAGTCTGCATGCCTGGAGCCCGTGCTATCCAGCAATGAGAAGCACACCCACGCAACATTTAGAAAAGGCCGCCTGCAGCAACAAAGACCAAACACAGCCAAATAAATTAAATAAATAAATTTATAAATAAGTAAATAAATAAATAGGAGTGGTGAAAATGGGCAGCCTTGTCTTGTTTCTGATGTTAGAAGAAACATTTTCAGTTTTCTTCTATTTAGCATAATGCTAAATGTGGGTTCATTCTAAAAGGCCTTTCTTATATTGAAGTCTATTTCTTCTATTCCCCATCTATCAAGGGTTTTATCATGAAAGAATATTGTATTTTGTCAAATGTTTTTCTGCCTCTGTTAAGATGATCATGTGATTTTTAACTTTCATTTTATTGGTATGATGCATTACATATATTGATTTATGTATGTTGAACCGTCTTTGCATCCTAAGGATAAATCTCATTTGGTCATGGTGTATAATGCTTTAAACGTGTTCTTGAATTCAGTTTGCTTATATTTTGCTGAGAAATTTTGCATCTATATTTATTAGGAATATTGATCTATAATTTTCTTTTTGTGGTATTCTTATCTGGTTTATGTATGAAAGTAAGGCTGGCTTCTTAAGATGAATTTGGAAGTATTCCCTCCTCTTTGATGTTTTAGAAAAGTGTGAGAATTGGTGAAATTCTTCTTTATGTGTGTGGTACAATTCTCTAGTGAAGCCATTTGGTCCTGGAGTTTTACCTGCTGGTAGGTTTTTGATTACTGACTCGGACTCTTTATTTATTACTGCTTTGTTCAGATTTTCTATTTCTTCTGGACTCAGTCTTTGTAGGATGTGTGTTTCTAGAAATACATCTATTTCTTCTAGGTTATGTAATTTTGTTGCATATAATTGTTTATAGTAGTCTTATGATTCTATGCATTTGTGTAGCATTAGTTGTGATGTATTCTCTTTTATTTCTAATTTTATTTAATTGAATCTCTGTTTTCTTCTCTAATTAAAGAATTGTCCATTTTGTTTATATTTTCAAAGAAAAAGCTATTAGTATTGTTGATCCTTTCTACTGATTTTTCTGATCTTTATTTCATTTATTTCCTTCCCTCTGCTAAGTTTGGGCTTAACTTGTTCTTTTTCTCTAGTCCCCTGAGGTGTAAATTTAAATTGTTCATTTAAGATTTTAAGATCTTTCTATTTTCTTAATATATGGTATATATTGTTGCTATAAATTTTTCTCTTAGAACTGCCTTAACCCACACTATTTGATATGCTGTATTTGTATTTTTATTTGTTTTGAGTTACATTTTCATTCCCCTTTTGATTTCTTCTTTGCCTTATGATTCTTTAGTAATGTGCTGTTTGGTGTCCACATGTTTTAAGATATTCTCACTTTCCTCTCTGTCAACTTCTAGTTTCATAACATATTGGTCAGAAAAGATAATTGGTATGATTTCAATCTTATAAAAATTTCAGGTTTTTGTTTTGTGGTCTCTTATATAATCTATCCTGGAGAATATTACATATGTACTTGAGAAGACTGTATATTCAGCTGCTGTTGGATAGATTGTTCTTAGAATGTCTATTAAGTTTGTTTGTTCTAAGTGTGGTTCAGTTCCAATGTTTTCTTATTGATTTACTGTCTGGATTGTCTACTGTTGATAGTGGTATATTGTGTTTTCTACAAGTATTGTATTGTTGCCTATTTCTCCCTTCAGGTCTATTGTTATTTCCTTAGTATATTTTAGTGCTCAGGTGCTGGGAGTGTATATCTTTACAGTTTTTATGTCTTCTTGTAGTACTAACACTTTTATTATTATATGATAATCTTTTTTGTCTCTTGCTACACTCAAGCTAAAGATGACTTGAAGTCTATTTTTCTGATATAAGTATGGTTACACCACCTTCTTTTGGTTTTCATTTAGTTGGAATATCATCTTCCAGTCTTTCACTTTTGAGCCTGTATGTGTCTTTAGAGCCGAAATAAGTCTCCTTTAGGGAGCATATAGTTGGATCTTGTTTTTGTTGTTGTTTTTATCGATCCGGCATTCTTCTGAATGGTGAGTTCAATCTATTAACATTTAGAATAATTACTGATACATAAAAATTTACTACACTTAAAAAGATTTACTGTTTTCTAATTCTGTCTTTTTGGTTCAGCTCGAACAACTCTTTTCAACATTTCTTGTAAGGCTGCTCTAGTGATGGTAAATTTCCTCAGCTTTTTTTTTTTTTTTTTTAGGTCTGAAGGACAACTTTGTCAAATAAAATAATCTTGGCTGACATTTTTATCTTTTAGTATTTTGAATATCTCATTCCACCCTCTCCTGGCCTGTAGAGTTTCTGCTGAAAAATCGATCTTATTTTTCTGATTGACTTTTGACAGTTTTCATACTATGCATCTTGGAGAAAGTTTGTTTTCATAAAGATAATAAATTAGCATTGTGGACTTTTATACCCCATTTCTTCCCTAGATTTGGGGAGTTCTTGGCTATTATTTCTTTAAATAAACTCTCTCCTCCTTTCTTCTTCTCTTCTTCTTCTGGTATACCCACTAATATTATGATGGCTCTCCTAATGGAGTCTGATAGTTTTTGAGGTTTTCTTCAATTTTTAAAAAAACTTAGTTCCCTTTCCTCTTCCACCTGAATTATTTCTATATTTATATTCTGTCTCACTTATTCTCTCTTTTCTATCTGATATGCTCTATTTCTTATGGTAGATAATGCATTCTCCATCTTATTCATTGAGTTCTGCAGCTCCAAAATTTGGTCAGTCCTTTTTTACAATTTCAATGGGCTTGTTAAAGTACTCCTTCTGTTCATCGTTTTTATTTCTGATACCACTGTGTTGTCTTTCTGAGTTTTGTTGTAGCTCACTGAAATTTTTCATAACAGGTCTTTTGATTTCTTTATCAGTTAGATCACAGTATTCTGTGTCTTTGGGTTTGGTTGCTGGAAAATCATCATTTTGTGCTACAATATATCGTAATTCTTTATATTGTTGGATACAATGTGTCACTGTCACATTTGCATTTGAGGTGGTGAACACCATTCTTATTTAGGCAAGGTTTTGTTTAATTTTTTTTACCAACAGATTGGTAATTAGGACTTTTCCTTTTCTTTTCCAGAAGGTGGTGTTATAGCACAAGGTTTTGGCTTCTCTTATCAGAGCTGAGTCGCTGCTGACTGTGATATCTGTCTCTGTTGTTCACACACACACACACACACACACACACACACACACACACACACGCACTCACATGGCGGAGAAAAAAGAGGTGGCATCATAGTTGGAGGAGGTGTGTGCTTAGAACATGGGACTTTGGGTGTGCCCAAGGCTTTGTAGGGGGATCCTCAAGTGCAGGACTTCCAGAGGTCTGCAGGTGGTCCTTTTAGGTGAGTCCCTGAGCCAACAGCAGGAAACACTTTAACTTTGTTTCCTTTGTCTGCTTACTTCCTTTTCCTTTCCCACCCCCAAGTTATCACAGTTCCTTCTCAAGGAGAGCATCAGGTCCCTCCAGCTGTGACATGTGCAGCTGGGTGACCCACACGCACCACCTACACTTTCCACTTCCTCTGCCAGAAAGAAAGACAGTGCTGGCCTGCTGCTGGACCTGTTTTCACCTCTCTGCTGCCACTGACTCAGCCACTGTCAGCTCTGCCACCATTCCCCTCACTTCACAGCTACCTCTGAGGATTAATCCACAGACTTTAAGAAACACAGGTCTCTTGGGTGTCCTGGTATGTTGTGCAGATATACTCTTTTTCAGTTATGGATGTGTAATTAGTTGTAAATCAAAGGGGAGAGAAAAAGGAATGACTCATGTCATGTGATTCTGATATGTATTATATATAATATTTTCCCACTCATCTGTTGATGAGTCCTTTGAGTACATATTCAGAAATGGAATTTCTGGATCATATGGTAGGTATATTTTTAATTTTTTGAGGAACTTACATATTGTTTCCCATACTGACTGAACAAATCTGTATTGCAAACAACAGTACCCAGTTTTTCCCATTTTCACATTTTTTCACATCCTGGCCAATGCTTGTTAGCTCATGTCTTCTCGCTGATAGCCATTCTGAGAGGTGTGACGTGGTATCTCATTGTGGTTTTGATTTACATTTTTCTGATTATTTGTGATCCTGGACATCTTTTCATGCACCTATTGGCCATTTGCCTAGCTCCTTTGGAAAAAATGTTTATTTCCTCTGCCCATTTTTATTTTTTTCAATTTTTATATTTTTTACTTAACTTTTGAATAGGTAGTATATTCACATGGGTCAAAAGACTATATAATAAAAGTTCCCACCCAGTTCCCTGCCAACAGTTTATCTTTTACAGGCAATTAATTTGATGACTCTTTTATGAATTTTTACAAGACTATTTTATGCATGTACAAGCAAATACACAATGCTCTGCAATTTAATTTTCACACAAACACACAGAGAGCTTTCTCGTCCTTTTTTATGGCTTTGTGGTATTCCATTGTATAGATTTGACATAACTGATGGATATATAAGTTGATTATAACTGTACAGTAAGAAACACTGTGTGTAAGTTGTATCACATAGCTGTGACTATATCTGCAGCATGAATTCCTAGGGGTACAATTGCTGGATCAAATGATATCTGTACATTTGTAAATGAGTATAACATTTTGAGGAGGAATTTTGGAGATAGCTTTAAAATTTTAAATTTTTATTCCTTGGGACCCAGATACTATCCTGCAGAAGTACTTTTTCTTGTTGTGTTAGCTTGTTGTGTTAGCCTCTACTGTACAGTGAAGTGGAGTTCCCTGTGCTATACATCAGGTTCTCATTAGTTATCTATTTTATACATAATAGTGTATATAAGTCATTTGGGAGATTAGGATTGACATATATCCTCTGCCCATTTTAATTTTTATTGTTTTTGAATTTTATTTATTTATTTTTTTATACAACATGTTCTTAATAGTTATCTATTTTATACATATTAGTGTATGTGTGTCAATCTCAATCTCCCAATTCATCCCACCACCACTGCCACTTTCCCCCCTTGGTGTCCATACATTTGTTCTCTATTCCTCTGCCCTTTTTTTTTTTTTTTTTCGGTACGTGGGCCTCTCACAGCTGTGGCCTCTCCCGCTGCGGAGCACAGGCTCCGGATGCGCGGGCTCAGAGGCCATGGCTCACCGGCCTAGGTGCTCTGCGGCATGTGGAATCCTCCCGGACCGGGGCACGAACCTGTGTCCCCTGCATGGGCAGGCAGACTCTCAACCACTGCACCACCAGGGAAGCCCTCCTCTGACCATTTTTTAATGAGGTTGTTGTTGTCATTAAGCTGAGTTTTTTTTTTTAATCTACTTTGGATAAAACAACACCTCATTTGGTATATGGCTTGCAAAAAATTTCCCCCCATCAATAGATTGCATTCCATTTTTAATTGTTCCTTTTTTTGTGCAGTTTTCAAGTTTAATATAGTCCCGTTTCTTGATTTTTGCTTGTTTTGTATTTCCATTTGGTGTCACATCCAAATAATCATTGCTAAGATCAGTGTCAAGGAACTTCTTTCATAATTTCTTCAAGGAGTTTTATGGTGTCAGGTCTTAACTATAAGTCTTTAATACATTTTATGTTAATATTTGTGAGCCATGTAGGATAGGGGTCTAATTGTGTTGTTCTGCATGTGTTTATCCAGTTTTTTCAGTATTGTTAAAGACACAGTCTTTTTCTCATGGGTTATTGGCTCCCTTGTTGCATATTAATTGACCATATATTCAGGGGATTAATTCTGGACTCTTAAGTCTGTTCCATCGGTTTATCTCTCTATTTTTATGGCAGTACCATACTGTTTTTATTACTGTAGTAGTTTGAAATCAGAAAGTGTGATACTTCTGGCTTTGTCCTTTTCGTCACAATTGTTTTTGCCATTTGGTGTCTTTTGTGGTTCCATACAAATGTTAGGATATTTTTCTTATTTTTTGAAGAATGCCGTTGTTATTTTGGTGGAGAGTCCTTTCAATCTATGATTGGCTTTTGGTGGAATGGACATTTTAACAATATTAATTCTTCTAATTCATGGGCACAGCATATCTTTTTATTGTGTCTTCTATGATTACTTTAAACAACATCTTTAGTTTTCACTGTACATGTCTTATACTTTCTTTATTAAATTTATGTCTAAACATTTTATTGTTTTGTGCTACTATAATGGAATAGGTTGCTTTATTTCTTATTCAGATGTTTCATTGTTAGTGTATAAAATGCAAACTGATTTCTCGTGTGAAATATATATTCTTCAACTTAATTGAAATCATTAAGGTCCAACAGATTTGGGTTTTTTTTAACATCTTTATTGGAGTAAAACTGCTTTACAATGTTGTGTTAGTTTCTGCTGTATGACAAAGTGAATCAGCTATATGCATACTTATATCCCCATATCCCCTGCCTCTTGTGTATCCCTCCCACCCTCCCTATCCACCCCTTTAGGTGGTCACAAAGCCCCGAGCTGATCTCCCTGTGCTATGCAGCTGCTTCCCACTAGCAATTTCACATAGGGTGTTGTATATATGTCAATGTTACTCTCTCACTTCGTCCCAACTTACCCTTGCCCCTCCCCATGTCCTCAAGTCCATTCTCTATGTCTGTGTCTTTATTCCTGTCCTGCCCCTGGGTTCATCAGAACCTTTTATTTTTTAGATTCCGTATATATGTGTTAGCACACGGTATTTGTTTTTCTCTTTCTGACTTACTTCACTCCCAACAGGTTTTTTGTTGAGTATTTGAAGTTTTCTGTATACCAAATTTTATTGTCTGCAATAGTAATATTTTACTTCTTTTTTTCCAACTTGGATACCTTTTATTTCTTTCTCATGCCTTATTACTCTAATTAAAATCCAGTACTATATTGAATAAGAATGGTGAGAGTGGACATTCTTGTCTTGTTCTTTTTTTTTTTTTTTAATTTGTATTCTTTTTTTAAAAAATTAATTTTTGGCTGCATTGGGTCTTTGTTGCTGCGCACAGACTTTCTCTAGTTGCGGCGACCGGGGGCTACTCTTCGTTGCGGTGCACGGGCTTCTCATTGCGGTGGTTTCTCTTGCTGCACAGCACAGGCTCTAAGTGTGCGGGCTTCAGGAGTTGAGGCTTGCAGGCTCTAGAGCACAGGCTCACAGCCTCAGTAGTTGTGGCACATTGGCTTAGTTGCTCCACGGCATGTGGGATCTTCCCCGACCAGGGCTTGACCCCACATCCCCTGCACTGGCAAAGAGATTCTTAACCACTGTGCCACCTGGGAAGCCCTGTTGTCTTGTTTTTGATCTTAAAGGAAAAGCTTTCATTTTTTTCTCATTAACCTTTGAATATAAGGTTATCTGTGAGTATGTTATATATGACCCTCTTTACATTGAGGTACATACCTTCTATTCCCAATATGTTGAGGGTTGTTGAAAGAACTTTGCATATTGATCAAATGCTTTTTCTGCATCTATTGAGATGATCTTGTGATTTTCATCTTTAATTTTATCGATGTGATGCATTACATGTATTGATTTGTATAAGTGAAGCATTCTTGAATCCCAGAGATAAATTCCACTTGGTCATGATATATAATCCTTTTCATGTGTTATTGAATATGGCTTGCTAAAGTTTTAAGTTGTTTTAGTTTTTGTGTAGTAAGTTTTATATCTTGGCTTTTTCAAGTCTGTTTTCTGTGAATTATTTTTTTCCTTTGAATGGGTAATCTTTTCCTCTTTCTATGTGTGTCTTTCAGGTTTCTTTCTTTTTTTTTTCTTTCAGGTTTCTTGATGTTGAAAACTGAACACCTATAACTCATAACTATAACTCTTAAACCAGATTTTCTCCCTTTCTAGGTTTTTTTAAAATTGTTGTACAGTGTCTCCATACTTATGACTAATCTGAGGTGAAATCTTTATTAGGTCTTCTCAGAATTTTTCCTTATGTTCTTGTCTTTCCCAGATCAATGTAGCATCTTTCTAAACTTTCTAATATGTATGGTTGTTTTTAATGTTCAAGATAATGTGACCTCTTTAAGTCACCTGGAAGCTACTTTGTCCCATGGGTGTTAAAACAGTGATGGCCATCCTCCATATCCACACTTCAGTCATCAGAAGAGCAATTCACAATCAGAACACAACCCTTATATTTCAAAGACAAAGTCCTTATTTCCCACCCTGGTAACAGCAAGTGGTTCCAGAATCTTTAGTTTGCATCTTATCAAGAGGTTGGGGGTAAAAATGGTTAGCTGCCACCATACTGACAGCTAAAAATGATCAATATTAACCAAACTGTCACCTGGAAATTGCAAACATTTAAATAAACTCAAGTTCCAAAATATTTACTTCAGAGAGTTTCTGCCAGTACAATTGTAGAGATGGATTCCTGACACTTTCTATTCCATCATTTTCTCTGATGTCACTTTCTTTCCTCAGGAAATGGTTTAAATGTCATTTCAGTTTTCAAAATCTGTGCCAATATATAGATTTAGTTGGAAGCCTAAGAATTAGGGAATAGTCTATTCATTTACTCAGTTCTTAAAGTATATTATACGTTATTTAGAGTCAGATCAAAACATGTACATCTTGGTAATAAATATAAAGTTTATAAATAAGCCTCCTCTCTCTCTGTGTTCTCTCCAATACTTTCTGGTTACATGGGGCTCACTTTTTCAGTGTTCTAAACAGTCTTGGTTTTGAAGTCTGATTAGAATAAATACAGGTTCTGGCAGAGAAAAAAGTTCTTGATGCAAATGACTAACTAGAACATGACAAGAGATCTGTTAGAGCAAATTCCTCATAGGCAAGTCCAATAATATTTTTTCTTGCTCATTTTACTTTCATATTATTTTTTAAAAGTTAGCTCTCAGAAGTAAAGTCATTGATAAAGACCAAAAGAATGTTCGCTACAGTATGTAAATAATAATGCAAGATAAATGGCTTGGTACCAATGTGTACTGAAGTATAAGTAACCAAATAATATTGTGGAAACTACTAAATAATATGTTAAGAGTGAATACCGTAATCAAGAAAATCATGTGAAAATTACATAATATCATATGTAGGAATTTAGAAAACAATCAAATAATAAAAGCTTATTTAGTCTAAAAGCTATAAAATGTCCAATGGGACCTCAAATACCAGCTCAAATTTTCTTTGCCAATCTCTCCACTATGAATTTTAAAGGTCCTTAATATAGTTTGGCAGAAACCCAAATTACATGCCAAATACTAAGTAGGGATACTATTCAAGATATATTTACAAAAAAATTCCTGCATTAAGAAAATAATGTTGCTAAAATATTGCAAATTATATTGCCTAACTTTTTGTGTGTGACCTTGGTATCATACCAAACACATACGATGGACTTTCCCTAACACAAAGATTTCTGTATTAGCTAGACTTTAGTTAGAGTATGTAACTTTAAGGAATGAATGCAAAATTAGTGAAACAGCCATGGGGAGGGGTATACACATTTTTAAAAATTAAAATATAGTTGATTTATAATAATACATTAGTTTCAGGTGTACAGAATAATGATTCAGTATTTTTTGCAGATTGTACTACTCCATTACAGGTTGTTACAACATAATGGCTATAATTCCTTGTGCTGAATAGTATAGCACTTTTGCTTATCTATTTTGTACATAGTATTTTGTACCTGTTAATCCAATATTCCTAAATTGTCCCTCCCCCTTTCCTTCTCCATTTTGGTAAACATAAGTTTGTCTTATGTACCTGTGATACTGTTTTCCATAGTGGCTGCAGCAATTTATTTTCCCACCAACAGCGTACAACTGTTTCCCTTTCTCCTGATCCTGTGTTTTGATATTTGTAAGCATTTTGATTATAGCCATTCTCACAGGTGTGAGGTGATATCTCATCTGGATTTGCATTTCTGTAATAATTAGCAATGTTGAGCATCTTTTCTTGTGCCTGTAATCCATCTGCTTGTCTTCTTTAGAAAAATGCCTGTTTGGGTCTTCTGCCCATTTTTTGATTGGGTTGTTAGATACGGAGTTGTATGAGCTGTATGTATATTTTGGATATACAAACCTTTGTTGGCTGAATCAATCTTTTCATTTCATGTGTGATTTCCTTTGCTGCGCAAGAGTTTTAAGTTTAATTAGACCCCATTTGTTTATTTTTCCTTTTATTTCTTTTACCTTAGGTGACTAATCCAAAAAATTATTTCTATAATTTCTTCCAGTCCAAGAACAATGGATATCTTTTCACTTTACTGTATTTAAGAGTATTGTTATTCATCAAAGATATTTGCCTGTAATTTTTTTTTTTGGTAGTATCTTTCTGTGACTTTTACATCAGGGTAACAGTGGCCATGTAGGATGAATTTGGGAGTGTTCTCTCCTCTTCAATTTTTTGGAATACTTTTTTTTTTTTTTCGCGGTACGCGGGCCTCTCACCGTTGTGGAGCACAGGCTCTGGACGCGCAGCCTCAGCGACCAAGGCCCAAGGGCCCAGCCTCTCTGCGGCATGTGGGATCTTCCCGGACCGGGGCACAAACCCGTGTCCCCTGCATCGGCAGGCGGACTCTCAACCACTGCGCCACCAGGGAAGCCCAATTTTTTGAAATACTTTGAGAAGAATAGATATCAGTTTTTCTTTACATGTTTGGTAGAATTCCTTTGTGAAGTTGTCTGGTCTTGGACTTTTGTTTGATAGTATTGTTTTTATTACAAATTCAATTTTGCTTGTACTTATCAGTCGGTTCAAATTGTCTGCTTCTCCTTGACCCATCTTAACAGACTATATATTTCTAGAAATTTATTCATTTCTTCAGAGTTCTCCAATTTGTTGGCATATAACTGTTCATAGTATTCCCTTATTATTTTTTTTTTTTTGTATTTCTGTGGTATCAGTTGTTACTTCTCTTTCATTTCTTAATTTCTTTATTTGGGTCCTCTCTGTTTTATTCTTGGTGAACCTGGCTCAGCACTTATCAATTTTGTTTATCTGTTCATAAAAATCAGCTCTTGGTTTCATTGATTCTTTTCTCTTATTTATTTATTTATATCTCTGTTTTATTTAGTTCCTCTCTGATCTTTAGTTTTCCTTCCTCCTGCTGACTTTGGGCTTTGTTCTTTTTCCATTTCTTAGGTGGTAATTTCAGTTGTTTATCCGAGATTTTCTGTTTCTTTTTTGAGGAAGGTCTGAATTGCTATAAATTTCCATCTTACTATTTCTTTTGCTGCCTTCCATAGAATTTGGAAGGTTGTGTTTCCATTTTGGTTTGTCTTGTATTTTCTGATTTCCTCTTTGATTTCATCATTGAACCATTGTTTTTTTTTACTAGCATGTTGTTCAGTATCAGTATGTTTGTTCTTTCTCATTTTTCTCTGTGTAGTTGATTTCTAGTTTCACACCCTTGGGATTGCAGGAAAGAAAGCTTGATATAATTTCTACCTCTTAAATTTGTTGAGGTTTGTTTCGTGTCCTGGTATTTGATCTATCCTGGAGAAAGATCCATTTACACTTGTGTTCTGCTGTTTTGGAGTTATAACATTCTGCAGATGTCTATTAAATCCAACTGGTCTATTGACCACTGTTGCTTATTGATTTTCTGTCTGGATAATCTGTCCATTGATGTCACTGGGGTGTTATAGTCTCCTACTATTGTTATATTATTCTCAATTTCTCCTTTTATTTCTGTTGGTATTTGCTTTATATATTTAGGTACACCTGAATTGTGTGCATATATGATAATGAGTATAATATCCTCTTCTTGTATTTGTCCCTTTATTGTTATATAATGCCCTTCTTTGTGTTTTGATATAGCCTTTATTTTAAAGTCTATTTTATTTGATATGAGTATTGTATCCTACTTTCTTTTAATTTCCATTTGCATAAAATATCTTTCTCCATCCCTTCACTTTCAGTCTGTGTGTGTCTTTAGAACTGAAGTGAGTCTCTTGTAGGCAGTATTTTGAAAGGCTGATTTTTTATTTTTTTATACAATCAGCATCCCTGTATCTTTTGATGGGAGCATTTAGTCCATTGACATTTAAAGTGATTATCAATAGGTATATACTTATTACCATTTTATTCCTTGTTTGACAGTGTTTTGTCATTATTCTTTGTTCATTTCTTCTTTTTGTTTTTCCTTTTGTGGTTTAATAATTTTCTTTTGTAGTATGCTCGGATTCTTTTCTTTTTATTTTGTGTATCTATCATAGGTTTTTAATCATGGTGCCCCTTGTCTATATATGTTGACCCATAGTTATATCTACTTGACTTAAACTGACAGTCATTTAAGTTTAAACACATTCTAAAAGATCTATATTTTCTCCCTTCCCCATATTTTGTGTTTTTATGTCATATTTTACATGCTAATTATTACCCCTTTACTCTTTCCTGTAGTCGTATTTGCTTTTATAATTATTTTGTCTTTTAATCTCTGCATTGGCTTATTTAAATCATTTCAAATTATTTTATATATTTGCCTTTCTTGTGTAATTTTCCCTTTCATATACATTGTGATTTCTTTATCATTTAGAGAAGATACTTCAAAATTTATTTGAGAGTAGGTTTGGCATAATTTAATTTTTGCTTGCCTAAGCATTTTTAAATGTCTCCTTCTATACTAAATAATGATCTTTTTGGGTAAAGTCCTGGGTTGCAGGTTTTCCTTTCAGCAATTTGAGTATATTATACTGCTCTCTTCTGGCATGCAAGGTTTCTGCAGAGAAATCAGCTAATTTCCTTGTGGGGATTCCCCATGTATATGACACTTTAATTTTCTCATTGCATTTTTCTTTAATTTTTTGCCATTTCAATTATATGTCTTTGTGTGGATCTGTTCATGTTGATCTTGTTTTGGACTCTCTGTGGTTCCTGTACCTGGATGTCTGTTTCCTTCTTTAGGTTTGGGAAGTATTCCATAATTTCTTCAAATATATTTTTTATCATCTTCTCCTACTGTTCTCCTTCTGGAAACCGTATTTTGGATAAGTTGACATATTTTATATCATCCCATAGATCTAATGTATTTTTTTATAATTGTCTTTCTGTCTTCTCTTCTGATGGGGTGATACCCATTATTCAATCTTCCAGATCATGTATGCATTTTTCTGTGTCATTTAGTCTGCTATTTATTCCTTCTAGTCTGTTTTTAATCTCAGGTATTGAATTATATACATATATATATATATTTTTTCTAAATTATTTATTTTATTTTTGGCTGTGTTGGGTCTCCGTTTCTGTGTGAGGACTCTTCCTAGTTGTGGCAAGTTGGGGTCACTCTTCATCATGGTGCACAGGCCTCTCACTATTGTGGCCTCTCTTGTTGTGGAGCACAGGCTCCAGACGCGCAGGCTCAGTAATTGTGGCTCACGGGCCTAGTTGCTCCATGGCATGTGGGATCCTCCCAGACCAGGGCTCGAACCCATGTGCCTGCATTGGCAGACAGATTCTCAACCACTGTGCCATCAGGGAAGTCCCAAATTATATATTTTTGATTGGGTCTTTTTTTTTTAATAGTTTCTATTTCCTTTTTAAAATAATTTGTGTTTAGTTCAATCCTCTTCCCGAATTCAGTTAGCATTTTTACTACCAATGTTTTGAATTCTTTGTCTTATAAATTGCTTATATCTCTTTCATTTTTAATGAGTTTTGTCTTGCTCTTTCTATCAAGAGTAGTTCCTCTGCCTTTTTATTTTACTTAATTTTCTCTGTGTCTATGAATTTAAGGGAAACAGGTATCTATTGTGGTGTTGAAGTGGCCTTCCTTTGTTGGAGCATTCCTGTTTAGAAAGCATGTGCCCCATGCCTTTAGGGGCAGTGCTGGATTTGATGTGGACACCATTCACATCTCTCAGGGTGTGCCGGAAGCTATCATCTTGGTAGTGAGTGTGGCTAGTAATAGAGGAGCTAGAGCCCATGCAGTGTGTGAGGCAGGCCTTTTCAGGAGCAAGGTGTTCTCCCAATTTACTCAAGAAGAAGTTGTCAGGGTTGGGCTCAACCTGGCTGTGTTCCATTTAAGTGTGTGTGTTTCCTTCTCCCCACCACTGAGGATTTTACCTCAAAGAAGGGGAGTGCTGAAGCAAATGGGGCTCATGCCCTTACAGAGGTCTGATGCTCTGCCTGTGTAGTTGTCTAAGGCTCTGCTCAGATGCAGCCCATGGTCACATTCTTCCCCTGTTGCAGCTGGCCCTCATCCAGTGCTAGGTTATGGCATAGAGCGGGTGAGCCTGGAGTGTTCACTCAGCTTGTGCTAAGGCATGCAGTGAGGTATTTGTGGGAATTCAGGCAGCTGCACTGAAGTCAGAAATCTTGGCTCTTTCTGGGTTTAGCTATAGTAAGTGCTAACAATGGCTAATGCCACCCCACCTGGGCTATGCCTCAGGTCTCTGGATAGCCTCTGCATCCCTAGATCGAGTATTTTCCCAGGTCCAGGACACTCTAGACCCAGTGCCAAGCTGTGATATGGAGTGAGTAGGGCCTGTGTGTTCACTTGGCTTAGACTAGGGAGTGTAATAAGGTGGTAGCAGACTTCTAGTGCAGACTCCTCTCTCCCTTGCCTAGGGGCAAGCCAGCACCTATACACTTCTGCAGTGTAGTCTATGCTTCTCTAGCATTTCTATCTGTCCCAGCAGTTTTCCAAGCAGCCAAAGCAGGTTGTCTCCTATACAAAGAACCCCCAGACTGGTACTCACAGTCTGCCGCTCAACCTGCTCACCCCAGTGCAAACATCCATCCATGTGATCTCCCTTTTTTTCTTAGTCCCTTCCCAGTGGCACAAGTCCTGACCTGATGTTTTCCTTCCCATTCTACTCAATTACATGTGTATCATTCTTATACCCTTGGTTGTATAGGAGTCCTTCATCAGTGCCCAGTTACTTTTCCATTAGAATTACTCCTCATATTGATGTATTTTTGATGTGTTTGTTGAGAGAGATTAGGTTCTCATCCTCTTCCTCCATCATCTTTATGTCTTCCCAATATCAATTCATCTGTTGGTGAACGTTTGGGTCATTTCTAAGTTCTGGGCATTTCAAATAATGCTGATTTAATCATTGGTGTTCAAATATATGTTTGAGTCTGTGTTTTCAAATATTTTATGTACATACCTAGAAGTAGAGTTGCTAGATTATATGGTATACTATTTTCCACGGCAGCTGCACAACTTTACATTTCCACTAGCAATGTATGAATTTCTGCAAATCTTGATGAACATTTGTATTGGTATTTTTCTCCCATTAAAAAAAAGTAAGAGCCAGAGGAGAGATTATGGTAGCAGAGTAGAAGGACACTGAGCTCACTTCCCCCCATGAACACATCAAAAATATACCTAAATGTAGGGACTTCCCTGGTGGTCCAGTGGTTAAGACTCTGTACTTCCATTTCACGGGGTGTGGGTTCAATCCCTGGTTGGGGAACTAAGGTCCCACATGCTGTGTGGTCTGACCAAAAAATATATATATATATAATCTATTATATATATATATATATATATAATCTATATATATATAAAATCTATTTCTAAATGTGAAATAATTACCCTGAAAAAAACCTGAAGACTGACATAAAGCTTCTTCTATAACCAAGGCTGTAGAGCAAAATCCACAGTCTTATGGAAAGGGAAAAAAAGCCATCTGGTCAGGACCTGCACCCCTGTCAAGGGACCCAGAAGAAGAGGAAGATGTCACAGGCTCAGGGATCATCCTTGGGGAGTGAGGGTTTGAGCCACTCATTAGGCATCCCAGTTCTGGGGTCAAACACTAGGAAGATGAGTCCCTTTACTGGTCTGAAACCCAGTGAGGCCTACTGGAAGTCTGTAAGAAGCGAAGACTACACTCCTCAAGAGTGCAAGGGCATACTTGTTTACTCCCAGTCACAACATGAAGGTAGGAGATTGAAAACTTCCTGGGACTATGGCTGGCTTGGCAGGACATGCCCAGAGTTCACCCTAGCCCACACCAAACCTGCTCTATACCCCCTTGTCCCAGCACTATTCTCCACTAAGACAGAGGCTGCCATTGTCAACCAGGGTGTGCACACTTAGAGGAAATGGAGCCAGCTCAGACATGACTTTGCCTCTGATAAGGGTGGATGCAGCCATTATGACCATGCACACCCCTGCCCACATTAAGGAGGAGTAAAACTAACTCCAGGGAAAAGACATCACTGGAAGGAGAAAACAATTTCAATAGTGTGACACAAATACCTCTAGCCCCATTGCAGCCTCTAATCAATGTATGCACACTTGGGGTAAAAGTGAAACAAGTACAAAAGTGCAACCCCTCAGTCTCCTGCCACTATGCCAACCAAGATGGAGCTGACATCACACACAAGGGAGAAACCCAACTCCTTTAGGGTGCCTGATGGACTTGTGCTAGGGCAGTGACTCCCACTGAGCATAAGAGAAACCCTAGCTTATACCTAGCTCTGACTCTACCCTGTCCATCTCCAGTCCTATTTCCCACGAAGGTGGTAACTGCCAGCAAACCCAAAAGGGAAAAAAATAACCCATTCTCACTTCCGACCCAGCTCTCCCATTAAAGCTACTGTGAGGGAACATTTTTGCACAAAGACATCACTTCAAAACCAGGATAGGTAACTGTTTCACCTAATTTCATAAGGACAGAAAAAGTTAACCAACATGAGAAGATGGCGGAATATGTTTCAAATGAAATAACAACAACAAAAACATCTGGGAAAGAAATCTAATGAAACAGATAAATAATGTACCAGATAGAGTTCAAAGTAACAGTATTGACAATGGTAATCGAACTGGAAAGATAATAGATGAACACAGTGAGAATGTAAACCACAAACTAGAAAATATAACGAAGAACCAGTCAGAGGTTAAGAATAAAATAACTGAAATGAAAAGTACACTAGAAGGAATTAATAGCAGACTAGGTGATACAGAAGAATGCATGTTATCTGAAAGATAAAATAATGGAAACTGCTCAATCAGAACAATAAGGAGAAAACCAAATTTTTAAAAATGAGGACAGTTTAAGGAAACTCTGGAACAACTTCAAGTATACTAACTTTCACATGTTAAGGGTTCCAAAAGGTGAAAAAAAGAGAGAAAGGGGTAGGAACTTCCCTGGTGGCACAGTGGTTAAGAATCTGCCTGCCAATTCAGGGGACATCAGTTTGATCCCTGGTCCGGGAAGATCCCACATGCTGAGGAGCAGCTAAGCCTGTGTGCCACAACTACTGAGCCCATGCTCCGCCGTTACTGAAGCCTGTGTGCTCTAGGGCCCGTGTGACACAACTACTGTGCCCATGCACCTAGAGCCCGTGCTCTGCAACGAGAGAAGCCACCACAACGAAGAGTAGCCCCCGCTCGCCAGAACTAGAGAAAGCCCGCGTGCCGTAACGAAGACCCAACACAGCCAAAAGTAAAAAAAAAGAAAACCTTCTAAAGAGAAAGGGGTAGAAAATGTATTTGATGAAATTATGACAGAGAACTTCACAAACTGAGCAATGGAACAGATTTCCAGTAATAAGAATCACGAAGAGTCCCAAAAAGATGAACACAAACAGACTCACACCAGGACATATAATAAAAATGGTAAAATTAAAGATAAAGAAAGAATTTTAAAGGCAGAAGGGAAAAAACAACAGAACTTCCATAAGGCTATTAGCTAATTTTTTTCCAGAGACTTTGAAAAAGGAAGTGACATGATATATTTAAAGTATATATTCGTCTTTCTGATAGTAGCCTGTGATGAAGAAAAGTTTCAGATTTTAACAAAGTCTAATGTATTCTAACTTTTGTTTGTCACCTGAACTTTTTGTGTTATATCTAAGGAATCATTGGCAAATCCAATGCCATGAAGATTTTCCTGTATATTTATTTCTAAGCATTTACAGTTTTGGCTTCCATGTATAGGGTTTTTAACAATTTGGGTAAATTTTATATATGGTATAAGGCAAACATCCAAATTGACTGGTCTTGGCACGTTTCACCTCTGATGAAAATCAATTTAGCAAGACAAGAGTTGGGGTTTTCTCCTCAGGTCCTGTATATATTTGTCTTTATACCAGTACTACATTATTTTTATTACTGTAGTTTAAAACTAAGTTTTCAAATGGGAAAATTATTTATTAGCTCTACTGAGACAGGCTGGGACCTGGGATCCTATCCTGCAACACTTGCATCTGGATGCACCTCTCCTTTAGCAACAAAATACAAAGAAACTCTATGGGACTAAAAATAACTGCGTGAACATGCAGTTAAGGTAAATTCTGGACCAAAGATACAGAGATCAAAAAAACCCTCAACTGCCACTTCTGAAGAGCCAGGAGCAAAAGCAGGGCGGTCAGAATCAAAAACAGGGCACTGTGCATGCCCCCTTCACTCAACACCACCAAAGAGGTGGGCAGACTACCTAAGCCACACCTCCAGCCCAACCCCTGGACACACCCCTACCCTCACCCCGTATAAGGAACCAGCTTGCCCCTCTCAGGGAGTGAGCAAGCAAGGGCACCTGTTACTTGTTCTCGCTCCCCCGTGCTGCAGCAGAGGCCCCAGGAAAGGCTTGCCTGAATTTCTTGTCTGACCCCTGATCAATTTCTATTGCCTGAATTTCTTGTCTGACCCCTGATCAATTTCTATTGATTAAGGAGGCCAAGGACCCTGGGCAGTAACACTATCATGACTCATTTTTCTTAATTTTGTTTCTAGGAACTTGTCCATTTCATCTAGGTTATCCAATTTGTACACATAGAATTGATTATTGTTTTTTTTTTTAATCAAATAAAGGGTAATTTCCAAACTTTCATTTCTGATACAGTAATTTTTGTCTTCTCTTTTTCATTAGTTAAATTAGCTAAAGCTAGTCAATTTAGTCAATCTTCTGCAAAAGATAACTTTTGATTTTGTTAATTTTTCATGTTGATTTTCTGTTCTCTATGTTTTTTATCTCCATTCTAAATTATATTGAATCCTTCCTTTCATTAGCATTGGGTTGAGTTTTCTCTGTCTTTCTATTTTCTTAATGTGCAGATTGGGTAATTGATTTGAGATTCTTCTTTAAAGTATGCAATTACAGCTAGAATTTTGTTTTTCAATCTGCCTTTGCTATATCCCATCAATTTTGGAATATTTTATTTTATTTTAAATTTTCTTAAGGTATGTTCTAATTTCGCTTGTATATTTTAATGTGTTGTTAGAGTATATTATACAATTTCCACATATCTATAAGTTTCCAACTTATAGATATGTGGAAATTGACCCCTTATCTCCTATTATTGATCCCTAGTTTTAGTTCATTGTAATCTGAGAAAACACATTTTACAATTTTTGCCTTATAAAATTTATTAATAGTTGTTTGGTGGCTTAACTCCCTCATGGAGAATCTTACAAGAATCTTACAAGTGCACTTTTTAAAATGTGTATTTTGCTTTTGTTGGTAGAGACCTAATATAAATATCTATCTGTCCAATTGGTTTATAGTGTTGTTCAAGTCCTATATTTCCTTCTTAATCTCTATTTGTTTGTTTCAAAGTTGTGTTTTGAAAGCTTCAACTGTTATTATAGAATTATCCATTTCTCCCTTAATTCCATACATACTTCTTTTCTCTATTGGTTTTTGTTCTTTGGTACATATACATGTATAAAATGTTCCTTTTTTGTTTCTTGTAATAGTTTTAGACTTAAAGTATATTTTGTCTTGTAATAATATAACCGCCACAAGTATTTGATTGCTAATTAAATGAATTTTTTTCTAACCCTTTATTTTCAACCTATCTGTGTCTTTTGCTCTAGGTAAGACTCACTTTACAGGAAGCATATAGTTAGTGTTCTTAAAAAAATTTATTCTGCCAATATGTTCCTTTGATTATAGACTTTAATCTATTTACATTTAGAGAAATTAATGATAAGGGAGACCGTACTCCACATATTTTGTTGTTTGTTTCCTATACATGTAGTTTTTGTCCTTTATTTTCTCCATTACATTTCTTTATGTTTTGTTAAATTTCTGTAGTAGATTGTTATCTTCTCAGTTGCTTTTGTGTACATTCTATAGAAATTGTAGTTATGATCATTATGGGGATTGCATCAAATATTCTAAAGCTATAATAATATAATTTAAATTATTACCAATTAAACTTAAATTCCGTACTAAATCTCTACCCTATACAATGATGCAACTATTTTAACCCTCCTTTATGTTACCAATATCAAAAAATTTCCTTATATGTTTTATGCCCAATGAAAAAGAGTTATAATTATTTATATATATTTGCCTTTAAAATCCTGTACAAAGAACAACTGAGGTTAGAAACAAAAATTGCAAAATATTGACTTTTATTTTTCTTTAATGGAGATATTCACATTCTTACATGGTTTTTAATTACTGTCTAGAATTATTTTAGTTTAACCTGTGGATATTTCCTTTAGTAATTCTTAGGACAGGTCTATTAAATAAACACTGTCAGCTTCTGTGTATCTGGGAATGTCTAAATTCTTGTTCATTTTAAAAGGGAAATTTTGGTGGATATAGAATTCTCAGTTGACAGTTTTTTTTTCTCTTTCAGCAGCTGAAATATATAATCCTAGTTCCTTTTGCTTGCCAATGGTTTACATGAGAAATGCCTGTGTGATTTTCAGGGATGGTGTTCTATGCATACATGTCCAGGAGGACCATTCTCTGATTATTGGGTAGTTCTCGGTGCAGTCCTACGAATGGCTTAGAGGGATTCTAATTTCTCCAGGCCCTCTCCCGCATGTTTTCCCTGTAGACATTTTGATCACAGCCATTCTGCCTGGTCTTTTTTTAGCTGTATAACCTCTTGGTCACAGAGGCCTTAGGGAATAGAGGAAGTATTCCTTTAATTTAAATTGAATTTCTTTTTATACTGGAACATCCTTAATTAACACTGCTGTGTTTCATTGGCTGTACAGCCACTTGAATCCATTATACATGTATATCTATATATCTGTATGTATATATCTCTATCTATATCTATATATGCTTTTTACAATTCTCTCTCCATACAGCTTATTTCAGAGTGCTGGGACCATTTGACTGAGTAAAACTTAAGTCCTGGCTGGTGTTCTCTTTTATATGTATATTAGTGTGCATATGTTAATCCCTACCTCCTTGTTTATGCCTCCCCCAAATGTCTCCCTTTGGTATCCATACTTTGGTCACTACGTCTGTGACTCAGTTTCTGTGTTGTAAAGTAGAGTTTATTTGTGTCAAGTTTTAAACCCCACCCAAAACAGATATCCCAGTATATGTGTCTTTCTCTGTCTAATGGACTATGCTGAATATGATCCATCCAGGTCTTTCCACCTTTTTATATTTACATTTTTCATCCTTTTTTATGGCTGTGTAATAGTCCTCTGTATATATGTACCACATCTTTTTTCAATCATCTGTTGATTGACCGTATGCTGGCTGCCATATCTTGGTTATCATAAATAGGTCTGCAAGCAACGAAGGGTTGCAGGGGTGATTTGCAAGGATGGTGTTCTAATTGTATCTGTCACAGAGGGCCATTGGGTTGCCACAGGATAGTTCTTGGTGTATCCACTTAGGGAAGCTGCATACAGTTTTCCATAATGCCACTTTCCAATATGCAGTCCTATGAACGGCTTAGCGGGATTCTCATTTCTCCAAGCCCTCTCCCACATGTATTGCCGGTAGACATTTTGACCTTACCGATGCTGACTGCTGTGCAGCGATACCTTTCTGTAGATTGCATTTTCCTTTCTGAAATACTTACCAATGTAGGTCACCTTTCCTTGTGTGTGAGTTATTTGTTAAGCACACTTTGAATAAAATGTTCGTCTTGAAATTGGCTTGTTGAAATTGGGACCAGATTTGAATCCTTTTTCAATGACAAACCCCAGGACCTTTCTGGAGGGTAGATGTCCATTACAGCACCACTAAAGTTTTGATAATGAAGTTCCACTAAGCTCCAGTTTTTAAGTTGTTGTTAAAAGATGCAGCCAAAGATCGGCAGGACGTTTTTCAACCATAGTCTGCTTATCTGGGAATCCAGTCGTTCTGGAAAATCGTGTCCCAGAATCCAAAGTAGAGTGGTAGGTACCAAAACAAATACCCAAGGGATTGTGTTCCATTACATCTTCCCCCTTAACCTCCAGCCACTTGACAGATCACCAACCTGGCAGAATCCCCTAGATGAGAGTGTTGCCGTCGGCAAATGGGGGGGACTCTGAAGTAAGTGTCTGGACGTGGTAACACCAGCACCAAGATAACTGGAGAATGTGTTTTCACAGCACACTTGCAGCCTCATGGTCCATCATTCTTTGGGTGCATTGGCCTTAGGTAGCTATAGCAAAGCACTCCTGGATATGGAGATAGTTGTGCTATTCAGAGTGGATGAGGCACTACAGATGCAAGCTTGACCCCTTTGCTGGAAAATCCACCCCAGCTGCCTCAGTGCAACCATAGTACAGCTTTGCGACCCAACACATCCGAGACTCTAGCGGTGTGACTCCGGCTGGATCCTCGAAGACTTAGGGAATACAGGGGTTATGCCCTTAATTTAAAATGAAGTTTTATCTTACACGGGAACACACTTAACATACACTGTTGTCTTTCATTGGCTGTACAGCCACTTGAATCCATTATACATGTGTATGTATCTATGCTCTTTTCTCTTCTCTTTCCACTTAGTTTATCCCAGAGTGTTGGGGACAGTGACTTAGTTCAACTTTATTCCTGACTGGTATTCTGTTTTACGTATATTAGTGTGCATATGTGAATCCCAGTCTGTTAGTCTATGCCTCCATCCAACCTTCTCCCTTTGGTACGCATACTTTTGTGTCTACGTCTGTGAGACGGTTTCTGTGTTGTAAAATATAGTATATTTGTGTCAAGTTTTAAACCCCACCCATGAGTGATATCCCAGGATATGTGTCTTTCTCTTCCTAACTTACTTTCCTGAATGTGATCAAATCTAGGTCCATCCATGTTGCTGTAGTGGGCATTTTTTCATACTTTTTTATTGTTGTATAATCCACCATTATATATATGTACCCAATTGCCTATTTTCATTCCTCTGTGGGAGAGCATTGTGGTTTCTGCGTATCAAGGCTATCATACACGGCTCTGCAAGGAACAAAAAGGTGACTTTCTGATTTTCAGGGATGTGTTCTGCATATATACATCCATGAAAGCCATTGTCTGATCATAGGTTAGTACTCGTTGTATATATGCGGGAAACTGCATACTGTTTTCCATGAGACCAGTTTCTAATGTGCACTGCTACATATGCCTTGGGGGAATTCTCATGTCTCTAAGTCCTCTCTCGTATGGGTTGCCTGTAGACATTTGACCTTGCCCATTCTGACTGCTGCGGAGTGATACCTTGCTGTAAGTTGTTCTTCCCTGTCTCAAATACTTAGTGATGTAGATCACTATTCCTTGTGAGTTTATTTTGAAGAACACAAGGAATAAAATGTACCTCTTCAAATTGGCTTGTTGAAAAAGGACCCTGATTTGATTCCTTTATCCACGACCTTCCCCAGGGTATTTCTGGAGGGTAGGTGTACTTTATAGCGCCTCAGGATTTTTGATTATGAAGTTCCACTAACCACCGGTTTTTAAGTTGCTGTTACAAGACGCGGACACTGGGGGGCAGAATATTATTTTAGAACTGCCTGGTTATCCGGGAATCCTGAACTTCGGAAAACTCGTGTCCCGGAATGGAAATTAGAGCGGAATGTGCCATCACAAACACCCAAAGCAGTGTGTCTCATTACTTATTCCCACTGACACTCTAATATTCGAGAGATCCCCATCCGGCAAATTCCCCGAGACGAGAGTGTTGAGGTAGGTAACTGGGACGATTTTGAGGAAGAAGGCTAGAGGTGAGAACCCCAGCCCCAAAACATCTGGACACCGGGTGTTTTCACAGCGGTCTTTCAGGCACAGGATCTGTCATTCTTTGAGTTCATTGTGCTTGGCTAGCCGTAGGAAGGCACTCCTATATATGGAAATAGTGGTGTCGTCCAAGGTGGATGAGGCATTACAGCTTCCCGTGGGACCGCTTTGCTGGCAAATCCTAACCAGCTGCCCTGGTCCCACCATAGTCCAGCGTTGGGACCCAAGCCTGTTCACCCTTCAAGGATGTGACTCTAGACAAGGTCAACAAGGCCTGAGGGGAATAGGGGCGCATTCGTTTATTTTATTATTAATTGAATTTTTATTTTATAGTGCAACATAATTAATTCGTGTGTTGTGTTTGGTAGTGCTCCAGACTCTTGATTCTGTTCTATATGTACATATACCTATTCTCTTTTGGAATGTGTTCCCATGTAGTTTATTCCACAGTGTTGGGAACACTTGTTTGAGTTCAATGTAGGTCCTGGCTTGTATCAGTGTGATATATATTAGTGTGCATGTGTTAAACCCAGCCTCCTAGTTTATACCTCTGCCAACCTTCTCCATGTGGTACAAATTTGTTTCTACGTCAGTGACTCGGTCTGTGTTTTTAATGTATAGTTTACTTGTATCAACTTTTAAACCCAACGATAAGTGATATCCTATGAAATTTCTTTTTTGGTCTAACTTAGTATCCTGAATGTGACCCATCCAGGTCCTTCCACGTTTTTACATTTGCATTTTTTCATCCTTTTTTATGGTTTTATAATAGTCCTCTGTATATATGTACCACATCTTTTTTCAATCATCTGTTGATGGGCCGTCTTTTTGGTGCCATATCTTGGTTATCATAAATAGGTCTGCAAGCAATGTAGGAGTGCCGGTGTGATTTGCAAGGATGATGTTCTAGTTGTATCTGTCCCGGAGGGCCACTGGGTTGCCACAGGGTAGTTCTTGGTGTATTCACTTAGGGAACCTGCATACAGTTTTCCATAATGCCAGTTTCCAATATGCAGTCCTCTGAACGGCTTAGCGGGATTCTCATTTCTCCAAGCCCTCTCTCACATGTATTGCCTGTAGACATTTTGAACACAGGCATTCTGACTCTTGTGAGGTGATACCTTTCTGCAGGTTGCATTTCACTTTCTTAAGTGGTTAGTGATGTAGATCACATTTCCTTGTGAGTGAGTTATGTTTTAAGAACACTGTGAGTAAAATATACCAGTTGAAATTTGCTTGTTGACAGAGAGCCTTGATTTGAATCCTTTTTTCTGTGACTTTCTACAGGACATAACTTGAATATAGGGTCCTTTACAGAGCCGGTGACTTTTTGATTATGAAGTTCCCCTAAGAACCGGTTTTTAAGTTGTTGTTACAAAAACGGCCACAGATCGGCAGGATTTTTTCCAAGCAGAGTTCGGTTATCGGGGTTTCCAGTTGTTGGGGAAAATCGTGTCCCAGATTTCAAATTACATCGGGAGGTGCCACAACATGTACCCAAGGAATTGTGACCCATTATTTCTTCCCTTTTACCCTCCAACTACTTGAAAGATCCCCATCCCGGCAAAATAGACAAGATGAGGGTTTAGCCATCTGTATTGGGGTGACTCTGGAGAAGGAAGCTGGAGGTGGGAACCCCAGCACCAAGAGACCTGGACACCGGGTGTTTTCACAGCTCTCTTGCAGCCACAGGTTCCATTATTCTTTGGGTGCATTGTGGCTAGCTAGCTGTAGGAAAGTACTCCTGCACATGGAGGTAATCTTGCTGTTCATCTTGCAGGAGGCACGACAGGTGCAAACTGGAACGCTCTGGTGGCAAATCGGCCCCGGATGCCTCACTCCCACTGCTGTACAGTTTTGGGACCCAAGACCACTGCGGCTCCATGTATGTGACCCCTGGCTTAGTCACCGAGGACTTAGGGAATACAGGAAGTATTCCTTTAATTTAAATTGACTTTTTAAAAATTCTGGAACATCCTTAATTTACACTGCTGTGGTCCTTTGGCTGCACAGCCACTTGAATCTGTTATGCGTGTATAGCTATATATCTGTATGTATATATCTCTATCTATATCTATATATGCTCTTTTCAATTCTCTCTCCATATAGCTTATTTCAGAGTGTTGGGAACATTTGACTGAGTGAGTCTTAAGTCCTGGCTGGTGTTCTCTTTTATATGTATATTAGTGTGCATATGTTAATCCCAACCTCCTTGTTTATGTCTGCCCCCAAACTTGTCCATTTGGTGCCCATACTTTGGTCTCTATGTCTGTGACTCAGTTTCTGTGTTGTAAAGTAGAGTTTATTTGTGTCAAGTTTTAAACCCCACCCATAAGAGGTATCCCAGGATATGTGTCTTTCTCTGTATAACTTACTATCCTGAATGTGATCAAATCCAGGTCTTTCCATGTTGCTGTAGTGGGCATTTTGTTCATATTTTTTATGTCTCTGGAATACTCCACTGTACATATGTACCATATTTAATTTTTCAATCAACTGTTAATGGGCCGTCAGTTGGTTCCATACCTGGTTTATCACACATAGGTTTGCATGGCCCATAGGGGTGCCGGTGTGATTTGCAATGATGGTGCTCTATGTATGTCTGTCTAGGAGGCCATTGTTGGACCATATGATAGTTCTTGGTGTATTTATTTAGGCAATCTCCATACTGCTTTCTATAATGCCTGTTTCCAATGTGCAGTACTACGAAAGGCTTAGCGGGATTCTCATTTCTCCAAGCTCTCTCCCACATATAGTACCTGTAGACATTTTGACCTTGCCCTTTCTGATGGCTCTAGGGTGATACCTTTCTGTAGGTTGCATTTTCCTTTCTGAAATACTTATCGATGTAGATCACCTTTCCTTGTGTGTGAGTTATTTTTAAGAACAGTTTGAATATATTGTACC
This sequence comes from Stenella coeruleoalba, assembly GCF_951394435.1. Classification (NCBI taxonomy): domain Eukaryota; kingdom Metazoa; phylum Chordata; class Mammalia; order Artiodactyla; family Delphinidae; genus Stenella; species Stenella coeruleoalba. The sequence goes on from NC_137168.1 coordinate 3,872,924, forward strand.
TCTTGAAATTAGCTTGTTGAAAGTGGTCCCTGATTTGAATCCTTTTTCAATGACCATTCCAAGGACCTTTCTTGAGTGTAGCTGTCCTTCACAGCAACATTGACCTTTTGATTATGAAGTTCCCCTAAGCACTGGTTTATGAGTTGTTAAAAGAAGCCTCCAACGATAGGCAGGATTTTGCTCAACCAGAGTCTGGTTAACCGGGAATCCAGTCATTCGGGAAAATCATGTTCCAGAATTCAGAGCAGTGCAGTAGGTAAGAAAACAAATACCCAAGGGATTCTGTCCCATTACATCTTCCTCCTTACCCTCCAAACACTTGACAGATCACCAACCCACAGAATCCCCTAGATGAGGGTGTTGCTGTCAACAAATGGGGTGACTCTGAGGTAGCTGGATGGACGTGGGAACCCCAGCACCAAGATACATGAACAATGCTGTTTTCACATCGCTCTGGCAGCCTCATGGTCCATCATTCTTTGGGTGCATTGCTCTTAGGTAGCTATAGCAAAGCACTCCTAGATGTGGAGATAGTGGTGCTGTTCAAAGTGGGTGAGGCACTACAGATGCAAGCTTAACTCCTTTGCTGGAAAATCCTTCCCGACTGCGTCAGTCCCACCACAGTAGAACTTTGCAACCCAAGCCATCCGAGACTCCAGGGAATAGACCCCGGCAGGGTCACAGAAGACTTATGGAATACAGGATTTTAATTAAATTAAATTAAATCTTTTAATTTAAATTGAAGTTTTATCTTATATAGGAACACAATTAATTTACACTGCTGTGTTTCATTGGCTGTACAGCCAATTGAATCCGTTATACATGTATATGTATAACGTTATACATGTATATGTACATGTACATATACATGTATACATGTATATGTATCTATGCTTTTTCCTATTCTCTTTCCAGTTAGGTTATTCCAGATTGTTGGGAACAGTTGACTTAGTTCAACGTTATTTCTGACTGGTTTTCTCTTTTACATATATTAGTGTGCATATGTGATTCCCAATCTGCTAGTCTATGCCTCCAGCCAACCTTCTCCCCTTTGTATGCATACTTTGGTGTCTACGTCTGTGACTCGGTTTCAGTGTTGTAAAGTATAGTTTCTTTGCGTCAATTTTTAAACCCCACTATAGGAGATATGCCGGGATATGTGTCTTTATCTGTGTAACTTACTGTCCTGAATGTGATCAAATCTACATCCTTACATGTTGCTTTAGTGGGCATTTTCTCATACTTTTCTATGGCTGTGTAATCGTCCATTGTATGTATGTACCCCATTTTCTATCGTCCTTCCTTTGTGGGTGGGCATTGTGGTTTCTGCATATCAGGGCTATCATACGTGGCTCTGCAAGGAACGAAAGGTTGCCTTTGTGATTTTCAGGGATGGTTCTGCACATATACATCAATGAAAGCCACTGTCTGATCATAGGTTAGTACTCGGTGTATATATGCGAGAAACTGCATACTGTTTTCCATAAGGCCAGTTTCTCACGTGCACTGCTACGAATGCCTTTGGAGAATTCTCATTTCTCCTAGCCCTCTCTAGCATGGATTGCCTGTAGACATTTGACCTTGCCCATTCTGACTGCTGCGAGGTGATACCTTTTGTAAGTTGGATTTCTCTTTCTCAAATACTTAGTGATGTAGACCATTATTCCTTGTAAGTTTCTTTAAGAACACTGGGAATAAAATGTACCTCTTGAAATTGGCTGTTGAACAAGGGTCCTGATTTGAATCGTTTTTCAAGGACCTTCCCCAGGACATTTCTGGAGGGTAGGTGTACTTTATAGTACTTCAGGATTTTTGATTATGAAGTTCCACTAAGCACCGGTTTTTCAGTTGCTCTTACAAAAAGCGGCCATAAGGGGGCAGAATTTTTTTTAGCACTGTCCGCTTGTCCGGGAATCCTGGCCTTCGGAATACTCGTGTCCCGGAATGGAAATTAGAGTGGAATGTGCCCTCACAAACACCCAAAGGAGTGTGTCTCATTACTTGCTCTCCCTGACACTACAATATTTGACAGATCCGCATCCCGGCAACTTCCCCGAGACGAGAGTGTTGAGGTAGGTAACTGGGACGATTCTGAGGAAGAAGGCTAGAGGTGAGAACCCCAGCCCCAAAACATCTGGACACCGGGTGTTTTCAGATTGGTCTTTCAGCCACAGGATCCGTCGTTCTTTGAGTTCATTGTGCTTGGCTAGCTGTAGGAAGGCACTCCTACATATGGAGATAGCGGTGCCGTCTATGGTGGAAGAGGCATTACAGCTTCACGTGGGACCCGCTTTGCTGGCAAATCCTCCCCAGGTGCCTCGGTCCCACCACAGTCCAGCGTTGGGACCCAAGCCTGCTCACCCTCCAATGATGTGACTCCAGGCAAGGTCAACGAGGCCTGAGGGGAATAGGGGCATAATGTGTTTTTTTATTATTAATTGAATTTTTATTTTATAGCGCATCATAATTAATTACTGTGTTGTGTTTTGTAGAGCTCCAGACACTTGACTCCGTTCTATATGTACATATATCTATTCTCTTTTGGATTGTGTTCCCATGAAGGTTATTCCACAGTGTTGGGAACAGTTGTTTGAGTTCAACGTTGGTACTGGCTGGTATAAGTTTGATATACATTAGTGTGCATGTGTTAAACCCAGCCTCCTAGCTTATATCTCTGCTACCCTTCTCCATGTGATACAAATTACTTTCTATGTCTATGACTTGTTCTGTGTTTCTGAAGTATAATTTACTTGTATCAAGTTTAAAAGCCAACGATAAGAGATATCCTATGAAATGTCTTCTTCTGTCTAACTTAGTATCCTGAATGTGACACATCCAGGTCCTTCACCGTTTTCATGTTTGCAGTTTTCATCTTTTTTATGGCTGTATACTAGTCCACTGTATATGTGTACCACATCTTTTTTCAGTCATTAGTTGATGGACCATTTGGTTGGTGCCATATCTTGGTTATCATAAATAGGTCTGCAACAATGTAGGGGAACAGGTTTGAATGGCAAGGATGCTGTTCTATTTGTATCGGTCCAGAGGGCAATTGGGTTTCCATAGGACAATTTTAGGTATATTAATTTAGGGAACTGCATACAGTTTTCTATAATGCCAGTTTCCAATATGCAGTCCTATGAACGTCTTGGCAGGATTCTCATTTCTCCAAGCCCTCTGTCACATGTATTGGCTGTAGACACTTTGACCACAGGCATTCTGACTCTTGTGAGGTGATACCTTGCTGCAGGTTTCATTTCCCTTTCTTAAATTGTTGGTGATGTAGACCACTTTTCCTTGTGAGTGAGTTACTTTTTCAGAACACTGGGAATAAAATATACTTGTTGGAATTAGCTTGTTGATAGAGAGCCTTCATTTGAATCCTTTTTCAGTGAACTTCCACAGGACATAACTGGAATGTAGGTGTCCTTTACAGCGCCATTGACTTTTTGATTATGTAGTTCTCCTAAGTACCGGTTTTTAAGTTGTTATTACATCAAGCGGCCAGAGATCAGCCAGATTTTTTCCAAGCAGAGTTCGGTTATCAGAGTTTCCAGTTGTTCGGGAAAATCGTGTCCCAGGATTCAAATTACAGCAGGATGTGCCACAGCATGTACCCAAGGAATTGTTTCCCATTACTTCTTCCCCTTTACCCTCCAACTACTCGACAGATCCCCATCACAGCAAAATCGCTGAGTTGAGAATTTTGCAGTCGGTAATTGGGGCGACTCTGAGGAAGGAAGCTGGACGTGGGAAACCCAGCAAAAAGAGACCTGAATGCCGGGTGTTTTCACAGCGCTTTTCTAGCCACAGGTTCCATCATTCTTTGGGTGCACTGGGCTTAGCTAGCTATAGGAAAGCGCTCCTGGATATCGAGATGATATTGGCATTCATAGTGGACTAGGCACTATAGGTGCAAGCTGGAACACTCTGGTGGGAAATCCGCCCCAGCTGCCTCAGTTCCACCACAGTACAGCTTTGGAAACCAAGCTTCCTGTGGTCGAGGGATGTGACCCCTGTCTTGGTCACCAAGGCCTTACGGAATACAGGAAATATTCCTTTAATTTGAATTGAATTTTTATTTTATACTGGAACATCCTTAATTTGTACTGCTGTGGTTCTTTGGCTGTACAGCCACTTGAATCCGTTATACGTGAATATCTATATATATCTCTATCTGTATATCTCTATCTACATCTATATATGCTCTTTTCAATTCTCTCTTTGTAAAGCCTATTCCAGAATGTTCGGAACATATGACTGCGTAAAACTTAAGTCCTGGCTGGTGTTCTCTTTTGCATGTATATTAGTGTGCATATGTTGATCCCAACCTCCTTGTTTATGCCTCCCTCCAAAATTCTCCTTTTTGTACCCATAATTTGCTCTCTACGTCTGTGATTCATTATTTGTGTTTTACAGTATAGTTTATTTGCATCTAGTTTTATACCCCACCCATAAGCGATATCCCAGAATATGAGTCTTTCTCTGTCTAAATTACTATCCTGAATGTGATCAAATGCAATTCCTTCCATGTTGCTGTAGTGGGTATTTTGTTCATGTATTTTTATGTCTGTGTAATACTCCACTCTATATATGTACCACATTTTATTTGTCAATCAACTGTTGAGGGCTGTCAGTCTGTTCCATATCTTGGTTATCACCCGTAGGTCTGCATGGCGCATAGGGGTGCCGATGTTATTTGCAAAGATAGTGGTCTATGTATGTCTGTCTCCGAGGCCATTGGGTCACCATATGATAGTTCTTGGTGTATTTATTTAGGGAACCTCCATACTGCGTTCCATAATGCCCGTATCCAACGTGAAGTCCTACGAACGGCTTAGCGGGTTTCTCATTTCTCCAAGCCATCTCCCACACATATTGCCTATGGACATTTTGACCGTGCCCATTCTTACTGCTGCGGGCTGATACATTTGTGTAGGTTGCATTTCCCTTTCTGAAATACTGACCGATATAGATCACCTTTCCTTGTGTGTGAGTTACTTTTTAAGAACACTTTGAATAAAATGTACGTCTTGAAATTGGCTTGTTGAAAATGGGCCTTGATTTTCAGCCTTTTTCAAAGACCATCCCCAGGACCTTCCTGTGGGGTAGATGTCCTTCGCAGCGCCACTGACTTTTTTATTATGAAGTTCCCCTAAGCACCGGTTTTTAAATTGTTGTTAAAAGAAGCGGCCAAAGATCGGCAGGATTATTTTCAACTAGAGTCTGGTTATCCGAGAATCCAGTCATTCGGGAAAATCGTGTCCCTGAATTCAAAGTAGAGGGGTTGGTACCAAAACAAATACCCAAGAGATTGTGTCCCATTACATCTTCCCCCTTAACCTCCAACCACTTGACAGGTCACCATCCTGGCAGAATCCCCTAGATGAGAGTGTTGCTGTCGGCAAATGGGGCGACCCTGAGGTAGGAGGCTGGACGTGGGAAACCCAGCACCAAGATACCTAGACAATGCGTGTTTTCACAGCACCATTGCAGGCTCATGGTCCATCATTCTTTGGGTGCATTGGCCTTATGTAGCTATAGCAAAGCACTCCTGGATGTAGAGATAGTGGTGCCGTTCAGAGTGGATGAGGCACTACAGATGCAAGCTTGACCCCTTTCCTGGAAAATTCTCCCCAGCTGCCTCAGTCCCACCACAGTACAACTTTGCGACCCAAGCGTTCCGAGACTCCAGGGATGTGACCCCGGCCCAGTCACCAAAGACTTAGGGAATACAGGAGGTATTCCTTTAATTTATATTTTTTATATATATTTCCAATATTTTTAATGCATTAATATATTTTTACACAAATCATATTGTACATATCATCTTATGTTTTTAGTTAAGATATGAACACTTTCTTATTTAATATTAATCAACATCACTTTTAACAACTTTTAAGACTTGTATACATTCATGATGTTTTCTGAAGCATACATTTCCAGGTAGAATTTTAAAGTCAAAAGGCAATGTTTAAGCCTTCTGGTATTGATTGCCACACACAGCATCTATTCACATCTCACCAGCAGCAATAGAGTCCCAATTTCCCTGAATCTTTGTTAGTTTTATGAGGGAAAAAAAGTGCCATCTCAACTCCTGCTTTAATATACATTTTTAATTCTAGCAAGGCTAATATTTATTGTCCATTGGCATTTATTCTTTTGTGATTCGCCTATTTAAGTACTACTTTTTTCTATTGGGACTTTTTCATGGGGAGATAGTACAGAGAAGTGGCTCCCCAGACTCATTCTGGATTCCTACTGCCTGGGTTTAAAGTCTGAGCTCACCACTTTGTAGCTACATGACCTTGAGTAAGCCATGACCTCAAGCCTTCATTTCTTCATTTGCAAAATATGGGCTGAGAAGTAATACATATACACAAAGCCCTTTGCAAGTACCTATTATGTTTCTTACCAATATATGTAAGAACCCTCTATATAAAGAATATTTGCCTTTTGTAATATATGTTGTATCAATTCCTACTTAACATTTGTTCTGCCCTTTTCAGTTTGATTGGATCTTCCTCTATGGAAGAGGAATATGAGTTGAATAGTTTTACCATGCTATTTTGTTATTTAACCTAGCCCTTTCTTTTGTCACATTCTGTCTCCAAGCATGGACATCTAGTCCTCCTGCCATTCTTACTGCTTAGTACATGCTCATGCCCCAATAGAAACATTACTTCTTTATTTATCCTCATTAAAACTCTTCCTATGTAGAGGACTCGAGATTCCCAAAGGCTTGAATTTTTGGTAAGGTGTGTCGTAACTCTGTCCTATTAGGTATTTTAAATAACATGTCTTTCTGTTGCTGACTAACCTATACACCTTTCTGCATTGCACTGTGAAGCACCAGTCTAGGGACCCTTTTCCTGCTGGGTCCCTCAGAAGAGGGCAGTCTCTCTGGATGGATCGTGACTGTTACTGTTATTTCCCTTTAGCATGGTCTTTAACAAAATTCACAAGACTGTGAAATACTGCTGATATGACAAAATTGAACACATGGGAGGCGCCTGGAGAGTAACAGACCCAGCAATGGAGGAAGTTTTTAGTGCCTGAGCCTAGGGGTGCACACTAGGAACTGTGAGAGTACAGACCCAGAAACAAATGAAATGGCAGCCGTAGCGGCTTCCGACCCGGAGCCTGGGGAGTTAGGAGGAAGCCGGCAGAAGCACTGGTCACGTCTTAAGAATCAAAGGAGTCTTTATGTCTGTGAGGGTGAGATTTGGAACTCTAAGACTCTTAACTTCTAGACTGGGCTCTTTCTGGCCCCCTGCCCTCACCCACATGGAAGCCCTAGCCTCCAGATTGGACAAGGAAACTATATTTTAACCCTTACCCTGGGGTCATACAAACCAAGACAAAGCTCCTCACCACCCCATGCTCCAAGGACTCCAGGTTTTGTCTATTAACATATTTCTCCACTGGCTCATTTTTCACTATAGGCACTGTAGTAAACAGAGATTCTGGCCACATGCATGCTTTTCCTACAGACAGGAATCCACTTCAAAAGGAACTCAAAAAGAATACTCCAGGCAAAATGGCCTTTTCTTTTCCTCAGATGTGCCAGACTGTCTTCCTGGCCGGCCTACATTCCTGGCCACTCATCCTTCAGACAATTTTTCTCAGAAGCCTCCCCTGATCCAAGGTTGGGCCAGGTACTCCTTAACATCACACAGCACTGATTGTACCACAGTTCACTGCCTGTTTGTGTTGTCTGTGAAACTGAAGATATGGTCTTATTTTCCACTGTATCCCTAGTGCCTGGAACAAAACAGCCACTCAAAAAATAACTGTTGCATAACTTAATTTGTATTTCCTTTTCACTATCTCACTTCTGGTCTGCTGTGGGCTCAATAAGTTATCGATGAAACTGTTTCCCCATATCTTGCTGCCCTGCCACTGTTCTTAACTGGTCAGTAAAATTTTTGTATTCCTGAGACAAAATATCCCTCATAATCTCCACACCATCCTCCAAATCTGGCCCACTGACAATTAGATGCAGTGACAGAGTTGCTGTGCCCTTTGTGACATTCTCATGGAAAATGATATTTCAATGTTATAGTCCCATCTTTCGCAGTTCCTGAGTATTCTTACTGGTAAGAGAAAGGTGGAAGCAATGATTCTTCTGTCTGCTCTTCTAATTAGTCACAGGAAAACTTTCAGGGGACAATGTGCATGAGCACTGGCAAGTGCTATATAAAGTCAGATTGATTTGAGATCTAGTACTGTACAACCACCTCCATGGAGTCTTACTCCAAAGTAAATTAAACCCTTTTAACTAACAAAGATAGAAGCCTGACTGAAGTGTTTACAGTATTCATTGTATTCATAAGTCACTTTGCAGTGTGGACTCTCTGATGGCACATGAGGACTGATCTGTGCCTGAAAGCCTTCCCACATTCACTACATATGTAAGCCTCATCCCCAGAGTGGATTCTCTGATGTTGAACAAGGGCTGAGCTCCTTTTGAAGGTTTTGCTGCATTCATTACACTGATAAGGTTCCTCTCCACTGTGAATTCTCTGGTGTCTAATGGGGTTTGAGCTCAGACTGAAGGCTTTTCCACACTCACTACATTAATAGGGTTTCTCTCCACTATTCTATGATGGGTTATCAGCTCTAAACTCTGCCTGAAAGCTTTTCCACACTCATTACATTCATAAGGTCTTTCTCCTGTATGAATTCGCTCGTGTCTAATAAGATTTGAGCTTTGGCTAAAGGTTTTCCCACACTCATTACACTCGTAGGGTTTCTCACCAGTGCAAATTCTTTGATGGATAATGAGAGATGAACTTTGACTGAATGCTTTGCCACATTCATTACATTTACAAGCTTTCACACCAGTATGGATTTTCCCATGTCTACTGAGGGCTGAGCTCTGGTTGAAGGCCTTCCCACATTCACTACATTCATATGCTTTCTCACCACTATGAATTCTCTGATGAATGATAAGATAGGACCTCAAACTAAAGGCCTTCCCACACTGGCTACATTTGTATGGCTTTTCTCCAGTATGGATTTTCTGTTGTTGAGTTAGAGCAGAATGCTGTTTGAAGCTGTGCCCGCATACGTCACACCTGTAAGGTCTCTCTTCTATAGGAACTTTCTGATATGTTATAGAGTTTGTATTTAGAGTCAAGCTTCTCTGGGGCTCAGGATGGTCTTTGTTTCCTAGAGATTTGTGTATGAAGATTACTTGACTAAAACTGCCCCCTTGGGAAGGGGATCTTCTTAATTTCTCCCCTGTAGCACTTCCTTGCTGCCACTCTGAATAGCTTTTTTCATGTTCACTAATTCCTCCAAATGAAGGCTTCTGGGGAAGTCTTTGCGACTTCTCTCCTGAAATGTCCTTCTTTGTTGCTGATCCATTGTTCTCATAATCGCTTCTGTGAGAAAGGCAAGGTTCCGAGAGTTTCAGCTGTGTCTTTAAAGGCTGGAGTTCAAAGTTTGTTAACTCCTGGGATGGTCCAAGACATGTCAAATCCATCCATGGCACTGCTGGTCCCTGTGGATTAGCTGGGACATGCTGCCCTGGATCATCAAATTCCCTCTCCAAATCCTCCAAGAGTCACAGCTTCCTCAGCACTTTTTGGACTGTGTTGCTGAACCCAGATCTGCAGCTCCTCAGGCAGGATGCTCAGGAACTGCTCCAGCACCAGCAGCTGCAGGATCTGCTCCTTCATGTGCAACTCTGGTCTCAGCCACTGAGAGCAAATCTCCTGGAGTCGGCCCAGAGCCTCCCGGGGCCCAGATGTCTCCTGGAAGCAAAACTTTCAAAACTGCTGGTGAAACAATTCCTGGCAGGATTGGGTACTCCCATTCTGCTTACGTTTCTGACCCCAAGAAAATCTTTCTTCTACTTTCACAAGTATTAGCTCTTGTTCCTGAGAATTCGGAGGTACAGGGCTTGAAACTGCTCTGAATTCCATAGCTGTTCTGGGCTGAAAAGCTTAGCAAAAAGCTCACTACAACTGCGTCCTCTACTTCAGAATTGTTTTTGAGTAATCTCTTCTTTCCGCAAAGCTCAGGAGCTGCGGGGCACGAGCCGGGAACCTGCAGCTGCGAACCACAAACACAAGAAGTGCGCCTATTCCTTTAATTTAAATTGATGTTTTAATTATCAATTCAACACAGTTAATTTACACTGTTGTGTTTCATTGGCTGTACAACCACTTGACTCTGTTATACATGTATATGTATCTTTGCTCTTTTCTATGCTCTTTCCATTTAAGTTATTCCAGAGTGTTGGGAACAGTTTACTTAGTTCAACGTTATTCCTGACTGCTATTCTGTTTTACATATATTAGTTTGCATATGTGAATCCTAATCTGCTAGACAATGACTCCACCCAACCTTCTCACTCTGGTGCCCGTACTTTGGTGTCTAATCTGTGACTCAGTTTCCATGTTGTAAAGTAGAGTTTATTTGTGTCAAGTTTTAAACCCCACCCATAAGAGATATCTCAGGATATTTGTCTTTCTCTGTCTAACTTACTATCCTGAATGTGACCAAATCCAGGTCCTTCCATGTTGCTTTAGTGGGTATTTTTTCATACATTTTTATGGTTGTGTAATCCTCCATTTTGTATATGTACTCCATTGTCTATTTTCATTCCTCTGTGGGTGGACATTGTGGTTTATGCATATCAGGGCTATCATACATGGCTCAGCAAGGGAGGAAGGGGTGCCTTTGTGATTTTCAGGGATGATGTTCTGCACATATACTTCCAGGAAAACCATTGTCTGATCATGGGTTAGTACTTGGTGTATATATGCGAGAAACTGCATACTGGTTTCCATAAGGCCAGTTTCTAATATGCACTGCTACGAATGCCTTGGGGGAATTCTCATTTCTCCTAGCCCTCTCTAGCATGGATTGCCTGTAGACATCTGACCTTGATCAGATGCAGTGTGTGTGATGCCTTTTCGTAAGTTGGATTTCCCTTTCTCAAATACTTAGTGATATAGAACACTATTCCTTGTGAGTTTTTTTTTAACACTGGGAATAAAGCGCAGCTCTTCAAAATGGCTTGTTGAACAAGGGCCCTGATTTGAATCCTTTTTCAACGACCTTCCCCAGGACATTTCTGCAGGGTAGGTGTACTTTACAGCGCCTCAGTATTTTTGATTACGAAGTTCCACTAACCACCAGTTTTTAAGTTGCTGTTACAAGAGGCGGCCACAAGGAGTCAGAATTTTTTAGCACTGTCCGGTTATACGGGAAGCCTGACCTTCGGAAAACTCGTGTCCCTGAACGGAAATTAGAGCGGAATGTGCCATCAGAAACGCCCAAAGGAGTGTGTCCCGTTACTTGATCCCCCTGACACCCCAGTATTCGACAGATCCTGATCCCGGCAAATTCCCCGAGACGAGAGTGTTGAGGTAGGTAACTGGGACGATTCTGTGAAGAAGGCTAGAGGTGAAAACCCTGGCACCAAAACATCTGGACTCCGGGTGTTTTCACAGCAGTCTTTAAGCCACAGGATCCGTCATTCTTTGAGTTCATTGTGCTTGGCTAGCTGTAGGAAGGCACTCCTACATATGGAGATAGTGGTGTCGTCCAAGGTATACGAAGCACTACAGATGCACGGCGGACTGCTTTGCTGGCAAATCCACCCCAGCTGCCTCGGTCCAACCACAGTCCAGTGTTGGGACCCAATCCTGCTCACCTTCCAAGGATGTGACTCCAGGCAAGGTCAACTAGACATGAGGGCAATAGGGGTGCATTCTTTCATTTTATTACTAATTGAATTTTTATTTTATAGTGCCACATAATTAATTACTGTGTTGTGTTTTTTGTAGCACTCCAGTAGCTTGATTCCGTTCTATATGTACATATATCTATTGTCTTTTGGATTGTGTTCCCATGAAGGTTATTTCACAGTGTTGGGAACAGTTGTTTGAGTTCAGCGTAGTTCATGGGTGGTATCGGTATAATATACATTAGTGTGCATGTGTTAAGCCCAGCCTCCTAGTTTATAGCTCTCCCAACCTTCTCCATGTGGTACAAATTTGTTTCAACGTCTGTGATTTGGTCTGTGTTTGTATAGTTATTTGTATCAAGTTTTACACCCAACAATAAGAGATATTCTATGATATTTCTTTTTCTTTCTAACTTAGTATCCTGAATGTGATCCATCCAGGTCTTCCAAGTTTTTATATATGCATTTTTTCATCCTTTTTTACTTCTGTATAATAGTCCATTATATATATGTACCACATCGTTTTTCAATCATCCGTTGATGGGCCGTCTGGTGGGTACCATATCTTGGTTATCATAAATAGGTCTGCAAGCAACGTAGGGGTGCTGTTGTGATTTGCAAAGATGGTGTTCTATTTGTTTCTGTCCCAGAGGGCCATAGGGTTTCCATAGGGTAATTCTTGGGAATTTAGGGAAACTGCATTGAGTTTACAATAATGCCAGTTTCCATTATGCAGTCCTATGAATGGCTTAGTGGGATTCTCATTTCTCCAAGCCCTCTCCCACATATATTGCCTGTAAACATTTTGACCACAGGCATTCTGACTCTTGTGAGGTAATACCTTGCTGCACGTTGCATTTCCGTTTCTTAAATACTTAGTGATGTAGATCACTTTTCTTTGTGAGTTAGTTATTTTTCAAGAACACTTGGAATAAAATATACCTGTTGAAATTGGCTTGTTGACAGAGAGCCTTGATTTGAATCCATTTTCAGTGAACTTCCACAGGACATTACTGGAATCGAGGTGTCCTTTACAGTTCCTATGACGTTTTGATTATGAAGTTCCCCTAAGAACTGGTTTTTAAGTTGTTGTTACAAAAAGCGGCCACAGATTGGCTGGATATTTTCCAAGCAGAGTCCAGTTATCGGGGTTTCCAGTGGTTCGGGAAAATCGTGTCCCAGGATTCCGAATACAGCGGGAAGTGCCACAACATGTACCCAAGGAATTGTGTCCCATTATTTCTTCCCTTTTACCCTCCAAATACTCGACAGATGCCCATCCCGGGAAAATCGCTTAGATGAGAGTTTTGCCAACAGAAATTGGGGCGACTCTGAGGAAGGAACCTGCACGTGGGAAACCCAGCAACAAGCGACATGCACGCTGGGTATTTTCACAGCACTTTTCCAGCCACAGGTTCCATCATTCTTTGGGTGCACTGGGCTTAGCTAGCTATAGGAAAGCACTCCTGGATGTGGAGATGATCTTGCCATTCATAGTGGACTAGGCACTACAGGTGCAAGCTGGAACACTCTGCCGGCAATTCACCCCAGCTGCCTCTGTCACAGCACAGTACAGCTTTGGGACCCAAGCCTACTGTGGCTCTAGGGATGTGACTCCTGGTCTGGGCACCAAGGCCTTATGGAATACAGAAAAAATCCTTTAATTTACACTGAATTTTTATATTATACTGGAATATCCTTAATTTACACTGCTGTGGTTCTTTGGCTGCACAGCCACCTGAATCCGTTATACGTATATATCTATATATCTCTATCTATATATCACTATCTATATCTATATATGCTCTTTTCAATTCTCTCTATGTAAAGCATATTCCAGAGTGTTTGGAACATTTGACTGAGTAAAACTGAAGTCCTGGCTGGTGTCCTCTTTTATATGTATATTAGTGTGCATATGTTAATCCCAACCTCCTTGTTTATGCCTCCCCCAAACTTCTCCTTTTGGTACCCATACTTTGACTCTATGTCTGTGATTCTGTTTCTGTGTTGTGAAGTATAGTTTATTTGCATCAAGTTTTAAAATCCACCCATAAAAGATATCCCAGGATATGAGTCTTTCTCTGTCTAACTTACTATCCTGAATGTGATCAAATCCAGGGCCTTCAATTTTGCTGTAGTGGGTATTTTGTTCATATATTTTTATGTCTTATGTGTAATACTGCACTGTATATATGTACCACATTTAGTTTTTCAATCAACTGTTGATGGGCTGTCAGTCGGTTCCATATCTGTGTTATCACACATAGGTCTGCATGGTGCATACGGGTGCCGGTATAATTTGCAACGATGCTGGTCTCAGTATGTCTGTCTAGGAGCCCATTGGTGACCATACAATAGTTCTTGGTGTACTTATTTAGGGAACCTCCATACTGCTTTCCATAATGAACGTTTCCAATGTGGAGTCCTACGAACGGCTTAGCGGGATTCTCACTTCTCCAAGCCATCTCCAGCATGTATTTCCTGTTGACATTTTGACTTTGCCCATTCTGACAGCTGCAGGCTGATACCTTTCTGTAGGTTTCATTTCCCTTTCGATAATACTTAAATATGTAGATCACCTTTCCTTGTGTGTGAGTTATTTTTTAAGAACACTTTGAATAAAATGTACCTGTTGAAATTGGCTTGTTGAAAGTGGGCCTTGATTTGAATCCTTTTTCAATGACCAGCTTCAAGATCTTCCTGGAGGGTAGATGTCCTTCACAGTGCCACTGACGTTTTAATTATGAAGTTATGGTAGGCACCGGTTTTTAAGTTTTTGTTAAAAATAAGCGGCCAAATATCAACAGGATTATTTTCAACAATAGTCTGTTTATCCGGGAATCCAGTCGTTTGGGAAAATCGTGTCCCAGAATTCAAAGTAGAGTGGTAGGTACCAAAACAAATACCCAAGGGATTGAGTCCCATTACATCTTCCTCCTTACCCTCCAGCCACTTGACAGATCACCAACCCGGCAGAATCTCCTAGATGAGAGTATTTCCATCAGCAAGTGGGGCAACTTTAAGGTAGGAGGCTGCACGTGAGAACCCCAGCACCAAGGTACCTGGACAATTCGAGTTTTCACAGCACACTTGCACCTTCATGGTCCAACATTCTTTCGGTGCATTGACCTTTTGTAGGTATAGCAAAGCACTCCTGGATATGGAGATAGTGGTGCCGTTCAGAGTGGATTAGGCATTACAGATGAACCCTTTGCTGGAATATCCTCCGGAGCTGCCTCAGTCCCACCACAGTACAGCTTTGTGAACCAAGCTATCCGAGACTCTAGGGGTGTGACACTGGCCGGCTCACCGAAGACTTAGGTAATACAGGTGGTATTTCTTTAATTTAAACTGAAGTTTTATCTTATACGGGAACACACTTAATTTACACTGTTGTGTTTCATTGGCTGTACAGCCACTTGACTCTGTTATACATGTATATGTATCTATGCTCTTTTCTATGCTCTTCCCATTTAGTTTATTCCAGGGTGTTGGGAACAGTTCACTTAGTCCAACTTTACTCCTGACTGCTATTCTGTTTTACATATATTAGTGTGCATATGTGAATCCCAATCTACTAGTCTATGCCTCCACCGAAACTTCTCACTTTGGTATGCAAACTTTGGTGTCTATGTCTGTGACTCGGTTTCTCTGTTGTAAAGTATAGTTTATTTGTGGCAACTGTTAAACACAACCCATAAGAGATATCCCAGGATATGTGTCTTTCTGTGTCTAACTTAGTATCCTGAATGTGACCAAATCCAGGTCCTTCCATGTTGCTTCAGTGGGCATTTTTTCATACATTTTTATGGTTGTGTAATTCTCCATTGTATATATGTACCCCACTGTCTATTTTCATTCCTCTGTGTGTGGGCTTCATGGTTTCTGTGTATCAGGGCTGTCATACATGGCTCCGCAAGGAGCGAACGGGTGCCTTTGTGATTTTCAAGGAAGGTGTCCTGCACATATAATTCCATGAAAGCCATATCTGATCATAGTTTTGTACTCGGTGTATATATGCGAGAAACCGCATTCTGTTTTACATAAGGCCAGGTTCTAATGTGCACTGCTACGAATGCCTTTGGGGTAACTCTCAATTCTCCAAGCCCTCTCTCGTATGGATTGCCTGAAGACATTTGACCTTGCCCATTCTGACTGCTGCGGAGTGATACCTTGCTGTAAGATGGATTTCCCTTTCTGAAATACATAGTGATGTACATCTCTATTCCTTGTGAGTTTTTTTTTAAGAACACTGGGAATAAAACGTACCTCTTCAAATTGGTGTGATGAACAAGGGCACTGAATTGAATCCTTTTTTAATGACCTTTCCCAGGACATTTCTTGAGGGTAGTTGTACTTTCTAGCGCCTCAGGATTTTTTATTATGAAGTTCCACTCACCACCGGTTCTGAAATTGCTGTTACAAGAAGTGGCCACAGGGGGGCAGAATTTTTTTTTAGCACTGTCCGGTTATTCGGGAATCCTGACCTTCGGAAAACTCGTGTCTCCGAATGGAAATTAGAGCGTAATGTGCCATCACAAACACCCAAAGCAGTGTGTCTCATTACTTGCTCCCCCTGACACTACAATATTTGACAGATCCGCATCCCGGCAACTTCCCCGAGACGAGAGTGTTGAAGCAGGTAACTGGGACGATTCTGAGGAAGAAGGCTAGAGGTGAGAACCCCAGCCCCAAAACATCTGGATACCGGGTGTTTTCAGAGCGGTCTTTCAGCCACAGGATCCGTCATTCTTTGAGTTCATTGTGCTTGGCTAGCCGTAGGAAGGCACTCCTACATATGGAGATAGTGGTGCCGTCCATGGTGGACGAGGCATTACAGTTTCACGTGGGACCGCTTTGCTGGCAAATCCTCCCCAGGTGCCTCGGTCCCACCGCAGTCCAGCGTTGGAACCCAAGCCTGCTCACCCTCCAAGGCTGTGACTCCAGGCAACGTCAACGAGGCCTGAGGGGAATATGGGTGCATTATTTTATTTTATTATTAATTGAATTTTTATTTTATAGTGCAACATAATTAATTACTGTGTTGTTATTTTGTAGTGCTCCAGACGCTTGACTCCATTCTATATGTACATATATCTATTCTCTTTTGGAATGTGTTCCCATGTAGTTTATTCCACAGTGTTGGGAACACTTGTTTGAGTTCAATGTAGGTCCTGGCTTGTATCAGTGTGATATATATTAGTGTGCATGTGTTAAACCCAGCCTCCTAGTTTATACCTCTGCCAACCTTCTCCATGTGGTACAAATTTGTTTCTACGTCAGTGACTCGGTCTGTGTTTTTAAGGTATAGTTTACTTGTTTCAAGTTTTAACCGAATGATGATATGTCCTATGAAATGTATTTCTCTGTCTAATTTAGGATCTTGAATGTGATCCATCCAGGTCCTTCCACGTTTTTATATTTGCATTTTTTCATCCTTTTACATGGCTGTATAATAGTGCAATGTATATATGTACAATAATTTTTTTCAATCATCTGTTGATTGACCGTATGCTGGCTGCCATATCTTGTTTATCATAAATAGGTCTGCAAGCAACTTAGGGTTGCAGGGGTGATTTGCAAGCATGATGTTCTATTTTTATCTGTCCCAGAGGGCCTTTGGGTTGCCATAGGGTAGTTCTTGGTGTATTCACTTAGGGAACCTGCAAACATTTTCCCATAATGCCAGTTTCCATTATGCAGTCCTATGAACGGCTTAGCGGGATTCTCATTTCTCCAAGCCCTCTCCCACGTATATTTCCTGTAGACATTTTGACCACAGGCATTCTGACTCTTGTGAGGTGATACCTTGCTACAGGTTGCATTTACCTTTCTTAAGTAGTTAGTGATGTAGATCACTTTTCCTGGTGAGTGAGTTACTTTTTAAAAACACTGGGAATAAAATGTACCTGTTGAAATTGGCTTGTTGACAGAGAGCCTTGATTTGAATCCTTTTTCAGTGACCTTCCACAGGATATAACTGAAGCGTAGGCGTCCTTTACAGCGCGGTTCAGTTTTTGATTTTGAAGTTCCCCTAAGACCTGGTTTTTAAGTTGTTTTTACAAAAAGCAGCCACAGATTGGCCGGATTTTTTCCAAGCAGAGTCCGGTTATCAGGGTTTCCAGTTGTTTGGGGAAATCTTGTCCCAGAATATAAATTACAGTGGGAAGTGCCACAACATGTAAACAAGGCATGGTGTACCATTACTTCTTCCCTTTTACCCTCCAATTACTAGACAGATCCCATTCCCAGCAATATTGCCGAGCTGAGAGTTTTGCCGTCGGTAATTGGGGTGACCATGATGAAGGAAGCTGGACGTGGGAACCCCAGCACCAAGAGACCTGGACGCCGGGTGTTTTCACAGCACCCTACCAGCCACAAGTTCCATCATTCTTTGAGTGCACTAGGCTTAGCTAGCTATAGGAAAGCACTCCTGGATGTTGAGCTGATCTTGCCGTTCATAGTGGATGAGGCACTGCAGGTGCAAGCTGGATCCCTCTGCTGGCAAATCCGCTGCAGCTCCCTCAGTCCCACCACACTACAGCTTTTGGATCCAAGCCTACTGCGGCTCCAGGGCTGTGACCCCTGTCCTGGTCACCGAGGCCTTACAGAATACAGGAAGTATTCCTTTAATTTGAATTGAATTTTTATTTTATACTGGAACATGCTTGATTTACACTGCTGTTTCTTTGGCTGTACAAGCCCTTAAATCCGTTATACGTGTATATCTATATATCTGTATGTATATATATATATATATATATATATATATATATATATATATATATATATATATACTATTTTCAATTCTCTCTCCATATAGCTTCTTCCACAGTGTTGGGAACATTTGACTGAGTGAGTCTTAAGTCCTGGCTGGTGTTCTCTTTTATATGTATATTTGTGTGCATATGTTAATCCCAACCTCCTTGTTTATACCTCCCCCCAAACTTCACCCTTTGGTACCCATCCTTTTGCGTCTACGTATGTGACTCGGTTTCTGTGTTGTAAAGTATAGTTTATTTACATCAAGTTTTAAATCCCACCCATATGAGAAATCCCAGGATATGTATCTTTCTCTGTCTAACTTACTATCCAGAGTGGTATCAAATCCAGGTCCTTCCATGTTGCTGTAGTGGACATTTCACCTTGTATATTTTTATGTCTGTGTAATACTCTACTGTATATATGTACCACATTTTATTTGTCAATCAATTGTTGATGGGCCGTCTGTCGGTTCCATATCTGGGTTATCACACATTGGTCTGCATGGTGCATAGGGTTGCTGGTGTAATTTGCAATGATGGTACTCTATTTATGTCTGTCTAGGAGGCCATTGGATGACCATATGGTAATTCTTGTAGTACTTGTTTAGGAAAACTCTATACTGCTATCCATAATGCCCGTTTCCAATGTGCAGCCCTGCGAATGTCTTAAACGAATTCTCATTTCTCCAAGCCCTCTCCTGCATGTATTGCCTGTAGACATTTTGATCTTGCCAATTCTGACTGCTACGGGGTGATGCCTTTCTGTAGGTTGCATTTCCCTTTCTGAAATACTTACCAATGTAGACCACCGTTCCTTTTGTGTGAGTTATTTTTTAATAACACTTTGAATAAAATGTACATCTTGATTTGGCTTGTTGAAAGTGGTCCCTGATTTGAATCATTTATCAATGACCATCCCCAGGACCTTCCTGGAGGGTAGATGTCCTTCACAGTGCCCCTGACTATTTGATTATGAAGTGCTCCTAAACACCGGTTTTTAAGTTGTTGTTAAAAGAAGCGGCCAAAGATCGGCAGGATTTTCTTCAACCAGAGTCTGGTTATCCAGGAATCCAGTAATTTGGTAAAATCGTGTCCCAGAATTCAGAGTGGACTGGTTGGTACCAAAACAAATACCCAAGACATTGTGTCCCATTACATCTTCCCCCTTAACCTCCAGCCACTTGACAGATCACAAACCCGGCAGAATCCCCTAGATGAGAGTGTTGCTGTCGGGAATGGGCTGAATCTGAGGTAGGAAGCTGGACGTGGGAAACCCAGCACCAAGATACCTGGACAATGCATGTTTTCACAGCGTTCTTGCAGCCTCATAGTCCATCATTCTTTGGTGTATTGTGCTTAAATATCTATAGCAAAGCACTCCCGGATGTGGAGACAGTGGTGTCGTTCAGAGTGGATGAGGCACTACAGATGCAAGCTTGACCGCATTGCTGGAAAATCCTCCCCAACTGCCTCAGTACCACCACAGTACAGCTTTGCAACCAAAGCCATCCGAGACTCCATGGATGTGACCCCGGCTGGGTTACCGAAGACATAGGGAATACAGGAGGTATTCCTTTAATTTAAATTGAAGTTTTATCTTATACGGGAATACACTTAATTTACACTGTTGTATTTCATTTGCTGTACAGCCACCTGAATCCATTATACATGTATATGTATCTATGCTCTTTTCTATGCTCTTTCCATTTAGGTTATTCCAGAGTGTTGGGAAGAGTGCACTTAGTTCAAATTTATTCCTGACTGCTATTCTGTTTTACATATATTAGTGTGCATACGTGAATCCCAATCTGCTAGTCAATGCCTCCACCGAAACTTCTCACTCTGGTATGCAAACTTCAGTGTCTACATCTGTGACTCACTTTCTGTGTTGTAAAGTATAGTTTATTTGTGTCAACTTTTAAACCCCACCCATAAGAGATATCCCAGGATATGTGTCTTTCTCTGTCTAACTTAGTATATTAAATGTGATCAGATCCAAGTCCTTCCATGTTGCTTTAGTGGGCATTTTTTCATACATTTTTATGTTTGTGTAATTTTCCATTGCATATATGTACCACATTGTCTCTTTTCATTCCTCTTTGGGTGGGTATTGTGGTTTCTTCATATCAGGGCTATCATACATGGCTCTGCAGGTAATGAAGGGGTGCCTTGTAATTTTCAGGGATGGTGTTCTGCACATATACTTCCATGAAAGCCATTGTCTGATCATAGGTTAGTACTTGGTGTATATATGCGAGAAACTGCATACTGTTTTCCTTATGCCAGATTCTAATGTGCACTACTACTAATGCCTTGGTGGAATTCTCATTTCTCGAAGTCCTCTCTCGTATGGATTGCCTGTAGACATTTGACCTTGCCCATTCTGTCTGCTGCAGAGTGACACCTTGCTGTAAGTTGTATTTCCCTTTCTCATACACTTAGTGATGTAGATCACTATTCCTTGTCATTTTTTTAAAGAACACTTTGAGTAAAATGTACCTCTTGAAATTGGCTTGTGGAAATTGGGCTCTGATTTGAATCCTTTTTCAATGACCATCCCCAGGACCTTTCTAGAGTGTAGATGTCCTTCACAGCACCACTGACTTTTTGATTATGAAGTTCCCCTAAGCAAAGGTTTTCAACTTGTTGTTAAAAGCAGCAACCAAAGATCAGCAAGATTTTTCTCAACCAGTGTCTGGTTATCCGGGAATCCAGTCATTCTGGAAAATCGTGTCCCAGAATTAAGAGCAGATCTGTAGGTACCAAAACAAATACCCAAGGTATTGTGTCCCATATCAATTTCCCCCTTACCCTACAAACACTTGATCAATCAGCAACCTGGCACATTCTCATAGATGAGAGTGTTGCCATTGGCAAATGTGACGACTCCGACATAGGTGGCTGGACGTGGGAACTCCAGCACCAAGATCCATTGACAATGCGTGTTTTCACAGCGCACTTGCAGCCTCATGGTCCATCATTCTTTGGGTGCATTGGCCTTAGGTAGCTATAGCAAAACACTCCTGGATGTGGAGATAGTGGTGCCATTCAGAGTGGACGAGGCATTACAGATGCAAGCTTGACCCCTTTGCTGGAAAATCCTCCCTAGCCGCCTCAGTCCCACTACAGTACAGCTTTGTGACCCAAGCCATCTGAGACTCCGGGGATGTGACCCCGGCCTGGTCACCGAAAACTTAGAGAATACAGGAAGTATTCCTTTAATTTAAATTGAAGTTTTATCTTATATGAGAACACACTTAATTTCATCTGTTGTGTTTCATTGGCTGTACAGGCACTTGAATCTGTTGTACATGTATATGTATCTATGCTCTTTTCTATGCTCTTTCCATTAAGATTATTCCAGAGTGTTGGGAACAGTTGACCTAGTTCAACTTTATTCCTGACTGTTATTCTTTTTTACATATATTAATGTGCATATATGAATCCCAATCTGCTAGTCTATACCACCACCCAAACTTCTGCCTTTGGTACGCATACTTTGGTATCTACCTCTGTGACTCAGTTTCTGTGTTGTAAAGTATAGTTTATTTTTGTCATGTTTTAAACCCCACCCATAAGAGATATCTCACGATATGTGTCTTTCTCTATCTAACGTACGATCCTGAAAGTGATCAAATCCAGGTTCTTACATGTTGCCTAAGTGGGCATTTTTTCATACTTTTTTATGGGTTTGTAATCCTCCATTCTATATATGTACCCCATTGTCTATTTACATTCCTCTGTGGGTGGGCGTTGTGATTTCTGCATATCAGGGCTCTCACACATGGCTCTGCAAGGAATGAATGTGTGCCTTAGGGATTTTTAGGCATGGTGTTCTGCACATATACTTCCATGAAAGCCATTGTCGGATCATAGGTTAGAACTCTGTGTATATATGCGGTTACCTGCATACTGTTTTCCATAAGACCAGTTTCTAATGTGCACTGCTACGAATGCCTTGGGGGAATTCTCATTTCTCTAAGTCCTCTCTTGTATGGATTGTCTGTAGACATTTGACCTTGCCCATTCTGACTGCTGCGGAGTGATACCTTGCTGTAAGTTGGCTTTCCCTTTCTGAAATACATAGTGATGTAGACCATTATTCCTTGTAAGTTTTTTTTAAAGAACACTGGGAGTAAAATGTATCTCCTGAAATTAGCTTGTTGAACAACGGCCCAGATTTGAATCCTTTTTCAACGACCTTCCCCAGGACTTTTCTGGAGGGTAGGTGCACTTTATAGCGCCTCAGGATTTTTGACTATGAAATTCCACTAACCACCACTTTTTAAATTGCTGTTACAAGAAGCGCCCACAGGGCGCAGAATTTTTTTTTAGCACTGTCCGGTTATCCGGGAATCCTGAACTTCCGAAAACTCCTATCCCGGTAATGAAATTAGAGTGGAATGTGCCAACACAAACACCCAAAGGAGTGTGTCTCATTACTTGTTCCCCCTGACACTCCAATATTCAACAGATCCCCATCCAGGCACAATCCATGAGACGAGAGTGTTGAGGTAGATAACTCGGACGATTCTGAGGAAGAAGGCTAGAGGTGAGAACCCCAGCCCCAAAACATCTGGACACCGGGTGTTTTCAAAGCGGTCTTTCAGCACAAGGATTCGTCATTCTGTGAGTTCATTGTGCTTGGCTACCTGTAGGAAGGCACTCCTACATATGGAGATAGTGGTGCCGTCCAAGGTGGAGGAGGCACTACAGCTGCACGTGGGACCGCTTTGCTGGCAAGTCCTCCCCAGCTGCCTCTGTCACACCACAGTCCAACGTTGGGGCCCAAGCCGCTCACCCTTCAACCATGTGACTCCAGGCAAAGTCAACGAGACCTGAGGGGAACAGGGGCGCATTCTTTTATTTTATTATTAATTGAATTTTTATTTTATAGTGCAACATAATTAATTAGTGTGTTGTGTTTTTGTAGTGCTCCAGACGCTTGACTCCGTTCCATATGTACATATATCTATTCTCTTTTGGATTGTGTTCCCATGAAGTTTATTCCACAGTGTTGGAAACACTTGTTTTGAGTTCAGCGTAGGTCCTGGTTGGTGTCTGTTTGATGTACATTAATGTGCATGTGTTAAACCGAGCCTCCTAGTTTATACCTCTCCTAACCTTCTCCATGTGATACAAATTTGTTTCTATGTCTGTGACTCAGTCTGTGTTTCTAAAATATAGTTTACTTGTATCAAGTTTTAAACCCAATGATAAGAGATATCCTATGAAATGTCTTTTTCTAACTTAGTATCCTGAATGAGATCCATCCAGGTACTTACACTTTTTTACATTTGCATTTTCATCCTTTTTTATGGTTGTATACTAGTCCACCATGTATATGTACCTCATCTTTTTTCAATCATCTGTTGATGAGCCATCTGTTTGGTGCCATAACCTGGTTATCATTAATAGGTCCGCAAGCAATGTAGGGGTGCCAGTTTGATTTTCAAGGATGGTGTTCTATGTGTATCTTTACCGGAGAGCCATTGGGTTTCCATAGGGTAGTTCTTGGTGTATTCACTTAGGGAACCTGAATACAATTTACCATAATGCCAGTTTCCAATATGCAGTCCTATGAATGGTTTAGTGGGATTCTCATTTTTCCAAGCCCTCTACCACATGTATTGCTTGTAGACATTTTGACCACAGGCATTCTGACTCTTGTGAGGTGATACCTTGCTGCAGGTTGCATTTCCCTGTCATAAATAGTTAGTGATGTAGATCACATTTCCTTGTGAGTGAGTTATTTTTTAAGAACAGTGGGAATAAAATGTACCTGTTGAAATTGGCTTGTTGACAGAGAGCCTTGATTTGAATTCTTTTTCAGTGACCTTCAACAGGACAACGCCGTTGACTTTTTCATAATGAAGTTTCCCTATGAACCGGTTTTTAAGTTGTTGTTTCAAAAAGCAGCCACAGGGCTTCCCTGGTGGCGCAGTGGTTGGGAGTCCGCCTGCCGATGCAGGGGACACGGGTTTGTGCCCTGGTACGGGAAGATCCCACATGCCACAGAGAGGCTAGGCCTGTGAGCCATGGCCGCTGAGCCTGCACGTCTGGAGCCTGTGCTCCACAACGGGAGAGGCCACAACAGTGAGAGGCCCGCGTACCACAAAAAAAAAAAAAAAAGCGGCCACATATTGGCAGGATTTTTTCCAAGCAGAGTCCTGTTATCGGGGTTTCCAGTGTTCAGGAAAATCATGTCCCAGAATTCAAATTACAGCTGGAGGTTCCACAATATGTGCCCAAGGAATTGTGTCCCATTACTTCTTCCTTTTTACCCTCCAACTACTCCACAGATCCCCATCCCGGGAAAATCGCCGAGATGAGAGTTTTGCCATCGGTAGTTGGGGTGACTCTGAGGAAGGTACCTGGACGTGGGAACCCCAGCACCAAGAGACCTGGACACCGGATGTTTTCCCAGTGCTCTTCTAGCCACAGGTTCAATCATTCTTTGGGTGCACTGGGCTTAGCTAGCTATAGGAAAGCACCCCTGGATGTGGAGATAATCTTGCCCTTCATAGTGGACAAGGCACTGCAGGTGCAAGCTGGAACCCTCTGCTGGCAAGTCCACTGCAGCTCCCTCACTCCCACGACTGTCCAGCTTTGGGACCCAAGCCTACTGTGGCTCCACGGATGTGACTCCAGGCCACGTCACCGAGGCCTTAGGGAATACAGGGTGTGTTCCTTTGTTTTAAATGGAATTTTTATATTATGGTGGAAACTACTTAACTTACACTGCTGTGTTGCATTGGCTGTAGAGCCACTTGAATCCATTATACATGTATATGTATCTATGCTCTTTCAGTTCTCTTTCCATTTAGCTTATTGCAGAGTGTTGGGAACAGTTGCCTGAGTTCAACGGTAAGTCCTGGCTGGTATTCTGTTTTACATATATTAGTGTACATATGTGAATCCCAATTTGCTAGTCTATTCTTCCACCCAAACTTCTCTCTTTCGTACGCATACTTTGGTGTCTACGTCTGTGACTCGCTTTCTGTGTTTGAAAGTATATTCATTTGTGTCAAGTTTTAAACCCCACCCATACGAGATATCCCAGGATATGTGCCTTTCTCTGCCTAATTTACTATTCTGAATGTGATCAAATCCAGGTCATTCCATGTTGGTAGTGGGCATTAGGTTCATATTTTTTTATGTCTGTGTAATACTCCACTCTATATATGTACCACATTTTATTTTTAAATCAACTGTTGTTGGGCCATCTGTCGGTTCCATATCTAGGTTATCACACATAAGTCTGCATGGCGCATAGGGGTGCCACTGTGATTTGCAACGATAGTGGTCTATGTATCTCTGTCTAGGAGGCCCTTGGGTGACCATATGATAGTTCTTGTTGGATTTATTCAGGGAACCTCCATACTGCTTTCCATAATGCCCGTTTCCAATGTGCAGTCCTACTAACAGCTTAACGGGATTCTCATTTCTCCAAGCCGTCTCCAGCATGTATTGCCTGTAGACACTTTGACCATGCCCATTCTGACTGCGGCGAGGTGATAGCTTTCTGTAGGTTGCATTTCCCTTTCTTAAATACTTACCGATGTAGATTACCTTTCCTTGTGTGTGAGTTATTTTTTAAGAACACTTTGAATAAAATGTACCTCTTGAAATTGGCTTGTTGAAAGTGGGCCCTGATTTGAATTGTTTTTCAATGACAATCCCCAGGACTTTTATGGAGGGTAGATGTCCATTACAGCACCATTAATTTTTGATTATGAAGTTCCCCTACCACTGGTTTTTAAGTTGTTGTTAAAAGAAGCATCCAAAGATCGGCAGGATTTTTTTCAACCAGAGTCTGGTTATCCAGGAATCCAGTCGTTCGGGAAAATCGGGTCCCAGAATTCAAATTAGAGCGGTAGGTACGAAAGCAAATACCCAAGGGATTGTTTCCTGTTACATATTCTCCCTTAGCCTCCAACCACCTGACAGATCAACAACTCGGCAGAATCCCCTAGATGAGAGTGTTGCCGTCGGCCAATGGGGCAACTCTGGCTGGATGTGGGAAACCCAGCACCAAGATCCCTGGATAATGCTTTTTTTCACAGAGCTCTTGCAGCCTAATTGTCCATCATTCTTTGGGTGCATTGGCCTTAAGTAGCTATAGCAAAGCACACCTAGATGTGGAGATAGTGGTGCCGTTCAGAGTGGATGAGGCACTACAGATGCAAGCTTGACCCCTTAGCTGGAAAATCCTCCCCAACTGCCTAAGAAGCCGTGTATGTGTGTGCTGGTATATTCTGTGCAGTGAGTAACAACTATGTGTGGGTTGGTCTGTGTGTGTTGTAAAAGTGAGCATTGAGTCACTGTGTAGTGTGTGTTTGTGCTGGTATAGGCTGTGCATTGAGTCACTTTGAGATGTTGTGTGTGTGTGTGTTGCTACAGGCTGTGCATCCAATCACAGTGAGCCGTGTGTGTGTGTGTGTGTGTGTGTGTGTGTGTGCTGGTATATGCTCTGCATTGTGTCCAAGGGAGCCGAATATCTTTGAGTGTGTGTGTCTGTGTGTCTGTAGGCTGAGATAGGCTGTGCTTGAGTCACAGTGAGCCTTGAATGTGTGTGTGTATGTGTGTGCTCTAATAGGCCGTGTGTTGAGTCACATTGAGCGTTTTTCTCTGTGTATGTGTGTGTGTGTGTGTTCTGGTATAGGCTGTGCATTGAATGCAGTGATCCATTTGTCTGAGTACTGGTAGAGAGTGCGAGTTGAGGCACCATGAGCCATATGTGTTTTTGTTGGTATAGGCTGCACATTGAGTCACAGTGAGGCGCCTGTGTGTGTGTGTTTCCTGTATCAACTGTGCTTTGAGTCACAGTGGGCCATGTGTATGCGTGTGTGTGCTGCAATAGGCTGTGCATAGAGTCACAGTGAGCCATGGTTGTGTGGGTGTTGTTATAGGCTGTACATGGGTCACAGTGAGCCATATATGTGTGTGTGTGTGCTGTTTTCAGCTGTGATTTGAGTAACATGGAGCCAAGTGGGTGTGTGTGTGTATGTGTGTTCTGGTATATACTATACAGTGAATCACATTGAGGTGTGTGTGTGTGTGTGTGTGTGTGTGCTGTATAGGCTGAGCATTGAGTCACTATGAGGTGTGTGTTTGGGCTGCTATAGGATGCACAGTGAGTCACAGTGGGCCACGTGTGATTCTGTGTGTGTGTGTGCTGGTATAGTCTGTGCAATGAGACACAGTGAGCCGTGTATATGTGTTAGTGTGTGTGTCCTGTTATATGCTGTGCATTGAGTCACATTGAGCCATGTGAGTGTGTGTGTATGTGTGTGTGTGTGCTGGTATAATCTGTGAACCGAATCAAAGTGAGCTGTGTGTATGTGTTTGCTGGTGTAGGCTGTGCATTGAGTCACAGTGAGATATGTGTCTGTGTGTGTGTGTGCTGCTATAGGTTGTGCATTGAGTCACAGAGAGGTGTGTGTGTGTGTTTGCCTGTATAAGCTGTGCATTGATTCACAGAGAGCTGTGTGTGCGTGTATGTGTGTGCGCCAGTATGGGCTGTGCATTGAGTCACAACACACCATGTTTGTTTGTGTGGGTGCTGTTATAGGCTGGGCATTGTGTCACAGTGAGCTGTGTGTGTCCGTGTTAGTATAGGATGTGCATTGAGTCACAGTGAGCTGTGCAACTCTGATTTTTTTGTGTGTGTTTTGGTGTGCTGGTGTACCTGTGCATTTAGTTACATTGATCCATGTCTGTGAGGGTGTGTTTGCCGATATAGACTGAGCATTGATTCAGAGAGACGTGTTTGTGTGTGAGTTTGCCAGCATAACCTGTCCATTGAGTCACAGAGAGCCATGAGAATATGATTGTGTGTGTGTGCTGGTATAGGCTGTACATGTGTCAGAGTGAGCAGTGCAAGTGTGATTTTGTGTGTGTGTGTTTTGTTGTGCTGGTATATGCTGTGTATTGAGTTACATTGATCTGTGTGTGTGAGTGTTTGTTTTCTGGCATAGGCTGAACATTGACTCAGAGTGAGGAGTACGTGAGTGAGCCAGTATACGCTGTGCAATGAGTCACGGGGAGCCATGTGAATATGTGTGTGTGTGTGCTGCTATAGGCTGTGTCTTGAGTCCCATTGAGTTGTGTATGTGTGTGTGTGCTGGTGTTGTTGTGCACTCAGTTACAATGAGCCATGTGTGTGTTTGTGTGTGTACTGGTAAACGAATTGCATTGAGTCACAATGAGTCATGTCTGTATGTGAATTTGCTGTTATAGGCAAGGCATTGAATCACAGTGAGCCATGGGTGTGTATGTGTGTGCTGGTATATGCTGAGCATTGACTAACAGTGAGGTGTGTGTCTGTGCGTGTGCTGGTATAGGTTTTGCAATGAGTCACAGTGAGTGGTGTATATGTGTGTGTGCTTGTATAGGTTTTGCCTTGAGTCACAGTGAGATATGTGTACGTCTGTGTGTGTGCTGGTAAGGGTTGTGCTTGAGTCAGAGTGAGCAGTGTGTCTGCTGGTATACGCTGTGCACTAAATCACACTGAAGGCTGTGTGTGGGTGTGTTTTATAGCCTGAGCATTGACTCACAGTGAGGTGTGTGTGTTTATGTGTGTGTTGGTATAGACTGTATTTTGAGTCACAGGAAGCCATGTATGTATGTGTGTGCTGGTATATGCTGTGCACCGAGTAACAATGAATTGTGTGTGTGTCTGTGTGTGCTGTATACAATGAGCATTGAATCACTCTGAGGTGTATGTTTGCACTGGTATAGGCTGTGCATTGAGGCACCATGAGCCGTTGTGTGTGTGTGTTTGTCTTTCAATAGGCTCTGCTTTAAATCACAGTGAGCCATATGTGTATGTGTGTGTTTGTGTGCTGATATAGGGTGTACTTTGATCACAACTGTTTTTGTGTGTGTGTGTGGTGGTATACGCTGTGCATTCAGTCCCACTGAGCCGAGTGTGTTTTTGGTTTGTGAGTGTGAGTCTGTTTGCTGGTGTAGGCTGCGCATTGAGTCACACTGAGCCATGCATGTGTGTGTGTGCTCTTATAGGCTGTGCTTTGTCACAATGAACGTTTTAGTGTGTATGTGTGTGTGTTGTGTGTTCTGGTATAAGCTGTGCTTTGAAACACAGTGAGCTGATTTGCGCCTGAGTGCTGGTAGAGGGTGTGAGTTGAGGCACAGTGAGCCATATGTGTTTGTGTTGGTACAGGCTGCACATTGAGTCTCAGTGTGTTGTCCCTGTGTGTGTGATCCTGAATAGGTTGTGTATTGAGCCACAGTGAGCCATGTGTATACACGTGTTTGTGTGAAAGGCAGGGCTTTGAGCGCAAGTGAGCCATGGGTGTGTGTGTGTGAGTGCTGGAATATTCTGGGCGTTCAGTCGCTGTGAGCTATGTATGAGGGTGTATGATGGTATAAGCTGTTCATAGAGTCAGAGTTCGCTGTTTGTGTGTGTGTGCTGGAATAATCTGTACACTAAATCACACTGAGGGATGGATGTGAGTGTCTGTTTGCCGTATAGCCTGAGCATTGATTCACAGCGTGGTATGTGTGTTGTGTGTTGGTATAGTCTGTGCAGTGAGTCACACAAAGCCATTTATGTGTGTGCTGGTATGTGCTGTGCAGTGAGTAACAACTAGGTGTGTGTGTGTGTGTGTGTGTGTTGTAAAACGTAAGCATTGAGTCACTGTGTAGTGTGTGTTTGTGATGTATAGGCTGTGAATTCAGTCACATTGAGCTGTGTGTATCTTTGTGTGTGTTGCTACAGGCTGTGCATTCAATCACAGTGAGCCATGTGTGTGTGTGTGTGTGTGTGTGTGTGCAGGTATATGCTGTGCATTGTGTCCAAGGGAGACGAATATGTTTGGGTGTGTCTGTGTGTGTCTGTAGGCTGATATAGGCTGTGCTTGAGTCACAGTGAGCCTTAAATATGTGTGTGCATGTGTGTGCTCTAATAAGCCGTGTGTTGAACCACAGTGAGCTTTTCTGTGTGTGTGTGTGTGTGTGTGTGTGTGTTCTGGTATAGGCTGTGCATTGAAATGCAGTGAACCGTTTGCCTGAGTACTGGTAGAGGGTGCGAGTTGAGGCACCGTGAGCCATATGTGGTTTTGTTGGTATAGGCTGCACATTGAGTCTCAGTGAGGCAGCTGTGTGTGTGTGTTTTTGTATCAGCTATGCATTGAGTCACAGTGAGCCATGTGTATGCGTGTGTGTGTGCTGTAATAGGCAGTGAATTGAGTCACAGTGAGCCATGGTTGTGTGTTTGTTTGTGCTGAAATAGACTGTGCATTGAGTCACAGTGATATCTGTGTGTGTGTGACTGAGTGTGTGTGTGTGTGTGCCGGTATAGGCTGTTCATAGTGTTCCAGTGAGCTGTGTGGGTTATGTGCTGGTACAGGCAGTGCACTGAGCCACACTATTGGAGTGTGAATGTGTGCTGTATAGATTGAGCATTTACTCAAAGTGAGGGGTGTGTGTGTGTGTGTGTGTGCATGTATAGGCTGTGCAGTAACTCACAGTAAGCCGTGCCTGTGTGTGTGTTGTTATAGGCCGTACATGGGTCACAGTGAGCAGTATATGTGTGTGTGTGTGTGTGCTGTTTTCGGCTGTGATTTGAGTCACAGGGAGCCAAGTGTGTGTGTGTGTGCTGGTATATACTATACAGTGAATCACATTGAGGTGTGTGTGTGTGTGTGTGTGTGCTGTATAGGCTGAGCATTGTGTCACTGTGAGTTGTGAGTTTGGGCTGCTATAGGCTGCAGAGTGAGTGACAGTGAGCCACGTGTATTTCTATGTGTGTGTGTGCTGGTATAGTCTGTGCAATGAGACACAGTGAGCCGTGTATATGTGTTAGAGTGTGTGTCTTTTATAGGCTGTGCATTGAGTCACATTGAGCCGTGTGTGTGTGTGTGTGTGTGCAGTATAGGCTGTATACTGAGTTACTTTGAGGTCTGTGTGTGTGCTCTATAGGTTGATCGTTGAGTCACAGCGAGGTGTGAGTTTGTGTTGCTATACCGTGATCATTGAGTCACAATGAACCATGTGTGTATGTGTGTGTGTGTGTGTGTGCTGGTACACACTGTGTATTAAATCACAGTGAGAGTTTTGTGAGTGCTGGTATAGGTTATGTAGTGAGTCACACTAAGCTGTGTGTGTGTGTGTGTTTGTGTGTATGCTGGTATAGGCTGTGAACCGAGTCAAAGTGAGCTCTATGTGTTTGCTGGTATATGCTGAGCTTTGACTCACAGTGAGGTGTGTGTCTGTGCGTGTGCTGATATAGGTTTCGCAATGAGTCACAGTGAGTGGTGTATATGTGTGTGTGCTTGTATAGGTTTTGCCTTGATTCACAGTGAGATGTGTGTATGTTTGTGTGTGTGCTGGTAAGGGTTGTGTATTGAGTCAGAGTGAGCAGAGTGTGTGCTGGTATAAGCTGTGCACTAAATCACATTGAGGGGTGTGTGTGTGTGTTTTATAGCCTGAGCATTGACTCACAGTGTGGTGTGTGTGTTTATGTGTGTGTTGGTATAGACTGTATTTTGAGTCACAGGAAGCCATGTATGTATGTGTGTGCTGGTATATGCTGTGCACGGAGTAACAATGAGGTGTGTGTGTGTCTGTGTGTGCTGTATACAATGAGCATTGAATCACTCTGAGGTGTATGTTTGCACTGGTATAGGCTGTGCATTGAAGCACCATGAGTCATTGTGTGTGTTTGTTTGTCTTTCAAAAGGCTCTTTTTTAAATCACAGTGAGCCATTTATGTGTGTGTGTGTGTGTTTGTGTGCTGATAAAGGGTGTGCTTTGATCACAGCTGTTTTTTTGTGTGTGTGCACTGGTATATGCTGTGATTTCAGTCCCACCGAGCCGGGTGTAATTTTTGTTTGTGAGTGTGAGTCTGTATGCGCTTATAGGCTGTGCATTGTGTCACACTGTGCCATGCATGTGTGTGTGTGCTCTTATAGGCTGTGCTTTGTCACAGTGAACATTTTAGTGTGTACGTGCCGTGTGTTCTGGTATAAGCTGTGCTTTAAAACACAGTGAACTGATTTGCGCCTCAGTGCTGGTAGAGGGTGTGAGTTGCGGCACAGTGAGCCATATGTGTTTGTGTTGGTACAGGCTGCACTTTGAGTCTTAGTGAGCTGTCCCTGTGTGTGTGATGCCTGAATAGGCTGTGTATTGAGCCACAGAAGCCATGTGTATGCATGTGTTTGTGTAATAGGCAGTGCATTGAATGCCAGTGAGCCGTGTGTGTGTGTGAGTGCTGGAAGTGTCTGTGCGTTGAGTCGCTGCGAGCTATGTATGTGGGTGTATGATGGTATAGGCTGTGCATAGGGTCACAGTTAGCTGTTTGTGTGTGTGTGCTGGTATAATCTGTACACTAAATCACACTGAGGGATGTGAGTGTCTGTTTGCTCTATAGCCTGAGCATTGACTCACAAGGTGGTGTGTGTGTGTGTGTTGGTAGAGACTGTGCAGTGAGTCACATGAAGCCGCCGTGTATGTGTGTGCTGGTATATGCTGTGCAGTGAGTAACAACTACGTGTGGGTGAGTCTGCGTGTGTTGTAAAAGGTGAGCATTGAGTCACTGTGTAGTGTGTGTTTGTGCTGGTATAGGCTGTGCATTCACTTACTTTGAGCTGTGTGTGTCTTTGTGTGTGTGTTGCTACAGACTGTGCATTCAATCACAGGGAGCCATGTGTGTGTGTGTGTGCTGGTATATGCTATGCATTGTGTCCAAGGGAGACTAATATGTTTGTGTGTGTGTGTGTGTGTGTGTCTGTAGGCTGATATAGGCTGTGCTTGAGTCACAGTGAGCCTTTAATGTTGTGTGTATGTATGTGCTCTAATAGGCCGTGTGTTTAATCACAGTGAGAGTTTCTGTGTGTGTGTGTGTGTGTGTGTGTGTGTTCTGGTATAGGCTGTTCATTGAAATGCAGTGAAACGTTTGTCTGAGTAGTGGTAGAGTGTTCGAGCTGAGGCACCATGAGCTATATGTGTTTTTGTTGGTATAGGCTGCACATTGAGTCACAGTTAGGGGCCTGTGTGTGTGTGTGTTTTTGTATCAGCTGTGCATTGAGTCACAGTGAGCCATGTGTATGCGTGTGTGTGCTGTAATAGGCAGTGAATTGAGGCACAGTGAGCCATGGTTGTGTGTTTGTTTGTGCTGAAATAGGCTGTGCATTGAGTCACAGTGAGATGTGTGTGTGTGTGTCTGAGTGTGTGTGTGTGTGTGCCGGTATAGGCTGTTCATAGTGTTCCAGTGAGCTGTTTGGGTTATGTGCTGGTATAGGTAGTACAGTGAGTGACACTAGTGGTGTGTGAGTGGGTGCTGTATAGCTTGAGCATTGACTCAAAGTGAGGTGTGTGTGTGTGTGTGTGTGTGTGTGCATGTATAGGCAGTGTAGTAAATCACAGTAAGTTATGCCTGTGTGTGCATTGTTATAGGCTGTACATGGGTCACAGTGAGCAGTATATGTGTGTGTGTGTGCTGTTTTCGGCTGTGATTTGAGTCACAGGGAGCCAAGTGTGTGTGTGTGTGTGTGCTGGTATATACTATACAGTGAATCACATTGAGGTGTGTGTGTGTATGTGTG
This sequence comes from Stenella coeruleoalba, assembly GCF_951394435.1. Lineage (NCBI taxonomy): Eukaryota > Metazoa > Chordata > Mammalia > Artiodactyla > Delphinidae > Stenella > Stenella coeruleoalba. The sequence continues at coordinate 3,906,961 of NC_137168.1, forward strand.
TGTGTGTGTGCTGTATAGGGTGAGCATTGAGTCACTGTGAGGTGTGTGTTTGGGCTGCTATAGGCTGCACAGTGAGTCACAGTGAGCCACGTGTGTTTCTGTGTGTATGTGTGCTAGTATATTCGGTGCAATGAGACAGAGTGAGCCGTGTATATGTGTTAGTGTGTGTGTCCTGTTATAGCCTGTGCATTGAGTCACAGTGAACCATGTGAATGTGTGTGTGTGTGTGCTGTATAAGTTGTGAACTGAGTTTCATTGAAGGCTCTGTGTGTGTGCTCTATAGCTTGAGCATTGAGTCACAGTGAGGTGTGTGTTTGTGCTGCTATACCATGATCATTGAGTCAAAATGAGCCATGTGTGTATGTGCGTGTGTGTGTGTGTGCTGGTATACACTGTGCATTAAATCACAGTGACAGTTTTTTGTGTGCTGATATACATTGTGTAGTGAGTCACACTAAGCCATCTGTGTGTGTGTGTGTGTGTGTGTGTATGCTGGTATAGGCTGTGAACCGAGTCAAAGTGAGCACTATGTGTTTGCTGGTGTAGGCTGTGCATTGAGTTAGAGTGAGATATGTGGTGTGTGTGTGTGTGCTGGTATAGGTGGCGCAATGAGTCACAGTGAGTGGTGTATGTGTGTGTCTGCTTGTATACGTTTTGCCTTGATTCACAGTGAGATGTGTGTATGTTTGTGTGTGTGCTGGTAAGTGTTGTGCATTGAGTCAGAGTGAGCAGTGTGTGTGCTAGTATAAGCTGTGCACTAAATCACACTGAGGGCTGTGTGTGTGTGTGTGTTATATAGCCTGAGCATTGACTCACAGTGAGGTGTGTGTGTTTATGTGGGTGTTGTTATAGACTGTATTTTGAGTCACAGGAAGCCATGTATATATGTGTGTGCTGGTATATGCTGTGCACTGAGTAACAATGAGGTGTGTTTGTGTCTATGTGTGCTGTATACACTGAATATTGAATCACACTCAGGTGTATGTTTGCACTGGTATAGGCTGTGCATTGAGGCAAAATGAACCGTTGTGTGTGTGTGTTTTTGTCTTTCAATAGACTCTGTTTAAATCACAGTTATCCATTTATGTGTGTGTGTGTGTGTGTGTGTGTTTGTGTGCTGATACAGGATGTGTTTTGATCACATCTGTTTTTGTGTGTGTGTGTGCTGGTATACACTGTGCATTGAGTCACACTGAGCCATGCATGTGTGTGTTTGCTCTTATAGGCTGTGCTTTGTCACAGTGAACGTTTTAGTGTGTATGTGTGTGTGTCGTGTGTTCTGGTATAAGCGGTGCATTGAAACACAGTGAGCTGTGTTTGCACCTGAATGCTGGTAGAGGGTGTGAGTTGAGGCACAGTGAGCCATATGTGTTTGTGTTGTTACAGGCTGCACATTGAGTCTCAGTGAGTTGTCCCTGTGTGTGTGTTGCCTGAATAGGCTGTGTATTGGGCCACAGTGAGCCATGTGTATGCATGTGTTTGTGTAATACGCAATGCATTGAAAGCCACTGAGCCATGGGTTTGTGTGTGTGAGTACTGGAATAGTCTGTGCGTGGAGTCACAGTGAGCTATGTATGTGGTTGTATGATGGTATAGGCTGTGCATAGAGTCACAGTTAGCTGTTTGTGTGTGTGTGCTGGTATAATCTGTACACTAAATAATACTGAGGGATGTGAGTGTCTGTTTGCTGTATAGCCTGAGCATTGACTCACAGGTTGGTGTGTGTGTGTGTGTGTGTGTTGTTAGAGACTCTGTAGTGAGTCACACGAAGCCGTGTGTGTGTGTGCTGTTATAAGCTGTGCAGTGAGTAACAACTAGGTGTGGGTGGGACTGTGTGTGTTGTAAATGTTAAGCATTGAGTCTCTGTGTTGTGTGTGTTTGTGCTGGTATATGCTGTGCATTGAGTCACTTTGACCTGTGTGTGTCTTTGTGTGTGTGTTTCTACAGGCTGTGCATTCAATCACAGTTAGCCATGTGTGTGTGTGTGTGTGCTGGTATATGCTATGCATTGTGTCCAAGGGAGACAAATATGTTTATGTGTATGTGTCTGTACAGATATAGGCTGTGCTTGAGTCACAGTGAGCCTTGAATGTGTGTGTGTATGAGTGTGCTCTAATAGGCCGTGTGTTGAATCACAGTGAGCGTTTCTCTCTCTCTCTCTGTGTGTGTGTGTGTGTGTGTTCTGTATAGGCTGTGCATTGAAATGCAGTGAACCGTTTTTCTGAGTACTGGTAGAGGGTGCGAGTTGAGGCACCATGAGCCATATGTGTTTTTGTTAGTATAGGCTGCACATTGAGTCACAGTGAGCCGCCTTTGTGTGTGTCTGTTTCCTGTATCAGCTGTGCATTGAGTCACAGTGAGCCATGTGTATGCGTGTGTGTGCTGTAATAGGCAGTGATTTGAGCCACGGTTGTGTGTGTGTTTGTGCTGCAATAGGCTGTGCATTGAGTCACAGTGAGATCTGTGTGTGTGTGTCTGAGTGTGTGTGTGGGGTGTGTGTGTGTGCTGGTATAGGCTGTTCATAGAGTTCCAGTGCGTTGTGTGGGTTATGTGCTGGTATAGACAGTGCACTGAGCCACACTAGTGGTGTGTGTGTGTCTGCTGTATAGCTTGAGCATTGACTCAAATTGAGGGTGTGTGTGTGTGTGTGTGTGTGTGTGTGTGTGTGCATGCATAGGCGCTGTAGTAAGTCACAGTAAGCCTGTGCCTGTGTGTGTGTTGTTATAGGTTATATATGGGTCACAGTGAGCAGTATATGTGTGTGTGTGTGCTGTTTTCGGCTGTGATTTGAATCACAGGGAGCCAAGTGTGTGTGTGTGTGTGTGCTGGTATATACTATTCAGTGAATCACATTGAGGTGTGTGTGTCTGTGTGTGTGTGTGCTGTATAGGGTGAGCATTGAGTCACTGTGAGGTGTGTGTTTGGACTGCTATAGTCTGCACAGTGAGTCACAGTGAGCCATGTGTGTTTCTGTGTGTGTGTGTGCTGGTATAGTCTGTGAATGAGACACAGTGAGCTGTGTATATGTGTTAGTGTGTGTGTCATGTTATACGCTGTGCATTGAGTCACAGTGAGCTGTGTGAGTGTGTGTGTGTGCAGTATAGGTTGTGTACTGAGTTACATGGTGTTCCCTGTGTGTGTGCTCTATAGGTTGAGCATTGAGTCACAGCGAGTTGTGTGTTTGTACAGCTATACCATGATCATTGAGTCACAATGAGCCGTGTGTGTATGTGTGTGTGTGTGTGCTGGTACACACTGTGCATTAACTCACAGTGAGAGTTTTGTGAGTGCTGGTATAGCTTGTGTAGTGAGTTACACTAAGGCATGTGTGTGTGTGTGTGTATGCTGGTATAGGCTGTGAACCGAGTCAAAGTGAGCTGTGTGTATGTGTTTGCTGGTGTAGGCTGTGCATTGATTTAGAGTGAGATATGTGTCTGTGTGTGTGTGTGCTGCTATAGGTAGTGCATTGAGTCACAGAGAGGGTTGTGTGTGTCTGTGTGTGTGCCGGTATAAGCTGTGAATTGATTCACAGAGAGCTGTGTGTGTGTGTATGTGTGCGTGCTGGTATGGGCTGTGCATTGAGTCACAAAATGCCATGTTTGTTTGTGTTGGTGCTGTTATAGGCTGGGCATTCTGTCACAGTGAGCTGTATGTGTCTGTGTTAGTATAGGATGTGCATTGAGTCACAGTGAGCTGTGCAAATCTGTTTTTTGTGTGTGTGTTTTTGTGTGCTGGTATAGGCTGTGCATTTAGTTACATTGATCTGTGTGTGTGAGGGTGTGTTTGCTGATATAGGCTGAGCATTGATTCAGAGTGAGATGTTTGTGTGTGAGTGTGCCAGTATACACTGTCCATTGAGTCACAGAGAGCCATGAGAATATGAGTGTGTGTGTGTGCTGCTATAGGCTGTACATTGTGTCAGAGTGAGCAGTGCAAGTGTGATTTTGTGTGTGTGTGTTTTGTTGTGCTGCTATATGCTGTGTATTGAGTTACATTGATCTGGTGTGTGAGTGTTTGTTTTCTAGCATAGGCTGAACATTGACTCAGAGTGAGAATATGTGAGTGTGTCAGTATACGCTGTGCGTTGAGTCACAGGGAGCCATGTGAATATGTGTGTGTGTGTGCTGCTATAGGCTTTGTCTTGAGTCCCATTGAGTTGTGTATGTGTGTGTGAGCTGGTGTATGTTTTGCACTGAGTTACAATGAGCCATGTGCATGTTTGTGTGTGTACTGGTAAGGGTGGTGCATTGAGTCAGAGTGAGCAGTGTGTGTGCTGGTATAAGCTGTGCACTAAATCACACTGAGGGGTGTGTGTGTGTGTGTGTGTATTATAACCTGAGGATTGACTCACAGTGAGGTGTGTGTGTTTATGTGTGTGTTGTTATGGACTGTATTTTGAGTCACAGGAAGCCATGTATGTATGTGTGTGCTGCTATATGCTGTGCACTGAGGAACAATGAAGTGTTTGTGTGCCTGTGTGTGCTGTATACACTGAGCATTGAATCACTCTGAGGTGTATGTTTGCACTGGTATAGGCTGTGCAATGAGGCACCATGAACCGTTGTGTGTGTGTTTGTTTGTCTTTCAGTAGGCGCTGCTTTAAATCACAGTGAACCATTTATATGTTTGTGTGTGTGTTTGTGTGCTGATATAGGGTGTGCTTTGATCACAGCTGTTTGTGTGTGTGTGTGTGCAGGTATATCATGTGCATTCTGTCCCACTGAGCCGAGTGTGTTTTTTGTTTGTGAGTGTGCGTCTGTATGCGGGTATTGGCTGTGCATGGAGTCACACAGAGCCCTGAATGTGTGTGTGTGCTCTTATAGGCTGTGCTTTGTCACAGTGTACGTTTTAGTGTGTACGTGTCATGTGTTCTGTTATAAGCTGTGCTTTGAAACACAGTGAGCTGATTTGCCCCTCAGTGCTGGTCGAGGGTGTGAGTTGTGGCACAGTGAGCCATATGTGTTTGTGTTGGTACAGGCTGCACATTGAGTCTCAGTGAGCTGTCCCTGTGTTCATGTTGCCTGAATAGTATGTGTATTGAACCACAGTGAGCCATGTGTATGCATGTGTTTGTGTAATAGGGTGTGCATTGAATGCCAGTGAGCCATGGGTGTGTGTGTGTGAGTGCTGGAATAGTCTTTGCGTTGAGTAGCAGTGAGCTATGTATGTGGGTGTGTGTTGGTATAGGCTGTGCATAGAGTCACAGTTAGCTGTTTGTGTGTGTGTGCTGGTATAATCTGTACACTAAATCACACTGAGGGATGTGAGTATCTGTTTGCTCTATAGCCTGAGCATTGACTCACAGGGTGGTATGTGCGTGTGTGTTGGTAGAGACTGTGCAGTGAGTCACATGAAGCCATGTATGTGTGTGCTGCTATATGCTGTGCAGTGAGTAACAACTAGGTGTGGGTGGGTCTGTGTGTGTTGTAAAAGGTGAGCATTGAGTCACTGTGTAGTGTGTGTTTGTGCTAGTATAGGCTGTGCATTGAGTCAATTTGACCTGTGTGTGTCTTTGTGTGTGTGTTGCTACAGGTTGTGCATTCAATCACAGAGAGACATATCTGTGTGTGTGTGCTGGTATATGCTATGCATTGTGTCCAAGGGAGACGAATATGTTTGTGTGTGTGTGTGTGTGTGTGTGTCTGTTGGCTGATATAGGCTGTGCTTGAGTCACAGTGAGCCTTGAATGTGTGTGTGTACTCTAAAAGGCTGTGTGTTGAATCACAGTGAGCGTTTCCCTGTGTGTGTGTGTGTGTGTGTGTGTGTGTGTTCTGGTATAGGCTGTGCATTGAAATGCAGTTAACCATTTGTCTGAGTAGTGGTAGAGGTTGCGAGTTGAGGCACCATGAGCCATATGTGTTTTTGTTGGTATAGGCTACACATTGAGTCACAGTGAGGCGCCTGTGTGTGTGTGTTTCCTGTATCAGCTGTGCATTGTGTCACAGTGAGCCATGTGTATGCTTGTGTGTGCTGTAATAGGCAGTGAATTGAGTCACAGTGAACCATGGTTGTGTGTGTGTTTGTGCTGCCATAGGCTGTGCATTGAGTCACAGTGATCTGTGTGTGTGTGTATGAGTGTGTGTGTGTGTGTGCCAGTATAGGCTGTTCATAGAGTTCCAGTGAGCTGTGTGTTGTGTGGTTGTATAGGCAGTGCAGTGAGCCATACTAGTAGTGTGTGAATGTGAGCTGTATAGCTTGAGCTTTGACTCAAATTGAGGTGTGTGTGTGTGTGTGTGTGTGTGTGTGCATGTATAGGCTGTGCAGTAAGTCACAGTAAGCCGTGCCTGTGTGTGTGTTGTTACAGGCTGTACATGGGTCACAGTGAGCAGTATATGTGTGTGTGCTGTTTTTGGCTGTGATTTGAATCACAGGGAGCCAAGTGTGTGTGTGTGTGTGTGTGTGTGTGTGCTGGTATATACTACACAGTGAATCACATTGAGGTGTGTGTGTGTGTGTGTGTGTGTGTGTGTGCTGTATAGGCTGAGCATTGAGTCACTGTGAGGTGTGTGTTTGGGCTGCTATAGGCTGCTGAGTGAGTCACAGTGAGCGACGTGTGTTTCTGTGTGTGTGTGTGCTCGTATTGTCTGTGCAATGAGATAGAGTGACCCGTGTATATGTGTTAGTTTGTGTGTCCGGTTATAGACTGTGCATTGAGTCACTGTGAGCCATGTGCATGTGTGTGTGTGTGTGCAGTATAGGTTGTGTACTGAGTTACATTGAGGTCTGTGTGTGTGTGCTCTATAGGATGAACATTGAGTCTCACCGAGGTGTGTGTTTGTGTTGCTATACCATGATCATTGAGTCACAATGTGCCCTGTGTGTATGTGTGTGTGTGTTTGTGCTGGTACACACTGTGCATTAAATCACAGTGAGAGTTTCGTGAGTGCTGGTATAGGTTGTGTAGTGAGTCACAATAAGCCGTGTGTGTTTGTGTGTGTATGCTGGTATAGGCTGTGAACCGAGTCAAAGTGAGCTCTATGTGTTTGCTGGTGTAGGCTGTGCATTGAGTCAGAGTGAGATATGTGTCTGTGTTGTGTGTGCTGCTATAGGTTGTGCATTGAGTCACAGAGAGGTGTGTGTGTGTCTGTGTGTGTGCTGGTATAAGCTGTGCATTGATTCACAGAGAGCTGTGTGTGTGTGTATGTGTGCATGCTGGTATGGGCTGTGCATTGATTCACAACACGCCATGTTTGTTTGTGTGGGTGCTGTTATAGGCTGGGCATTGTGTCACAGTGAGCTGTGTGTGTCCGTGTCAGTATAGGATGTGCATTGAATCACTGTGAGCTGTGCAACCCTGTTTTTTGTGTGTGTGTTTTGGTGTGCTGGTATAGGCTGTGCATTTAGTTACATTGATCTGTGTGTTTGAGGGTGTGTTTGCTGATATAGGCTGAGCATTGATTCAGAGTTAGGTGTTTGTGTGCCAGTGTACAATGTCCACTGAGTCACAGAGAGGCTTATGAATATGAGTGTGTGTGTGTGTGTGTGTGCTGTTGTAGGCTGTACATTGTGTCAGAGTGAGCAGTGCAAGTGTGTTTTAGTGTGTGTGTGTTTTGTTGTGCTGCTATATGCTGTGTATTGAGTTACATTGATCTGTGTGTGTGAGTGTTTGTTTTCTGGCATAGGCTGAACATTGACTCAGAGTGAGGAGTACGTGAGTGTGCCAATATACGCTGTGCAATGAGTCACGGGGAACCAGGTGTATATGTGTGTGTGTGTGATGCAATAGGCTGTGTCTTCAGTCCCATTGAGTTGTGTATGTATGTGTGTGCTGGTGTATGTTGTGCACTGAGTTACAATGAGCCATGTGTGTGTACTGGTAAACGATGTGCATTGAGTCACTATGAGTCGTGTCTGTATGTGAGTTTGCTGTTATAGGCAAGGCATTGAATCACAGTGAGCCGTGGGTGTGTATGTGTGTGCTGGTATACGCTGGGCACTGACTCACAGTGAGGTGTTTGTCTGTGCGGTGGTGTTATAGGTTTCACAATGAGTCACAGTGAGTGGTGTATGTGTGTGTGTGCTCTTATACGCTGCGCTTTGTTTTAATGTGTATTTGTGTGTGTCGTGTGTTCTGGTATAAGCTGTGCTTTGAAACACAGTGAGCTGATTTGCACCTGAGTGCTGGTAGAGGGTGTGAGTTGAGGCACAGTGATCCATATGTGTTTGTGTTGGTATAGGCTGCACATTGAGTCTCAGTGTGTTGTCCCTGTGTTTGTGTTGCCTGAATAGGCTGTGTATTGAGCCACCATGAGCCATTGTATGCATGTGTTTGTGTAATAGGCAGTGCTTTGAGTGCCAGTGAGCCATGTGGGTGTGTGTGTGAGTGCTGGAATATTCTGTGCATTGAGTCGTTGTGAGCTATGTATGTGGGTATATGATGGTATAGGCTGTGCATAGAGTCACAGTTTGTTGTTTGTGTGTGTGTGCTGGTATAATCTGTACACTAAATCACACTGAGGGATGTGAGTGTCTGTTTTCTCTATAGCCTGAGCATTGACTCACAAGGTGGGGTGTGTGTGTGTGTGTGTTGGTATAGACTGTGCAGTGAGTCACACGAAGCCATGTATGTGTGTCCCGGTATATGCTGTGCAATGAGTAACAACTAGGTGTGTGTGTGTGTTTGTGTGTTGTAAAATGTAAGCATTGAGTCACTGTGTAGTGTGAGTTTGTGCTGGTATAGGCTGTGCATTCAATCACATTGAGCTGTAGTGTGTTTTTGTGCTGGTATAGGCTGTGCATTCAGTCACTTTTTGTGCCATTGTGCGTGTGTTGCTACAGGCTGTGCATTCAATCACAGGGAGCCATGTGTGTGTGTGTGTGTGTGTGCTGGTATATGCTATGCATTGTGTCCAAGGGAGACTAATATGTTTGTGTGTGTGTTTGTGTGTGTGTCTGTAGGCTGATATAGGCTGTGCTTGAGTCCCAGTGAGCCTTTAATATGTGTTTGTATGTGTGTGCTCTAATAGGCTGTGTGTTGAATCACAGTGAGTGTTTCTGTGTGTGTGTCTGTGTGTGTGTGTGTGTTCTGGTATAGGCTGTTCATTGAAATGCAGTAAACCGTTTGTGTGAGTACTGGTAGATGGTGCGAGTTGAAGCACCGTGAGCCATATGTGTTTTTGTTGGTATAGGCTGCACATTGAGTCACAGTTAGGGGCCTGTGTGTGTGTGTGTTTTTGTATCAGCTGTGCATTGAGTCACAGTGAGCCATGTGTATGCGTGTGTGTGCTGTAATAGGCAGTGAATTGAGTCACAGTGAGCCATGGTTGTGTGTTTTTTGTGCTGAAATAGGCTGTGCATTGAGTCACAGTGAGATGTGTGTGTGTGTGTCTGAGTGTGTGTGTGTGTGTGTGCCGGTATAGGCTGTTCATAGTGTTCCAGTGAGCTGTTTGGGTTATGTGCTGGTATAGGTAGTACAATGAGTGACACTAGTGGTGTGTGAGTGGGTGCTGTATAGCTTGAGCATTGACTCAAAGTGAGGTGTGTGTGTGTGTGTGCATGTATAGGCAGTGTAGTAAATCACAGTAAGTTATGCCTGTGTGTGCATTGTTATAGGCTGTACATGGGTCACAGTGAGCAGTATATGTGTGTGTGTGTGCTGTTTTCGGCTGTGATTTGAGTCACAGGGAGCCAAGTGTGTGTGTGTGTGTGTGCTGGTATATACTATACAGTGAATCACATTGAGGTGTGTGTGTGTATGTGTGTGTGTGTGTGCTGTATAGGGTGAGCATTGAGTCACTGTGAGGTGTGTGTTTGGGCTGCTATAGGCTGCACAGTGAGTCACAGTGAGCCACGTGTGTTTCTGTGTGTATGTGTACTAGTATATTCGGTGCAATGAGACAGAGTGAGCCGTGTATATGTGTTAGTGTGTGTGTCCTGTTATAGCCTGTGCATTGAGTCACAGTGAACCATGTGAATGTGTGTGTGTGTGTGCTGTATAAGTTGTGAACTGAGTTTCATTGAAGGCTCTGTGTGTGTGCTCTATAGCTTGAGCATTGAGTCACAGTGAGGTGTGTGTTTGTGCTGCTATACCATGATCATTGAGTCAAAATGAGCCATGTGTGTATGTGCGTGTGTGTGTGTGTGCTGGTATACACTGTGCATTAAATCACAGTGACAGTTTTTTGTGTGCTGATATACATTGTGTAGTGAGTCACACTAAGCCATCTGTGTGTGTGTGTGTGTGTGTGTGTATGCTGGTATAGGCTGTGAACCGAGTCAAAGTGAGCACTATGTGTTTGCTGGTGTAGGCTGTGCATTGAGTTAGAGTGAGATATGTGGTGTGTGTGTGTGTGCTGGTATAGGTGGCGCAATGAGTCACAGTGAGTGGTGTATGTGTGTGTCTGCTTGTATACGTTTTGCCTTGATTCACAGTGAGATGTGTGTATGTTTGTGTGTGTGCTGGTAAGTGTTGTGCATTGAGTCAGAGTGAGCAGTGTGTGTGCTAGTATAAGCTGTGCACTAAATCACACTGAGGGCTGTGTGTGTGTGTGTGTTATATAGCCTGAGCATTGACTCACAGTGAGGTGTGTGTGTTTATGTGGGTGTTGTTATAGACTGTATTTTGAGTCACAGGAAGCCATGTATATATGTGTGTGCTGGTATATGCTGTGCACTGAGTAACAATGAGGTGTGTTTGTGTCTATGTGTGCTGTATACACTGAATATTGAATCACTCTCAGGTGTATGTTTGCACTGGTATAGGCTGTGCATTGAGGCAAAATGAACCGTTGTGTGTGTGTGTTTTTGTCTTTCAATAGACTCTGTTTAAATCACAGTTATCCATTTATGTGTGTGTGTGTGTGTGTGTGTGTTTGTGTGCTGATACAGGATGTGTTTTGATCACATCTGTTTTTGTGTGTGTGTGTGCTGGTATACACTGTGCATTGAGTCACACTGAGCCATGCATGTGTGTGTTTGCTCTTATAGGCTGTGCTTTGTCACAGTGAACGTTTTAGTGTGTATGTGTGTGTGTCGTGTGTTCTGGTATAAGCGGTGCATTGAAACACAGTGAGCTGTGTTTGCACCTGAATGCTGGTAGAGGGTGTGAGTTGAGGCACAGTGAGCCATATGTGTTTGTGTTGTTACAGGCTGCACATTGAGTCTCAGTGAGTTGTCCCTGTGTGTGTGTTGCCTGAATAGGCTGTGTATTGGGCCACAGTGAGCCATGTGTATGCATGTGTTTGTGTAATACGCAATGCATTGAAAGCCACTGAGCCATGGGTTTGTGTGTGTGAGTACTGGAATAGTCTGTGCGTGGAGTCACAGTGAGCTATGTATGTGGTTGTATGATGGTATAGGCTGTGCATAGAGTCACAGTTAGCTGTTTGTGTGTGTGTGCTGGTATAATCTGTACACTAAATAATACTGAGGGATGTGAGTGTCTGTTTGCTGTATAGCCTGAGCATTGACTCACAGGTTGGTGTGTGTGTGTGTGTGTGTGTTGTTAGAGACTCTGTAGTGAGTCACACGAAGCCGTGTGTGTGTGTGCTGTTATAAGCTGTGCAGTGAGTAACAACTAGGTGTGGGTGGGACTGTGTGTGTTGTAAATGTTAAGCATTGAGTCTCTGTGTTGTGTGTGTTTGTGCTGGTATATGCTGTGCATTGAGTCACTTTGACCTGTGTGTGTCTTTGTGTGTGTGTTTCTACAGGCTGTGCATTCAATCACAGTTAGCCATGTGTGTGTGTGTGTGTGCTGGTATATGCTATGCATTGTGTCCAAGGGAGACAAATATGTTTATGTGTATGTGTCTGTACAGATATAGGCTGTGCTTGAGTCACAGTGAGCCTTGAATGTGTGTGTGTATGAGTGTGCTCTAATAGGCCGTGTGTTGAATCACAGTGAGCGTTTCTCTCTCTCTCTCTGTGTGTGTGTGTGTGTGTGTTCTGTATAGGCTGTGCATTGAAATGCAGTGAACCGTTTTTCTGAGTACTGGTAGAGGGTGCGAGTTGAGGCACCATGAGCCATATGTGTTTTTGTTAGTATAGGCTGCACATTGAGTCACAGTGAGCCGCCTTTGTGTGTGTCTGTTTCCTGTATCAGCTGTGCATTGAGTCACAGTGAGCCATGTGTATGCGTGTGTGTGCTGTAATAGGCAGTGATTTGAGCCACGGTTGTGTGTGTGTTTGTGCTGCAATAGGCTGTGCATTGAGTCACAGTGAGATCTGTGTGTGTGTGTCTGAGTGTGTGTGTGGGGTGTGTGTGTGTGCTGGTATAGGCTGTTCATAGAGTTCCAGTGCGTTGTGTGGGTTATGTGCTGGTATAGACAGTGCACTGAGCCACACTAGTGGTGTGTGTGTGTCTGCTGTATAGCTTGAGCATTGACTCAAATTGAGGGTGTGTGTGTGTGTGTGTGTGTGTGTGCATGCATAGGCGGTGTAGTAAGTCACAGTAAGCCTGTGCCTGTGTGTGTGTTGTTATAGGTTATATATGGGTCACAGTGAGCAGTATATGTGTGTGTGTGTGCTGTTTTCGGCTGTGATTTGAATCACAGGGAGCCAAGTGTGTGTGTGTGTGTGCTGGTATATACTATTCAGTGAATCACATTGAGGTGTGTGTGTCTGTGTGTGTGTGTGCTGTATAGGGTGAGCATTGAGTCACTGTGAGGTGTGTGTTTGGACTGCTATAGTCTGCACAGTGAGTCACAGTGAGCCATGTGTGTTTCTGTGTGTGTGTGTGCTGGTATAGTCTGTGAATGAGACACAGTGAGCTGTGTATATGTGTTAGTGTGTGTGTCATGTTATACGCTGTGCATTGAGTCACAGTGAGCTGTGTGAGTGTGTGTGTGTGCAGTATAGGTTGTGTACTGAGTTACATGGTGTTCCCTGTGTGTGTGCTCTATAGGTTGAGCATTGAGTCACAGCGAGTTGTGTGTTTGTACAGCTATACCATGATCATTGAGTCACAATGAGCCGTGTGTGTATGTGTGTGTGTGTGTGTGCTGGTACACACTGTGCATTAACTCACAGTGAGAGTTTTGTGAGTGCTGGTATAGCTTGTGTAGTGAGTTACACTAAGGCATGTGTGTGTGTGTGTGTATGCTGGTATAGGCTGTGAACCGAGTCAAAGTGAGCTGTGTGTATGTGTTTGCTGGTGTAGGCTGTGCATTGATTTAGAGTGAGATATGTGTCTGTGTGTGTGTGTGCTGCTATAGGTAGTGCATTGAGTCACAGAGAGGGTTGTGTGTGTCTGTGTGTGTGCCGGTATAAGCTGTGAATTGATTCACAGAGAGCTGTGTGTGTGTGTATGTGTGCGTGCTGGTATGGGCTGTGCATTGAGTCACAAAATGCCATGTTTGTTTGTGTTGGTGCTGTTATAGGCTGGGCATTCTGTCACAGTGAGCTGTATGTGTCTGTGTTAGTATAGGATGTGCATTGAGTCACAGTGAGCTGTGCAAATCTGTTTTTTGTGTGTGTGTTTTTGTGTGCTGGTATAGGCTGTGCATTTAGTTACATTGATCTGTGTGTGTGAGGGTGTGTTTGCTGATATAGGCTGAGCATTGATTCAGAGTGAGATGTTTGTGTGTGAGTGTGCCAGTATACACTGTCCATTGAGTCACAGAGAGCCATGAGAATATGAGTGTGTGTGTGTGCTGCTATAGGCTGTACATTGTGTCAGAGTGAGCAGTGCAAGTGTGATTTTGTGTGTGTGTGTTTTGTTGTGCTGCTATATGCTGTGTATTGAGTTACATTGATCTGGTGTGTGAGTGTTTGTTTTCTAGCATAGGCTGAACATTGACTCAGAGTGAGAATATGTGAGTGTGTCAGTATACGCTGTGCATTGAGTCACAGGGAGCCATGTGAATATGTGTGTGTGTGTGCTGCTATAGGCTTTGTCTTGAGTCCCATTGAGTTGTGTATGTGTGTGTGAGCTGGTGTATGTTTTGCACTGAGTTACAATGAGCCATGTGCATATTTGTCTGTGTACTGGTAAGGGTGGTGCATTGAGTCAGAGTGAGCAGTGTGTGTGCTGGTATAAGCTGTGCACTAAATCACACTGAGGGGTGTGTGTGTGTGTGTGTGTATTATAACCTGAGGATTGACTCACAGTGAGGTGTGTGTGTTTATGTGTGTGTTGTTATGGACTGTATTTTGAGTCACAGGAAGCCATGTATGTATGTGTGTGCTGCTATATGCTGTGCACTGAGGAACAATGAAGTGTTTGTGTGCCTGTGTGTGCTGTATACACTGAGCATTGAATCACTCTGAGGTGTATGTTTGCACTGGTATAGGCTGTGCAATGAGGCACCATGAACCGTTGTGTGTGTGTTTGTTTGTCTTTCAGTAGGCGCTGCTTTAAATCACAGTGAACCATTTATATGTTTGTGTGTGTGTTTGTGTGCTGATATAGGGTGTGCTTTGATCACAGCTGTTTGTGTGTGTGTGTGTGCAGGTATATCATGTGCATTCTGTCCCACTGAGCCGAGTGTGTTTTTTGTTTGTGAGTGTGCGTCTGTATGCGGGTATTGGCTGTGCATGGAGTCACACAGAGCCCTGAATGTGTGTGTGTGCTCTTATAGGCTGTGCTTTGTCACAGTGTACGTTTTAGTGTGTACGTGTCATGTGTTCTGTTATAAGCTGTGCTTTGAAACACAGTGAGCTGATTTGCCCCTCAGTGCTGGTCGAGGGTGTGAGTTGTGGCACAGTGAGCCATATGTGTTTGTGTTGGTACAGGCTGCACATTGAGTCTCAGTGAGCTGTCCCTGTGTTCATGTTGCCTGAATAGTATGTGTATTGAACCACAGTGAGCCATGTGTATGCATGTGTTTGTGTAATAGGGTGTGCATTGAATGCCAGTGAGCCATGGGTGTGTGTGTGTGAGTGCTGGAATAGTCTTTGCGTTGAGTAGCAGTGAGCTATGTATGTGGGTGTGTGTTGGTATAGGCTGTGCATAGAGTCACAGTTAGCTGTTTGTGTGTGTGTGCTGGTATAATCTGTACACTAAATCACACTGAGGGATGTGAGTATCTGTTTGCTCTATAGCCTGAGCATTGACTCACAGGGTGGTATGTGCGTGTGTGTTGGTAGAGACTGTGCAGTGAGTCACATGAAGCCATGTATGTGTGTGCTGCTATATGCTGTGCAGTGAGTAACAACTAGGTGTGGGTGGGTCTGTGTGTGTTGTAAAAGGTGAGCATTGAGTCACTGTGTAGTGTGTGTTTGTGCTAGTATAGGCTGTGCATTGAGTCAATTTGACCTGTGTGTGTCTTTGTGTGTGTGTTGCTACAGGTTGTGCATTCAATCACAGAGAGACATATCTGTGTGTGTGTGCTGGTATATGCTATGCATTGTGTCCAAGGGAGACGAATATGTTTGTGTGTGTGTGTGTGTGTGTGTGTGTCTGTTGGCTGATATAGGCTGTGCTTGAGTCACAGTGAGCCTTGAATGTGTGTGTGTACTCTAAAAGGCTGTGTGTTGAATCACAGTGAGCGTTTCCCTGTGTGTGTGTGTGTGTGTGTGTGTGTGTGTGTGTTCTGGTATAGGCTGTGCATTGAAATGCAGTTAACCATTTGTCTGAGTAGTGGTAGAGGTTGCGAGTTGAGGCACCATGAGCCATATGTGTTTTTGTTGGTATAGGCTACACATTGAGTCACAGTGAGGCGCCTGTGTGTGTGTGTTTCCTGTATCAGCTGTGCATTGTGTCACAGTGAGCCATGTGTATGCTTGTGTGTGCTGTAATAGGCAGTGAATTGAGTCACAGTGAACCATGGTTGTGTGTGTGTTTGTGCTGCCATAGGCTGTGCATTGAGTCACAGTGATCTGTGTGTGTGTGTATGAGTGTGTGTGTGTGTGTGTGCCAGTATAGGCTGTTCATAGAGTTCCAGTGAGCTGTGTGTTATGTGGTTGTATAGGCAGTGCAGTGAGCCATTCTAGTAGTGTGTGAATGTGAGCTGTATAGCTTGAGCTTTGACTCAAATTGAGGTGTGTGTGTGTGTGTGTGTGTGTGTGCATGTATAGGCTGTGCAGTAAGTCACAGTAAGCCGTGCCTGTGTGTGTGTTGTTACAGGCTGTACATGGGTCACAGTGAGCAGTATATGTGTGTGTGCTGTTATTGGCTGTGATTTGAATCACAGGGAGCCAAGTGTGTGTGTGTGTGTGTGTGTGTGTGTGCTGGTATATACTACACAGTGAATCACATTGAGGTGTGTGTGTGTGTGTGTGTGTGTGTGCTGTATAGGCTGAGCATTGAGTCACTGTGAGGTGTGTGTTTGGGCTGCTATAGGCTGCTGAGTGAGTCACAGTGAGCGACGTGTGTTTCTGTGTGTGTGTGTGCTCGTATTGTCTGTGCAATGAGATAGAGTGACCCGTGTATATGTGTTAGTTTGTGTGTCCGGTTATAGACTGTGCATTGAGTCACTGTGAGCCATGTGCATGTGTGTGTGTGTGTGCAGTATAGGTTGTGTACTGAGTTACATTGAGGTCTGTGTGTGTGTGCTCTATAGGATGAACATTGAGTCTCACCGAGGTGTGTGTTTGTGTTGCTATACCATGATCATTGAGTCACAATGTGCCTTGTGTGTATGTGTGTGTGTGTTTGTGCTGGTACACACTGTGCATTAAATCACAGTGAGAGTTTCGTGAGTGCTGGTATAGGTTGTGTAGTGAGTCACAATAAGCCGTGTGTGTTTGTGTGTGTATGCTGGTATAGGCTGTGAACCGAGTCAAAGTGAGCTCTATGTGTTTGCTGGTGTAGGCTGTGCATTGAGTCAGAGTGAGATATGTGTCTGTGTTGTGTGTGCTGCTATAGGTTGTGCATTGAGTCACAGAGAGGTGTGTGTGTGTCTGTGTGTGTGCTGGTATAAGCTGTGCATTGATTCACAGAGAGCTGTGTGTGTGTGTATGTGTGCATGCTGGTATGGGCTGTGCATTGATTCACAACACGCCATGTTTGTTTGTGTGGGTGCTGTTATAGGCTGGGCATTGTGTCACAGTGAGCTGTGTGTGTCCGTGTCAGTATAGGATGTGCATTGAATCACTGTGAGCTGTGCAACCCTGTTTTTTGTGTGTGTGTTTTGGTGTGCTGGTATAGGCTGTGCATTTAGTTACATTGATCTGTGTGTTTGAGGGTGTGTTTGCTGATATAGGCTGAGCATTGATTCAGAGTTAGGTGTTTGTGTGCCAGTGTACAATGTCCACTGAGTCACAGAGAGGCTTATGAATATGAGTGTGTGTGTGTGTGTGTGTGCTGTTGTAGGCTGTACATTGTGTCAGAGTGAGCAGTGCAAGTGTGTTTTAGTGTGTGTGTGTTTTGTTGTGCTGCTATATGCTGTGTATTGAGTTACATTGATCTGTGTGTGTGAGTGTTTGTTTTCTGGCATAGGCTGAACATTGACTCAGAGTGAGGAGTACGTGAGTGTGCCAATATACGCTGTGCAATGAGTCACGGGGAACCAGGTGTATATGTGTGTGTGTGTGATGCAATAGGCTGTGTCTTCAGTCCCATTGAGTTGTGTATGTATGTGTGTGCTGGTGTATGTTGTGCACTGAGTTACAATGAGCCATGTGTGTGTACTGGTAAACGATGTGCATTGAGTCACTATGAGTCGTGTCTGTATGTGAGTTTGCTGTTATAGGCAAGGCATTGAATCACAGTGAGCCGTGGGTGTGTATGTGTGTGCTGGTATACGCTGGGCACTGACTCACAGTGAGGTGTTTGTCTGTGCGGTGGTGTTATAGGTTTCACAATGAGTCACAGTGAGTGGTGTATGTGTGTGTGTGCTTGTATAGGTTTTGCCTTGAGTCACAGTGAGATGTGTGTATGTTTGTGTGTGTGCTGGTAAGGGTTGTGCATTGAGTCAGAGTGAGCAGTGTGTCTGCTGGTATAACCTGTGCACTATATCTTAGTGATGTGTGTGTGTGTGTGTGTTTGTTTTACAGCCTGAGCATTGACTCACAGTGCAGTGTGTGTGTTTATGTGTGTGTTGGTATAGACCGTATTTTGAGTCACAGGAAGCCATGTATGAATGTGTGTGCTGGTATATGCTGTGCACTGAGTAACAATGAGGTGTGTGTGTGTCTGTGTGTGCTGTATACACTGAGCATTGAATCACTGTGAGGTGTATGTTTGCACTGGTGTGGGCTGTGCATTGAGGCTCTGTGTGCCATTGTGTGTGCGTGTGTTTATCTTTAAATAGGCTCTGCTTTAAATCACGGTGAGCCATTTATGTGTGTGTTTGTTTGTGAGCTGATATACGGTGTGGTGTGATCACAGCTGTTTTTGTGTGTGTGTGTGGTGGTATACGCTGTGCATTCTGTGCCACTGAGCTGAGAGTCTTTTTTGTTTGTGAGTGTGAGTCTGTATGCTGGTATAGGCTGTGCATTGAGTCACAATGAGCCATGCATGTGTGTGTGTGCTCTTATAGGCTGTGCTTTGTCACAGTGAACGTTTTAGTGTGTATGTGTGTGTGTCATGTGTTCTGGTATAAACTGTGCTTTGAAACACAGTGAGCTGATTTGGGCCAGTGTCCTGGTAGAGGGTGTGAGTTGAGGCACAGTGAGCCATACGTGTTTGTGTTGGTATAGGCTGCACATGGAGCCTCAGTGTGTTGTCCCTGTGTGTGTATTGCCTGAATAGGCTGTGTGTTGAGCCACAGTGAGCCATGTGTATGCATATGTTTGTGTAATAGGCAGTGCTTTGGATGCCAGTGAGCCATGTGTGTGTGTGTGTGAGTGCTGGAATAGTCTGTGCGTTGAGTCGCAGTGAGCTATGTATGTGGGTGAATGATGGTATAGGCTGTGCATAGAGTCACAGTTAGCTGATTGTGTCTGTGTGCTGGTATAATCTGTACACTAAATCACAGTGAGGGATGTGAGTGTCTGTTTGCTCTATAGCCTGAGCATTGACTCACAGGGTGGTGTGGGTGTGTGTGTGTTGGTAGAGACTCTGCAGTGAGTCACACGAAGCTCTGTATGTGTGTGCTTGTATATGCTGTGCAGTGATTAAAAACTATTTGTGGGTGGGTCTGTGTGTGTGGTAAAATGTAAGCACTGAGTCACTGTGTTGTGTGTGTTTGTGCTGGTATAGGCTGTGCATTCAGTCACTTTGAGCTGTGTGTGTCTTTGTGTGTGTTTTGCTACAGGCTGTGCATCCAATCACAGTGAGCCATGTGTGTTTGTGTGTGCTGTTATATGCTATGCATTGTGTCCAAGGGAGACGAATATATTTGTGTGTGTGTGTGTGTGTCTGTAGGCTGATATAGGCCTGCTTGTGTCACAGTCTTGAATGTGTGTGTGTATGTGTGTGCTCTAATAGTCCATGTGTTGAATAACGGTGAGCGTTTCTGTGTGTGTGTGTGTGTTTGTGTGTGTTCTGGTATAAGCTGTGCATTAAAATGCAGTGAACCGTTTGTCTGAGTACTGGTAGAGGTTGCGAGTTGAGGCACCGTGAGCCATATGTGTTTTTGTTGGTATAGGCTGCACATTGAGTCACAGTGTGGCGCCTGTGTGTGTGTGTTTCCTGAATCAGCTATGCATTGAGTCACAGTGAGCCATGTGTATGCATGTGTGTGCTGTAATAGGCAGTGAATTGAGTCACAGTGAACCATGGTTGTGTGTGTGTTTGTGCTGCAATAGGCTGTGCATTGTGTCACAGTGAGATCTGTGTGTGTGTGTCTGAGTGTGTGTGTGTGTGAGTGCTGGTATAGGCTGTTCATAGAGTTCCAGTGACCTGTGTGGGTTATGTGCTGGTATAGGCAGTGCAGTGAGCCACACTAGTGGTGTGTGAGTGTGTGTTGTATAGCTAAAGCATTGACTCAAAGTGAGTGGTGTGTGTGTTTGTGTGTGCATGTATAGGTGGTGTAGTAAGTCACAGTAAGCCGTACCTGTGTGTGTGTTGTTATAGGCTGTACATGTGTCACAGTGAGCTGTATATGTGTGTGTGTGTCCTGTTTTCGTCTGCGATAAGAATCACAGGGAGCCAAGTGTGTGTGTGTGTGCTGGTATATACTATACAGTAAATCACATTGAGGTGTGTATGTGTGTGTGTGCTGTATAGGGTGAGCATTGAGTCACTGTGAGGTGTGTGTTTGGGCTGCTATAGGCTGCACAGTGAATCACAGTGAGCCACGTGTGTTTCTGTGTGTGTGTGTGCTGGTATAGTCTGTGCAATGACACACAGTGAGCTGTGAATAAGTGTTAGTGTGTGTGTCCTGTTATAGGTTGTGTGTTGAGTCACAGTGAGCCATGTGAGTGTGTGTGTGTGCAGTAAAAGTTGTGTACTTAGTTACATTGAGGTTTCTGTGTGTGTGCTCTATAGGAGGAGCATTGAGTCACAGCCAGATGTGTGTTTGTGTTACTATACCATGATCATTGAGTCACAAAGAGCCATGTGTGTATGTTTGTGTGTGTTGGTACACACTGTGCATTAAATCACAGTGAGAGTTTTGTGAGTGCTTATATAGGTTGTGTAGTGAGCCATGCTAAGCCATGGGTGTGTGTGTGTTTGTGTGTGTGTGTATGCTTGTATAGGCTGTGAACCAAGTCAAAGTTAGCTCTATATGTTGGCTGGTGTAGGCTGTGCATTGAGTCAGATTGAGATATGTGTCTGTGTTGTGTGTGCTGCTATAGGTTGTGCATTGAGTCACAGAGACGTGTGTGTGTGTCTGTGTGTATGCCGGTATAAGCTGTGCATTAATTCACAGAGAGCTGTGTGTGCGTGTATGTGTGCGTGCTGTTATGGGCTGTGCATTGAGTCACAAAACGCCATGTTTGTTTGTGTGGGTGCTATTATAGGCTAGACATTGTGTCACAGTGAGCTGTGTGTGTCCGTGTTAGTATAGGATGTGCATTGAGTCACAGTGAGCTGTTTGTGTGTGTGTGCTGGTATAATCTGTACACTAAATCACACTGAGGGATGTGAGTGTCTGTTTGCTCTATAGCCTGAGCATTGACTCACAGGGTGGTGTGTGTGTGTGTGTTGGTAGAGATTGTGCAGTGAGTCACATGAAGCCGTGTATGTGTGCGCTGGTATATGCTGTGCAGTGAGTAACAACTAGGTGTGTGTGGGTCTGTGTGTGTTGTAAAAGGTGAGCATTGAGTCACTGTGTAATGTGTGTTTGTGCTGGTATAGGCTGTGCATTCAGTCATTTTGACCTGTGTGTGTCTTTGTGTGTGTGTTGCTACAGGCTGTGCATTCAATCACAGGGAGCCATGTGTGTGTGTGTGTGTGCTGGTATATGCTATGCATTGTGTCCAAGGGAGACAAATATGTTTGTGTGTGTGTGTGTGTGTCTGTAGGCTGATATAGGCTGTGCTTGAGTCACAGTGAGCCTTGAATGTGTGTGTGTATGTGTGTGCTCTAATAGGCCATGTGTTGAATCACAGTGAGCGTTTCTGTGTGTGTGTCTCTGTCTGTGTGTTCTGGTATAGGCTGTGCATTGAAATGCAGTGAACCTTTTGTCTGAGTACTGGTAGAGGGTGCGAGTTGAGGCACCGTGAGCCATATATGTTTTTGTTGGTATAGGCTGCACATTGACTCACAGTGAGTCGCCTGTGTGTGTGTGTGTTTCCTGTATCAGCTGTGCATTGAGTCACAGTGAGCCATGTGTATGTGTGTGTGTGCTGTAATAGGCAGTGAATTGAGTCACAGTGAGCCATGGTTGTGTGTGTGTTTGTGCTGCAATAGGCTGTGCATAGAGTCTCAGTGAGATCTGTTTGTGTGTGTGTCTGAGTCTCTGTGTGTGTGTGTGTGCCGGTATAGGCTGTTCATAGAGTTCCAGTGAGCTGTGTGGGTTATGTGCTGTACAGGGAGTGCACTGGGCCACACTAGTGGTGTGTGAGTGGGTGCTGTATAGCTTGAGCATTGACTCAAAGTGAGGTGTGTGTGTGTGTGTGGGTGTGTGCATGTATAGGCAGTGTAGTAAATCACAGTAAGTTATGCCTGTGTGTGCATTGTTATAGGCTGTACATGGGTCACAGTGAGCAGTATATGTGTGTGTGTGTGCTGTTTTCGGCTGTGATTTGAGTCACAGGGAGCCAAGTGTGTGTGTGTGTGCTGGTATATACTATACAGTGAATCACATTGACATGTGTGTGTGTGTGTATGTGTGTGTGTGCTGTATAGGCTGAGCATTGAGTCACTGTGAGGTGTGTTTTTGGGCTGCTATAGGTTGCACAGTGATCACAGTGAGACACATGTGTTTCTGTGTGTGTGTGTGCTGGTATAGTCTCTGCAATGAGACACAGTGAGCCGTGTATATGTGTTAGTGTGTGTGTCCTATTTTAGGCTGTGCATTGAGTCACAGTGAGCCGTGTGAGTGTGTGTGTGTGTGCAGTATAGGTTGTGAACTGAGTTACATTGAGGTCTCTGTGTGTGTGCTCTTTAGGTTGAGCATTGAGTCACAGCGAGGTGTGTGTTTGTGTTGCTATACCATGATCATTGAGTCACAATGAACCATGAGTGTATGTGTGTGTGTGTGTGTGTGTGTGTGTGTGCTGGTACACACTGTGCATTAAATCACAGTGAGAGTTTTGTGAGTGCTTTTATAGGTTGTGTAGTGAGCCACACTAAGCCATGGGTGTGTGTGTGTGTGTATGCTTGTATAGGTTGTGAACTGAGTCAAAGTTAGCTCTATATGTTGGCTGGTGTAGGCTGTGCATTGAGTCAGATTGAGCTATGTGTCTGTGTTGTGTGTGCTGCTATAGGTTGTGCATTGAGTCACAGAGACGTGTGTGTGTGTCTGTGTGTATGCCGGTATAAGCTGTGCATTCATTCACAGAGAGCTGTGTGTGTGTGTATGTGTACGTGCTGGTATGGGCTGTGCATTGAGTCACAAAACGCCATGTTTGTTTGTGTGGGTGCTGTTATAGGCTGGGCATTGTGTCACAATGAGCTGTGTGTGTCCGTGTTAGTATAGGATGTGTATTGAGTCACAGTGAGCTGTGCAAATCTGTTTTTTGTGTGTGTGTTTTGCTGTGCTGGTATAGGCTGTGCGTTTAGTTACATTGATCTGTGTGTTTGAGGGTGTGTTTGCTGATATAGGCTGAGCATTGATTCAGTGTGAGGTGTTTGTGTGTGAGTGTGCCAGTATACACTGTCCATTGAGTCACAGAGAGCCATATGAATATGAGTGTGTGTGTGTTTGCTGTTGTAGGCTGTACATTGTGTCAGAGTGAGCAGTGCAAGTGTGTTTTTGTGTGTGTGTGTTTTGTTGTGCTGCTATATGCTGTGTATTGAGTTACATTGATCTGGTGTGTGAGTGTTTGTTTTCTAGCATAGGCTGAACATTGACTCAGAGTGAGGAGTACGTGAGTGTGCCAATATACGCTGTGCAATGAGTCACGGGGAGCCATGTGAATATGTGTGTGTGTGTGCTGCTATAGGCTGTGTCTTGAGTCCCATTGAGTTGTGTATTTGTGTGTGAGCTGGTGTATGTTTTGCACTGAGTTACAATGAGTCATGTGCATGTTTGTGTGTGTACTGGTAAGGGTGGTGCATTGAGTCAGAGTGAGCAGTGTGTGTGCTGGTATAAGCTGTGTACTAAATCACACTGAGGGGTGTGTGTGTGTGTGTACTATAACCTGAGGAATGACTCACAGTGAGGTGTGTGTGTTTATGTGTGTGTTGTTATAGACTGTATTTTGAGTCACAGGAAGCCATGTATGTATGTGTGTGCTGCTATATGCTGTGCACTGAGGAACAATGAGGTATTTGTGTGCCTGTGTGTGCTGTATACATTGAACATTGAATCACTCTGAGGTGTATGTTTGCACTGGTATAGGCTGTGCAATGAGGCACCATGAGCCATTGTGTGTGTGTTTGTTTGTCTTTAAATAGGCTCTGCTTTAAATCACAGTGAGCCATTTATGTGTGTGTGTGTTTTTGTGTGCTGATAGAGGGTGTACTTTATCACAGCTGCTTGTGTGTGTGTGTGCTGGTATATCATGTGCATTGAGTCCCACTGAGCCGAGTGTGTTTTTTGTTTGTGAGTGTGCGTCTGTATGCGGGTATTGGCTGTGCATGCAGTCACACTGAGCCATGCATGTGTGTGTGTGCTCTTATAGGGTGTGCTTTGTCACAGTGTACGTTTTAGTGTGTACGTGTCATGTGTTCTGGTATAAGCTGTGCTTTGAAACACAGTGAGCCTATTTGCGCCTCAGTGCTGGTCGAGGGTGTGAGTTGTGGCACAGTGAGCCATATGTGTTTGTGTTGGTACAGGCTGCACATTGAGTCTCAGTGAGCTGTCCCTGTGTACATGTTGCCTGAATAGTATGTGTATGGAGCCGCAGTGAGCCATGTGTATGCATGTGTTTGTGTAATAGGGTGTGCATTGAATGCCAGTGAGGCATGGGTGTGTGTGTGTGAGTGCTGGAATAGTCTTTGTGTTGAGTAGCAGTGAGCTATATATGTGGGTGTGTGATGGTAGGCTGTGCATAGAGTCACAGTTAGCTGTTTGTGTGTGTGTGCTGGTATAATCTGTACACTAAATCACACTGAGGGATGTGAGAGTCTGCTCTATAGCCTGAGCATTGACTCACAGGGTGGTATGTGCGTGTGTGTTGGTAGAGACTGTGCAGTGAGTCACAGGAAGCCGTGTATGTGTGTGCTGGTATATGCTGTGCAGTGAGTAACAACCAGGTGTCGGTGGGTCTGTGTGTGTTGTAAAAGGTGAGCATTGAGTCACTGTGTAGTGTGTGTTTTTGCTGGTATAGGCTGTGCATTGAGTCAATTTGACCTGTGTGTGTCTTTGTGTGTGTGTTGCTACAGGCTGTGCATTCAATCACAGGGAGCCATGTGTGTGTGTGTGTGCTGGTATATGCTATGCATTGTGTCCAAGGGAGACGAATATGTTTGTGTGTGTGTTGTGTGTCTGTAGGCTGATATAGGCTCTGCTTGAGTCACAGTGAGCCTTGAATGTGTGTGTGTACTCTAAAAGGCCGTGTGTTGAATCACAGTGAGCATTTCCCTGTGTGTGTGTGTGTGTGTGTGTGTGTGCGCTCTGCTATAGGCTGTGCATTGAAATGCAGTGAACCGCTTGTCTGAGTAGTGGTAGAGGGTGTGAGGTGAGGCACCGTGAGCCATATGTGTTTTTGTTGATATAGGCTGCACATTGAGTCACAGTGAGGCGCTTGTGTGTGTGTGTTTCCTGTATCATCTGTGCATTGAGTCACAGAGAGCCATGTGTATGTGTGTGTGTGCTGTAATAGGCAGTGAATTGAGTCACAGTGAACCATGGTTGTGTGTGTGTTTGTGCTGCAATAGGTTGTGCATTGAGTCACAGTGAGATCTGTGTGTGTATGTATGAGTGTGTGTGTGTGTGTGTGTGTGTGTGCCAGTATAGCCTGTTCATAGAGTTCCAGTGAGCTGTGTGGGTTATGTGGTTGTATAGGCAGTGCAGTGAGCCACACTAGTGGTGTGTGAATGTGAGCTGTATAGCTTGAGCTTTGACTCAAATTGAGGTGTGTGTGTGTGTGTGTGTGTGTGTGTGCATGTATAGGCGGTGCAGTAAGTCACAGTAAGCCGTGCCTGTGTGTGTTTTGTTTCAGGCTGTACATGGGTCACAGTGAGCAGTATATGTGTGTGTGCTGTTTTTGGCTGTGATTTGAATCACAGGGAGCCAAGTGTGTGTGTGTGTGTGTGTGCTGGTATATACTATACAGTGAATCATATTGAGGTGTGTGTGTGTGTGCATGTGTGTGTGTGCTGTATAGGCTGAGTATTGAGTTACTGTGAGGTGTGTGTTTGGGCTGCTATAAGCTGCACAGTGAGTCACAGTGAGCCACGTGTGTTTCTGTGTGTGTGTGTGCTGGTATAGTCTGTGCATTGAGACACAGTAAGCCGTGTATATGTGTTAGTGTGTGTTTCCTGTTATAGGCTGTGGATGGAGTCACAGTGAGTCATGTGAGTGTGTGTGTGTGTGCAGTATAGGTTGTGTACTGAGTTACATTGAGGTCTCTGTGTGTGTGCTTTATAGGATGAGCATTGAGTCTTAGCGAGGTGTGTGTTTGTGCTGCTATACCATGATCATTGAGTCACAATGAACCATGTTGTATGTGTGTGTGTGTGTGTGTGTTGCTACACACCGTGCATTAAATCACAGTGAGAGTTTTGTGAGTGCTGGTATATGTTGTGTAGTGTGTCATACTAAGCCGTGTGTGTGTGTGTGTGTGTTTGCTGGTATAGGCTGTGAACCGAGTCAAAGTTAGCTGTGACTCAATGCCAAGCCCATACAAGTAAACAGACACACACAACCATGGCTCACTGAGACTCAATGAACAGTGTATACTAGCACATACAAACACAAGGCTCAATGTGAGTCAATGCATAGCCTATACCCGCACACACACACACAGAAACACACCTTAATGTGGCTCAATGCACAGCCTGTACCTACACATACACACACACACACCTCACTGTGACCAAAAGTGCAGCCTATACCAGCACACACACACACACACCCCTCAATGTGACACAATGGTCAGCCTATACCAGAACACGCAGACACACACACATCACTGTGACTCAATGCACAGACTATACCAGAATGCACACAAACACAGCACTGTTACTCAATGTACAATGTATACCAAAACACACAGGCATACACACACACTTCAGTGTGACTCAATGCACAGCCTATACAAGCTCACACACACATATACACCTGCGCAGACACAGGATTCACTGTGACTCAATGCACAGCCTATAGAAGAACACACACACATACCAACATGCACACACACATGGCTGACCGTGACTCAATCAATCGCACATACCAGCACACACACTTTTGACTCACTGTGACTCAATGCAGTCTTTAGCACAACAAACACAGACACACACACCCCATGCAATCAATGAAAGCCCACCAACACATACACTCTCATACACACATACACATGGCTCACTGACTCAATGCACAATCTGTATCACCACACACACACATACACCTCAGTTACTCAATGCAAAGACCATACGAACACACACACACACACACACACATAACTGATTAAATGCTCCACACATACTAGTGCACACACACACAGACATGCTCACTGTGATTCAAGGCACAGTCTATACGAGCACAGTAACACACAAACAACTCATTTTGACTCAATGCGCAGTCTACAGCAGCACACACACACACATAACTCACTGTGACTCAATCCACAGCCTATATCAGCACACAGACACACACAAGGCTCACTGTGTCTCAATGAAGTCTGTAGCACCACACACACACACAAACACACACATACACCTCAGTGACTCAATGCAAAGCCCATACGAACACTCACAGACACACACCTAACTGTGATTCAGTGCTCAACCTCTACCAGCACACAGACGCACACACAGACACATGCACGGCTCATGCTGACATAATGTACAGTTCTTACCAGCACAAACACATGCAACACATCTCACTGTAACTCAATGCTCAGACTGTACTTGCACACACACAAGGATCACTGTGAGTCAATGCACAGCCTATACCAGCAGAGACACACACACACTGCTCTCTATGACACAGTGCACATCCTGTACCATCACAAACACACACAGCTTATTGCGATGCAATACAGACTCTACACAACCAAATACACACACACACATGCACAGCTCACTGTGATTCCACGCAGACTCCATACCAGTGCACAAAAACACACAGCACACAACTCAGTGTGATTCAATGCTCACTTTATACCAAAACACACATAGACACACACACGGTTCTCTGTGACTCAGTGCACAGTCCATACCAGCACCGCACACACACTCACAGCTCACCTTGAATCAAAGCACAGCCTACCCCAGCAAACACACACACACAGTTCACTGTGACTCAATGCACAGGCTATACCAGCACACACACATATACACTCACAGCTTACTGCGACACAATACAGTCTCTACACCACCAAATACACACACACACAAATGCACAGCTCCATGTGATTCCATGCACATTCCATGCCAGTGCATACAGACACACAGAACACACCTCAGTTTGACTCAATGCTCACAGTATACCAAAACATACATAGACACACACACACGGCTCCCTGTTACTCAGTGCACAGTGTATGCTAGCAGAGTTACACACACAAAGAAACACACATGGCTCACTGTGAATCAATACAAGCCTGTACCTACACACACACACACATACAAACACTCACACACAGCTTAGTGTGACTCAATGCAAAGCATATACCAGCACGTGCATCCACGCACACACTCACCTCCCTGTAATTCAGTGCATAGCATATAACTTCACACACACACACACAAACACCTCACTGTGAATCAATGCACAGCCTATATGAGCACACACATACACACACAGCTCACAGTGACTGAATACAGAGTCTATACCAGCGCACACACAGACACACACAGACACAGCCCACTCTGTCTCAGTGGTCATCCAGTGCCAGCACATACACACACACACACACACACAACTCCAACACATTTAACTGTGACTCAGTGCTGTGACTATACCAGCTTCCCACACACACATGCTTCACTGTGACTCAATGCACACCCAATAACTGTACACACACACACACATACACACACATATGTCTCATTTTGACCTAACGAACAGTCTGTACACCACATACACACATGCACACCTCAGTCACTCAATGTTCAGCGTGTACCATCACACACACACGCATACACAAATAGACATACACACACAAATACGGCTCGCTGTGATTCAATGCACAGCCTATAACAACACACAGAGACACCCATCACTGTGACTCAAACCGCAGCCTGTAACTGCACATACACAGACAAAGACCCACCTTCTGTGACTCAATTCACAGCCTACTGCAGCACACACACACACACAAACGAACCCTACCATCACACTGACTCAATACACCTCCTATACCAGCATACACACATGGCTCACTGTGAATCAATGCACAGCCTATAGAAGAATACACACACACACCAACACGCACTCACTTATGGCTCACTGGTACTCAATCAATCGCCTATACCAGCACACACACAGACAGCTCGCTGTGACTCAATGCAGTCTGTATCACCACACACTCACACACACATCCATGAGTCAATAAAGCCCATACCAGCACAATAAAACCCATATCAGCACACAAACTCACATGCACACACAGACACACCTGACTGTGACTGAAAACGTTTCCTGTACCAGCACACACACAAAAAAACACCTCACTGTGACTCAATGCACAGTCTATACAAGCACACACATACACACACATCTCACAGTGACTCAATACAGATTCTATACCAGCACACACACAGACACAAACACACACACAGCCCACTCTGTCTCAATGGTCATCCAGTGCCAGCACACACACACACACTCGTTGAGGTCAAAGTGGATAAATCAACAGTCCACACCATCACAGACACACGCACACTGTACTACTCACTGTGACTCAATGCACAGTCTACAGCAGCAAATACACACACATACACATACACACACACCTCCCACACATTTAACTGCGACTCAGTTCTGTGACTATAGCAGATCCCCACACACACATGGTTCACTGTGACTCAATGCAAAGCCAATAGCTGTACACACACACACATACACACACATATGGCTCAGTTACACATAACGAACACTCTGTAGCACCACAAACACACAAGCACACATTAGTGACTCAATGTTCAGCCTGTACCAATCACACACACACACATACACAAATACACATACACACACAAATACGGCTCGCTGTGATTCAATGCACAGCCTATAACACCAAACAGAGACACCCATCACTGTGACTCAAACCGCAGCCTGTACCTGCACATACACACACAAAGACCCACCTGTGTGACTCAATTCACAGCCTACTGCAGCACACACACACACACACACACACAAACACAACCATCACTTTGACTCAATGCACCTCCTATACCAACATACACACATGGCTCACTGTGAATCAATGCACAGCCTATACAAGAATACACAAACACACACTCACACATATCTGACTGTTACTCAGTGAACCACCTAGAGCAGCACACACACACACACAATCATACATGGCTCACTGTGACTCAATGCCCTGCCTATACCAGCACACAAACACACACACACACATATATGACTCACTGACACAATGCACAGCCTGTACTTGCACACACACAAGGCTTACTGTGACTCAATGCAGAGTCTGCACCAGCATACAAACACATGGCTCACTGTGACTCAATGTAATGCCTATGCCAGCAAACACACACAGAGACACATGCGTGGCTCTCTCTAATTCAATGCACGTACTATACCATCACAAACACACACAAACACACGCACAGTCACTGTGACACAATGCACAGCCTATACCACAACACCCATGCAAAGACACATATGCATGGCTCATTGTGACTCTATGCACACCCTATAATATCACATACACACATTCACACATGGCTCCTTGTGAATCAGTGCACAGTCTGTAGTTCCAGGTATACACACACAGACACACACTTCAGTGACTCAATGAAAAGCCCATACCATCACACACAGACACACATACACACACAGCACACTGTGAATCAGCGTACAGTCTTCAGCTCCATGTACATACACACACAACACACCTTAATGAATCAATGCAGAGACCATACCAACATACACACACACATACACACACCTGGGACTCAATGCTCTGCCTATTCCAGCACACACACACACACAGGCACACACACGGCTCACTGTGATTCAATACCAGCCTGTACCTGCACACACACACACTCTCACACACACCGCCATGTGACTCAATGCACTTTATACCACCACACAGAAACACACACACACACACACACACCTCACTGTGACACAATGGTCAGCCTATACCAGAACACGCGACACACGCACACATCACTGTGATACAAGGCACAGACTATACCAGCCTGCACACAAACACACAGCACTGTGACTCAATATACAATGTATACCAAAACACACAAGCATACACACACACCTCAGTGTGACTCAATGCACAGCCTATACCAGCACACACACATACAGACCTGCACAGATACAGGGTTCACTGTGACTCAATGCACAGCCTATAGAAGAACACACACACATACCAACATGCACACACACATGGCTGACCGTGACTCAATCAATCGCCTATACCAGCACACACACACATGACTCACTGTGACTCAATGCAGTCTTTAGCACAACAAACACAGACACACACACCCCATGCAATCAATGAAAGCCCACCAAAACACACACTCTCATACACACACACACATGGCTCAATGTGACTCAATGCACACTCTGTTTCACCACACACACAAACATACACCTCAGTTACTCAATGCGAAGACCATACGAGCACACACACACACACACACACACAAACACAACCATCACTGAGACTCAATGCACCTCCTATACCGGTATACACACATGGCTCACTGTTAATCAATGCACAGCCTATACAAGAACACACAAACACTCACTCACACATACCTGACTGTGACTCCGTGAACCACCTATAGCAGCACACACACACACACACACAAACATACATGGCTCACTTGGACTCAATGCCCTGCCTATACCAGCACACAAACAAACACACACACACACATATATGACTCACTGACACAATGCACAGCCTGTACTTGCACACACACAAGGCTTACTGTGACTCAATGCAGAGTCTGCACCAGCATACAAACACATGGCTCACTGTGACTCAATGTAATGCCTATGCCAGCACACACACACAGAGACACATGCATGGCTCTGTGTGATTCAATGTACGTACTATACCATCACAAACACACATAAACACACGCACAGTCACTGTGATACAATGCACAGCCTATACCACAACACCCATGCAAAGACACATATGCACGGCTCATTGTGACACTATGTTCACCCTATACTATCACATACACACATTCACACATGGCTCATTGTGAATCAGTGCACAGACTGTAGTTCCAGGTATACACACACAGACACACACCTCAGTGACTCAATGAAAAGCCCATACCATCACACACAGACACACATACACACACAGCTCACTGTGAATCAGTGTACAGTCTTCAGCTCCATGTACATACACACACAACACACCTTAGTGAATCAATGCAGAGACCATACCAGCATACACACACACATACACACACCTGAGACTCAATGCTCTGCCTATTCCAGCACACACACACACACAGGCACACACATGGCTCACTGTGATTCAATACCAGCCTGTACCTGCACACACACACACTCTCACACACACCGCCATGTGACTCAATGCACTTTATACCACCACACAGAAACACACACACACACACACACCTCACTGTGACACAATGGTCAGCCTATACCAGAACACGCAGACACACACACACATCACTGTGACTCAATGCACAGACTATACCAGCGTGCACACAAACACACAGCACTGTGACTCAATATACAATGTATACCAAAACACACAAGCATACACACACACCTCAGTGTGACTCAATGCACAGCCTATACCAGCACACACACATACAGATCTGCAAAGATACAGGGTTCACTGTGACTCAATGCACAGCCTATAGAAGAACACACACACATACCAACATGCACACACACATGGCTGACCGTGCCTCAATCAATCGCCTATACCAACACACACACACATGACTCACTGTGACTCAATGCAGTCTTTCGCACAACAAACACAGACACACACACCCCATTGAATCAATGAAAGCCCACCAAAACACACACTCTCATACACACACACACATGGCTCACTGTGACTCAATGCACAGTCTGTATCACCACACACACACACACACACCTCAGTTACTCAATGCAAAGACCATACGAGCACACACACACACACACATAATTGGTTAAATGCTCCACACATACTAGTGCACACACACACAGACATGCTCACTCTGATTCAAGGCACAGTCTATACGAGCACAGTAACACACAAACAACTCATTTGGACTCAATGCGCAGTCTACAGCAGCACACACACACACAGCCCACTCTGTCTCAATGGTCATCCAGTGCCACCACACACACACACACACACACACACACACACACAGACTCGTTCAGGTCAATGTGGATAAAACCACAGTCCACACCATCACAGACACACACACAACGCACTACTCACTGTCTACACCAGCAAATACACACACACACATACACACACACCTCCCACACATTTAACTGTGACTCAGTGCTGTGACTATACCAGCTCCCCACACACACATGGTTCACTGTGACTCTATGCACACCCAATAACTGTACACACACACACACATACACACACATATTGCTCAGTGTGACCTAACGAACAGTCTGTAGCACCACATACACACATGCACACCTCAGTGACTCAATGTTCAGCCTGTAACATCACACACACACATGCATACACAAATACACATACACACACAAATATGGCTCACTGTGATTCAATGCACAGCCTATAACACCACACAGAGACACCCATCACTGTGACTCAAACCGCAGCCTGTACCTGCACATACACACACAAAGTCCCTCCTTCTGTGACTCAAGTCACAGCCTACTGCAGCACACACACACACAAACACACACAAACACAACCATCACTGTGACTCAATGCACCTCCTATACCAGCATACACACATGGTTCACTGTGAATCAATACACAGCCTGTACCTCCACACACACACACATACAAACACTCACACACAGCTTAGTGTGACTCAATGCAAAGCATATACCAGCACGTGCACTCACACACACACTCACCTCCCTGTGACTCAGTGCATAGCATATAACATCACACACACACACACACCTCACTGTGACTGAATGCACAGCCTGTACCAGCACACACACATACAAATACTCACACATGGTTGTGAGTAAATGTACAATCAACACCAGCACATACACACACATGACACCTCAGTGTGATCCAATGCTCTGTTTATACCAGCAAAACCACATGGCTCACTGTGACTCAGTGCACAGCATATGACATCACACACACACACACACATACACCTCACTGTGACTCAATGCACAGCCTGTACCTGCACAGAAACAAACACACACATCACTGTGATGCGATATGCAGCCTATACCAACACACACACACACACCAAAGTGTGACTAAATGGTCAGCCTACATGAGAACACACAGACACAATCATCCCTCACTGTGACGCAATGCACAGTCTATACCAGCCTGCGCACACTCACATGACACTGTGACTCAATGCACAATCTGTAATAGCCCACACACGCACACATACACACCTTATTGTGACTCAATGCACAGCCTGTATGTGAACACACACACATACTAACATGCACTCACACATGTCTCACGGTGACTCAATCGCCTATACAAGCACACACACATGGCTCACTGTGAGTCAGTGCCCACTCCATACCAGCACCAAACACACAACACAGCTCACTGTGACTCAAGGCACAGTGTATGGCAGCAGACACACACACAGACACACTCATACCAACATCTCATTGTGCCTCTCAGCCTGTGAAAGACATGCACAATGAAACAGACACCCCTCACTGTGACTCTCTGCACATCCTATACCAGTGCACTCTCACACACACACACATGGTTGACTCTGAATCAATGCACACTCTATACCAGGACACACACACAAACACACACACACACACACATGGCTCCCTGTGACTCAGTGCACAGGATATGCTAGCAGACATACACACACAGAGAAGCACATACGGCAAACTGTGAGTCAATCCACAGCCCATACCTCCACACACGCACACATACTGACACTCAAAAACACAGCTCAGTGTGATTCAATGCAAATCCTATGCCAGAAACTGCACACACGCACACACACAAACATCCCTATGAATCAGTGCATAGCGTATAACATCACACACATACACCTCACTGTGACTCAATGTGCTGCCTCTACCTGCACATAAACCCACAAACAACTCAATATGACTCAATGTGCAGGCTGTACCAGCACACACACACATGTGCACACACACCTCAGTGTGCCTCAATTGTCAGCCTATACCAGAACACACAGACACACACACCTCTCACTCGGACTCAATGCACAACCTATGCCAGCGTGCACACACACTCACATGGCACAGTGAATCAAGGCACAATTTTACCAGCACATGCACACACGCCTCAGAGTGACTCAAAGCTCAGCATATAACAGCACACACACACACATACATGCACAGATGCAGGCCTCACTGTGACTCAATGCACAGCCTATACCAGAACACACACACACACCAACACGCACTCACACATGGCTCACTGGTACTCAATCAATCACCTATACCAGCACACACACACACACAGCTCGCTGTGACTCAATGCAGTCTGTATCACCACACACTGACACACACACCCATGAGTCAATAAAGCCCATACCAGCAACATAAAGCCCATACCAGCACACAAACTCACATGCACACACACACAGACGAGACTGTGACTGAAAACGCTTCCTGTACCAGCACACACACACACAAACACCTCACTGTGACTCAATGCACAGCCTATACGAGCACACACATACACACACAGCTCACAGTGATTCAATACAGAGTCTATACCAGTGCACACACAGACACACACACACACAGAGCCACTCTGTCTCAATGGTCATCCAGTGCCAGCACACACACACACACACACACACAAACACACACACTCGTTCAGGTCAATGTTGATAAAACCACAGTCCATACCATCACAGACACACACACACCGCACTACACACTGTGACTCAATGCACAGTCTACAGCAGCAAATACACACACACACATACACACACAACTCCCACACATTTAACTGTGACTGAGTGCTGTGACTATACCAGCTCCTCACACACACATGCTTCACTGTGACTCAATGCACAACCAATAACTGTACACACACACACATACACACACATATGGCCAAGTTTGACCTAATGAACAGTCTGTAACACTACATAAACACATGCACACCTCAGTGACTCAATGTTCAGTCTCTAACATCACACACACACGCATACACAAATACACATACACACACAAATACGGCTCGCTATGATTAAATGCACAGCCTATAACACCACACAGAGACACCCATCATTGTGACTCAAACCGCAGCCTGTACCTGCACATACACACACAAAGACCCACTTTCTGTGACTCAATTTACAGCCTACTGCAGCACACATACACACACACAAACACAACCATCACTGTGACTCAGTGCACCTCCTATACCAGCATACACACATGGCTCACTGTTAATCAATGCACAGCCTATACAAGAACACACAAACTCTCACTCACACATACCAGACTGTGACTCAGTGAACCACCTATAGCAGTACACACACACACGCACAAACATACACGGCTCACCTGGACTCAATGCCCTGCCTATACCAGCACACACAAACACACACACACAGATATATGTCTCACTGACACAATGCACAGCCTGTACTTGCACACACACAAGGCTTACTGTGACTCAATGCAGAGTGTGCACCACCATACAAACACATGGCTCACTGTGACTCAATGTAACGCCTATGCCAGCACACACATACAGAGACACATGCATGGCTCTGTGTGATTCAATGCACGTACTATACCATCACAAACACACACAGACACACGCACAGTCACTGTGACACAATGCACAGCCTATACCACAACACCAATGCAAAGACACATATGCATGGCTCATTGTGACTCTATGCACACCCTATACTATCACATACACACATTCACACATGGCTCCTTGTGAATCAGTGCACAGTCTGTAGTTCCAGGTATACACACACAGACACACACCTCAGTGGCTGAATGAAAAGCCCATACCATTACACACAGACACACATACACACACAGCTCACTGTGAATCAGTGTACAGTCTTCAGCTCCATGTACATACACAGACAACACAGCTTAGTGAATTAATGCAGAGACCATACCAGCATACACACACACATACACACACCTGAGACTCAATGCTCTGCCTATTGCAGCACACACACACACACAGGCACACACACGGCTCACTGTGATTCAATACCAGCCTGTACCTGCACACACACACACTCTCACACACACCGCCATGTGACTCAATGCACTTTATACCACCACACAGACACACAGACACACAAACACACCTCACTGTGACACAATGGTCAGCCTATACCAGAACACGCAGACACACACACACATCACTGTGATGCAATGCACAGACTATACCAGCGTGCACACAAACACACAGCACTGTGACTCAATATACAATGTATACCAAAACACACAAGCATACACACACACCTCAGTGTGACTCAATGCACAGCCTATACCAGCACACACACATACAGATCTGCAAAGATACAGGGTTCACTGTGACTCAATGCACAGCCTATAGAAGAACACACACACATACCAACATGCACACACACATGGCTGACCGTGCCTCAATCAATCGCCTATACCAACACACACACACATGACTCACTGTGACTCAATGCAGTCTTTCGCACAACAAACACAGACACACACACCCCATTGAATCAATGAAAGCCCACCAAAACACACACTCTCATACACACACACACATGGCTCACTGTGACTCAATGCACAGTCTGTATCACCACACACACACACACACACCTCAGTTACTCAATGCAAAGACCATACGAGCACACACACACACACACACATAATTGATTAAATGCTCTACACATACTAGTGCACACACACACAGACATTCTCACTCTGATTCAAGGCACAGTCTATACGAGCACAGTAACACACAAACAACTCATTTGGACTCAATGCGCAGTCTACAGCAGCACACACACACACAGCCCACTCTGTCTCAATGGTCATCCAGTGCCACCACACACACACACACACACACACACACACACAGACTCGTTCAGGTCAATGTGGATAAAACCACAGTGCACACCATCACAGACACACACACAACGCACTACTCACTGTCTACACCAGCAAATACACACACACACATACACACACACCTCCCACACATTTAACTGTGACTCAGTGCTGTGACTATACCAGCTCCCCACACACACATGGTTCACTGTGACTCTATGCACACCCAATAACTGTACACACACACACACATACACACACATATTGCTCAGTGTGACCTAACGAACAGTCTGTAGCACCACATACACACATGCACACCTCAGTGACTCAATGTTCAGCCTGTAACATCACACACACACATGCATACACAAATACACATACACACACAAATATGGCTCACTGTGATTCAATGCACAGCCTATAACACCACACAGAGACACCCATCACTGTGACTCAAACCGCAGCCTGTACCTGCACATACACACACAAAGTCCCTCCTTCTGTGACTCAAGTCACAGCCTACTGCAGCACACACACACACAAACACACACAAACACAACCATCACTGTGACTCAATGCACCTCCTATACCAGCATACACACATGGTTCACTGTGAATCAATACACAGCCTGTACCTCCACACACACACACATACAAACACTCACACACAGCTTAGTGTGACTCAATGCAAAGCATATACCAGCACGTGCACTCACACACACACTCACCTCCCTGTGACTCAGTGCATAGCATATAACATCACACACACACACACACCTCACTGTGACTGAATGCACAGCCTGTACCAGCACACACACATACAAATACTCACACATGGTTGTGAGTAAATGTACAATCAACACCAGCACATACACACACATGACACCTCAGTGTGATCCAATGCTCTGTTTATACCAGCAAAACCACATGGCTCACTGTGACTCAGTGCACAGCATATGACATCACACACACACACACACATACACCTCACTGTGACTCAATGCACAGCCTGTACCTGCACAGAAACAAACACACACATCACTGTGATGCGATATGCAGCCTATACCAACACACACACACACACCAAAGTGTGACTAAATGGTCAGCCTACATGAGAACACACAGACACAATCATCCCTCACTGTGACGCAATGCACAGTCTATACCAGCCTGCGCACACTCACATGACACTGTGACTCAATGCACAATCTGTAATAGCCCACACACGCACACATACACACCTTATTGTGACTCAATGCACAGCCTGTATGTGAACACACACACATACTAACATGCACTCACACATGTCTCACGGTGACTCAATCGCCTATACAAGCACACACACATGGCTCACTGTGAGTCAGTGCCCACTCCATACCAGCACCAAACACACAACACAGCTCACTGTGACTCAAGGCACAGTGTATGGCAGCAGACACACACACAGACACACTCATACCAACATCTCATTGTGCCTCTCAGCCTGTGAAAGACATGCACAATGAAACAGACACCCCTCACTGTGACTCTCTGCACATCCTATACCAGTGCACTCTCACACACACACACATGGTTGACTCTGAATCAATGCACACTCTATACCAGGACACACACACAAACACACACACACACACACATGGCTCCCTGTGACTCAGTGCACAGGATATGCTAGCAGACATACACACACAGAGAAGCACATACGGCAAACTGTGAGTCAATCCACAGCCCATACCTCCACACACGCACACATACTGACACTCAAAAACACAGCTCAGTGTGATTCAATGCAAATCCTATGCCAGAAACTGCACACACGCACACACACAAACATCCCTATGAATCAGTGCATAGCGTATAACATCACACACATACACCTCACTGTGACTCAATGTGTTGCCTCTACCTGCACATAAACCCACAAACAACTCAATATGACTCAATGTGCAGGCTGTACCAGCACACACACACATGTGCACACACACCTCAGTGTGCCTCAATTGTCAGCCTATACCAGAACACACAGACACACACACCTCTCACTCGGACTCAATGCACAACCTATGCCAGCGTGCACACACACTCACATGGCACAGTGAATCAAGGCACAATTTTACCAGCACATGCACACACGCCTCAGAGTGACTCAAAGCTCAGCATATAACAGCACACACACACACATACATGCACAGATGCAGGCCTCACTGTGACTCAATGCACAGCCTATACCAGAACACACACACACACCAACACGCACTCACACATGGCTCACTGGTACTCAATCAATCACCTATACCAGCACACACACACACACAGCTCGCTGTGACTCAATGCAGTCTGTATCACCACACACTGACACACACACCCATGAGTCAATAAAGCCCATACCAGCAACATAAAGCCCATACCAGCACACAAACTCACATGCACACACACACAGACGAGACTGTGACTGAAAACGCTTCCTGTACCAGCACACACACACACAAACACCTCACTGTGACTCAATGCACAGCCTATACGAGCACACACATACACACACAGCTCACAGTGATTCAATACAGAGTCTATACCAGTGCACACACAGACACACACACACACAGAGCCACTCTGTCTCAATGGTCATCCAGTGCCAGCACACACACACACACACACAAACACACACACTCGTTCAGGTCAATGTTGATAAAACCACAGTCCATACCATCACAGACACACACACACCGCACTACACACTGTGACTCAATGCACAGTCTACAGCAGCAAATACACACACACACATACACACACAACTCCCACACATTTAACTGTGACTGAGTGCTGTGACTATACCAGCTCCTCACACACACATGCTTCACTGTGACTCAATGCACAACCAATAACTGTACACACACACACATACACACACATATGGCCAAGTTTGACCTAATGAACAGTCTGTAACACTACATACACACATGCACACCTCAGTGACTCAACGTTCAGTCTCTAACATCACACACACACGCATACACAAATACACATACACACACAAATATGGCTCGCTATGATTAAATGCACAGCCTATAACACCACACAGAGACACCCATCATTGTGACTCAAACCGCAGCCTGTACCTGCACATACACACACAAAGACCCACTTTCTGTGACTCAATTTACAGCCTACTGCAGCACACATACACACACACAAACACAACCATCACTGTGACTCAGTGCACCTCCTATACCAGCATACACACATGGCTCACTGTTAATCAATACACAGCCTATACAAGAACACACAAACTCTCACTCACACATACCAGACTGTGACTCAGTGAACCACCTATAGCAGTACACACACACACGCACAAACATACACGGCTCACCTGGACTCAATGCCCTGCCTATACCAGCACACACAAACACACACACACAGATATATGTCTCACTGACACAATGCACAGCCTGTACTTGCACACACACAAGGCTTACTGTGACTCAATGCAGAGTGTGCACCACCATACAAACACATGGCTCACTGTGACTCAATGTAACGCCTATGTCAGCACACACATACAGAGACACATGCATGGCTCTGTGTGATTCAATGCACGTACTATACCATCACAAACACACACAGACACACGCACAGTCACTGTGACACAATGCACAGCCTATACCACAACACCAATGCAAAGACACATATGCATGGCTCATTGTGACTCTATGCACACCCTATACTATCACATACACACATTCACACATGGCTCCTTGTGAATCAGTGCACAGTCTGTAGTTCCAGGTATACACACACAGACACACACCTCAGTGGCTGAATGAAAAGCCCATACCATTACACACAGACACACATACACACACAGCTCACTGTGAATCAGTGTACAGTCTTCAGCTCCATGTACATACACACACAACACAGCTTAGTGAATTAATGCAGAGACCATACCAGCATACACACACACATACACACACCTGAGACTCAATGCTCTGCCTATTGCAGCACACACACACACACAGGCACACACACGGCTCACTGTGATTCAATACCAGCCTGTACCTGCACACACACACACTCTCACACACACCGCCATGTGACTCAATGCACTTTATACCACCACACAGACACACAGACACACAAACACACCTCACTGTGACACAATGGTCAGCCTATACCAGAACACGCAGACACACACACACATCACTGTGATGCAATGCACAGACTATACCAGCGTGCACACAAACACACAGCACTGTGACTCAATATACAATGTATACCAAAACACACAAGCATACACACACACCTCAGTGTGACTCAATGCACAGCCTATACCAGCACACACACATACAGATCTGCAAAGATACAGGGTTCACTGTGACTCAATGCACAGCCTATAGAAGAACACACACACATACCAACATGCACACACACATGGCTGACCGTGCCTCAATCAATCGCCTATACCAACACACACACACATGACTCACTGTGACTCAATGCAGTCTTTCGCACAACAAACACAGACACACACACCCCATTGAATCAATGAAAGCCCACCAAAACACACACTCTCATACACACACACACATGGCTCACTGTGACTCAATGCACAGTCTGTATCACCACACACACACACACACACCTCAGTTACTCAATGCAAAGACCATACGAGCACACACACACACACACACATAATTGATTAAATGCTCTACACATACTAGTGCACACACACACAGACATGCTCACTCTGATTCAAGGCACAGTCTATACGAGCACAGTAACACACAAACAACTCATTTGGACTCAATGCGCAGTCTACAGCAGCACACACACACACAGCCCACTCTGTCTCAATGGTCATCCAGTGCCACCACACACACACACACACACACACACACACAGACTCGTTCAGGTCAATGTGGATAAAACCACAGTCCACACCATCACAGACACACACACAACGCACTACTCACTGTCTACACCAGCAAATACACACACACACATACACACACACCTCCCACACATTTAACTGTGACTCAGTGCTGTGACTATACCAGCTCCCCACACACACATGGTTCACTGTGACTCTATGCACACCCAATAACTGTACACACACACACACATACACACACATATTGCTCAGTGTGACCTAACGAACAGTCTGTAGCACCACATACACACATGCACACCTCAGTGACTCAATGTTCAGCCTGTAACATCACACACACACATGCATACACAAATACACATACACACACAAATATGGCTCACTGTGATTCAATGCACAGCCTATAACACCACACAGAGACACCCATCACTGTGACTCAAACCGCAGCCTGTACCTGCACATACACACACAAAGTCCCTCCTTCTGTGACTCAAGTCACAGCCTACTGCAGCACACACACACACAAACACACACAAACACAACCATCACTGTGACTCAATGCACCTCCTATACCAGCATACACACATGGTTCACTGTGAATCAATACACAGCCTGTACCTCCACACACACACACATACAAACACTCACACACAGCTTAGTGTGACTCAATGCAAAGCATATACCAGCACGTGCACTCACACACACACTCACCTCCCTGTGACTCAGTGCATAGCATATAACATCACACACACACACACACCTCACTGTGACTGAATGCACAGCCTGTACCAGCACACACACATACAAATACTCACACATGGTTGTGAGTAAATGTACAATCAACACCAGCACATACACACACATGACACCTCAGTGTGATCCAATGCTCTGTTTATACCAGCAAAACCACATGGCTCACTGTGACTCAGTGCACAGCATATGACATCACACACACACACACACATACACCTCACTGTGACTCAATGCACAGCCTGTACCTGCACAGAAACAAACACACACATCACTGTGATGCGATATGCAGCCTATACCAACACACACACACACACCAAAGTGTGACTAAATGGTCAGCCTACATGAGAACACACAGACACAATCATCCCTCACTGTGACGCAATGCACAGTCTATACCAGCCTGCGCACACTCACATGACACTGTGACTCAATGCACAATCTGTAATAGCCCACACACGCACACATAC
Source organism: Stenella coeruleoalba (assembly GCF_951394435.1). Classification (NCBI taxonomy): domain Eukaryota; kingdom Metazoa; phylum Chordata; class Mammalia; order Artiodactyla; family Delphinidae; genus Stenella; species Stenella coeruleoalba. The sequence continues at coordinate 3,950,970 of NC_137168.1, forward strand.
ACACCTTATTGTGACTCAATGCACAGCCTGTATGTGAACACACACACATACTAACATGCACTCACACATGTCTCACGGTGACTCAATCGCCTATACAAGCACACACACATGGCTCACTGTGAGTCAGTGCCCACTCCATACCAGCACCAAACACACAACACAGCTCACTGTGACTCAAGGCACAGTGTATGGCAGCAGACACACACACAGACACACTCATACCAACATCTCATTGTGCCTCTCAGCCTGTGAAAGACATGCACAATGAAACAGACACCCCTCACTGTGACTCTCTGCACATCCTATACCAGTGCACTCTCACACACACACACATGGTTGACTCTGAATCAATGCACACTCTATACCAGGACACACACACAAACACACACACACACACACATGGCTCCCTGTGACTCAGTGCACAGGATATGCTAGCAGACATACACACACAGAGAAGCACATACGGCAAACTGTGAGTCAATCCACAGCCCATACCTCCACACACGCACACATACTGACACTCAAAAACACAGCTCAGTGTGATTCAATGCAAATCCTATGCCAGAAACTGCACACACGCACACACACAAACATCCCTATGAATCAGTGCATAGCGTATAACATCACACACATACACCTCACTGTGACTCAATGTGCTGCCTCTACCTGCACATAAACCCACAAACAACTCAATATGACTCAATGTGCAGGCTGTACCAGCACACACACACATGTGCACACACACCTCAGTGTGCCTCAATTGTCAGCCTATACCAGAACACACAGACACACACACCTCTCACTCGGACTCAATGCACAACCTATGCCAGCGTGCACACACACTCACATGGCACAGTGAATCAAGGCACAATTTTACCAGCACATGCACACACGCCTCAGAGTGACTCAAAGCTCAGCATATAACAGCACACACACACACATACATGCACAGATGCAGGCCTCACTGTGACTCAATGCACAGCCTATACCAGAACACACACACACACCAACACGCACTCACACATGGCTCACTGGTACTCAATCAATCACCTATACCAGCACACACACACACACAGCTCGCTGTGACTCAATGCAGTCTGTATCACCACACACTGACACACACACCCATGAGTCAATAAAGCCCATACCAGCAACATAAAGCCCATACCAGCACACAAACTCACATGCACACACACACAGACGAGACTGTGACTGAAAACGCTTCCTGTACCAGCACACACACACACAAACACCTCACTGTGACTCAATGCACAGCCTATACGAGCACACACATACACACACAGCTCACAGTGATTCAATACAGAGTCTATACCAGTGCACACACAGACACACACACACACAGAGCCACTCTGTCTCAATGGTCATCCAGTGCCAGCACACACACACACACACACACACACAAACACACACACTCGTTCAGGTCAATGTTGATAAAACCACAGTCCATACCATCACAGACACACACACACCGCACTACACACTGTGACTCAATGCACAGTCTACAGCAGCAAATACACACACACACATACACACACAACTCCCACACATTTAACTGTGACTGAGTGCTGTGACTATACCAGCTCCTCACACACACATGCTTCACTGTGACTCAATGCACAACCAATAACTGTACACACACACACATACACACACATATGGCCAAGTTTGACCTAATGAACAGTCTGTAACACTACATACACACATGCACACCTCAGTGACTCAACGTTCAGTCTCTAACATCACACACACACGCATACACAAATACACATACACACACAAATACGGCTCGCTATGATTAAATGCACAGCCTATAACACCACACAGAGACACCCATCATTGTGACTCAAACCGCAGCCTGTACCTGCACATACACACACAAAGACCCACTTTCTGTGACTCAATTTACAGCCTACTGCAACACACATACACACACACAAACACAACCATCACTGTGACTCAGTGCACCTCCTATACCAGCATACACACATGGCTCACTGTTAATCAATGCACAGCCTATACAAGAACACACAAACTCTCACTCACACATACCAGACTGTGACTCAGTGAACCACCTATAGCAGTACACACACACACGCACAAACATACACGGCTCACCTGGACTCAATGCCCTGCCTATACCAGCACACACAAACACACACACACAGATATATGTCTCACTGACACAATGCACAGCCTGTACTTGCACACACACAAGGCTTACTGTGACTCAATGCAGAGTGTGCACCACCATACAAACACATGGCTCACTGTGACTCAATGTAATGCCTATGCCAGCACACACACACAGAGACACATGCATGGCTCTGTGTGATTCAATGCACGTACTATACCATCACAAACACACACAGACACACGCACAGTCACTGTGACACAATGCACAGCCTATACCACAACACCAATGCAAAGACACATATGCATGGCTCATTGTGACTCTATGCACACCCTATACTATCACATACACACATTCACACATGGCTCCTTGTGAATCAGTGCACAGTCTGTAGTTCCAGGTATACACACACAGACACACACCTCAGTGACTCAATGAAAAGCCCATACCATCACACACAGACACACATACACACACAGCTCACTGTGAATCAGTGTACAGTCTTCAGCTCCATGTACATACACAGACAACACAGCTTAGTGAATTAATGCAGAGACCATACCAGTATACACACACACATACACACACCTGAGACTCAATGCTCTGCCTATTGCAGCACACACACACACACAGGCACACACACGGCTCACTGTGATTCAATACCAGCCTGTACCTGCACACACACACACTCTCACACACACCGCCATGTGACTCAATGCACTTTATACCACCACACAGACACACAGACACACAAACACACCTCACTGTGACACAATGGTCAGCCTATACCAGAACACGCAGACACACACACACATCACTGTGACTCAATGCACAGACTATACCAGCGTGCACACAAACACACAGCACTGTGACTCAATATACAATGTATACCAAAACACACAAGCATACACACACACCTCAGTGTGACTCAATGCACAGCCTTTACCAGCACACACACATACAGACCTGCACAGATACAGGGTTCACTGTGACTCAATGCACAGCCTATAGAAGAACACACACACATACCAATATGCACACACACATGGCTGACCGTGACTCAATCAATCGCCTATACCAGCACACACACACGACTCACTGTGACTCAATGCAGTCTTTAGCACAACAAACACAGACACACACACCCCATGGAATTAATGAAAGCCCACCAACACACACACTCTCATACACACACACACATGGCTCAGTGTGACTCAATGCACACTCTGTTTCACCACACACACACACACATACACCTCAGTTACTCAATGCAAAGACCATACGAGCACACACACACACACACACATAACTGATTAAATGCTCCACACATACTAGTGCACACACACACAGACATGCTCACTGTGATTCAAGGCACAGTCTATACGAGCACATTAACACACAAACAACTCATTTTGACTCAATGCGCAGTCTACAGCAGCACACACACACACATAACTCACTGTGACTCAATCCACAACCTATATCAGCACACAGACACACACAAGGCTCACTGTGACTCAATGAAGTCTGTAGCACCACACACACACACAAACACACACATACAGCTCAGTGACTCAATGCAAAGCCCATACGAACACTCACAGACACACACCTAACTGTGATTCAGTGCTCAACCTCTACCAGCACTCAGACGCACACACAGACACACACACACATGCACGGCTCTTTCTGACATAATGTACAGTTCTTACCAGAACAAACACATGCAACACATCTCACTGTAACTCAATGCTCAGACTGTACTTGCACACACACAAGGCTCACTGTGAGTCAATGCACAGCCTATACCAGCAGAGACACACACACACTGCTCTCTATGACACAGTGCACATCCTGTACTATCACACACAGACACAGCTTATTGTGATGTAATACAGACTCTACACAACCAAATACACACACGCACACACACAGCTCACTGTGATTCCATTCAGAATCCATACCAGTGCACAAAAACACACAGCACACAACTCAGTGTGATTCAATGCTCACTTTATACCAAAACACACCTAGATACACACACAGTCTCTGTGACTCAATGCACAGTCCATACCAGCACCGCACACACACTCACAGCTCACCTTGAATCAAAGCACAGCCTACCCCAGCAAACACACACACACATTTCACTGTGACTCAATGCACAGGCTATACCAGCACACACACATATACACACACAGCTTACTGTGACACAATACAGTCTCTACACAACCAAATACACACACACACATATGCACAGCTCCATGTGATTCCATGAACATTCCATGCCAGTGCATACAGACACACAGAACACACCTCAGTTTGACTCAATGCTCACAGTATGCCAAAAGATACATAGACACACACACACGGCTCCCTGTTACTCAGTGCACAGTGTGTGCTAGCAGAGTTACACACAGAAAGAAACACACATGGCTCACTGTGAATCAATACACAGCCTGTACCTGCACATAAACAGACACACACATCACTGTGATGTGATATGCAGCCTATACTAGCACACACACACTCACACACTAAAGTGTGACTAAATGGTCAGCCTACATGAGAACACACAGACACAATCATCCGTCACTGTGACACAATGCACAGTCTATACCAGCCTGCGCACACTCACATGACACTGTGACTCAATGCACAATCTGTAATAGCCCACACACGCACACATACACACCTTATTGTGACTCAATGCACAGCCTATATGTGAACACACACACATACTAACATGCACTCACACATGTCTCACGGTGACTCAATCACCTATACAAGCACACACACATGGCTCACTGTGAGTCAGTGCCCACTCCATACCAGCACCAAACACACAACACCGCTCACTGTGACTCAAGGCACAGTGTATGGCAACACACACACACACAGACACACTCATACCAACATCTCATTGTGCCTCTAAGCCTATGAAAGCACATGCACAATGAAACAAACACCCCTCACACTGACTCACTGCACATCGTATACCAGTGCACTCTCACACACACACACATGGCTGACTGTGAATCAATGCACACTCTATAACAGGGCACACACACAAACACACACACACACACACGGCTACCTGTGACTCAGTGCACAGCATATGCTAGCAGACATACACACACAGAGAAACACATACGGCAAACTGTGAGTCAATCCACATCCCTTACCTCCACACACGCACACATACTGACACTCAAAAACACAGCTCAGTGTGATTCAATGCAAATCCTAAACCAGAAACTGCACACACACACACACACAACCTCCCTATGAATCAGTACATAGCGTATAACATCACAAACATACACCTCACTGTGACTCAATGTCCTGCCTCTACCTGCACATACACCCACAAACAACTCAATATGTCTCAATGTGCAGGGTGTACCAGCACACACACACACATGTGCACACACACCTCAGTGTGCCTCAATTGTCAGCCTATACCAGAACACACAGACACACACACCTCTGACTCAGTGCACAACGTATACCAGCGTGCACACACACTCACATGGCACAGTGAATCAAGGCACAATTTTACCAGCACAGGCACTCACACCTCAGAGTGACTCAAAGCTCAGCCTATACCAGCACACACACACACACACACACACACACATGCACAAATGCAGGCCTCACTGTGATTCAATGCACAGCCTATACCAGAACACACACACACACCAACACGCACTCACACATGGCTCATTGGTACTCAATGAATCGCCTATACCAGCACACACAAACACAGCTCACTGTGACTCAATGCAGTCTGTATCACCACACACTCACACACACACCCATGAATCAATAAAGCCCATACTAGCACAGTAAACCCCATACCAGCACACAAACTCTCATGCAAACACACACATGAGACTGTGACTGAGAACGCTTCCTATACCAGCATACATACACACATACACCTCACTGTGACTCAATGCACAGCCTATACGAGCACACACATACACACACAGCTCACTGTGAATCAGTGTACAGTCTTCAGCTCCATGTACATACACAGACAACACAGCTTAGTGAATTAATGCAGAAACCATACCAACATACACACACACATACACACACCTGAGTCTCAATGCTCTGCCTATTGCAGCACACACACACACACAGGCACACACACGGCTCACTGTGATTCAATACGAGCCTGTACCTGCACACACACACACTCTCACACACACCGCCATGTGACTCAATGCACTTTATACCACCACACAGACACACAGACACACAAACACACCTCACTGTGACACAATGGTCAACCTATACCAGAACACGCAGACACACACACACATCACTGTGATGCAATGCACAGACTATACCAGCGTGCACACAAACACACAGCACTGTGACTCAATATACAATGTATACCAAAACACACAAGCATACACACACACCTCAGTGTGACTCAATGCACAGCCTTTACCAGCACACACACATACAGACCTGCACAGATACAGGGTTCACTGTGACTCAATGCACAGCCTATAGAAGAACACACACACATACCAATATGCACACACACATGGCTGACCGTGACTCAATCAATCGCCTATACCAGCACACACACACGACTCACTGTGACTCAATGCAGTCTTTCGCACAACAAACACAGACACACACACCCCATGGAATTAATGAAAGCCCACCAACACACACACTCTCATACACACACACACATGGCTCAATGTGACTCAATGCACACTCTGTTTCACCACACACACACACATACACCTCAGTTACTCAATGCAAAGACCATACGAGCACACACACACACACACACATAACTGATTAAATGCTCCACACATACTAGTGCACACACACACAGACATGCTCACTGTGATTCAAGGCACAGTCTATACGAGCACATTAACACACAAACAACTCATTTTGACTCAATGCGCAGTCTACAGCAGCACACACACACACATAACTCACTGTGACTCAATCCACAGCCTATATCAGCACACAGACACACACAAGGCTCACTGTGACTCAATGAAGTCTGTAGCACCACACACACACACACAAACACACACATACACCTCAGTGACTCAATGCAAAGCCCATACGAACACTCACAGACACACACCTAACTGTGATTCAGTGCTCAACCTCTACCAGCACACAGACGCACACACACACACACACACACACACATGCACGGCTCTTTCTGACATAATGTACAGTTCTTACCAGAACAAACACATGCAACACATCTCACTGTAACTCAATGCTCAGACTGTACTTGCACACACACAAGGCTCACTGTGAGTCAATGCACAGCCTATACCAGCAGAGACACACACACACTGCTCTCTATGACACAGTGCACATCCTGTACTATCACACACACACACAGCTTATTGTGATGTAATACAGACTCTACACAACCAAATACACACACGCACACACACAGCTCACTGTGATTCAATACCAGCCTGTACCTGCACACACACACACTCTCACACACACTGCTGTGTGATTCAATGCAGTTTATACCAGCACACAGACGCACAGACACACACACACGCCTCACTGTGACTCATGCAGACTCTACAGCACCAAATACACTAACACAGGGCTGGGATTCAATGCACAGTCCATACCAGCAAAGGCACACACACCACACCACACTGTGACTCAATGCTCAGATTATACCAGCACACACACACGGCTCACTGTGTCCTAGTGCACAGCATATAACATCACACACACACACACCCCCCACACTGTGACTCAATGCGCAGCCTGTACCTGCACATACACACACTCTCACACACACCGCCGTGTGACACAATGCAGTTTATACCACCACACAGACACACACACACACCTCAATGTGACTCAATGTCAAGCCCATGCAAGTAAACAGACACACAACCATGGCTCACTGTGACTCAATGAACAGTGTGTACTAGCACATACAAACACATTGCTCAATGTGAGTCAATGCATAGCCCATATCCGCACACACATACACAGAAACACACCTTAATGTGGCTCAGTGCACAGCCTATAGCTGTGCACACACACACACACACACAACGCTCAGTGATTCAATGCAAATCACATATCAGGATACACATACACATACACTCACCTAGGTGTGACTCAATTCTCGGCCTATAGCTGCACACACACACACACCTTACTGTGACTCATGCAGACTCTACAGCACCAAATACACAAACACTAACACAGTGCTGGGATTCAATGCACAGTCCATACCAGCAAAGGCACATGCACCACACCACACTGTGACTCAATGCTCAGATTATACCAGCACACACACACGGCTCACTGTGTCCTAGTGCACAGCATATAACATCACACACACACACACACACCCCCCACACTGTGACTCAATGCGCAGCCTGTACCTGCACACACACACACACACACACACACACCTCACTGTGAAACAATGGTCAGCCTATACCAGAACACGCAGACAAACACACACATCACTGTGACTCAATGCACAGACTATACCAGTGTGCACACAAACACACAGCACTGTGACTCAATATACAATGTATACCAAAACACACAGGCATACACACACACCTCAGTGTGACTCAATGCACAGCCTATACCAGCACACACACATACAGACCTGCACAGATACAGGGTTCACTGTGACTCAATGCACAGCCTATAGAAGAACACACACACATACCAACATGCACACACACATGGGTGACCGTGCCTCAATCAATCGCCTATACCAGCACACACACACATGACTCACTGTGACTCAATGCAGTCTTTCGCACAACAAACACAGACACACACACCCCACTGAATCAATGAAAGCCCACCAACACACACACACACATGGCTCACTGTGACTCAATGCACAGTCTGTATCACCACACACACACACACACCTCAGTTACTCAATGCAAAGACCATACGAGCACACACACACACACACACATAATTGATTAAATGCTCCACACATACTAGTGCACACACACAGAGACATGCTCACTCTGATTCAAGGCACAGTCTATACGAGCACAGTAACACACAAACAACTCATTTTGACTCAATGCGCAGTCTACAGCAGCACACACACACACATAACTCACTGTGACTCAATCTACAGCCTATATCAGCACACAGACACACACACACACACGGTCCACTCTGTCTCAATGGCCATCCAGTACCAGCACACACACACACAAACACACACAAACACACACACTCGTTTAGGTCAAAGTGGATAAAACCACAGTCCATACCATCACAGACACACACACACCGCACTACACACTGTGACTCAATGCACAGTCTACACCAGCAAATACACACACACACATACACACACAACTCCCACACATTTAACTGTGACTCAGTGCTGTGACTATAGCAGCTCCCCACACACACATGTTTCACTGTGACTCAATGCACACCCAATAACTGTACACATACACACACATACGACCCAGTTTGACCTAACGAACAGTCTGTAGCACCACATACACAGATGCACACCTCAGTGACTCAATGTTCAGCCTGTAACATCACACACACAAATGCATACACAAATACACATACACACACAAATACGGCTCACTGTGATTCAATGCACAGCCTATAACACCATACATGGACACCCATCACTGTGACTCAAACCGCAGCCTGTACCTGCACATACACACAAAAAGACCCACCTTCTCTGACTCAATTCACAGCCTACTGCAGCACACACACACACACACACACAAAGACAACCATCACTGTGACTGAATGCACCTCCTATACTAGCATACACACATGGCTCACTGTGAATCAATGCACAGCGTATACAAGAACACACAGACACACAAACACGCACTCACACATGGCTCACTGGTACTCAATCAATCGCCTATACCAGCACACACAAACACAGCTCGCTGTGATTCAATGCAGTCTGTATCACCACACACTCACACACACACCCATGAGTCAATAAAGCCCACACCAGCACAATAAAGCCCATACCAGCACACAAACTCTCATACACACACACACACACCTGACTGTGACTGAAAACCTGTCCTGTACCAGCACACACACACGAAAACACCTTACTGTGACTCAATGCACAGCCTATATGAGCACACACATACACACACAGCTCACAGTGACTCAATACAGATTCTATACCAGCACACACTCAGACACACACACACACACAGCCCACTCTGTCTCAATGGTCATCCAGTGCCACCACACACACACACACACATACACACACACACACACACACACACACACAGACTCGTTCAGGTCAAAGTGGATAAAACCACAGTCCACACCATCACAGACACACACACAACGCACTATTCACTGTGACTCAATGTACAGTCTACACCAGCAAATACACACACACACATACACACACACCTCCCACACATTTAACTGTGACTCAGTGCTGTGACTATACCAGCTCCCCACACACACATGGTTCACTGTGACTCTATGCACACCCAATAACTGTACACACACACACACATACACACACATATTGCTCAGTGTGACCTAACGAACAGTCTGTAGCACCACATACACACATGCACACCTCAGTGACTCAATGTTCAGCCTGTAACATCACACACACACATGCATACACACACAAATATGGCTCACTGTGATTCAATGCACAGCCTATAACACCACACAGAGACACCCATCACTGTGACTCAAACCACAGCCTGTACCTGCACATACACACACAAAGTCCCTCCTTCTGTGACTCAAGTCACAGCCTACTGCAGCACACACACACACAAACACACACAAACACATCCATCACTGTGACTCAATGCACCTCCTATACCAGCATACACACATGGTTCACTGTGAATGAATACACAGCCTGTACCTCCACACACACACACATACAAACACTCACACACAGCTTAGTGTGACTCAATGCAAAGCATATACCAGCACGTGCACTCACACACACACTCACCTCCCTGTGACTCAGTGCATAGCATATAACATCACACACACACACACACCTCACTGTGACTGAATGCACAGCCTGTACCAGCACACACACATACAAATACTCACACATGGTTGTGAGTAAATGTACAATCAACACCAGCACATACACACACATGACACCTCAGTGTGATCCAATGCTCTGTTTATACCAGCAAAACCACATGGCTCACTGTGACTCAGTGCACAGCATATGACATCACACACACACACACACATACACCTCACTGTGACTCAATGCACAGCCTGTACCTGCACAGAAACAAACACACACATCACTGTGATGCGATATGCAGCCTATACCAACACACACACACACACCAAAGTGTGACTAAATGGTCAGCCTACATGAGAACACACAGACACAATCATCCCTCACTGTGACGCAATGCACAGTCTATACCAGCCTGCGCACACTCACATGACACTGTGACTCAATGCACAATCTGTAATAGCCCACACACGCACACATACACACCTTATTGTGACTCAATGCACAGCCTGTATGTGAACACACACACACATACTAACATGCACTCACACATGTCTCACGGTGACTCAATCGCCTATACAAGCACACACACATGGCTCACTGTGAGTCAGTGCCCACTCCATACCAGCACCAAACACACAACACAGCTCACTGTGACTCAAGGCACAGTGTATGGCAGCAGACACACACACAGACACACTCATACCAACATCTCATTGTGCCTCTCAGCCTGTGAAAGACATGCACAATGAAACAGACACCCCTCACTGTGACTCTCTGCACATCCTATACCAGTGCGCTCTCACACACACACACATGGTTGACTGTGAACCAATGCACACTCTATACCAGGACACACACACAAACACACACACACACACACGGCTCCCTGTGACTCAGTGCACAGGATATGCTAGCAGACATACACACACAGAGAAGCACATACGGCAAACTGTGAGTCAATCCACAGCCCATACCTCCACACACGCACACATACTGACACTCAAAAACACAGCTCAGTGTGATTCAATGCAAATCCTATGCCAGAAACTGCACACACGCACACACACAAACATCCCTATGAATCAGTGCATAGCGTATAACATCACACACATACACCTCACTGTGACTCAATGTGCTGCCTCTACCTGCACATAAACCCACAAACAACTCAATATGACTCAATGTGCAGGCTGTACCAGCACACACACACATGTGCACACACACCTCAGTGTGCCTCAATTGTCAGCCTATACCAGAACACACAGACACACACACCTCTCACTCGGACTCAATGCACAACCTATGCCAGCGTGCACACACACTCACATGGCACAGTGAATCAAGGCACAATTTTACCAGCACATGCACACACGCCTCAGAGTGACTCAAAGCTCAGCATATAACAGCACACACACACACATACATGCACAGATGCAGGCCTCACTGTGACTCAATGCACAGCCTATACCAGAACACACACACACACCAACACGCACTCACACATGGCTCACTGGTACTCAATCACCTATACCAGCACACACACACACACAGCTCACTGTGACTCAATGCAGCCTGTATCACCACACACTCACACTCACACCCATGAGTCAATAAAGCCCATACCAGCAACATAAAGCCCATACCAGCACACAAACTCACATGCACACACACACAGATGAGACTGTGACTGATAACGCTTCCTGTACCAGCACACACACACACAAACACCTTACTGTGACTCAATGCACAGCCTATATGAGCACACACATACACACACAGCTCACAGTGATTCAATACAGAGTCTATACCAGTGCACACACAGACACACACACACACAGAGCCACTCTGTCTCAATGGTCATCCACTGCCAGCACACACACACACACACACACAAACACACACACTCGTTCAGGTCAATGTTGATAAAACCACAGTCCATACCATCACAGACACACACACACCGCACTACACACTGTGACTCAATGCACAGTCTACAGCAGCAAATACACACACACACATACACACACAACTCTCACACATTTAACTGTGACTGAGTGCTGTGACTATACCAGCTCCTCACACACACATGCTTCACTGTGACTCAATGCACAACCAATAACTGTACACACACACACATACACACACATATGGCCAAGTTTGACCTAATGAACAGTCTGTAGCACCACATACACACATGCACACCTCAGTGACTCAATGTTCAGTCTCTAACATCACACACACACGCATACACAAATACACATACACACACAAATACGGCTCGCTATGATTAAATGCACAGCCTATAACACCACACAGAGACACCCATCATTGTGACTCAAACCGCAGCCTGTACCTGCACATACACACACAAAGACCCACTTTCTGTGACTCAATTTACAGCCTACTGCAGCACACATACACACACACAAACACAACCATCACTGTGACTCAGTGCACCTCCTATACCAGCATACACACATGGCTCACTGTTAATCAATGCACAGCCTATACAAGAACACACAAACTCTCACTCACACATACCAGACTGTGACTCAGTGAACCACCTATAGCAGTACACACACACATGCACAAACATACACGGCTCACCTGGACTCAATGCCCTGCCTATACCAGCACACACAAACACACACACAGATATATGTCTCACTGACACAATGCACAGCCTGTACTTGCACACACACAAGGCTTACTGTGACTCAATGCAGAGTGTGCACCACCATACAAACACATGGCTCACTGTGACTCAATGTAATGCCTATGCCAGCACACACACACAGAGACACATGCATGGCTCTGTGTGATTCAATGCACGTACTATACCATCACAAACACACACAGACACACGCACAGTCACTGTGACACAATGCACAGCCTATACCACAACACCAATGCAAAGACACATATGCATGGCTCATTGTGACTCTATGCACACCCTATACTATCACATACACACATTCACACATGGCTCCTTGTGAATCAGTGCACAGTCTGTAGTTCCAGGTATACACACACAGACACACACCTCAGTGGCTGAATGAAAAGCCCATACCATTACACACAGACACACATACACACACAGCTCACTGTGAATCAGTGTACAGTCTTCAGCTCCATGTACATACACAGACAACACAGCTTAGTGAATTAATGCAGAGACCATACCAGCATACACACACACATACACACACCTGAGACTCAATGCTCTGCCTATTGCAGCACACACACACACACAGGCACACACACGGCTCACTGTGATTCAATACCAGCCTGTACCTGCACACACACACACTCTCACACACACCGCCATGTGACTCAATGCACTTTATACCACCACACAGACACACAGACACACAAACACACCTCACTGTGACACAATGGTCAGCCTATACCAGAACACGCAGACACACACACACATCACTGTGATGCAATGCACAGACTATACCAGCGTGCACACAAACACACAGCACTGTGACTCAATATACAATGTATACCAAAACACACAAGCATACACACACACCTCAGTGTGACTCAATGCACAGCCTTTACCAGCACACACACATACAGACCTGCACAGATACAGGGTTCACTGTGACTCAATGCACAGCCTATAGAAGAACACACACACATACCAATATGCACACACACATGGCTGACCGTGACTCAATCACTCGCCTATACCAGCACACACACACGACTCACTGTGACTCAATGCAGTCTTTAGCACAACAAACACAGACACACACACCCCATGGAATTAATGAAAGCCCACCAACACACACACTCTCATACACACACACACATGGCTCAATGTGACTCAATGCACACTCTGTTTCACCACACACACACATACACCTCAGTTACTCAATGCAAAGACCATACGAGCACACACACACACACACACATAACTGATTAAATGCTCCACACATACTAGTGCACACACACACAGACATGCTCACTGTGATTCAAGGCACAGTCTATACGAGCACATTAACACACAAACAACTCATTTTGACTCAATGCGCAGTCTACAGCAGCACACACACACACATAACTCACTGTGACTCAATCCACAGCCTATATCAGCACACAGACACACACAAGGCTCACTGTGACTCAATGAAGTCTGTAACACCACACACACACACACAAACACACACATACACCTCAGTGACTCAATGCAAAGCCCATACGAACACTCACAGACACACACCTAACTGTGATTCAGTGCTCAACCTCTACCAGCACACAGACGCACACACAGACACACACACACATGCACGGCTCTTTCTGACATAATGTACAGTTCTTACCAGAACAAACACATGCAACACATCTCACTGTAACTCAATGCTCAGACTGTACTTGCACACACACAAGGCTCACTGTGAGTCAATGCACAGCCTATACCAGCAGAGACACACACACACTGCTCTCTATGACACAGTGCACATCCTGTACTATCACACACACACACAGCTTATTGTGATGTAATACAGACTCTACACAACCAAATACACACACGCACACACACAGCTCACTGTGATTCAATACCAGCCTGTACCTGCACACACACACACTCTCACACACACTGCTGTGTGATTCAATGCAGTTTATACCACCACACAGACACACAGACACACACACACGCCTCACTGTGACTCATGCAGACTCTACAGCACCAAATACACTAACACAGGGCTGGAATTCAATGCACAGTCCATACCAGCAAAGGCACACACACCACACCACACTGTGACTCAATGCTCAGATTATACCAGCACACACACACGGCTCACTGTGTCCTAGTGCACAGCATATAACATCACACACACACACACCCCCGACACTGTGACTCAATGCGCAGCCTGTACCTGCACATACACACACTCTCACACACACCGCCGTGTGACACAATGCAGTTTATACCACCACACAGACACACACACACACCTCAATGTGACTCAATGTCAAGCCCATGCAAGTAAACAGACACACAACCATGGCTCACTGTGACTCAATGAACAGTGTGTACTAGCACATACAAACACATTGCTCAATGTGAGTCAATGCATAGCCCATATCCGCACACACATACACAGAAACACACCTTAATGTGGCTCAGTGCACAACCTATAGCTGTACACACACACACACACACACAACGCTCAGTGATTCAATGCAAATCACATATCAGCATACACATATACATACACTCACCTAGGTGTGACTCAATTCTCAGCCTATAGCTGCACACACACACACACCTTACTGTGACTCCTGCAGACTCTACAGCACCAAATACACAAACACTAACACAGGGCTGGGATTCAATGCACAGTCCATACCAGCAAAGGCACATGCACCACACCACACTGTGACTCAATGCTCAGATTATACCAGCACACACACACGGCTCACTGTGTCCTAGTGCACAGCATATAACATCACACACACACACACACACACACCTCACTGTGACTCAATGCGCAGCCTGTACCTGCACACACACACACACACACACCTCACTGTGAAACAATGGTCAGCCTATACCAGAACACGCAAACACACACATCACTGTGACTCAATGCACAGACTATACCAGTGTGCACACAAACACACAGCACTGTGACTCAATATACAATGTATACCAAAACACACAGGCATACACACACACCTCAGTGTGACTCAATGCACAGCCTATACCAGCACACACACATACAGACCTGCACAGATACAGGGTTCACTGTGACTCAATGCACAGCCTATAGAAGAACACACACACATACCAACATGCACACACACATGGCTGACCGTGCCTCAATCAATCGCCTATACCAGCACACACACACATGACTCACTGTGACTCAATGCAGTCTTTCGCACAACAAACACAGACACACACACCCCACTGAATCAATGAAAGCCCACCAACACACACACACACATGGCTCACTGTGACTCAATGCACAGTCTGTATCACCACACACACACACACACCTCAGTTACTCAATGCAAAGACCATACGAGCACACACACACACACACATAATTGATTAAATGCTCCACACATACTAGTGCACACACACAGAGACATGCTCACTCTGATTCAACGCACAGTCTATACGAGCACAGTAACACACAAACAACTCATTTTGACTCAATGCGCAGTCTACAGCAGCACACACACACACATAACTCACTGTGACTCAATCCACAGCCTATATCAGCACACAGACACACACACACACACGGCCCACTCTGTCTCAATGGCCATCCAGTAGCAGCACACACACACACACACACACACACACACAAACACACACACTCGTTTAGGTCAAAGTGGATAAAACCACAGTCCATACCATCACAGACACACACACACCGCACTACACACTGTGACTCAATGCACAGTCTACACCAGCAAATACACACACACACATACACACACAACTCCCACACATTTAACTGTGACTCAGTGCTGTGACTATAGCAGCTCCCCACACACACATGTTTCACTGTGACTCAATGCACACCCAATAACTGTACACATACACACACATACGACCCAGTTTGACCTAACGAACAGTCTGTAGCACCACATACACAGATGCACACCTCAGTGACTCAATGTTCAGCCTGTAACATCACACACACAAATGCATACACAAATACACATACACACACAAATACGGCTCACTGTGATTCAATGCACAGCCTATAACACCATACATGGACACCCATCACTGTGACTCAAACCGCAGCCTGTACCTGCACATACACACAAAAAGACCCACCTTCTCTGACTCAATTCACAGCCTACTGCAGCACACACACACACACACACACAAAGACAACCATCACTGTGACTGAATGCACCTCCTATACTAGCATACACACATGGCTCACTGTGAATCAATGCACAGCGTATACAAGAACACACAGACACACAAACACGCACTCACACATGGCTCACTGGTACTCAATCAATCGCCTATACCAGCACACACAAACACAGCTCGCTGTGATTCAATGCAGTCTGTATCACCACACACTCACACACACACCCATGAGTCAATAAAGCCCACACCAGCACAATAAAGCCCATACCAGCACACAAACTCTCATACACACACACACACACCTGACTGTGACTGAAAACCTGTCCTGTACCAGCACACACACACAAAAACACCTTACTGTGACTCAATGCACAGCCTATATGAGCACACACATACACACACAGCTCACAGTGACTCAATACAGATTCTATACCAGCACACACTCAGACACACACACACACACAGCCCACTCTGTCTCAATGGTCATCTAGTGCCACCACACACACACACACACACACACACACACACACAGACTCGTTCAGGTCAAAGTGGATAAAACCACAGTCCACACCATCACAGACACACACACAACGCACTACTCACTGTGACTCAATGTACAGTCTACACCAGCAAATACACACACACACATACACACACACCTCCCACACATTTAACTGTGACTCAGTGCTGTGACTATACCAGCTCCCCACACACACATGGTTCACTGTGACTCTATGCACACCCAATAACTGTACACACACACACACATACACACACATATTGCTCAGTGTGACCTAACGAACAGTCTGTAGCACCACATACACACATGCACACCTCAGTGACTCAATGTTCAGCCTGTAACATCACACACACACATGCATACACAAATACACATACACACACAAATATGGCTCACTGTGATTCAATGCACAGCCTATAACACCACACAGAGACACCCATCACTGTGACTCAAACCGCAGCCTGTACCTGCACATACACACACAAAGTCCCTCCTTCTGTGACTCAAGTCACAGCCTACTGCAGCACACACACACACAAACACACACAAACACAACCATCACTGTGACTCAATGCACCTCCTATACCAGCATACACACATGGTTCACTGTGAATGAATACACAGCCTGTACCTCCACACACACACACATACAAACACTCACACACAGCTTAGTGTGACTCAATGCAAAGCATATACCAGCACGTGCACTCACACACACACTTACCTCCCTGTGACTCAGTGCATAGCATATAACATCACACACACACACACCTCACTGTGACAGAATGCACAGCCTGTACCAGCACACACACATACAAATACTCACACATGGTTGTGAGTAAATGTACAATCAACACCAGCACATACACACACATGACACCTCAGTGTGATCCAATGCTCTGTTTATACCAGCAAAACCACATGGCTCACTGTGACTCAGTGCACAGCATATGACATCACACACACACACACACATACACCTCACTGTGACTCAATGCACAGCCTGTACCTGCACAGAAACAAACACACACATCACTGTGATGCGATATGCAGCCTATACCAACACACACACACACACCAAAGTGTGACTAAATGGTCAGCCTACATGAGAACACACAGACACAATCATCCCTCACTGTGACGCAATGCACAGTCTATACCAGCCTGCGCACACTCACATGACACTGTGACTCAATGCACAATCTGTAATAGCCCACACACGCACACATACACACCTTATTGTGACTCAATGCACAGCCTGTATGTGAACACACACACATACTAACATGCACTCACACATGTCTCACGGTGACTCAATCGCCTATACAAGCACACACACATGGCTCACTGTGAGTCAGTGCCCACTCCATACCAGCACCAAACACACAACACAGCTCACTGTGACTCAAGGCACAGTGTATGGCAGCAGACACACACACAGACACACTCATACCAACATCTCATTGTGCCTCTCAGCCTGTGAAAGACATGCACAATGAAACAGACACCCCTCACTGTGACTCTCTGCACATCCTATACCAGTGCACTCTCACACACACACACATGGTTGACTGTGAACCAATGCACACTCTATACCAGGACACACACACAAACACACACACACACACACATGGCTCCCTGTGACTCAGTGCACAGGATATGCTAGCAGACATACACACACAGAGAAGCACATACGGCAAACTGTGAGTCAATCCACAGCCCATACCTCCACACACGCACACATACTGACACTCAAAAACACAGCTCAGTGTGATTCAATGCAAATCCTATGCCAGAAACTGCACACACGCACACACACAAACATCCCTATGAATCAGTGCATAGCGTATAACATCACACACATACACCTCACTGTGACTCAATGTGCTGCCTCTACCTGCACATAAACCCACAAACAACTCAATATGACTCAATGTGAAGGCTGTACCAGCACACACACACATGTGCACACACACCTCAGTGTGCCTCAATTGTCAGCCTATACCAGAACACACAGACACACACACCTCTCACTCGGACTCAATGCACAACCTATGCCAGCGTGCACACACACTCACATGGCACAGTGAATCAAGGCACAATTTTACCAGCACATGCACACACGCCTCAGAGTGACTCAAAGCTCAGCATATAACAGCACACACACACACATACATGCACAGATGCAGGCCTCACTGTGACTCAATGCACAGCCTATACCAGAACACACACACACACCAACACGCACTCACACATGGCTCACTGGTACTCAATCACCTATACCAGCACACACACACACACAGCTCACTGTGACTCAATGCACACCCAATAACTGTACACATACACACACATACGACCCAGTTTGACCTAACGAACAGTCTGTAGCACCACATACACAGATGCACACCTCAGTGACTCAATGTTCAGCCTGTAACATCACACACACAAATGCATACACAAATACACACACACACACAAATACGGCTCACTGTGATTCAATGCACAGCCTATAACACCATACATGGACACCCATCACTGTGACTCAAACCGCAGCCTGTACCTGCACATACACACAAAAAGACCCACCTTCTCTGACTCAATTCACAGCCTACTGCAGCACACACACACACACACACACAAAGACAACCATCACTGTGACTGAATGCACCTCCTATACCAGCATACACACATGGCTCACTGTGAATCAATGCACAGCCTATACAAGAACACACAAACTCTGACTCACACATACCAGACTGTGACTCAGTGAACCACCTATAGCAGTACACACACACACGCACAAACATACACGGCTCACCTGGACTCAATGCCCTGCCTATACCAGCACACACAAACACACACACACAGATATATGTCTCACTGACACAATGCACAGCCTGTACTTGCACACACACAAGGCTTACTGTGACTCAATGCAGAGTGTGCACCACCATACAAACACATGGCTCACTGTGACTCAATGTAATGCCTATGCCAGCACACACACACAGAGACACATGCATGGCTCTGTGTGATTCAATGCACGTACTATACCATCACAAACACACACAGACACACGCACAGTCACTGTGACACAATGCACAGCCTATACCACAACACCAATGCAAAGACACATATGCATGGCTCATTGTGACTCTATGCACACCCTATACTATCACATACACACATTCACACATGGCTCCTTGTGAATCAGTGCACAGTCTGTAGTTCCAGGTATACACACACAGACACACACCTCAGTGGCTGAATGAAAAGCCCATACCATTACACACAGACACACATACACACACAGCTCACTGTGAATCAGTGTACAGTCTTCAGCTCCATGTACATACACACACAACACAGCTTAGTGAATTAATGCAGAGACCATACCAGCATACACACACACATACACACACCTGAGACTCAATGCTCTGCCTATTGCAGCACACACACACACACAGGCACACACACGGCTCACTGTGATTCAATACCAGCCTGTACCTGCACACACACACACTCTCACACACACCGCCATGTGACTCAATGCACTTTATACCACCACACAGACACACAGACACACAAACACACCTCACTGTGACACAATGGTCAGCCTATACCAGAACACGCAGACACACACACACATCACTGTGATGCAATGCACAGACTATACCAGCGTGCACACAAACACACAGCACTGTGACTCAATATACAATGTATACCAAAACACACAAGCATACACACACACCTCAGTGTGACTCAATGCACAGCCTTTACCAGCACACACACATACAGACCTGCACAGATACAGGGTTCACTGTGACTCAATGCACAGCCTATAGAAGAACACACACACATACCAATATGCACACACACATGGCTGACCGTGACTCAATCAATCGCCTATACCAGCACACACACACGACTCACTGTGACTCAATGCAGTCTTTAGCACAACAAACACAGACACACACACCCCATGGAATTAATGAAAGCCCACCAACACACACACTCTCATACACACACACACATGGCTCAATGTGACTCAATGCACACTCTGTTTCACCACACACACACATACACCTCAGTTACTCAATGCAAAGACCATACGAGCACACACACACACACACACATAACTGATTAAATGCTCCACACATACTAGTGCACACACACACAGACATGCTCACTGTGATTCAAGGCACAGTCTATACGAGCACATTAACACACAAACAACTCATTTTGACTCAATGCGCAGTCTACAGCAGCACACACACACACATAACTCACTGTGACTCAATCCACAGCCTATATCAGCACACAGACACACACAAGGCTCACTGTGACTCAATGAAGTCTGTAACACCACACACACACACACAAACACACACATACACCTCAGTGACTCAATGCAAAGCCCATACGAACACTCACAGACACACACCTAACTGTGATTCAGTGCTCAACCTCTACCAGCACACAGACGCACACACAGACACACACACACATGCACGGCTCTTTCTGACATAATGTACAGTTCTTACCAGAACAAACACATGCAACACATCTCACTGTAACTCAATGCTCAGACTGTACTTGCACACACACAAGGCTCACTGTGAGTCAATGCACAGCCTATACCAGCAGAGACACACACACACTGCTCTCTATGACACAGTGAACATCCTGTACTATCACACACACACACAGCTTATTGTGATGTAATACAGACTCTACACAACCAAATACACACACGCACACACACAGCTCACTGTGATTCAATACCAGCCTGTACCTGCACACACACACACTCTCACAAACACTGCTGTGTGATTCAATGCAGTTTATACCACCACACAGACACACAGACACACACACACGCCTCACTGTGACTCATGCAGACTCTACAGCACCAAATACACTAACACAGGGCTGGGATTCAATGCACAGTCCATACCAGCAAAGGCACACACACCACACCACACTGTGACTCAATGCTCAGATTATACCAGCACACACAGACGGCTCACTGTGTCCTAGTGCACAGCATATAACATCACACACACACACACCCCCCACACTGTGACTCAATGCGCAGCCTGTACCTGCACATACACACACTCTCACACACACCGCCATGTGACACAATGCAGTTTATACCACCACACAGACACACACACACACCTCAATGTGACTCAATGTCAAGCCCATGCAAGTAAACAGACACACAACCAGGGCTCACTGTGACTCAATGAACAGTGTGTACTAGCACATACAAACACATTGCTCAATGTGAGTCAATGCATAGCCCATATCCGCACACACATACACAGAAACACACCTTAATGTGGCTCAGTGCACAACCTATAGCTGTACACACACACACACACACACAACGCTCAGTGATTCAATGCAAATCACATATCAGCATACACATACACATACACTCACCTAGGTGTGACTCAATTCTCAGCCTATAGCTGCACACACACACACACCTTACTGTGACTCATGCAGACTCTACAGCACCAAATACACAAACACTAACACAGGGCGGGGATTCAATGCACAGTCCATACCAGCAAAGGCACATGCACCACACCACACTGTGACTCAATGCTCAGATTATACCAGCACACACACACGGCTCACTGTGTCCTAGTGCACAGCATATAACATCACACACACACACACACACACACACCCCACTGTGACTCAATGCGCAGCCTGTACCTGCACACACACACACACACACACACCTCACTGTGAAACAATGGTCAGCCTATACCAGAACACGCAAACACACACATCACTGTGACTCAATGCACAGACTATACCAGTGTGCACACAAACACACAGCACTGTGACTCAATATACAATGTATACCAAAACACACAGGCATACACACACACCTCAGTGTGACTCAATGCACAGCCTATACCAGCACACACACATACAGACCTGCACAGATACAGGGTTCACTGTGACTCAATGCACAGCCTATAGAAGAACACACACACATACCAACATGCACACACACATGGGTGACCGTGCCTCAATCAATCGCCTATACCAGCACACACACACATGACTCACTGTGACTCAATGCAGTCTTTCGCACAACAAACACAGACACACACACCCCACTGAATCAATGAAAGCCCACCAACACACACACACACATGGCTCACTGTGACTCAATGCACAGTCTGTATCACCACACACACACACACACCTCAGTTACTCAATGCAAAGACCATACGAGCACACACACACACACACACATAATTGATTAAATGCTCCACACATACTAGTGCACACACACAGAGACATGCTCACTCTGATTCAAGGCACAGTCTATACGAGCACAGTAACACACAAACAACTCATTTTGACTCAATGCGCAGTCTACAGCAGCACACACACACACATAACTCACTGTGACTCAATCCACAGCCTATATCAGCACACAGACACACACACACACACGGCCCACTCTGTCTCAATGGCCATCCAGTACCAGCACACACACACACACACACACAAACACACACACTCGTTTAGGTCAAAGTGGATAAAACCACAGTGCATACCATCACAGACACACACACACCGCACTACACACTGTGACTCAATGCACAGTCTACACCAGCAAATACACACACACACATACACACACAACTCCCACACATTTAACTGTGACTCAGTGCTGTGACTATAGCAGCTCCCCACACACACATGTTTCACTGTGACTCAATGCACACCCAATAACTGTACACATACACACACATACGACCCAGTTTGACCTAACGAACAGTCTGTAGCACCACATACACAGATGCACACCTCAGTGACTCAATGTTCAGCCTGTAACATCACACACACAAATGCATACACAAATACACATACACACACAAATACGGCTCACTGTGATTCAATGCACAGCCTATAACACCATACATGGAAACCCATCACTGTGACTCAAACCGCAGCCTGTACCTGCACATACACACAAAAAGACCCACCTTCTCTGACTCAATTCACAGCCTACTGCAGCACACACACACACACACACACAAAGACAACCATCACTGTGACTGAATGCACCTCCTATACCAGCATACACACATGGCTCACTGTGAATCAATGCACAGCCTATACAAGAACACACAAACTCTGACTCACACATACCAGACTGTGACTCAGTGAACCACCTATAGCAGTACACACACACACGCACAAACATACACGGCTCACCTGGACTCAATGCCCTGCCTATACCAGCACACACAAACACACACACACAGATATATGTCTCACTGACACAATGCACAGCCTGTACTTGCACACACACAAGGCTTACTGTGACTCAATGCAGAGTGTGCACCACCATACAAACACATGGCTCACTGTGACTCAATGTAATGCCTATGCCAGCACACACACACAGAGACACATGCATGGCTCTGTGTGATTCAATGCACGTACTATACCATCACAAACACACACAGACACACGCACAGTCACTGTGACACAATGCACAGCCTATACCACAACACCAATGCAAAGACACATATGCATGGCTCATTGTGACTCTATGCACACCCTATACTATCACATACACACATTCACACATGGCTCCTTGTGAATCAGTGCACAGTCTGTAGTTCCAGGTATACACACACAGACACACACCTCAGTGGCTGAATGAAAAGCCCATACCATTACACACAGACACACATACACACACAGCTCACTGTGAATCAGTGTACAGTCTTCAGCTCCATGTACATACACAGACAACACAGCTTAGTGAATTAATGCAGAGACCATACCAGCATACACACACACATACACACACCTGAGACTCAATGCTCTGCCTATTGCAGCACACACACACACACAGGCACACACACGGCTCACTGTGATTCAATACCAGCCTGTACCTGCACACACACACACTCTCACACACACCGCCATGTGACTCAATGCACTTTATACCACCACACAGACACACAGACACACAAACACACCTCACTGTGACACAATGGTCAGCCTATACCAGAACACGCAGACACACACACACATCACTGTGATGCAATGCACAGACTATACCAGCGTGCACACAAACACACAGCACTGTGACTCAATATACAATGTATACCAAAACACACAAGCATACACACACACCTCAGTGTGACTCAATGCACAGCCTTTACCAGCACACACACATACAGACCTGCACAGATACAGGGTTCACTGTGACTCAATGCACAGCCTATAGAAGAACACACACACATACCAATATGCACACACACATGGCTGACCGTGACTCAATCAATCGCCTATACCAGCACACACACACGACTCACTGTGACTCAATGCAGTCTTTAGCACAACAAACACAGACACACACACCCCATGGAATTAATGAAAGCCCACCAACACACACACTCTCATACACACACACACATGGCTCAATGTGACTCAATGCACACTCTGTTTCACCACACACACACATACACCTCAGTTACTCAATGCAAAGACCATACGAACACACACACACACACACATAACTGATTAATGCTCCACACATACTAGTGCACACACACACAGACATGCTCACTGTGATTCAAGGCACAGTCTATACGAGCACATTAACACACAAACAACTCATTTTGACTCAATGCGCAGTCTACAGCAGCACACACACACACATAACTCACTGTGACTCAATCCACAGCCTATATCAGCACACAGACACACACAAGGCTCACTGTGACTCAATGAAGTCTGTAACACCACACACACACACACAAACACACACATACACCTCAGTGACTCAATGCAAAGCCCATACGAACACTCACAGACACACACCTAACTGTGATTCAGTGCTCAACCTCTACCAGCACACAGACGCACACACAGACACACACACACATGCACGGCTCTTTCTGACATAATGTACAGTTCTTACCAGAACAAACACATGCAACACATCTCACTGTAACTCAATGCTCAGACTGTACTTGCACACACACAAGGCTCACTGTGAGTCAATGCACAGCCTATACCAGCAGAGACACACACACACTGCTCTCTATGACACAGTGAACATCCTGTACTATCACACACACACACAGCTTATTGTGATGTAATACAGACTCTACACAACCAAATACACACACGCACACACACAGCTCACTGTGATTCAATACCAGCCTGTACCTGCACACACACACACTCTCACAAACACTGCTGTGTGATTCAATGCAGTTTATACCACCACACAGACACACAGACACACACACACGCCTCACTGTGACTCATGCAGACTCTACAGCACCAAATACACTAACACAGGTCTGGGATTCAATGCACAGTCCATACCAGCAAAGGCACACACACCACACCACACTGTGACTCAATGCTCAGATTATACCAGCACACACAGACGGCTCACTGTGTCCTAGTGCACAGCATATAACATCACACACACACACACCCCCCACACTGTGACTCAATGCGCAGCCTGTACCTGCACATACACACACTCTCACACACACCGCCATGTGACACAATGCAGTTTATACCACCACACAGACACACACACACACCTCAATGTGACTCAATGTCAAGCCCATGCAAGTAAACAGACACACAACCAGGGCTCACTGTGACTCAATGAACAGTGTGTACTAGCACATACAAACACATTGCTCAATGTGAGTCAATGCATAGCCCATATCCGCACACACATACACAGAAACACACCTTAATGTGGCTCAGTGCACAACCTATAGCTGTACACACACACACACACACACAACGCTCAGTGATTCAATGCAAATCACATATCAGCATACACATACACATACACTCACCTAGGTGTGACTCAATTCTCAGCCTATAGCTGCACACACACACACACCTTACTGTGACTCATGCAGACTCTACAGCACCAAATACACAAACACTAACACAGGGCGGGGATTCAATGCACAGTCCATACCAGCAAAGGCACATGCACCACACCACACTGTGACTCAATGCTCAGATTATACCAGCACACACACACGGCTCACTGTGTCCTAGTGCACAGCATATAACATCACACACACACACACACACACACCCCACTGTGACTCAATGCGCAACCTGTACCTGCACACACACACACACACACCTCACTGTGAAACAATGGTCAGCCTATACCAGAACACGCAAACACACACATCACTGTGACTCAATGCACAGACTATACCAGTGTGCACACAAACACACAGCACTGTGACTCAATATACAATATATACCAAAACACACAGGCATACACACACACCTCAGTGTGACTCAATGCACAGCCTATACCAGCACACACACATACAGACCTGCACAGATACAGGGTTCACTGTGACTCAATGCACAGCCTATAGAAGAACACACACACATACCAACATGCACACACACATGGCTGACCGTGCCTCAATCAATCGCCTATACCAGCACACACACACGACTCACTGTGACTCAATGCAGTCTTTCGCACAACAAACACAGACACACACACCCCACTGAATCAATGAAAGCCCACCAACACACACACACACATGGCTCACTGTGACTCAATGCACAGTCTGTATCACCACACACACACACACACCTCAGTTACTCAATGCAAAGACCATACGAGCACACACACACACACACACATAATTGATTAAATGCTCCACACATACTAGTGCACACACACAGAGACATGCTCACTCTGATTCAAGGTACAGTCTATACGAGCACAGTAAAACACAAACAACTCATTTTGACTCAATGCGCAGTCTACAGCAACACACACACACATAACTCCCTGTGACTCAATCCACAGCCTATATCAGCACACAGACACACACACACACACGGCCCACTCTGTCTCAATGGCCATCCAGTACCAGCACACACACACACACACACACAAACACACACACAGACTCGTTCAGGTCAAAGTGGATAAAACCACAGTGCATACCATCACAGACACACACACACCGCACTACACACTGTGACTCAATGCACAGTCTACACCAGCAAATACACACACACACATACACACACAACTCCCACACATTTAACTGTGACTCAGTGCTGTGACTATAGCAGCTCCCCACACACACATGTTTCACTGTGACTCAATGCACACCCAATAACTGTACACATACACACACATACGACCCAGTTTGACCTAACGAACAGTCTGTAGCACCACATACACAGATGCACACCTCAGTGACTCAATGTTCAGCCTGTAACATCACACACACAAATGCATACACAAATACACATACACACACAAATACGGCTCACTGTGATTCAATGCACAGCCTATAACACCATACATGGACACCCATCACTGTGACTCAAACCGCAGCCTGTACCTGCACATACACACAAAAAGACCCACCTTCTCTGACTCAATTCACAGCCTACTGCAGCACACACACACACACACACACACAAAGACAACCATCACTGTGACTGAATGCACCTCCTATACCAGCATACACACATGGCTCACTGTGAATCAATGCACAGCCTATACAAGAACACACAGACACACAAACACGCACTCACACATGGCTCACTGGTGCTCAATCAATCGCCTATACCAGCACACACAAACACAGCTCGCTGTGATTCAATGCAGTCTGTATCACCACACACTCACACACACACCCATGAGTCAATAAAGCCCACACCAGCACAATAAAGCCCATACCAGCACACAAACTCTCATACACACACACACACACCTGACTGTGACTGAAAACCTGTCCTGTACCAGCACACACACACAAAAACACCTTACTGTGACTCAATGCACAGCCTATATGAGCACACACATACACACACAGCTCACAGTGACTTAATACAGATTCTATACCAGCACACACTCAGACACACACACACACACAGCCCACTCTGTCTCAATGGTCATCCAGTGCCACCACACACACACACACACACACACACACACACACAGACTCGTTCAGGTCAAAGTGGATAAAACCACAGTCCACACCATCACAGACACACACACAACGCACTATTCACTGTGACTCAATGTACAGTCTACACCAGCAAATACACACACACACATACACACACACCTCCCACACATTTAACTGTGACTCAGTGCTGTGACTATACCAGCTCCCCACACACACATGGTTCACTGTGACTCTATGCACACCCAATAACTGTACACACACACACACATACACACACATATTGCTCAGTGTGACCTAACGAACAGTCTGTAGCACCACATACACACATGCACACCTCAGTGACTCAATGTTCAGCCTGTAACATCACACACACACATGCATACACAAATACACATACACACACAAATATGGCTCACTGTGATTCAATGCACAGCCTATAACACCACACAGAGACACCCATCACTGTGACTCAAACCGCAGCCTGTACCTGCACATACACACACAAAGTCCCTCCTTCTGTGACTCAAGTCACAGCCTACTGCAGCACACACACACACAAACACACACAAACACATCCATCACTGTGACTCAATGCACCTCCTATACCAGCATACACACATGGTTCACTGTGAATCAATACACAGCCTGTACCTCCACACACACACACATACAAACACTCACACACAGCTTAGTGTGACTCAATGCAAAGCATATACCAGCACGTGCACTCACACACACACTCACCTCCCTGTGACTCAGTGCATAGCATATAACATCACACACACACACACACCTCACTGTGACTGAATGCACAGCCTGTACCAGTACACACACATACAAATACTCACACATGGTTGTGACTAAATGTACAATCAACACCAGCACATACACACACATGACACCTCAGTGTGATCCAATGCTCTGTTTATACCAGCAAAACCACATGGCTCACTGTGACTCAGTGCACAGCATATGACATCACACACACACACACACATACACCTCACTGTGACTCAATGCACAGCCTGTACCTGCACAGAAACAAACACACACATCACTGTGATGCGATATGCAGCCTATACCAACACACACACACACACCAAAGTGTGACTAAATGGTCAGCCTACATGAGAACACACAGACACAATCATCCCTCACTGTGACGCAATGCACAGTCTATACCAGCCTGCGCACACTCACATGACACTGTGACTCAATGCACAATCTGTAATAGCCCACACACGCACACATACACACCTTATTGTGACTCAATGCACAGCCTGTATGTGAACACACACACACATACTAACATGCACTCACACATGTCTCACGGTGACTCAATCGCCTATACAAGCACACACACATGGCTCACTGTGAGTCAGTGCCCACTCCATACCAGCACCAAACACACAACACAGCTCACTGTGACTCAAGGCACAGTGTATGGCAGCAGACACACACACAGACACACTCATACCAACATCTCATTGTGCCTCTCAGCCTGTGAAAGACATGCACAATGAAACAGACACCCCTCACTGTGACTCTCTGCACATCCTATACCAGTGCGCTCTCACACACACACACATGGTTGACTGTGAACCAATGCACACTCTATACCAGGACACACACACAAACACACACACACACACACATGGCTCCCTGTGACTCAGTGCACAGGATATGCTAGCAGACATACACACACAGAGAAGCACATACGGCAAACTGTGAGTCAATCCACAGCCCATACCTCCACACACGCACACATACTGACACTCAAAAACACAGCTCAGTGTGATTCAATGCAAATCCTATGCCAGAAACTGCACACACGCACACACACAAACATCCCTATGAATCAGTGCATAGCGTATAACATCACACACATACACCTCACTGTGACTCAATGTGCTGCCTCTACCTGCACATAAACCCACAAACAACTCAATATGACTCAATGTGCAGGCTGTACCAGCACACACACACATGTGCACACACACCTCAGTGTGCCTCAATTGTCAGCCTATACCAGAACACACAGACACACACACCTCTCACTCGGACTCAATGCACATCCTATGCCAGCGTGCACACACACTCACATGGCACAGTGAATCAAGGCACAATTTTACCAGCACATGCACACACGCCTCAGAGTGACTCAAAGCTCAGCATATAACAGCACACACACACACATACATGCACAGATGCAGGCCTCACTGTGACTCAATGCACAGCCTATACCAGAACACACACACACACCAACACGCACTCACACATGGCTCACTGGTACTCAATCAATCACCTATACCAGCACACACACACACACAGCTCACTGTGACTCAATGCAGTCTGTATCACCACACACTGACACACACACCCATGAGTCAATAAAGCCCATACCAGCAACATAAAGCCCATACCAGCACACAAACTCACATGCACACACACACAGACGAGACTGTGACTGAAAACGCTTCCTGTACCAGCACACACACACACAAACACCTCACTGTGACTCAATGCACAGCCTATATGAGCACACACATACACACACAGCTCACAGTGATTCAATACAGAGTCTATACCAGTGCACACACAGACACACACACACACAGAGCCACTCTGTCTCAATGGTCATCCAGTGCCAGCACACACACACACACACACACAAACACACACACTCGTTCAGGTCAATGTTGATAAAACCACAGTCCATACCATCACAGACACACACACACCGCACTACACACTGTGACTCAATGCACAGTCTACACCAGCAAATACACACACACACATACACACACAACTCCCACACATTTAACTGTGACTGAGTGCTGTGACTATACCAGCTCCTCACACACACATGCTTCACTGTGACTCAATGCACAACCAATAACTGTACACACACACACATACACACACATATGGCCAAGTTTGACCTAATGAACAGTCTGTAGCACCACATACACACATGCACACCTCAGTGAGTCAATGTTCAGTCTCTAACATCACACACACATGCATACACAAATACACATACACACACAAATACGGCTCGCTATGATTAAATGCACATCCTATAACACCACACAGAGACACCCATCATTGTGACTCAAACTGCAGCCTGTACCTGCACATACACACACAAAGACCCACTTTCTGTGACTCAATTTACAGCCTACTGCAGCACACATACACACACACAAACATAACCATCACTGTGACTCAGTGCACCTCCTATACCAGCATACACACATGGCTCACTGTTAATCAATGCACAGCCTATACAAGAACACACAAACTCTGACTCACACATACCAGACTGTGACTCAGTGAACCACCTATAGCAGTACACACACACACGCACAAACATACACGGCTCACCTGGACTCAATGCCCTGCCTATACCAGCACACACAAACACACACACACAGATATATGTCTCACTGACACAATGCACAGCCTGTCGTTGCACACACACAAGGCTTACTGTGACTCAATGCAGAGTGTGCACCACCATACAAACACATGGCTCACTGTGACTCAATGTAATGCCTATGCCAGCACACACACACAGAGACACATGCATGGCTCTGTGTGATTCAATGCACGTACTATACCATCACAAACACACACAGACACACGCACAGTCACTGTGACACAATGCACAGCCTATACCACAACACCAATGCAAAGACACATATGCATGGCACATTGTGACTCTATGCACACCCTATACTATCACATACACACATTCACACATGGCTCCTTGTGAATCAGTGCACAGTCTGTAGTTCCAGGTATACACACACAGACACACACCTCAGTGGCTGAATGAAAAGCCCATACCATTACACACAGACACACATACACACACAGCTCACTGTGAATCAGTGTACAGTCTTCAGCTCCATGTACATACACACACAACACAGCTTAGTGAATTAATGCAGAGACCATACCAGCATACACACACACATACACACACCTGAGACTCAATGCTCTGCCTATTGCAGCACACACACACACACAGGCACACACACGGCTCACTGTGATTCAATACCAGCCTGTACCTGCACACACACACACTCTCACACACACCGCCATGTGACTCAATGCACTTTATACCACCACACAGACACACAGACACACAAACACACCTCACTGTGACACAATGGTCAGCCTATACCAGAACACGCAGACACACACACACATCACTGTGATGCAATGCACAGACTATACCAGCGTGCACACAAACACACAGCACTGTGACTCAATATACAATGTATACCAAAACACACAAGCATACACACACACCTCAGTGTGACTCAATGCACAGCCTTTACCAGCACACACACATACAGACCTGCACAGATACAGGGTTCACTGTGACTCAATGCACAGCCTATAGAAGAACACACACACATACCAATATGCACACACACATGGCTGACCGTGACTCAATCAATCGCCTATACCAGCACACACACACGACTCACTGTGACTCAATGCAGTCTTTCGCACAACAAACACAGACACACACACCCCATGGAATTAATGAAAGCCCACCAACACACACACTCTCATACACACACACACATGGCTCAATGTGACTCAATGCACACTCTGTTTCACCACACACACACATACACCTCAGTTACTCAATGCAAAGACCATACGAGCACACACACACACACACACACATAACTGATTAAATGCTCCACACATACTAGTGCACACACACACAGACATGCTCACTGTGATTCAAGGCACAGTCTATACGAGCACATTAACACACAAACAACTCATTTTGACTCAATGCGCAGTCTACAGCAGCACACACACACACATAACTCACTGTGACTCAATCCACAGCCTATATCAGCACACAGACACACACAAGGCTCACTGTGACTCAATGAAGTCTGTAACACCACACACACACACACATACACACACATACACCTCAGTGACTCAATGCAAAGCCCATACGAACACTCACAGACACACACCTAACTGTGATTCAGTGCTCAACCTCTACCAGCACACAGACGCACACACAGACACACACACACATGCACGGCTCTTTCTGACATAATGTACAGTTCTTACCAGAACAAACACATGCAACACATCTCACTGTAACTCAATGCTCAGACTGTACTTGCACACACACAAGGCTCACTGTGAGTCAATGCACAGCCTATACCAGCAGAGACACACACACACTGCTCTCTATGACACAGTGCACATCCTGTACTATCACACACACACACAGCTTATTGTGATGTAATACAGACTCTACACAACCAAATACACACACGCACACACACAGCTCACTGTGATTCAATACCAGCCTGTACCTGCACACACACACACTCTCACACACACTGCTGTGTGATTCAATGCAGTTTATACCACCACACAGACACACAGACACACACACACGCCTCACTGTGACTCATGCAGACTCTACAGCACCAAATACACTAACACAGGGCTGGGATTCAATGCACAGTCCATACCAGCAAAGGCACACACACCACACCACACTGTGACTCAATGCTCAGATTATACAAGCACACACACACGGCTCACTGTGTCCTAGTGCACAGCATATAACATCACACACACACACACACCCCACACTGTGACTCAATGCGCAGCCTGTACCTGCACATACACACACTCTCACACACACCGCCGTGTGACATAATGCAGTTTATGCCACCACACAGACACACACACACACCTCAATGTGACTCAATGTCAAGCCCATGCAAGTAAACAGACACACAACCATGGCTCACTGTGACTCAATGAACAGTGTGTACTAGCACATACAAACACATTGCTCAATGTGAGTCAATGCATAGCCCATATCCGCACACACATACACAGAAACACACCTTAATGTGGCTCAGTGCACAACCTATAGCTGTACACACAAACACACACACACAACGCTCAGTGATTCAATGCAAATCACATATCAGCATACACATACACATACACTCACCTAGGTGTGACTCAATTCTCAGCCTATAGCTGCACACACACACACACCTTACTGTGACTCATGCAGACTCTACAGCACCAAATACACAAACACTAACACAGGGCTGGGATTCAATGCACAGTCCATACCAGCAAAGGCACATGCACCACACCACACTGTGACTCAATGCTCAGATTATACCAGCACACACACACGGCTCACTGTGTCCTAGTGCACAGCATATAACATCACACACACACACACACACACACCCCACTGTGACTCAATGCGCAGCCTGTACCTGCACACACACACACACACACCTCACTGTGAAACAATGGTCAGCCTATACCAGAACACGCAAACACACACATCACTGTGACTCAATGCACAGACTATACCAGTGTGCACACAAACACACAGCACTGTGACTCAATATACAATGTATACCAAAACACACAGGCATACACACACACCTCAGTGTGACTCAATGCACAGCCTATACCAGCACACACACATACAGACCTGCACAGATACAGGGTTCACTGTGACTCAATGCACAGCCTATAGAAGAACACACACACATACCAACATGCACACACACATGGGTGACCGTGCCTCAATCAATCGCCTATACCAGCACACACACATGACTCACTGTGACTCAATGCAGTCTTTCGCACAACAAACACAGACACACACACCCCACTGAATCAATGAAAGCCCACCAACACACACATTCTCATACACACACACACATGGCTCACTGTGACTCAATGCACAGTCTGTATCACCACACACACATACACACCTCAGTTACTCAATGCAAAGACCATACGAGCACACACACACACACACACACAATTGATTAAATGCTCCACACATACTAGTGCACACACACACAGACATGCTCACTCTGATTCAAGGCACAGTCTATACGAGCACAGTAACACACAAACAACTCATTTTGACTCAATGCGCAGTCTACAGCAGCACACACACACACATAACTCACTGTGACTCAATCTACAGCCTATATCAGCACACAGACACACACACACACACGGTCCACTCTGTCTCAATGGCCATCCAGTACCAGCACACACACACACAAACACACACAAACACACACACTCGTTTAGGTCAAAGTGGATAAAACCACAGTCCATACCATCACAGACACACACACACCGCACTACACACTGTGACTCAATGCACAGTCTACACCAGCAAATACACACACACACATACACACACAACTCCCACACATTTAACTGTGACTCAGTGCTGTGACTATAGCAGCTCCCCACACACACATGTTTCACTGTGACTCAATGCACACCCAATAACTGTACACATACACACACATACGACCCAGTTTGACCTAACGAACAGTCTGTAGCACCACATACACAGATGCACACCTCAGTGACTCAATGTTCAGCCTGTAACATCACACACACAAATGCATACACAAATACACATACACACACAAATACGGCTCACTGTGATTCAATGCACAGCCTATAACACCATACATGGACACCCATCACTGTGACTCAAACCGCAGCCTGTACCTGCACATACACACAAAAAGACCCACCTTCTCTGACTCAATTCACAGCCTACTGCAGAACACACACACACACACACACACACAAAGACAACCATCACTGTGACTGAATGCACCTCTTATACAAGCACACACACATGGCTCACTGTGAATCAATGCACAGCCTATACAAGAACACACAGACACACAAACACGCACTCACACATGGCTCACTGGTACTCAATCAATCGCCTATACCAGCACACACAAACACAGCTCGCTGTGATTCAATGCAGTCTGTATCACCACACACTCACACACACACCCATGAGTCAATAAAGCCCACACCAGCACAATAAAGCCCATACCAGCACACAAACTCTCATACACACACACACACACACCTGACTGTGACTGAAAACCTGTCCTGTACCAGCACACACACACAAAAACACCTTACTGTGACTCAATGCACAGCCTATATGAGCACACACATACACACACAGCTCACAGTGACTCAATACAGATTCTATACCAGCACACACTCAGACACACACAGCCCACTCTGTCTCAATGGTCATCCAGTGCCACCACACACACACACACACACACACACACACACACAGACTCGTTCAGGTCAAAGTGGATAAAACCACAGTCCACACCATCACAGACACACACACAACGCACTACTCACTGTGACTCAATGTACAGTCTACACCAGCAAATACACACACACACATACACACACACCTCCCACACATTTAACTGTGACTCAGTGCTGTGACTATACCAGCTCCACACACACACATGGTTCACTGTGACTCTATGCACACCCAATAACTGTACACACACACACACATACACACACATATTGCTCAGTGTGACCTAACGAACAGTCTGTAGCACCACATACACACATGCACACCTCAGTGACTCAATGTTCAGCCTGTAACATCACACACACACATGCATACACAAATACACATACACACACAAATATGGCTCACTGTGATTCAATGCACAGCCTATAACACCACACAGAGACACCCATCACTGTGACTCAAACCGCAGCCTGTACCTGCACATACACACACAAAGTCCCTCCTTCTGTGACTCAAGTCACAGCCTACTGCAGCACACACACACACAAACACACACAAACACAACCATCACTGTGACTCAATGCACCTCCTATACCAGCATACACACATGGTTCACTGTGAATCAATACACAGCCTGTACCTCCACACACACACACATACAAACACTCACACACAGCTTAGTGTGACTCAATGCAAAGCATATACCAGCACGTGCACTCACACACACACTCACCTCCCTGTGACTCAGTGCATAGCATATAACATCACACACACACACACCTCACTGTGACTGAATGCACAGCCTGTACCAGCACACACACATACAAATACTCACACATGGTTGTGACTAAATGTACAATCAACACCAGCACATACACACACATGACACCTCAGTGTGATCCAATGCTCTGTTTATACCAGCAAAACCACATGGCTCACTGTGACTCAGTGCACAGCATATGACATCACACACACACACAGAGACATACACCTCACTGTGACTCAATGCACAGCCTGTACCTGCACAGAAACAAACACACACATCACTGTGATGCAATATGCAGCCTATACCAACACACACACACACACCAAAGTGTGACTAAATGGTCAGCCTACATGAGAACACACAGACACAATCATCCCTCACTGTGACGCAATGCACAGTCTATACCAGCCTGCGCACACTCACATGACACTGTGACTCAATGCACAATCTGTAATAGCCCACACACGCACACATACACACCTTATTGTGACTCAATGCACAGCCTGTATGTGAACACACACACACATACTAACATGCACTCACACATGTCTCACGGTGACTCAATCGCCTATACAAGCACACACACATGGCTCACTGTGAGTCAGTGTCCACTCCATACCAGCACCAAACACACAACACAGCTCACTGTGACTCAAGGCACAGTGTATGGCAGCAGACACACACACAGACACACTCATACCAACATCTCATTGTGCCTCTCAGCCTGTGAAAGACATGCACAATGAAACAGACACCCCTCACTGTGACTCTCTGCACATCCTATACCAGTGCACTCTCACACACACACACATGGTTGACTGTGAACCAATGCACACTCTATACCAGGACACACACACAAACACACACACACACACACATGACTCCCTGTGACTCAGTGCACAGGATATGCTAGCAGACATACACACACAGAGAAGCACATACGGCAAACTGTGAGTCAATCCATAGCCCATACCTCCACACACGCACACATACTGACACTCAAAAACACAGCTCAGTGTGATTCAATGCAAATCCTATGCCGGAAACTGCACACACGCACACACACAATCATCCCTATGAATCAGTGCATAGCGTATAACATCACACACATACACCTCACTGTGACTCAATGTGCTGCCTCTACCTGCACATAAACCCACAAACAACTCAATATGACTCAATGTGCAGGCTGTACCAGCACACACACACATGTGCACACACACCTCAGTGTGCCTCAATTGTCAGCCTATACCAGAACACACAGACACACACACCTCTCACTCGGACTCAATGCACAACCTATGCCAGCGTGCACACACACTCACATGGCACAGTGAATCAAGGCACAATTTTACCAGCACATGCACACACACCTCAGAGTGACTCAAAGCTCAGCATATAACAGCACACACACACACATACATGCACAGATGCAGGCCTCACTGTGACTCAATGCACAGCCTATACCAGAACACACACACACACCAACACGCACTCACACATGGCTCACTGGTACTCAATCAATCACCTATACCAGCACACACACACACACAGCTCACTGTGACTCAATGCAGTCTGTATCACCACACACTCACACACACAC
Organism: Stenella coeruleoalba; assembly: GCF_951394435.1. Classification (NCBI taxonomy): domain Eukaryota; kingdom Metazoa; phylum Chordata; class Mammalia; order Artiodactyla; family Delphinidae; genus Stenella; species Stenella coeruleoalba. The sequence goes on from NC_137168.1 coordinate 3,992,070, forward strand.
CCATGAGTCAATAAAGCCCATACCAGCAACATAAAGCCCATACCAGCACACAAACTCACATGCACACACACACAGATGAGACTGTGACTGAAAACGCTTCCTGTACCAGCACACACACACACAAACACCTCACTGTGATTCAATGCACAGCCTATACGAGCACACACATACACACACAGCTCACAGTGATTCAATACAGAGTCTATACCAGTGCACACACAGACACACACACACACACAGAGCCACTCTGTCTCAATGGTCATCCAGTGCCAGCACACACATACACACACACACACACAAACACACACACTCGTTCAGGTTAATGTTGATAAAACCACAGTCCATACCATCACAGACACACACACACCGCACTACACACTGTGACTCAATGCACAGTCTACAGCAACAAATACACACACACACATACACACACAACTCCCACACATTTAACTGTGACTGAGTGCTGTGACTATACCAGCTCCTCACACACACATGCTTCACTGTGACTCAATGCACAACCAATAACTGTACACACACACACATACACACACATATGGCCAAGTTTGACCGAATGAACAGTCTGTAGCACCACATACACACATGCACACCTCAGTGACTCAATGTTCAGTCTCTAACATCACACACACACGCATACACAAATACACATACACACACAAATACGGCTCGCTATGATTAAATGCACAGCCTATAACACCACACAGAGACACCCATCATTGTGACTCAAACCGCAGCCTGTACCTGCACATACACACACAAAGACCCACTTTCTGTGACTCAATTTACAGCCTACTGCAGACACACACACACACACAAACACAACCATCACTGTGACTCAGTGCACCTCCTATACCAGCATACACACATGGCTCACTCTTAATCAATGCACAGCCTATACAAGAACACACAAACTCTCACTCACACATACCAGACTGTGACTCAGTGAACCACCTATAGCAGTACACACACACATGCACAAACATACACGGCTCACCTGGACTCAATGCCCTGCCTATACCAGCACACACAAACACACACACACAGATATATGTCTCACTGACACAATGCACAGCCTGTACTTGCACACACACAAGGCTTACTGTGACTCAATGCAGAGTGTGCACCACCATACAAACACATGGCTCACTGTGACTCAATGTAATGCCTATGCCAGCACACACACACAGAGACACATGCATGGCTCTGTGTGATTCAATGCACGTACTATACCATCACAAACACACACAGACACACGCACAGTCACTGTGACACAATGCACAGCCTATACCACAACACCAATGCAAAGACACATATGCATGGCTCATTGTGACTCTATGCACACCCTATACTATCACATACACACATTCACACATGGCTCCTTGTGAATCAGTGCACAGTCTGTAGTTCCAGGTATACACACACAGACACACACCTCAGTGGCTGAATGAAAAGCCCATACCATTACACACAGACACACATACACACACAGCTCACTGTGAATCAGTGTACAGTCTTCAGCTCCATGTACATACACACACAACACAGCTTAGTGAATTAATGCAGAGACCATACCAGCATACACACACACATACACACACCTGAGACTCAATGCTCTGCCTATTGCAGCACACACACACACACAGGCACACACATGGCTCACTGTGATTCAATACCAGCCTGTACCTGCACACACACACACTCTCACACACACCGCCATGTGACTCAATGCACTTTATACCACCACACAGACACACAGACACACAAACACACCTCACTGTGACACAATGGTCAGCCTATACCAGAACACGCAGACACACACACACATCACTGTGATGCAATGCACAGACTATACCAGCGTGCACACAAACACACAGCACTGTGACTCAATATACAATGTATACCAAAACACACAAGCATACACACACACCTCAGTGTGACTCAATGCACAGCCTTTACCAGCACACACACATACAGACCTGCACAGATACAGGGTTCACTGTGACTCAATGCACAGCCTATAGAAGAACACACACACATACCAATATGCACACACACATGGCTGACCGTGACTCAATCAATCGCCTATACCAGCACACACACACGACTCACTGTGACTCAATGCAGTCTTTAGCACAACAAACACAGACACACACACCCCATGGAATTAATGAAAGCCCACCAACACACACACTCTCATACACACACACACATGGCTCAATGTGACTCAATGCACACTCTGTTTCACCACACACACACACATACACCTCAGTTACTCAATGCAAAGACCATACGAGCACACACACACACACACACATAACTGATTAAATGCTCCACACATACTAGTGCACACACACACAGACATGCTCACTGTGATTCAAGGCACAGTCTATACGAGCACATTAACACACAAACAACTCATTTTGACTCAATGCGCAGTCTACAGCAGCACACACACACACATAACTCACTGTGACTCAATCCACAGCCTATATCAGCACACAGACACACACAAGGCTCACTGTGATTCGATGAAGTCTGTAACACCACACACACACACACAAACACACACATACACCTCAGTGACTCAATGCAAAGCCCATACGAACACTCACAGACACACACCTAACTGTGATTCAGTGCTCAACCTCTACCAGCACACAGACGCACACACAGACACACACACACATGCACGGCTCTTTCTGACATAATGTACAGTTCTTACCAGAACAAACACATGCAACACATCTCACTGTAACTCAATGCTCAGACTGTACTTGCACACACACAAGGCTCACTGTGAGTCAATGCACAGCCTATACCAGCAGAGACACATACACACTGCTCTCTATGACACAGTGCACATCCTGTACTATCACACACACACACAGCTTATTGTGATGTAATACAGACTCTACACAACCAAATACACACACGCACACACACAGCTCACTGTGATTCAATACCAGCCTGTACCTGCACACACACACACTCTCACACACACTGCTGTGTGATTCAATGCAGTTTATACCACCACACAGACACACAGACACACACACACGCCTCACTGTGACTCATGCAGACTCTACAGCACCAAATACACTAACACAGGGCTGGGATTCAATGCACAGTCCATACCAGCAAAGGCACACACACCACACCACACTGTGACTCAATGCTCAGATTATACCAGCACACACACACGGCTCACTGTGTCCTAGTGCACAGCATATAACATCACACACACACACACCCCCCACACTGTGACTCAATGTGCAGCCTGTACCTGCACATACACACACTCTCACACACACCGCCGTGTGACACAATGCAGTTTATACCACCACACAGACACACACACACACCTCAATGTGACTCAATGTCAAGCCCATGCAAGTAAACAGACACACAACCATGGCTCACTGTGACTCAATGAACAGTGTGTACTAGCACATACAAACACATTGCTCAATGTGAGTCAATGCATAGCCCATATCCGCACACACATACACAGAAACACACCTTAATGTGGCTCAGTGCACAACCTATAGCTGTACACACACACACACACACACAACGCTCAGTGATTCAATGCAAATCACATATCAGCATACACATACACATACACTCACCTAGGTGTGACTCAATTCTCAGCCTATAGCTGCACACACACACACACCTTACTGTGACTCATGCAGACTCTACAGCACCAAATACACAAACACTAACACAGGGCTGGGATTCAATGCACAGTCCATACCAGCAAAGGCACATGCACCACACCACACTGTGACTCAATGCTCAGATTATACCAGCACACACACACGGCTCACTGTGTCCTAGTGCACAGCATATAACATCACACACACACACACACACACACACCCCACTGTGACTCAATGCGCAGCCTGTACCTGCACACACACACACACACACCTCACTGTGAAACAATGGTCAGCCTATACCAGAACACGCAAACACACACATCACTGTGACTCAATGCACAGACTATACCAGTGTGCACACAAACACACAGCACTGTGACTCAATATACAATGTATACCAAAACACACAGGCATACACACACACCTCAGTGTGACTCAATGCACAGCCTATACCAGCACACACACATACAGACCTGCACAGATACAGGGTTCACTGTGACTCAATGCACAGCCTATAGAAGAACACACACACATACCAACATGCACACACACATGGGTGACCGTGCCTCAATCAATCGCCTATACCAGCACACACACACGACTCACTGTGACTCAATGCAGTCTTTAGCACAACAAACACAGACACACACACCCCACTGAATCAATGAAAGCCCACCAACACACACACACACATGGCTCACTGTGACTCAATGCACAGTCTGTATCACCACACACACACACACACCTCAGTTACTCAATGCAAAGACCATACGAGCACACACACACACACACATAATTGATTAAATGCTCCACACATACTAGTGCACACACACACAGACATGCTCACTCTGATTCAAGGCACAGTCTATACGAGCACAGTAACACACAAACAACTCATTTTGACTCAATGCGCAGTCTACAGCAGCACACACACACACATAACTCACTGTGACTCAATCCACAGCCTATATCAGCACACAGACACACACACACACACGGCCCACTCTGTCTCAATGGCCATCCAGTACCAGCACACACACACACACACACACACACACACACACAAACACACACACTCGTTTAGGTCAAAGTGGATAAAACCACAGTCCATACCATCACAGACACACACACACCGCACTACACACTGTGACTCAATGCACAGTCTACACCAGCAAATACACACACACACATACACACACAACTCCCACATATTTAACTGTGACTCAGTGCTGTGACTATAGCAGCTCCCCACACACACATGTTTCACTGTGACTCAATGCACACCCAATAACTGTACACATACACACACACGACCCAGTTTGACCTAACGAACAGTCTGTAGCACCACATACACAGATGCACACCTCAGTGACTCAATGTTCAGCCTGTAACATCACACACACAAATGCATACACAAATACACATACACACACAAATACGGCTCACTGTGATTCAATGCACAGCCTATAACACCATACATGGACACCCATCACTGTGACTCAAACCGCAGCCTGTACCTGCACATACACACAAAAAGACCCACCTTCTCTGACTCAATTCACAGCCTACTGCAGCACACACACACACACACACAAAGACAACCATCACTGTGACTGAATGCACCTCCTATACCAGCATACACACATGGCTCACTGTGAATCAATGCACAGCCTATACCAGAACACACACACACACCAACACGCACTCACACATGGCTCACTGGTACTCAATCAATCACCTATACCAGCACACACACACACACAGCTCACTGTGACTCAATGCAGTCTGTATCACCACACACTGACACACACACCCATGAGTCAATAAAGCCCATACCAGCAACATAAAGCCCATACCAGCACACAAGCTCACATGCACACACACACAGACGAGACTGTGACTGAAAACGCTTCCTGTACCAGCACACACACACACAAACACCTCACTGTGACTCAATGCACAGCCTATACGAGCACACACATACACACACAGCTCACAGTGATTCAATACAGAGTCTATACCAGTGCACACACAGACACACACACACACAGAGCCACTCTGTCTCAATGGTCATCCAGTGCCAGCACACACACACACACACACACACACAAACACACACACTCGTTCAGGTCAATGTTGATAAAACCACAGTCCATACCATCACAGAGACACACACACCGCACTACACACTGTGACTCAATGCACAGTCTACAGCAGCAAATACACACACACACATACACACACAACTCTCACACATTTAACTGTGACTGAGTGCTGTGACTATACCAGCTCCTCACACACACATGCTTCACTGTGACTCAATGCACAACCAATAACTGTACACACACACACATACACACACATATGGCCAAGTTTGACCTAATGAACAGTCTGTAGCACCACTTACACACATGCACACCTCAGTGACTCAATGTTCAGCCTGTAACATCACACACACACGCATACACAAATACACATACACACACAAATACGGCTCGCTATGATTAAATGCACAGCCTATAACACCACACAGAGACACCCATCATTGTGACTCAAACCGCAGCCTGTACCTGCACATACACACACAAAGACCCACTTTCTGTGACTCAATTTACAGCCTACTGCAGCACACATACACACACACAAACACAACCATCACTGTGACTCAGTGCACCTCCTATACCAGCATACACACATGGCTCACTGTTAATCAATGCACAGCCTATACAAGAACACACAAACTCTCACTCACACATACCAGACTGTGACTCAGTGAACCACCTATAGCAGTACACACACACACGCACAAACATACACGGCTCACCTGGACTCAATGCCCTGCCTATACCAGCACACACAAACACACACACACAGATATATGTCTCACTGACACAATGCACAGCCTGTACTTGCACACACACAAGGCTTACTGTGACTCAATGCAGAGTGTGCACCACCATACAAACACATGGCTCACTGTGACTCAATGTAATGCCTATGCCAGCACACACACACAGAGACACATGCATGGCTCTGTGTGATTCAATGCACGTACTATACCATCACAAACACACACAGACACACGCACAGTCACTGTGACACAATGCACAGCCTATACCACAACACCAATGCAAAGACACATATGCATGGCTCATTGTGACTCTATGCACACCCTATACTATCACATACACACATTCACACATGGCTCCTTGTGAATCAGTGCACAGTCTGTAGTTCCAGGTATACACACACAGACACACACCTCAGTGGCTGAATGAAAAGCCCATACCATTACACACAGACACACATACACACACAGCTCACTGTGAATCAGTGTACAGTCTTCAGCTCCATGTACATACACACACAACACAGCTTAGTGAATTAATGCAGAGACCATACCAGCATACACACACACATACACACACCTGAGACTCAATGCTCTGCCTATTGCAGCACACACACACACACAGGCACACACACGGCTCACTGTGATTCAATACCAGCCTGTACCTGCACACACACACACTCTCACACACACCGCCATGTGACTCAATGCACTTTATACCACCACACAGACACACAGACACACAAACACACCTCACTGTGACACAATGGTCAGGCTATACCAGAACACGCAGACACACACACACATCACTGTGATGCAATGCACAGACTATACCAGCGTGCACACAAACACACAGCACTGTGACTCAATATACAATGTATACCAAAACACACAAGCATACACACACACCTCAGTGTGACTCAATGCACAGCCTTTACCAGCACACACACATACAGACCTGCACAGATACAGGGTTCACTGTGACTCAATACACAGCCTATAGAAGAACACACACACATACCAATATGCACACACACATGGCTGACCGTGACTGAATCAATCGCCTATACCAGCACACACACACGACTCACTGTGACTCAATGCAGTCTTTCGCACAACAAACACAGACACACACACCCCATGGAATTAATGAAAGCCCACCAACACACACACTCTCATACACACACTCACATGGCTCAGTGTGACTCAATGCACACTCTGTTTCACCACACACACACACATACACCTCAGTTACTCAATGCAAAGACCATACGAGCACACACACACACACACACATAACTGATTAAATGCTCCACACATACTAGTGCACACACACACAGACATGCTCACTGTGATTCAAGGCACAGTCTATAACGAGCACATTAACACACAAACAACTCATTTTGACTCAATGCGCAGTCTACAGCAGCACACACACACACATAACTCACTGTGACTCAATCCACAGCCTATATCAGCACACAGACTCACACAAGGCTCACTGTGACTCAATGAAGTCTGTAACACCACACACACACACACAAACACACACATACACCTCAGTGACTCAATGCAAAGCCCATACGAACACTCACAGACACACACCTAACTGTGATTCCGTGCTCAACCTCTACCAGCACACAGACGCACACACAGACACACACACACATGCACGGCTCTTTCTGACATAATGTACAGTTCTTACCAGAACAAACACATGCAACACATCTCACTGTAACTCAATGCTCAGACTGTACTTGCACACACACAAGGCTCACTGTGAGTCAATGCACAGCCTATACCAGCAGAGACACATACACACTGCTCTCTATGACACAGTGCACATCCTGTACTATCACACACACACACAGCTTATTGTGATGTAATACAGACTCTACACAACCAAATACACACACGCACACACACAGCTCACTGTGATTCAATACCAGCCTGTACCTGCACACACACACACTCTCACACACACTGCTGTGTGATTCAATGCAGTTTATACCACCACACAGACACACAGACACACACACACGCCTCACTGTGACTCATGCAGACTCTACAGCACCAAATACACTAACACAGGGCTGGGATTCAATGCACAGTCCATACAGCAAAGGCACACACACCACACCACACTGTGACTCAATGCTCAGATTATACCAGCACACACACACGGCTCACTGTGTCCTAGTGCACAGCATATAACATCACACACACACACAGCCCCCACACTGTGACTCAATGTCCAGCCTGTACCTGCACATACACACACTCTCACACACACCGCCGTGTGACACAATGCAGTTTATACCACCACACAGACACACACACACACCTCAATGTGACTCAATGTCAAGCCCATGCAAGTAAACAGACACACAACCATGGCTCACTGTGACTCAATGAACAGTGTGTACTAGCACATACAAACACATTGCTCAATGTGAGTCAATGCATAGCCCATATCCGCACACACATACACAGAAACACACCTTAATGTGGCTCAGTGCACAACCTATAGCTGTACACACACACACACACACACAACGCTCAGTGATTCAATGCAAATCAAATATCAGCATACACATACACATACACTCACCTAGGTGTGACTCAATTCTCAGCCTATAGCTGCACACACACACACACCTTACTGTGACTCATGCAGACTCTACAGCACCAAATACACAAACACTAACACAGGGCTGGGATTCAATGCACAGTCCATACCAGCAAAGGCACATGCACCACACCACACTGTGACTCAATGCTCAGATTATACCAGCACACACACACGGCTCACTGTGTCCTAGTGCACAGCATATAACATCACACACACACACACACACACACACCCCACTGTGACTCAATGCGCAGCCTGTACCTGCACACACACACACACACACACACCTCACTGTGAAACAATGGTCAGCCTATACCAGAACACGCAAACACACACATCACTGTGACTCAATGCACAGACTATACCAGTGTGCACACAAACACACAGCACTGTGACTCAATATACAATGTATACCAAAACACACAGGCATACACACACACCTCAGTGTGACTCAATGCACAGCCTATACCAGCACACACACATACAGACCTGCACAGATACAGGGTTCACTGTGACTCAATGCACAGCCTATAGAAGAACACACACACATACCAACATGCACACACACATGGCTGACCGTGCCTCAATCAATCGCCTATACCAGCACACACACACGACTCACTGTGACTCAATGCAGTCTTTCGCACAACAAACACAGACACACACACCCCACTGAATCAATGAAAGCCCACCAACACACACACACACATGGCTCACTGTGACTCAATGCACAGTCTGTATCACCCCCCACACACACACACCTCAGTTACTCAATGCAAAGACCATACGAGCACACACACACACACACATAATTGATTAAATGCTCCACACATACTAGTGCACACACACAGAGACATGCTCACTCTGATTCAAGGCACAGTCTATACGAGCACAGTAACACACAAACAACTCATTTTGACTCAATGCGCAGTCTACAGCAGCACACACACACACATAACTCACTGTGACTCAATCCACAGCCTATATCAGCACACAGACACACACACACACACGGCCCACTCTTTCTCAATGGCCATCCAGTACCAGCACACACACACACACACACACAAACACACACACTCGTTTAGGTCAAAGTGGATAAAACCACAGTCCATACCATCACAGACACACACACACCGCACTACACACTGTGACTCAATGCACAGTCTACACCAGCAAATACACACACACACATACACACACAACTCCCACACATTTAACTGTGACTCAGTGCTGTGACTATAGCAGCTCCCCACACACACATGTTTCACTGTGACTCAATGCACACCCAATAACTGTACACATACACACACACGACCCAGTTTGACCTAACGAACAGTCTGTAGCACCACATACACAGATGCACACCTCAGTGACTCAATGTTCAGCCTGTAACATCACACACACAAATGCATACACAAATACACATACACACACAAATACGGCTCACTGTGATTCAATGCACAGCCTATAACACCATACATGGACACCCATCACTGTGACTCAAACCGCAGCCTGTACCTGCACATACACACAAAAAGACCCACCTTCTCTGACTCAATTCACAGCCTACTGCAGCACACACACACACACACACAAAGACAACCATCACTGTGACTGAATGCACCTCCTATACCAGCATACACACATGGCTCACTGTGAATCAATGCACAGCCTATACCAGAACACACACACACACCAACACGCACTCACACATGGCTCACTGGTACTCAATCAATCACCTATACCAGCACACACACACACACAGCTCACTGTGACTCAATGCAGTCTGTATCACCACACACTGACACACACACCCATGAGTCAATAAAGCCCATACCAGCAACATAAAGCCCATACCAGCACACAAACTCACATGCACACACACACAGACGAGACTGTGACTGAAAACGCTTCCTGTACCAGCACACACACACACAAACACCTCACTGTGACTCAATGCACAGCCTATACGAGCACACACATACACACACAGCTCACAGTGATTCAATACAGAGTCTATACCAGTGCACACACAGACACACACACACACAGAGCCACTCTGTCTCAATGGTCATCCAGTGGCAGCACACACACACACACACACACACAAACACACACACTCGTTCAGGTCAATGTTGATAAAACCACAGTCCATACCATCACAGACACACACACACCGCACTACACACTGTGACTCAATGCACAGTCTACAGCAGCAAATACACACACACACATACACACACAACTCTCACACATTTAACTGTGACTGAGTGCTGTGACTATACCAGCTCCTCACACACACATGCTTCACTGTGACTCAATGCACAACCAATAACTGTACACACACACACATACACACACATATGGCCAAGTTTGACCTAATGAACAGTCTGTAGCACCACATACACACATGTACACCTCAGTGACTCAATGTTCAGTCTCTAACATCACACACACACGCATACACAAATACACATACACACACAAATACGGCTCGCTATGATTAAATGCACAGCCTATAACACCACACAGAGACACCCATCATTGTGACTCAAACCGCAGCCTGTACCTGCACATACACACACAAAGACCCACTTTCTGTGACTCAATTTACAGCCTACTGCAGCACACATACACACACACAAACACAACCATCACTGTGACTCAGTGCACCTCCTATACCAGCATACACACATGGCTCACTGTTAATCAATGCACAGCCTATACAAGAACACACAAACTCTCACTCACACATACCAGACTGTGACTCAGTGAACCACCTATAGCAGTACACACACACACGCACAAACATACACGGCTCACCTGGACTCAATGCCCTGCCTATACCAGCACACACAAACACACACAGACAGATATATGTCTCACTGACACAATGCACAGCCTGTACTTGCACACACACAAGGCTTACTGTGACTCAATGCAGAGTGTGCACCACCATACAAACACATGGCTCACTGTGACTCAATGTAACGCCTATGTCAGCACACACACACAGAGACACATGCATGGCTCTGTGTGATTCAATGCACGTACTATACCATCACAAACACACACAGACACACGCACAGTCACTGTGACACAATGCACAGCCTATACCACAACACCAATGCAAAGACACATATGCATGGCTCATTGTGACTCTATGCACACCCTATACTATCACATACACACATTCACACATGGCTCCTTGTGAATCAGTGCACAGTCTGTAGTTCCAGGTATACACACACAGACACACACCTCAGTGGCTGAATGAAAAGCCCATACCATCACACACAGACACACATACACACACAGCTCACTGTGAATCAGTGTACAGTCTTCAGCTCCATGTACATACACACACAACACAGCTTAGTGAATTAATGCAGAGACCATACCAGCATACACACACACATACACACACCTGAGACTCAATGCTCTGCCTATTGCAGCACACACACACACACAGGCACACACACGGCTCACTGTGATTCAATACCAGCCTGTACCTGCACACACACACACTCTCACACACACCGCCATGTGACTCAATGCACTTTATACCACCACACAGACACACAGACACACAAACACACCTCACTGTGACACAATGGTCAGCCTATACCAGAACACGCAGACACACACACACATCACTGTGATGCAATGCACACACTATACCAGCGTGCACACAAACACACAGCACTGTGACTCAATATACAATGTATACCAAAACACACAAGCATACACACACACCTCAGTGTGACTCAATGCACAGCCTTTACCAGCACACACACATACAGACCTGCACAGATACAGGGTTCACTGTGACTCAATGCACAGCCTATAGAAGAACACACACACATACCAATATGCACACACACATGGCTGACCGTGACTCAATCAATCGCCTATACCAGCACACACACACGACTCACTGTGACTCAATGCAGTCTTTCGCACAACAAACACAGACACACACACCCCATGGAATTAATGAAAGCCCACCAACACACACACTCTCATACACACACACACATGGCTCAATGTGACTCAATGCACACTCTGTTTCACCACACACACACACATACACCTCAGTTACTCAATGCAAAGACCATACGAGCACACACACACACACACACATAACTGATTAAATGCTCCACACATACTAGTGCACACACACACAGACATGCTCACTGTGATTCAAGGCACAGTCTATACGAGCACATTAACACACAAACAACTCATTTTGACTCAATGCGCAGTCTACAGCAGCACACACACACACATAACTCACTGTGACTCAATCCACAGCCTATATCAGCACACAGACACACACAAGGCTCACTGTGACTCAATGAAGTCTGTAACACCACACACACACACACAAACACACACATACACCTCAGTGACTCAATGCAAAGCCCATACGAACACTCACAGACACACACCTAACTGTGATTCAGTGCTCAACCTCTACCAGCACACAGACGCACACACAGACACACACACACATGCACGGATCTTTCTGACATAATGTACAGTTCTTACCAGAACAAACACATGCAACACATCTCACTGTAACTCAATGCTCAGACTGTACTTGCACACACACAAGGCTCACTGTGAGTCAATGCACAGCCTATACCAGCAGAGACACATACACACTGCTCTCTATGACACAGTGCACATCCTGTACTATCACACACACACACAGCTTATTGTGATGTAATACAGACTCTACACAACCAAATACACACACGCACACACACAGCTCACTGTGATTCAATACCAGCCTGTACCTGCACACACACACACTCTCACACACACTGCTGTGTGATTCAATGCAGTTTATACCACCACACAGACACACACACACACCTCAATGTGAGTCAATGTCAAGCCCATGCAAGTAAACAGACACACAATCATGGCTCACTGTGACTCAATGAACAGTGTGTACTAGCACATACAAACACATTGCTCAATGTGAGTCAATGCATAGCCCATATCCGCACACACATACACAGAAACACACCTTAATGTGGCTCAGTGCACAACCTATAGCTGTACACACACACACAACGCTCAGTGATTCAATGCAAATCACATATCAGCATACACATACACATACACTCACCTAGGTGTGACTCAATTCTCAGCCTATAGTTGCACACACACACACACCTTACTGTGACTCATGCAGACTCTACAGCACCAAATACACAAACACTAACACAGGGCTTGGATTCAATGCACAGTCCATACCAGCAAAGGCACATGCACCACACCACACTGTGACTGAATGCTCAGATTATACCAGGACACACACACGGCTCACTGTGTCCTAGTGCACAGCATATAACATCACACACACACACACACACCCCCCACACTGTGACTCAATGCGCAGCCTGTACCTGCACACACACACACACACACACACACCTCACTGTGAAACAATGGTCAGCCTATACCAGAACACGCAAACACACACATCACTGTGACTCAATGCACAGACTATACCAGTGTGCACACAAACACACAGCACTGTGACTCAATATACAATGTATACCAAAACACACAGGCATACACACACACCTCAGTGTGACTCAATGCACAGCCTATACCAGCACACACACATACAGACCTGCACAGATACAGGGTTCACTGTGACTCAATGCACAGCCTATAGAAGAACACACACACATACCAACATGCACACACACATGGCTGACCGTGCCTCAATCAATCGCTTATACCAGCACAGACACACATGACTCACTGTGACTCAATGCAGTCTTTTGCACTACAAACACAGACACACACACCCCACTGAATCAATGAAAGCCCACCAACACACACACACACATGGCTCACTGTGACTCAATGCACAGTCTGTATCACCACACACACACACACACCTCAGTTACTCAATGCAAAGACCATACGAGCACACACACACACACACACATAATTGATTAAATGCTCCACACATACTAGTTCACACACACACAGACATGCTCACTCTGATTCAAGGCACAGTCTATACGAGCACAGTAACACACAAACAACTCATTTTGACTCAATGCGCAGTCTACAGCAGCACACACACACACATAACTCACTGTGACTCAATCCACAGCCTATATCAGCACACAGACACACACACACACACGGCCCACTCTGTCTCAATGGCCATCCAGTACCAGCACACACACACACACACACACACACAAACACACACACTCGTTTAGGTCAAAGTGGATAAAACCACAGTCCATACCATCACAGACACACACACACCGCACTACACACTGTGACTCAATGCACAGTCTACACCAGCAAATACACACACACACATACACACACAACTCCCATACATTTAACTGTGACTCAGTGCTGTGACTATAGCAGCTCCCCACACACACATGTTTCACTGTGACTCAATGCACACCCAATAACTGTACACATACACACACACGACCCAGTTTGACCTAACGAACAGTCTGTAGCACCACATACACAGATGCACACCTCAGTGACTCAATGTTCAGCCTGTAACATCACACACACAAATGCATACACAAATACACATACACACACAAATACGGCTCACTGTGATTCAATGCACAGCCTATAACACCATACATGGACACCCATCACTGTGACTCAAACCGCAGCCTGTACCTGCACATACACACAAAAAGACCCACCTTCTCTGACTCAATTCACAGCCTACTGCAGCACACACACACACACACACACACAAAGACAACCATCACTGTGACTGAATGCACCTCCTATACCAGCATACACACATGGCTCACTGTGAATCAATGCACAGCCTATACAAGAACACACAGACACACAAACACGCACTCACACATGGCTCACTGGTACTCAATCAATCGCCTATACCAGCACACACAAACACAGCTCGCTGTGATTCAATGCAGTCTGTATCACCACACACTCACACACACACCCATGAGTCAATAAAGCCCACACCAGCACAATAAAGCCCATACCAGCACACAAACTCTCATACACACACACACACACCTGACTGTGACTGAAAACCTGTCCTGTACCAGCACACACACACGAAAACACCTTACTGTGACTCAATGCACAGCCTATATGAGCACACACATACACACACAGCTCACAGTGACTCAATACAGATTCTATACCAGCACACACTCAGACACACACACACACACAGCCCACTCTGTCTCAATGGTCATCCAGTGCCACCACACACACACACACACACACACACAGACTCGTTCAGGTCAAAGTGGATAAAACCACAGTCCACACCATCACAGACACACACACAACGCACTACTCACTGTGACTCAATGTACGGTCTACACCAGCAAATACACACACACACATACACACACACCTCCCACACATTTAACTGTGACTCAGTGCTGTGACTATACCAGCTCCCCACACACACATGGTTCACTGTGACTCTATGCACACCCAATAACTGTACACACACACACACATACACACACATATTGCTCAGTGTGACCTAACGAACAGTCTGTAGCACCACATACACACATGCACAGCTCAGTGACTCAATGTTCAGCCTGTAACATCACACACACACATGCATACACAAATACACATACACACACAAATATGGCTCACTGTGATTCAATGCACAGCCTATAACACCACACAGAGACACCCATCACTGTGACTCAAACCGCAGCCTGTACCTGCACATACACACACAAAGTCCCTCCTTCTGTGACTCAAGTCACAGCCTACTGCAGCACACACACGCACAAACACACACAAACACAACCATCGCTATGACTCAATGCACCTCCTATACCAGCATACACACATGGTTCACTGTGAATCAATACACAGCCTGTACCTCCACACACACACACATACAAACACTCACACACAGCTTAGTGTGACTCAATGCAAAGCATATACCAGCATGTGCTCTCACACACACACTCACCTCCCTGTGACTCAGTGCATAGCATATAACATCACACACACACACACACCTCACTGTGACTGAATGCACAGCCTGTACCAGCACACACACATACAAATACTCACACATGGTTGTGACTAAATGTACATTCAACACCAGCACATACACACACATGACACCTCAGTGTGATCCAATGCTCTGTTTATACCAGCAAAACCACATGGCTCACTGTGACTCAGTGCACAGCATATGACATCACACACACACACACACATACACCTCACTGTGACTCAATGCACAGCCTGTACCTGCACAGAAACAAACACACACATCACTGTGATGCGATATGCAGCCTATACCAACACACACACACACACCAAAGTGTGACTAAATGGTCAGCCTACATGAGAACACACAGACACAATCATCCCTCACTGTGACGCAATGCACAGTCTATACCAGCCTGCGCACACTCACATGACACTGTGACTCAATGCACAATCTGTAATAGCCCACACACGCACACATACACACCTTATTGTGACTCAATGCACAGCCTGTATGTGAACACACACACATACTAACATGCACTCACACATGTCTCACGGTGACTCAATCGCCTATACAAGCACACACACATGGCTCACTGTGAGTCAGTGCCCACTCCATACCAGCACCAAACACACAACACCGCTTACTGTGACTCAAGGCACAGTGTATGGCAACACACACACACACAGACACACTCATACCAACATCTCATTGTGCCTCTCAGCCTGTGAAAGACATGCACAATGAAACAGACACCCCTCACTGTGACTCTCTGCACATCCTATACCAGTGCACTCTCACACACACACACATGGTTGACTGTGAACCAATGCACACTCTATACCAGGACACACACACAAACACACACACACACACACATGGCTCCCTGTGACTCAGTGCACAGGATATGCTAGCAGACATACACACACAGAGAAGCACATACGGCAAACTGTGAGTCAATCCACAGCCCATACCTCCACACACGCACACATACTGACACTCAAAAACACAGCTCAGTGTGATTCAATGCAAATCCTATGCCAGAAACTGCACACACGCACACACACAAACATCCCTATGAATCAGTGCATAGCGTATAACATCACACACATACACCTCACTGTGACTCAATGTGCTGCATCTACCTGCACATAAACCCACAAACAACTCAATATGACTCAATGTGCAGGCTGTACCAGCACACACACACATGTGCACACACACCTCAGTGTGCCTCAATTGTCAGCCTATACCAGAACACACAGACACACACACCTCTCACTCGGACTCAATGCACAACCTATGCCAGCGTGCACACACACTCACATGGCACAGTGAATCAAGGCACAATTTTACCAGCACATGCACACACACCTCAGAGTGACTCAAAGCTCAGCATATAACAGCACACACACACACATACATGCACAGATGCAGGCCTCACTGTGACTCAATGCACAGCCTATACCAGAACACACACACACACCAACACGCACTCACACATGGCTCACTGGTACTCAATCAATCACCTATACCAGCACACACACACACACAGCTCACTGTGACTCAATGCAGTCTGTATCACCACACACTCACACACACACCCATGAGTCAATAAAGCCCATACCAGCAACATAAAGCCCATACCAGCACACAAACTCACATGCACACACACACAGACGAGACTGTGACTGAAAACGCTTCCTGTACCAGCACACACACACACAAACACCTCACTGTGACTCAATGCACAGCCTATACGAGCACACACATACACACACAGCTCACAGTGATTCAATACAGAGTCTATACCAGTGCACACACAGACACACACACACACAGAGCCACTCTGTCTCAATGGTCATCCAGTGCCAGCACACACACACACACACACACACACAAACACACACACTCGTTCAGGTCAATGTTGATAAAACCACAGTCCATACCATCACAGACACACACACACCGCACTACACACTGTGACTCAATGCACAGTCTACAGCAGCAAATACACACACACACATACACACACAACTCTCACACATTTAACTGTGACTGAGTGCTGTGACTATACCAGCTCCTCACACACACATGCTTCACTGTGACTCAATGCACAACCAATAACTGTACACACACACACATACACACACATATGGCCAAGTTTGACCTAATGAACAGTCTGTAGCACCACATACACACATGCACACCTCAGTGACTCAATGTTCAGTCTCTAACATCACACACACACGCATACACAAATACACATACACACACAAATACGGCTCGCTATGATTAAATGCACAGCCTATAACACCACACAGAGACACCCATCATTGTGACTCAAACCGCAGCCTGTACCTGCACATACACACACAAAGACCCACTTTCTGTGACTCAATTTACAGCCTACTGCAGCACACATACACACACACAAACACAACCATCACTGTGACTCAGTGCACCTCCTATACCAGCATACACACATGGCTCACTGTTAATCAATGCACAGCCTATACAAGAACACACAAACTCTCACTCACACATACCAGACTGTGACTCAGTGAACCACCTATAGCAGTACACACACACACGCACAAACATACACGGCTCACCTGGACTCAATGCCCTGCCTATACCAGCACACACAAACACACACACACAGATATATGTCTCACTGACACAATGCACAGCCTGTACTTGCACACACACAAGGCTTACTGTGACTCAATGCAGAGTGTGCACCACCATACAAACACATGGCTCACTGTGACTCAATGTAACGCCTATGCCAGCACACACACACAGAGACACATGCATGGCTCTGTGTGATTCAATGCACGTACTATACCATCACAAACACACACAGACACACGCACAGTCACTGTGACACAATGCACAGCCTATACCACAACACCAATGCAAAGACACATATGCATGGCTCATTGTGACTCTATGCACACCCTATACTATCACATACACACATTCACACATGGCTCCTTGTGAATCAGTGCACAGTCTGTAGTTCCAGGTATACACACACAGACACACACCTCAGTGGCTGAATGAAAAGCCCATACCATTACACACAGACACACATACACACACAGCTCACTGTGAATCAGTGTACAGTCTTCAGCTCCATGTACATACACACACAACACAGCTTAGTGAATTAATGCAGAGACCATACCAGCATACACACACACATACACACACCTGAGACTCAATGCTCTGCCTATTGCAGCACACACACACACACAGGCACACACACGGCTCACTGTGATTCAATACCAGCCTGTACCTGCACACACACACACTCTCACACACACCGCCATGTGACTCAATGCACTTTATACCACCACACAGACACACAGACACACAAACACACCTCACTGTGACACAATGGTCAGCCTATACCAGAACACGCAGACACACACACACATCACTGTGATGCAATGCACAGACTATACCAGCGTGCACACAAACACACAGCACTGTGACTCAATATACAATGTATACCAAAACACACAAGCATACACACACACCTCAGTGTGACTCAATGCACAGCCTTTACCAGCACACACACATACAGACCTGCACAGATACAGGGTTCACTGTGACTCAATGCACAGCCTATAGAAGAACACACACACATACCAATATGCACACACACATGGCTGACCGTGACTCAATCAATCGCCTATACCAGCACACACACACGACTCACTGTGACTCAATGCAGTCTTTCGCACAACAAACACAGACACACACACCCCATGGAATTAATGAAAGCCCACCAACACACACACTCTCATACACACACACACATGGCTCAATGTGACTCAATGCACACTCTGTTTCACCACACACACACACATACACCTCAGTTACTCAATGCAAAGACCATACGAGCACACACACACACACACACATAACTGATTAAATGCTCCACACATACTAGTGCACACACACACAGACATGCTCACTGTGATTCAAGGCACAGTCTATACGAGCACATTAACACACAAACAACTCATTTTGACTCAATGCGCAGTCTACAGCAGCACACACACACACATAACTCCCTGTGACTCAATCCACAGCCTATATCAGCACACAGACACACACAAGGCTCACTGTGACTCAATGAAGTCTGTAACACCACACACACACACACAAACACACACATACACCTCAGTGACTCAATGCAAAGCTCATACGAACACTCACAGACACACACCTAACTGTGATTCAGTGCTCAACCTCTACCAGCACACAGATGCACACAGACACACACACACATGCACGGCTCTTTCTGACATAATGTACAGTTCTTACCAGAACAAACACATGCAACACATCTCACTGTAACTCAATGCTCAGACTGTACTTGCACACACACAAGGCTCACTGTGAGTCAATGCACAGCCTATACCAGCAGAGACACATACACACTGCTCTCTATGACACAGTGCACATCCTGTACTATCACACACACACACAGCTTATTGTGATGTAATACAGACTCTACACAACCAAATACACACACACACACACACAGCTCACTGTGATTCAATACCAGCCTGTATCTGCACACACACGCACTCTCACACACACTGCTGTGTGATTCAATGCAGTTTATACCACCACACAGACACACAGACACACACACACGCCTCACTGTGACTCATGCAGACTCTACAGCACCAAATACACTAACACAGGGCTGGGATTCAATGCACAGTCCATACCAGCAAAGGCACACACACCACACCACACTGTGACTCAATGCTCAGATTATACCAGCACACACACACGGCTCACTGTGTCCTAGTGCACAGCATATAACATCACACACACACACACCCCCCACACTGTGACTCAATGCGCAGCCTGTACCTGCACATACACACACTCTCACACACACCGCCGTGTGACACAATGCAGTTTATACCACCACACAGACACACACACACACCTCAATGTGACACAATGTCAAGCCCATGCAAGTAAACAGACACACAACCATGGCTCACTGTGACTCAATGAACAGTGTGTACTAGCACATACAAACACATTGCTCAATGTGAGTCAATGCATAGCCCATATCCGCACACACATACACAGAAACACACCTTAATGTGGCTCAGTGCACAACCTATAGCTGTACACACACACACACACACACAACGCTCAGTGATTCAATGCAAATCACATATCAGCATACACATACACATACACTCACCTAGGTGTGACTCAATTCTCAGCCTATAGCTGCACACACACACACACCTTACTGTGACTCATGCAGACTCTACAACACCAAATACACAAACACTAACACAGGGCTGGGATTCAATGCACACTCCATACCAGCAAAGGCACATGCACCACACCACACTGTGACTCAATGCTCAGATTATACCAGCACACACACACGGCTCACTGTGTCCTAGTGCACAGCATATAACATCACACACACACACACCCCCCACACTGTGACTCAATGCGCAGCCTGTACCTGCACATACACACACTCTCACACACACCGCCGTGTGACACAATGCAGTTTATACCACCACACAGACACACACACACACCTCAATGTGACTCAATGTCAAGCCCATGCAAGTAAACAGACACACAACCATGGCTCACTGTGACTCAATGAACAGTGTGTACTAGCACATACAAACACATTGCTCAATGTGAGTCAATGCATAGCCCATATCCGCACACACATACACAGAAACACACCTTAATGTGGCTCAGTGCACAACCTATAGCTGTACACACACACACACACACAACGCTCAGTGATTCAATGCAAATCACATATCAGCATACACATACACATACACTCACCTAGGTGTGACTCAATTCTCAGCCTATAGCTGCACACACACACACACCTTACTGTGACTCATGCAGACTCTACAGCACCAAATACACAAACACTAACACAGGGCTGGGATTCAATGCACAGTCCATACCAGCAAAGGCACATGCACCACACCACACTGTGACTCAATGCTCAGATTATACCAGCACACATACACGGCTCACTGTGTCCTAGTGCACAGCATATAACATCACACACACACACACACACACACCCCACTGTGACTCAATGCGCAGCCTGTACCTGCACACACACACACACACACACCTCACTGTGAAACAATGGTCAGCCTATACCAGAACACGCAAACACACACATCACTGTGACTCAATGCACAGACTATACCAGTGTGCACACAAACACACAGCACTGTGACTCAATATACAATGTATACCAAAACACACAGGCATACACACACAGCTCAGTGTGACTCAATGCACAGCCTATACCAGCACACACACATACAGACCTGCACAGATACAGGGTTCACTGTGACTCAATGCACAGCCTATAGAAGAACACACACACATACCAACATGCACACACACATGGCTGACCATGCCTCAATCAATCGCTTATACCAGCACACACACACATGACTCACTGTGACTCAATGCAGTCTTTTGCACAACAAACACAGACACACACACCCCACTGAATCAATGAAAGCCCACCAACACACACACACACATGGCTCACTGTGACTCAATGCACAGTCTGTATCACCACACACACACACACACACCTCAGTTACTCAATGCAAAGACCATACGAGCACACACACACACACACACACATAATTGATTAAATGCTCCACACATACTAGTGCACACACACACAGGCATGCTCACTCTGATTCAAGGCACAGTCTATACGAGCACAGTAACACACAAACAACTCATTTTGACTCAATGCGCAGTCTACAGCAGCACACACACACACATAACTCACTGTGACTCAATCCACAGCCTATATCAGCACACAGACACACACACACACACGGCCCATTCTGTCTCAATGGCCGTCCAGTACCAGCACACACACACACACACACACAAACACACACACTCATTTAGGTCAAAGTGGATAAAACCACAGTCCATACCATCACAGACACACACACACCGCACTACACACTGTGACTCAATGCACAGTCTACACCAGCAAATACACACACACACATACACACACAACTCCCACACATTTAACTGTGACTCAGTGCTGTGACTATAGCAGCTCCCCACACACACATGTTTCACTGTGACTCAATGCACACCCAATAACTGTACACATACACACACATACGACCCAGTTTGACCTAACGAACAGTCTGTAGCACCACATACACAGATGCACACCTCAGTGACTCAATGTTCAGCCTGTAACATCACACACACAAATGCATACACAAATACACATACACACACAAATACGGCTCACTGTGATTCAATGCACAGCCTATAACACCATACATGGACACCCATCACTGTGACTCAAACCGCAGCCTGTACCTGCACATACACACAAAAAGACCCACCTTCTCTGTCTCAATTCACAGCCTACTGCAGCACACACACACACACACACACACAAAGACAACCATCACTGTGACTGAATGCACCTCCTATACCAGCATACACACATGGCTCACTGTGAATCAATGCACAGCCTATACAAGAACACACAGACACACAAACACGCACTCACACATGGTTCACTGGTACTCAATCAATCACCTATACCAGCACACACAAACACAGCTCGCTGTGATTCAATGCAGTCTGTATCACCACACACTCACACACACACCCATGAGTCAATAAATCCCACACCAGCACAATAAAGCCCATACCAGCACACAAACTCTCATACACACACACACACACCTGACTGTGACTGAAAACCTGTCCTGTACCAGCACACACACACAAAAACACCTTACTGTGACTCAATGCACAGCCTATATGAGCACACACATACACACACAGCTCACAGTGACTCAATACAGATTCTATACCAGCACACACTCAGACACACACACACACACACACAGCCCACTCTGTCTCAATGGTCATCCAGTGCCACCACACACACACACACACACACACACACACACACACAGACTCGTTCAGGTCAATGTGGATAAAACCACAGTCCACACCATCACAGACACACACACAACGCACTACTCACTGTGACTCAATGTACAGTCTACACCAGCAAATACACACACACACATACACACACACCTCCCACACATTTAACTGTGACTCAGTGCTGTGACTATACCAGCTCCCCACACACACATGGTTCACTGTGACTCTATGCACACCCAATAACTGTACACACACACACACATACACACACATATTGCTCAGTGTGACCTAACGAACAGTCTGTAGCACCACATACACACATGCACACCTCAGTGACTCAATGTTCAGCCTGTAACATCACACACACACATGCATACACAAATACACACACACACACAAATATGGCTCACTGTGATTCAATGCACAGCCTATAACACCACACAGAGACACCCATCACTGTGACTCAAACCGCAGCCTGTACCTGCACATACACACACAAAGTCCCTCCTTCTGTGACTCAAGTCACAGCCTACTGCAACACACACACAAACAAACACACACAAACACAACCATCACTGTGACTCAATGCACCTCCTATACCAGCATACACACATGGTTCACTGTGAATCAATACACAGCCTGTACCTCCACACACACACACATACAAACACTCACACACAGCTTAGTGTGACTCAATGCAAAGCATATACCAGCACGTGCACTCACACACACACTCACCTCCCTGTGACTCAGTGCATAGCATATAACATCACACACACACACACACCTCACTGTGACTGAATGCACAGCCTGTACCAGCACACACACATACAAATACTCACACATGGTTGTGACTAAATGTACAATCAACACCAGCACATACACACACATGACACCTCAGTGTGATCCAATGCTCTGTTTATACCAGCAAAACCACATGGCTCACTGTGACTCAGTGCACAGCATATGACATCACACACACACACACACATACACCTCACTGTGACTCAATGCACAGCCTGTACCTGCACAGAAACAAACACACACATCACTGTGATGCGATATGCAGCCTATACCAACACACACACACACACCAAAGTGTGACTAAATGGTCAGCCTACATGAGAACACACAGACACAATCATCCCTCACTGTGACGCAATGCACAGTCTATACCAGCCTGCGCACACTCACATGACACTGTGACTCAATGCACAATCTGTAATAGCCCACACACGCACACATACACACCTTATTGTGACTCAATGCACAGCCTGTATGTGAACACACACACATACTAACATGCACTCACACATGTCTCACGGTGACTCAATCGCCTATACAAGCACACACACATGGCTCACTGTGAGTCAGTGCCCACTCCATACCAGCACCAAACACACAACACAGCTCACTGTGACTCAAGGCACAGTGTATGGCAGCAGACACACACACAGACACACTCATACCAACATCTCATTGTGCCTCTCAGCCTGTGAAAGACATGCACAATGAAACAGACACCCCTCACTGTGACTCTCTGCACATCCTATACCAGTGCACTCTCACACACACACACATGGTTGACTGTGAACCAATGCACACTCTATACCAGGACACACACACAAACACACACACACACACACACACATGGCTCCCTGTGACTCAGTGCACAGGATATGCTAGCAGACATACACACACAGAGAAGCACATACGGCAAACTGTGAGTCAATCCACATCCCTTACCTCCACACACGCACACATACTGACACTCAAAAACACAGCTCAGTGTGATTCAATGCAAATCCTATGCCAGAAACTGCACACACGCACACACACAAACATCCCTATGAATCAGTGCATAGCGTATAACTTCACACACATACACCTCACTGTGACTCAATGTGCTGCATCTACCTGCACATAAACCCACAAACAACTCAATATGACTCAATGTGCAGGCTGTACCAGCACACACACACATGTGCACACACACCTCAGTGTGCCTCAATTGTCAGCCTATACCAGAACACACAGACACACACACCTCTCACTCGGACTCAATGCACAACCTATGCCAGCGTGCACACACACTCACATGGCACAGTGAATCAAGGCACAATTTTACCAGCACATGCACACACACCTCAGAGTGACTCAAAGCTCAGCATATAACAGCACACACACACACATACATGCACAGATGCAGGCCTCACTGTGACTCAATGCACAGCCTATACCAGAACACACACACACACCAACACGCACTCACACATGGCTCACTGGTACTCAATCAATCACCTATACCAGCACACACACACACACAGCTCACTGTGACTCAATGCAGTCTGTATCACCACACACTCACACACACACCCATGAGTCAATAAAGCCCATACCAGCAACATAAAGCCCATACCAGCACACAAACTCACATGCACACACACACAGACGAGACTGTGACTGAAAACGCTTCCTGTACCAGCACACACACACACAAACACCTCACTGTGACTCAATGCACAGCCTATACGAGCACACACATACACACACAGCTCACAGTGATTCAATACAGAGTCTATACCAGTGCACACACAGACACATACACACACAGAGCCACTCTGTCTCAATGGTCATCCAGTGCCAGCACACACACACACACACACACACACAAACACACACACTCGTTCAGGTCAATGTTGATAAAACCACAGTCCATACCATCACAGACACACACACACCGCACTACACACTGTGACTCAATGCACAGTCTACAGCAGCAAATACACACACACACATACACACACAACTCCCACACATTTAACTGTGACTGAGTGCTGTGACTATACCAGCTCCCCACACACACATGCTTCACTGTGACTCAATGCACAACCAATAACTGTACACACACACACATACACACACATATGGCCAAGTTTGACCTAATGAACAGTCTGTAGCACCACATACACACATGCACACCTCAGTGACTCAATGTTCAGTCTCTAACATCACACACACACGCATACACAAATACACATACACACACAAATACGGCTCGCTATGATTAAATGCACAGCCTATAACACCACACAGAGACACCCATCATTGTGACTCAAACCGCAGCCTGTACCTGCACATACACACACAAAGACCCACTTTCTGTGACTCAATTTACAGCCTACTGCAGCACACATACACACACACAAACACAACCATCACTGTGACTCAGTGCACCTCCTATACCAGCATACACACATGGCTCACTGTTAATCAATGCACAGCCTATACAAGAACACACAAACTCTCACTCACACATACCAGACTGTGACTCAGTGAACCACCTATAGCAGTACACACACACACGCACAAACATACACGGCTCACCTGGACTCAATGCCCTGCCTATACCAGCACACACAAACACACACACACAGATATATGTCTCACTGACACAATGCACAGCCTGTACTTGCACACACACAAGGCTTACTGTGACTCAATGCAGAGTGTGCACCACCATACAAACACATGGCTCACTGTGACTCAATGTAACGCCTATGCCAGCACACACATACAGAGACACATGCATGGCTCTGTGTGATTCAATGCATGTACTATACCATCACAAACACACACAGACACACGCACAGTCACTGTGACACAATGCACAGCCTATACCACAAC
This sequence comes from Stenella coeruleoalba, assembly GCF_951394435.1. NCBI lineage: Eukaryota > Metazoa > Chordata > Mammalia > Artiodactyla > Delphinidae > Stenella > Stenella coeruleoalba. The sequence goes on from NC_137168.1 coordinate 4,020,950, forward strand.
ACCAATGCAAAGACACATATGCATGGCTCATTGTGACTCTATGCACACCCTATACTATCACATACACACATTCACACATGGCTCCTTGTGAATCAGTGCACAGTCTGTAGTTCCAGGTATACACACACAGACACACACCTCAGTGGCTGAATGAAAAGCCCATACCATTACACACAGACACACATACACACACAGCTCACTGTGAATCAGTGTACAGTCTTCAGCTCCATGTACATACACACACAACACAGCTTAGTGAATTAATGCAGAGACCATACCAGCATACACACACACATACACACACCTGAGACTCAATGCTCTGCCTATTGCAGCACACACACACACACAGGCACACACACGGCTCACTGTGATTCAATACCAGCCTGTACCTGCACACACACACACTCTCACACACACCGCCATGTGACTCAATGCACTTTATACCACCACACAGACACACAGACACACAAACACACCTCACTGTGACACAATGGTCAGCCTATACCAGAACACGCAGACACACACACACATCACTGTGATGCAATGCACAGACTATACCAGCGTGCACACAAACACACAGCACTGTGACTCAATATACAATGTATACCAAAACACACAAGCATACACACACACCTCAGTGTGACTCAATGCACAGCCTTTACCAGCACACACACATACAGACCTGCACAGATACAGGGTTCACTGTGACTCAATGCACAGCCTATAGAAGAACACACACACATACCAATATGCACACACACATGGCTGACCGTGACTCAATCAATCGCCTATACCAGCACACACACACGACTCACTGTGACTCAATGCAGTCTTTCGCACAACAAACACAGACACACACACCCCATGGAATTAATGAAAGCCCACCAACACACACACTCTCATACACACACACACATGGCTCAATGTGACTCAATGCACACTCTGTTTCACCACACACACACACATACACCTCAGTTACTCAATGCAAAGACCATACGAGCACACACACACACACACACATAACTGATTAAATGCTCCACACATACTAGTGCACACACACACAGACATGCTCACTGTGATTCAAGGCACAGTCTATACGAGCACATTAACACACAAACAACTCATTTTGACTCAATGCGCAGTCTACAGCAGCACACACACACACATAACTCCCTGTGACTCAATCCACAGCCTATATCAGCACACAGACACACACAAGGCTCACTGTGACTCAATGAAGTCTGTAACACCACACACACACACACAAACACACACATACACCTCAGTGACTCAATGCAAAGCTCATACGAACACTCACAGACACACACCTAACTGTGATTCAGTGCTCAACCTCTACCAGCACACAGACGCACACAGACACACACACACATGCACGGCTCTTTCTGACATAATGTACAGTTCTTACCAGAACAAACACATGCAACACATCTCACTGTAACTCAATGCTCAGACTGTACTTGCACACACACAAGGCTCACTGTGAGTCAATGCACAGCCTATACCAGCAGAGACACATACACACTGCTCTCTATGACACAGTGCACATCCTGTACTATCACACACACACACAGCTTATTGTGATGTAATACAGACTCTACACAACCAAATACACACACACACACACACAGCTCACTGTGATTCAATACCAGCCTGTACCTGCACACACACGCACTCTCACACACACTGCTGTGTGATTCAATGCAGTTTATACCACCACACAGACACACAGACACACACACACGCCTCACTGTGACTCATGCAGACTCTACAGCACCAAATACACTAACACAGGGCTGGGATTCAATGCACAGTCCATACCAGCAAAGGCACACACACCACACCACACTGTGACTCAATGCTCAGATTATACCAGCACACACACACGGCTCACTGTGTCCTAGTGCACAGCATATAACATCACACACACACACCCCCCCCACACTGTGACTCAATGCGCAGCCTGTACCTGCACATACACACACTCTCACACACACCGCCGTGTGACACAATGCAGTTTATACCACCACACAGACACACACACACACCTCAATGTGACACAATGTCAAGCCCATGCAAGTAAACAGACACACAACCATGGCTCACTGTGACTCAATGAACAGTGTGTACTAGCACATACAAACACATTGCTCAATGTGAGTCAATGCATAGCCCATATCCGCACACACATACACAGAAACACACCTTAATGTGGCTCAGTGCACAACCTATAGCTGTACACACACACACACACACACAACGCTCAGTGATTCAATGCAAATCACATATCAGCATACACATACACATACACTCACCTAGGTGTGACTCAATTCTCAGCCTATAGCTGCACACACACACACACCTTACTGTGACTCATGCAGACTCTACAACACCAAATACACAAACACTAACACAGGGCTGGGATTCAATGCACACTCCATACCAGCAAAGGCACACGCACCACACCACACTGTGACTCAATGCTCAGATTATACCAGCACACACACACGGCTCACTGTGTCCTAGTGCACAGCATATAACATCACACACACACACACCCCCCTCACTGTGACTCAATGCGCAGCCTGTACCTGCACATACACACACTCTCACACACACCGCCGTGTGACACAATGCAGTTTATACCACCACACAGACACACACACACACCTCAATGTGACTCAATGTCAAGCCCATGCAAGTAAACAGACACACAACCATGGCTCACTGTGACTCAATGAACAGTGTGTACTAGCACATACAAACACATTGCTCAATGTGAGTCAATGCATAGCCCATATCCGCACACACATACACAGAAACACACCTTAATGTGGCTCAGTGCACAACCTATAGCTGTACACACACACACACACACAACGCTCAGTGATTCAATGCAAATCACATATCAGCATACACATACACATACACTCACCTAGGTGTGACTCAATTCTCAGCCTATAGCTGCACACACACACACACCTTACTGTGACTCATGCAGACTCTACAGCACCAAATACACAAACACTAACACAGGGCTGGGATTCAATGCACAGTCCATACCAGCAAAGGCACATGCACCACACCACACTGTGACTCAATGCTCAGATTATACCAGCACACATACACGGCTCACTGTGTCCTAGTGCACAGCATATAACATCACACACACACACACACACACACCCCACTGTGACTCAATGCGCAGCCTGTACCTGCACACACACACACACACACACACACCTCACTGTGAAACAATGGTCAGCCTATACCAGAACACGCAAACACACACATCACTGTGACTCAATGCACAGACTATACCAGTGTGCACACAAACACACAGCACTGTGACTCAATATACAATGTATACCAAAACACACAGGCATACACACACAGCTCAGTGTGACTCAATGCACAGCCTATACCAGCACACACACATACAGACCTGCACAGATACAGGGTTCACTGTGACTCAATGCACAGCCTATAGAAGAACACACACACATACCAACATGCACACACACATGGCTGACCATGCCTCAATCAATCGCTTATACCAGCACACACACACATGACTCACTGTGACTCAATGCAGTCTTTTGCACAACAAACACAGACACACACACCCCACTGAATCAATGAAAGCCCACCAACACACACACACACATGGCTCACTGTGACTCAATGCACAGTCTGTATCACCACACACACACACACACCTCAGTTACTCAATGCAAAGACCATACGAGCACACACACACACACACACACATAATTGATTAAATGCTCCACACATACTAGTGCACACACACACAGGCATGCTCACTCTGATTCAAGGCACAGTCTATACGAGCACAGTAACACACAAACAACTCATTTTGACTCAATGCGCAGTCTACAGCAGCACACACACACACATAACTCACTGTGACTCAATCCACAGCCTATATCAGCACACAGACACACACACACACACGGCCCACTCTGTCTCAATGGCCGTCCAGTACCAGCACACACACACACACACACACAAACACACACACTCGTTTAGGTCAAAGTGGATAAAACCACAGTCCATACCATCACAGACACACACACACCGCACTACACACTGTGACTCAATGCACAGTCTACACCAGCAAATACACACACACACATACACACACAACTCCCACACATTTAACTGTGACTCAGTGCTGTGACTATAGCAGCTCCCCACACACACATGTTTCACTGTGACTCAATGCACACCCAATAACTGTACACATACACACACATACGACCCAGTTTGACCTAACGAACAGTGTGTAGCACCACATACACAGATGCACACCTCAGTGACTCAATGTTCAGCCTGTAACATCACACACACAAATGCATACACAAATACACATACACACACAAATACGGCTCACTGTGATTCAATGCACAGCCTATAACACCATACATGGACACCCATCACTGTGACTCAAACCGCAGCCTGTACCTGCACATACACACAAAAAGACCCACCTTCTCTGTCTCAATTCACAGCCTACTGCAGCACACACACACACACACACACACAAAGACAACCATCACTGTGACTGAATGCACCTCCTATACCAGCATACACACATGGCTCACTGTGAATCAATGCACAGCCTATACAAGAACACACAGACACACAAACACGCACTCACACATGGCTCACTGGTACTCAATCAATCACCTGTACCAGCACACACAAACACAGCTCGCTGTGATTCAATGCAGTCTGTATCACCACACACTCACACACACACCCATGATTCAATAAATCCCACACCAGCACAATAAAGCCCATACCAGCACACAAACTCTCATACACACACACACACACCTGACTGTGACTGAAAACCTGTCCTGTACCAGCACACACACACAAAAACACCTTACTGTGACTCAATGCACAGCCTATATGAGCACACACATACACACACAGCTCACAGTGACTCAATACAGATTCTATACCAGCACACACTCAGACACACACACACACACACACAGCCCACTCTGTCTCAATGGTCATCCAGTGCCACCACACACACACACACACACACACACACACACACACAGACTCGTTCAGGTCAAAGTGGATAAAACCACAGTCCACACCATCACAGACACACACACAACGCACTACTCACTGTGACTCAATGTACAGTCTACACCAGCAAATACACACACACACATACACACACACCTCCCACACATTTAACTGTGACTCAGTGCTGTGACTATACCAGCTCCCCACACACACATGGTTCACTGTGACTCTATGCACACCCAATAACTGTACACACACACACACATACACACACATATTGCTCAGTGTGACCTAACGAACAGTCTGTAGCACCACATACACACATGCACACCTCAGTGACTCAATGTTCAGCCTGTAACATCACACACACACATGCATACACAAATACACACACACACACAAATATGGCTCACTGTGATTCAATGCACAGCCTATAACACCACACAGAGACACCCATCACTGTGACTCAAACCGCAGCCTGTACCTGCACATACACACACAAAGTCCCTCCTTCTGTGACTCAAGTCACAGCCTACTGCAACACACACACAAACAAACACACACAAACACAACCATCACTGTGACTCAATGCACCTCCTATACCAGCATACACACATGGTTCACTGTGAATCAATACACAGCCTGTACCTCCACACACACACACATACAAACACTCACACACAGCTTAGTGTGACTCAATGCAAAGCATATACCAGCACGTGCACTCACACACACACTCACCTCCCTGTGACTCAGTGCATAGCATATAACATCACACACACACACACACCTCACTGTGACTGAATGCACAGCCTGTACCAGCACACACACATACAAATACTCACACATGGTTGTGACTAAATGTACAATCAACACCAGCACATACACACACATGACACCTCAGTGTGATCCAATGCTCTGTTTATACCAGCAAAACCACATGGCTCACTGTGACTCAGTGCACAGCATATGACATCACACACACACACACACATACACCTCACTGTGACTCAATGCACAGCCTGTACCTGCACAGAAACAAACACACACATCACTGTGATGCGATATGCAGCCTATACCAACACACACACACACACCAAAGTGTGACTAAATGGTCAGCCTACATGAGAACACACAGACACAATCATCCCTCACTGTGACGCAATGCACAGTCTATACCAGCCTGTGCACACTCACATGACACTGTGACTCAATGCACAATCTGTAATAGCCCACACACGCACACATACACACCTTATTGTGACTCAATGCACAGCCTGTATGTGAACACACACACATACTAACATGCACTCACACATGTCTCACGGTGACTCAATCGCCTATACAAGCACACACACATGGCTCACTGTGAGTCAGTGCCCACTCCATACCAGCACCAAACACACAACACAGCTCACTGTGACTCAAGGCACAGTGTATGGCAGCAGACACACACACAGACACACTCATACCAACATCTCATTGTGCCTCTCAGCCTGTGAAAGACATGCACAATGAAACAGACACCCCTCACTGTGACTCTCTGCACATCCTATACCAGTGCACTCTCACACACACACACATGGTTGACTGTGAACCAATGCACACTCTATACCAGGACACACACACACACACACACACACACACACATGGCTCCCTGTGACTCAGTGCACAGGATATGCTAGCAGACATACACACACAGAGAAGCACATACGGCAAACTGTGAGTCAATCCACATCCCTTACCTCCACACACGCACACATACTGACACTCAAAAACACAGCTCAGTGTGATTCAATGCAAATCCTATGCCAGAAACTGCACACACGCACACACACAAACATCCCTATGAATCAGTGCATAGCGTATAACTTCACACACATACACCTCACTGTGACTCAATGTGCTGCATCTACCTGCACATAAACCCACAAACAACTCAATATGACTCAATGTGCAGGCTGTACCAGCACACACACACATGTGCACACACACCTCAGTGTGCCTCAATTGTCAGCCTATACCAGAACACACAGACACACACACCTCTCACTCGGACTCAATGCACAACCTATGCCAGCGTGCACACACACTCACATGGCACAGTGAATCAAGGCAGAATTTTACCAGCACATGCACACACACCTCAGAGTGACTCAAAGCTCAGCATATAACAGCACACACACACACATACATGCACAGATGCAGGCCTCACTGTGACTCAATGCACAGCCTATACCAGAACACACACACACACCAACACGCACTCACACATGGCTCACTGGTACTCAATCAATCACCTATACCAGCACACACACACACACAGCTCACTGTGACTCAATGCAGTCTGTATCACCACACACTCACACACACACCCATGAGTCAATAAAGCCCATACCAGCAACATAAAGCCCATACCAGCACACAAACTCACATGCACACACACACAGACGAGACTGTGACTGAAAACGCTTCCTGTACCAGCACACACACACACAAACACCTCACTGTGACTCAATGCACAGCCTATACGAGCACACACATACACACACAGCTCACAGTGATTCAATACAGAGTCTATACCAGTGCACACACAGACACACACACACACAGAGCCACTCTGTCTCAATGGTCATCCAGTGCCAGCACACACACACACACACACACACACACAAACACACACACTCGTTCAGGTCAATGTTGATAAAACCACAGTCCATACCATCACAGACACACACACACCGCACTACACACTGTGACTCAATGCACAGTCTACAGCAGCAAATACACACACACACATACACACACAACTCCCACACATTTAACTGTGACTGAGTGCTGTGACTATACCAGCTCCCCACACACACATGCTTCACTGTGACTCAATGCACAACCAATAACTGTACACACACACACATACACACACATATGGCCAAGTTTGACCTAATGAACAGTCTGTAGCACCACATACACACATGCACACCTCAGTGACTCAATGTTCAGTCTCTAACATCACACACACACGCATACACAAATACACATACACACACAAATACGGCTCGCTATGATTAAATGCACAGCCTATAACACCACACAGAGACACCCATCATTGTGACTCAAACCGCAGCCTGTACCTGCACATACACACACAAAGACCCACTTTCTGTGACTCAATTTACAGCCTACTGCAGCACACATACACACACACAAACACAACCATCACTGTGACTCAGTGCACCTCCTATACCAGCATACACACATGGCTCACTGTTAATCAATGCACAGCCTATACAAGAACACACAAACTCTCACTCACACATACCAGACTGTGACTCAGTGAACCACCTATAGCAGTACACACACACACGCACAAACATACACGGCTCACCTGGACTCAATGCCCTGCCTATACCAGCACACACAAACACACACACACAGATATATGTCTCACTGACACAATGCACAGCCTGTACTTGCACACACACAAGGCTTACTGTGACTCAATGCAGAGTGTGCACCACCATACAAACACATGGCTCACTGTGACTCAATGTAACGCCTATGCCAGCACACACATACAGAGACACATGCATGGCTCTGTGTGATTCAATGCACGTACTATACCATCACAAACACACACAGACACACGCACAGTCACTGTGACACAATGCACAGCCTATACCACAACACCAATGCAAAGACACATATGCATGGCTCATTGTGACTCTATGCACACCCTATACTATCACATACACACATTCACACATGGCTCCTTGTGAATCAGTGCACAGTCTGTAGTTCCAGGTATACACACGCAGACACACACCTCAGTGGCTGAATGAAAAGCCCATACCATTACACACAGACACACATACACACACAGCTCACTGTGAATCAGTGTACAGTCTTCAGCTCCATGTACATACACAGACAACACAGCTTAGTGAATTAATGCAGAGACCATACCAGCATACACACACACATACACACACCTGAGACTCAATGCTCTGCCTATTGCAGCACACACACACACACAGGCACACACACGGCTCACTGTGATTCAATACCAGCCTGTACCTGCACACACACACACTCTCACACACACCGCCATGTGACTCAATGCACTTTATACCACCACACAGACACACAGACACACAAACACACCTCACTGTGACACAATGGTCAGCCTATACCAGAACACGCAGACACACACACACATCACTGTGATGCAATGCACAGACTATACCAGCGTGCACACAAACACACAGCACTGTGACTCAATATACAATGTATACCAAAACACACAAGCATACACACACACCTCAGTGTGACTCAATGCACAGCCTTTACCAGCACACACACATACAGACCTGCACAGATACAGGGTTCACTGTGACTCAATGCACAGCCTATAGAAGAACACACACACATACCAATATGCACACACACATGGCTGACCGTGACTCAATCAATCGCCTATACCAGCACACACACACGACTCACTGTGACTCAATGCAGTCTTTCGCACAACAAACACAGACACACACACCCCATGGAATTAATGAAAGCCCACCAACACACACACTCTCATACACACACACACATGGCTCAATGTGACACACCCATGGCTCATGGCTCAATGTGACACACTCTGTTTCACCACACACACACACATACACCTCAGTTACTCAATGCAAAGACCATACGAGCACACACACACACACACACATAACTGATTAAATGCTCCACACATACTAGTGCACACACACACAGACATGCTCACTGTGATTCAAGGCACAGTCTATACGAGCACATTAACACACAAACAACTCATTTTGACTCAATGCGCAGTCTACAGCAGCACACACACACACATAACTCACTGTGACTCAATCCACAGCCTATATCAGCACACAGACACACACAAGGCTCACTGTGACTCAATGAAGTCTGTAACACCACACACACACACACAAACACACACATACACCTCAGTGACTCAATGCAAAGCCCATACGAACACTCACAGACACACACCTAACTGTGATTCAGTGCTCAACCTCTACCAGCACACAGACGCACACACAGACACACACACACATGCACGGCTCTTTCTGACATAATGTACAGTTCTTACCAGAACAAACACATGCAACACATCTCACTGTAACTCAATGCTCAGACTGTACTTGCACACACACAAGGCTCACTGTGAGTCAATGCACAGCCTATACCAGCAGAGACACACACACACTGCTCTCTATGACACAGTGAACATCCTGTACTATCACACACACACACAGCTTATTGTGATGTAATACAGACTCTACACAACCAAATACACACACGCACACACACAGCTCACTGTGATTCAATACCAGCCTGTACCTGCACACACACACACTCTCACACACACTGCTGTGTGATTCAATGCAGTTTATACCACCACACAGACACACAGACACACACACACGCCTCACTGTGACTCATGCAGACTCTACAGCACCAAATACACTAACACAGGGCTGGGATTCAATGCACAGTCCATACCAGCAAAGGCACACACACCACACCACACTGTGACTCAATGCTCAGATGATACAAGCACACACAGACGGCTCACTGTGTCCTAGTGCACAGCATATAACATCACACACACACACACCCCCCACACTGTGACTCAATGCGCAGCCTGTACCTGCACATACACACACTCTCACACACACCGCCGTGTGACACAATGCAGTTTATACCACCACACAGACACACACACACACCTCAATGTGACTCAATGTCAAGCCCATGCAAGTAAACAGACACACAACCATGGCTCACTGTGACTCAATGAACAGTGTGTACTAGCACATACAAACACATTGCTCAATGTGAGTCAATGCATAGCCCATATCCGCACACACATACACAGAAACACACCTTAATGTGGCTCAGTGCACAACCTATAGCTGTACACACAAACACACACACACAACGCTCAGTGATTCAATGCAAATCACATATCAGCATACACATACACATACACTCACCTAGGTGTGACTCAATTCTCAGCCTATAGCTGCACACACACACACACCTTACTGTGACTCATGCAGACTCTACAGCACCAAATACACAAACACTAACACAGGGCTGGGATTCAATGCACAGTCCATACCAGCAAAGGCACATGCACCACACCACACTGTGACTCAATGCTAAGATTATACCAGCACACACACACGGCTCACTGTGTCCTAGTGCACAGCATATAACATCACACACACACACACACACACCCCCCACTGTGACTCAATTCGCAGCCTGTACCTGCACACACACACACACACACACCTCACTGTGAAACAATGGTCAGCCTATACCAGAACACGCAAACACACACATCACTGTGACTCAATGCACAGACTATACCAGTGTGCACACAAACACACAGCACTGTGACTCAATATACAATGTATACCAAAACACACAGGCATACACACACACCTCAGTGTGACTCAATGCACAGCCTATACCAGCACACACACATACAGACCTGCACAGATACAGGGTTCACTGTGACTCAATGCACAGCCTATAGAAGAACACACACACATACCAACATGCACACACACATGGCTGACCGTGCCTCAATCAATCGCCTATACCAGCACACACACACGACTCACTGTGACTCAATGCAGTCTTTCGCACAACAAACACAGACACACACACCCCACTGAATCAATGAAAGCCCACCAACACACACACTCTCATACACACACACACATGTCTCACTGTGACTCAATGCACAGTCTGTATCACCACACAAACATACACACCTCAGTTACTCAATGCAAAGACCATACGAGCACACACACACACACACACACACAATTGATTAAATGCTCCACACATACTAGTGCACACACACACAGACATGCTCACTCTGATTCAAGGCACAGTCTATACGAGCACAGTAACACACAAACAACTCATTTTGACTCAATGCGCAGTCTACAGCAGCACACACACACACATAACTCACTGTGACTCAATCTACAGCCTATATCAGCACACAGACACACACACACACACGGTCCTCTCTGTCTCAATGGCCATCCAGTACCAGCACACACACACACAAACACACACAAACACACACACTCGTTTAGGTAAAAGTGGATAAAACCACAGTCCATACCATCACAGACACACACACACCGCACTACACACTGTGACTCAATGCACAGTCTACACCAGCAAATACACACACACACATACACACACAACTCCCACACATTTAACTGTGACTCAGTGCTGTGACTATAGCAGCTCCCCACACACACATGTTTCACTGTGACTCAATGCACACCCAATAACTGTACACATACACACACATACGACCCAGTTTGACCTAACGAACAGTCTGTAGCACCACATACACAGATGCACACCTCAGTGACTCAATGTTCAGCCTGTAACATCACACACACAAATGCATACACAAATACACATACACACACAAATACGGCTCACTGTGATTCAATGCACAGCCTATAACACCATACATGGACACCCATCACTGTGACTCAAACCGCAGCCTGTACCTGCACATACACACAAAAAGACCCACCTTCTCTGACTCAATTCACAGCCTACTGCAGAACACACACACACACACACACACAAAGACAACCATCACTGTGACTGAATGCACCTCTTATACCAGCACACACACATGGCTCACTGTGAATCAATGCACAGCCTATACAAGAACACACAGACACACAAACACGCACTCACACATGGCTCACTGGTACTCAATCAATCGCCTATACCAGCACACACAAACACAGCTCGCTGTGATTCAATGCAGTCTGTATCACCACACACTCACACACACACCCATGAGTCAATAAAGCCCACACCAGCAACATAAAGCCCATACCAGCACACAAACTCTCATACACACACACACACACACCTGACTGTGACTGAAAACCTGTCCTGTACCAGCACACACACACAAAAACACCTTACTGTGACTCAATGCACAGCCTATATGAACACACACATACACACACAGCTCACAGTGACTCAATACAGATTCTATACCAGCACACACTCAGACACACACACACACACAGCCCACTCTGTCTCAATGGTCATCCAGTGCCACCACACACACACACACACCCACACACACACACAGACTCGTTCAGGTCAAAGTGGATAAAACCACAGTCCACACCATCACAGACACACACACAACGCACTACTCACTGTGACTCAATGTACAGTCTACACCAGCAAATACACACACACACATACACACACACCTCCCACACATTTAACTGTGACTCAGTGCTGTGACTATACCAGCTCCCCACACACACATGGTTCACTGTGACTCTATGCACACCCAATAACTGTACACACACACACACATACACACACATATTGCTCAGTGTGACCTATCGAACAGTCTGTAGCACCACATACACACATGCACACCTCAGTGACTCAATGTTCAGCCTGTAACATCACACACACACATGCATACACAAATACACATACACACACAAATATGGCTCACTGTGATTCAATGCACAGCCTATAACACCACACAGAGACACCCATAACTGTGACTCAAACCGCAGCCTGTACCTGCACATACACACACAATGTCCCTCCTTCTGTGACTCAAGTCACAACCTACTGCAGCACACACACACACAAACACACACAAACACAACCATCACTGTGACTCAATGCACCTCCTATACCAGCATACACACATGGTTCACTGTGAATCAATACACAGCCTGTACCTCCACACACACACACATACAAACACTCACACACAGCTTAGTGTGACTCAATGCAAAGCATATACCAGCACGTGCACTCACACACACACTCACCTCCCTGTGACTCAGTGCATAGCATATAACATCACACACACACACACACCTCACTGTGACTGAATGCACAGCCTGTACCAGCACACACACATACAAATACTCACACATGGTTGTGACTAAATGTACAATCAACACCAGCACATACACACACATGACACCTCAGTGTGATCCAATGCTCTGTTTATACCAGCAAAACCACATGGCTCACTGTGACTCAGTGCACAGCATATGACATCACACACACACACAGACATACACCTCACTGTGACTCAATGCACAGCCTGTACCTGCACAGAAACAAACACACACATCACTGTGATGCAATATGCAGCCTATACCAACACACACACACACACCAAAGTGTGACTAAATGGTCAGCCTACATGAGAACACACAGACACAATCATCCCTCACTGTGACGCAATGCACAGTCTATACCAGCCTGCGCACACTCACATGACACTGTGACTCAATGCACAATCTGTAATAGCCCACACACGCACACATACACACCTTATTGTGACTCAATGCACAGCCTGTATGTGAACACACACACACATACTAACATGCACTCACACATGTCTCACGGTGACTCAATCGCCTATACAAGCACACACACATGGCTCACTGTGAGTCAGTGTCCACTCCATACCAGCACCAAACACACAACACAGCTCACTGTGACTCAAGGCACAGTGTATGGCAGCAGACACACACACAGACACACTCATACCAACATCTCATTGTGCCTCTCAGCCTGTGAAAGACATGCACAATGAAACAGACACCCCTCACTGTGACTCTCTGCACATCCTATACCAGTGCACTCTCACACACACACACATGGTTGACTGTGAACCAATGCACACTCTATACCAGGACACACACACAAACACACACACACACACACATGGCTCCCTGTGACTCAGTGCACAGGATATGCTAGCAGACATACACACACAGAGAAGCACATACGGCAAACTGTGAGTCAATGCATAGCCCATACCTCCACACACGCACACCTACTGACACTCAAAAACACAGCTCAGTGTGATTCAATGCAAATCCTATGCCGGAAACTGCACACACGCACACACACAATCATCCCTATGAATCAGTGCATAGCGTATAACATCACACACATACACCTCACTGTGACTCAATGTGCTGCCTCTACCTGCACATAAACCCACAAACAACTCAATATGACTCAATGTGCAGGCTGTACCAGCACACACACACATGTGCACACACACCTCAGTGTGCCTCAATTGTCAGCCATTACCAGAACACACAGACACACACACCTCTCACTCGGACTCAATGCACAACCTATGCCAGCGTGCACACACACTCACATGGCACAGTGAATCAAGGCAGAATTTTACCAGCACATGCACACACACCTCAGAGTGACTCAAAGCTCAGCATATAACAGCACACACACACACATACATGCACAGATGCAGGCCTCACTGTGACTCAATGCACAGCCTATACCAGAACACACACACACACCAACACGCACTCACACATGGCTCACTGGTACTCAATCAATCACCTATACCAGCACACACACACACACAGCTCACTGTGACTCAATGCAGTCTGTATCACCACACACTCACACACACACCCATGAGTCAATAAAGCCCATACCAGCAACATAAAGCCCATACCAGCACACAAACTCACATGCACACACACACAGATGAGACTGTGACTGAAAACGCTTCCTGTACCAGCACACACACACACAAACACCTCACTGTGACTCAATGCACAGCCTATACGAGCACACACATACACACACAGCTCACAGTGATTCAATACAGAGTCTATACCAGTGCACACACAGACACACACACACACACACAGAGCCACTCTGTCTCAATGGTCATCCAGTGCCAGCACACACATACACACACACACACACAAACACACACACTCGTTCAGGTCAATGTTGATAAAACCACAGTCCATACCATCACAGACACACACACACCGCACTACACACTGTGACTCAATGCACAGTCTACAGCAACAAATACACACACACACATACACACACAACTCCCACACATTTAACTGTGACTGAGTGCTGTGACTATACCAGCTCCTCACACACACATGCTTCACTGTGACTCAATGCACAACCAATAACTGTACACACACACACATACACACACATATGGCCAAGTTTGACCTAATGAACAGTCTGTAGCACCACATACACACATGCACACCTCAGTGACTCAATGTTCAGTCTCTAACATCACACACACACGCATACACAAATACACATACACACACAAATACGGCTCGCTATGATTAAATGCACAGCCTATAACACCACACAGAGACACCCATCATTGTGACTCAAACCGCAGCCTGTACCTGCACATACACACACAAAGACCCACTTTCTGTGACTCAATTTACAGCCTACTGCAGACACACACACACACACAAACACAACCATCACTATGACTCAGTGCACCTCCTATACCAGCATACACACATGGCTCACTCTTAATCAATGCACAGCCTATACAAGAACACACAAACTCTCACTCACACATACCAGACTGTGACTCAGTGAACCACCTATAGCAGTACACACACACACGCACAAACATACACGGCTCACCTGGACTCAATGCCCTGCCTATACCAGCACACACAAACACACACACACAGATATATGTCTCACTGACACAATGCACAGCCTGTACTTGCACACACACAAGGCTTACTGTGACTCAATGCAGAGTGTGCACCACCATACAAACACATGGCTCACTGTGACTCAATGTAACGCCTATGCCAGCACACACATACAGAGACACATGCATGGCTCTGTGTGATTCAATGCACGTACTATACCATCACAAACACACACAGACACACGCACAGTCACTGTGACACAATGCACAGCCTATACCACAACACCAATGCAAAGACACATATGCATGGCTCATTGTGACTCTATGCACACCCTATACTATCACATACACACATTCACACATGGCTCCTTGTGAATCAGTGCACAGTCTGTAGTTCCAGGTATACACACACAGACACACACCTCAGTGGCTGAATGAAAAGCCCATACCATTACACACAGACACACATACACACACAGCTCACTGTGAATCAGTGTACAGTCTTCAGCTCCATGTACATACACACACAACACAGCTTAGTGAATTAATGCAGAGACCATACCAGCATACACACACACATACACACACCTGAGACTCAATGCTCTGCCTATTGCAGCACACACACACACACAGGCACACACACGGCTCACTGTGATTCAATACCAGCCTGTACCTGCACACACACACACTCTCACACACACCACCATGTGACTCAATGCACTTTATACCACCACACAGACACACAGACACACAAACACACCTCACTGTGACACAATGGTCAGCCTATACCAGAACACGCAGACACACACACACATCACTGTGATGCAATGCACAGACTATACCAGCGTGCACACAAACACACAGCACTGTGACTCAATATACAATGTATACCAAAACACACAAGCATACACACACACCTCAGTGTGACTCAATGCACAGCCTTTACCAGCACACACACATACAGACCTGCACAGATACAGGGTTCACTGTGACTCAATGCACAGCCTATAGAAGAACACACACACATACCAATATGCACACACACATGGCTGACCGTGACTCAATCAATCGCCTATACCAGCACACACACACGACTCACTGTGACTCAATGCAGTCTTTAGCACAACAAACACAGACACACACACCCCATGGAATTAATGAAAGCCCACCAACACACACACTCTCATACACACACACACATGGCTCAATGTGACTCAATGCACACTCTGTTTCACCACACACACACACATACACCTCAGTTACTCAATGCAAAGACCATACGAGCACACACACACACACACACATAACTGATTAAATGCTCCACACATACTAGTGCACACACACACAGACATGCTCACTGTGATTCAAGGCACAGTCTATACGAGCACATTAACACACAAACAACTCATTTTGACTCAATGCGCAGTCTACAGCAGCACACACACACACATAACTCACTGTGACTCAATCCACAGCCTATATCAGCACACAGACACACACAAGGCTCACTGTGACTCAATGAAGTCTGTAACACCACACACACACACAAACACACACATACACCTCAGTGACTCAATGCAAAGCCCATACGAACACTCACAGACACACACCTAACTGTGATTCAGTGCTCAACCTCTACCAGCACACAGACGCACACACAGACACACACACACATGCACGGCTCTTTCTGACATAATGTACAGTTCTTACCAGAACAAACACATGCAACACATCTCACTGTAACTCAATGCTCAGACTGTACTTGCACACACACAAGGCTCACTGTGAGTCAATGCACAGCCTATACCAGCAGAGACACATACACACTGCTCTCTATGACACAGTGCACATCCTGTACTATCACACACACACACAGCTTATTGTGATGTAATACAGACTCTACACAACCAAATACACACACGCACACACACAGCTCACTGTGATTCAATACCAGCCTGTACCTGTACACACACACACTCTCACACACACTGCTGTGTGATTCAATGCAGTTTATACCACCACACAGACACACACACACGCCTCACTGTGACTCATGCAGACTCTACAGCACCAAATACACTAACACAGGGCTGGGATTCAATGCACAGTCCATACCAGCAAAGGCACACACACCACACCACACTGTGACTCAATGCTCAGATTATACCAGCACACACACACGGCTCACTGTGTCCTAGTGCACAGCATATAACATCACACACACACACACCCCCCACACTGTGACTCAATGTGCAGCCTGTACCTGCACATACACACACTCTCACACACACCGCCGTGTGACACAATGCAGTTTATACCACCACACAGACACACACACACACCTCAATGTGACTCAATGTCAAGCCCATGCAAGTAAACAGACACACAACCATGGCTCACTGTGACTCAATGAACAGTGTGTACTAGCACATACAAACACATTGCTCAATGTGAGTCAATGCATAGCCCATATCCGCACACACATACACAGAAACACACCTTAATGTGGCTCAGTGCACAACCTATAGCTGTACACACACACACACACACACAACGCTCAGTGATTCAATGCAAATCACATATCAGCATACACATACACATACACTCACCTAGGTGTGACTCAATTCTCAGCCTATAGCTGCACACACACACACAACTTACTGTGACTCATGCAGACTCTACAGCACCAAATACACAAACACTAACACAGGGCTGGGATTCAATGCACAGTCCATACCAGCAAAGGCACATGCACCACACCACACTGTGACTCAATGCTCAGATTATACCAGCACACACACACGGCTCACTGTGTCCTAGTGCACAGATTATAACATCACACACACACACACACACACACACACCCCACTGTGACTCAATGCGCAGCCTGTACCTGCACACACACACACACACACACCTCACTGTGAAACAATGGTCAGCCTATACCAGAACAGGCAAACACACACATCACTGTGACTCAATGCACAGACTATACCAGTGTGCACACAAACACACAGCACTGTGACTCAATATACAATGTATACCAAAACACACAGGCATACACACACACCCCAGTGTGACTCAATGCACAGCCTATACCAGCACACACACATACAGACCTGCACAGATACAGGGTTCACTGTGACTCAATGCACAGCCTATAGAAGAACACACACACATACCAACATGCACACACACATGGCTGACCGTGCTTCAATCAATCGCCTATACCAGCACACACAAACGACTCACTGTGACTCAATGCAGTCTTTCGCACAACAAACACAGACACACACACCCCACTGAATCAATGAAAGCCCACCAACACACACACACACATGGCTCACTGTGACTCAATGCACAGTCTGTATCACCACACACACACACACCTCAGTTACTCAATGCAAAGACCATACGAGCACACACACACACACACATAATTGATTAAATGCTCCACACATACTAGTGCACACACACACAGACATGCTCACTCTGATTCAAGGCACAGTCTATACGAGCACAGTAACACACAAACAACTCATTTTGACTCAATGCGCAGTCTACAGCAGCACACACACACACATAACTCACTGTGACTCAATCCACAGCCTATATCAGCACACAGACACACACACACACACGGCCCACTCTGTCTCAATGGCCATCCAGTACCAGCACACACACACACACACACACACACACACAAACACACACACTCGTTTAGGTCAAAGTGGATAAAACCACAGTCCATACCATCACAGACACACACACACCGCACTACACACTGTGACTCAATGCACAGTCTACACCAGCAAATACACACACACACATACACACACAACTCCCACATATTTAACTGTGACTCAGTGCTGTGACTATAGCAGCTCCCCACACACACATGTTTCACTGTGACTCAATGCACACCCAATAACTGTACACATACACACACACGACCCAGTTTGACCTAACGAACAGTCTGTAGCACCACATACACAGATGCACACCTCAGTGACTCAATGTTCAGCCTGTAACATCACACACACAAATGCATACACAAATACACATACACACACAAATACGGCTCACTGTGATTCAATGCACAGCCTATAACACCATACATGGACACCCATCACTGTGACTCAAACCGCAGCCTGTACCTGCACATACACACAAAAAGACCCACCTTCTCTGACTAAATTCACAGCCTACTGCAGCACACACACACACACACACAAAGACAACCATCAAGGTGACTGAATGCACCTCCTATACCAGCATACACACATGGCTCACTGTGAATCAATGCACAACCTATACCAGAACACACACACACACCAACACGCACTCACACATGGCTCACTGGTACTCAATCAATCACCTATACCAGCACACACACACACACAGCTCACTGTGACTCAATGCAGTCTGTATCACCACACACTCACACACACACCCATGAGTCAATAAAGCCCATGCCAGCAACATAAAGCCCATACCAGCACACAAACTCACATGGACACACACACAGACGAGACTGTGACTGAAAACGCTTCCTGTACCAGCACACACACACACAAACACCTCACTGTGACTCAATGCACAGCCTATACGAGCACACACATACACACACAGCTCACAGTGATTCAATACAGAGTCTATACCAGTGCACACACAGACACACACACACACAGAGCCACTCTGTCTCAATGGTCATCCAGTGCCAGCACACACACACACACACACACACACAAACACACACACTCGTTCAGGTCAATGTTGATAAAACCACAGTCCATACCATCACAGACACACACACACCGCACTACACACTGTGACTCAATGCACAGTCTACAGCAGCAAATACACACACACACATACACACACAACTCTCACACATTTAACTGTGACTGAGTGCTGTGACTATACCAGCTCCTCACACACACATGCTTCACTGTGACTCAATGCACAACCAATAACTGTACACACACACACATACACACACATATGGCCAAGTTTGACCTAATGAACAGTCTGTAGCACCACATACACACATGCACACCTCAGTGACTCAATGTTCAGTCTCTAACATCACACACACACGCATACACAAATACACATACACACACAAATACGGCTCGCTATGATTAAATGCACAGCCTATAACACCACACAGAGACACCCATCATTGTGACTCAAACCGCAGCCTGTACCTGCACATACACACACAAAGACCCACTTTCTGTGACTCAATTTACAGCCTACTGCAGCACACATACACACACACAAACACAACCATCACTGTGACTCAGTGCACCTCCTATACCAGCATACACACATGGCTCACTGTTAATCAATGCACAGCCTATACAAGAACACACAAACTCTCACTCACACATACCAGACTGTGACTCAGTGAACCACCTATAGCAGTACACACACACACGCACAAACATACACGGCTCACCTGGACTCAATGCCCTGCCTATACCAGCACACACAAACACACACACACAGATATATGTCTCACTGACACAATGCACAGCCTGTACTTGCACACACACAAAGCTTACTGTGACTCAATGCAGAGTGTGCACCACCATACAAACACATGGCTCACTGTGACTCAATGTAACGCCTATGCCAGCACACACACACAGAGACACATGCATGGCTCTGTGTGATTCAATGCACGTACTATACCATCACAAACACACACAGACACACGCACAGTCACTGTGACACAATGCACAGCCTATACCACAACACCAATGCAAAGACACATATGCATGGCTCATTGTGACTCTATGCACACCCTATACTATCACATACACACATTCACACATGGCTCCTTGTGAATCAGTGCACAGTCTGTAGTTCCAGGTATACACACACAGACACACACCTCAGTGGCTGAATGAAAAGCCCATACCATTACACACAGACACACATACACACACAGCTCACTGTGAATCAGTGTACAGTCTTCAGCTCCATGTACATACACAGACAACACAGCTTAGTGAATTAATGCAGAGACCATACCAGCATACACACACACATACACACACCTGAGACTCAATGCTCTGCCTATTGCAGCACACACACACACACAGGCACACACACGGCTCACTGTGATTCAATACCAGCCTGTACCTGCACACACACACACTCTCACACACACCGCCATGTGACTCAATGCACTTTATACCACCACACAGACACACAGACACACAAACACACCTCACTGTGACACAATGGTCAGCCTATACCAGAACACGCAGACACACACACACATCACTGTGATGCAATGCACAGACTATACCAGCGTGCACACAAACACACAGCACTGTGACTCAATATACAATGTATACCAAAACACACAAGCATACACACACACCTCAGTGTGACTCAATGCACAGCCTTTACCAGCACACACACATACAGACCTGCACAGATACAGGGTTCACTGTGACTCAATGCACAGCCTATAGAAGAACACACACACATACCAATATGCACACACACATGGCTGACCGTGACTCAATCAATCGCCTATACCAGCACACACACACGACTCACTGTGACTCAATGCAGTCTTTCGCACAACAAACACAGACACACACACCCCATGGAATTAATGAAAGCCCACCAACACACACACTCTCATACACACACACACATGGCTCAATGTGACTCAATGCACACTCTGTTTCACCACACACACACACATACACCTCAGTTACTCAATGCAAAGACCATACGAGCACACACACACACACATAACTGATTAAATGCTCCACACATACTAGTGCACACACACACAGACATGCTCACTGTGATTCAAGGCACAGTCTATACGAGCACATTAACACACAAACAACTCATTTTGACTCAATGCGCAGTCTACAGCAGCACACACACACACATAACTCACTGTGACTCAATCCACAGCCTATATCAGCACACAGACACACACAAGGCTCACTGTGACTCAATGAAGTCTGTAGCACCACACACACACACACAAACACACACATACACCTCAGTGACTCAATGCAAAGCCCATACGAACACTCACAGACACACACCTAACTGTGATTCAGTGCTCAACCTCTACCAGCACACAGACGCACACACAGACACACACACACATGCACGGCTCTTTCTGACATAATGTACAGTTCTTACCAGAACAAACACATGCAACACATCTCACTGTAACTCAATGCTCAGACTGTACTTGCACACACACAAGGCTCACTGTGAGTCAATGCACAGCCTATACCAGCAGAGACACATACACACTGCTCTCTATGACACAGTGCACATCCTGTACTATCACACACACACACAGCTTATTGTGATGTAATACAGACTCTACACAACCAAATACACACACGCACACACACAGCTCACTGTGATTCAATACCAGCCTGTACCTGCACACACACACACTCTCACACACACTGCTGTGTGATTCAATGCAGTTTATACCACCACACAGACACACACACACACTTCAATGTGACTCAATGTCAAGCCCATGCAAGTAAACAGACACACAACCATGGCTCACTGTGACTCAATGAACAGTGTGTACTAGCACATACAAACACATTGCTCAATGTGAGTCAATGCATAGCCCATATCCGCACACACATACACAGAAACACACCTTAATGTGGCTCAGTGCACAACCTATAGCTGTACACACACACACAACGCTCAGTGATTCAATGCAAATCACATATCAGCATACACATACACATACACTCACCTAGGTGTGACTCAATTCTCAGCCTATAGCTGCACACACACACACACCTTACTGTGACTCATGCAGACTCTACAGCACCAAATACACAAACACTAACACAGGGCTTGGATTCAATGCACAGTCCATACCAGCAAAGGCACATGCACCACACCACACTGTGACTCAATGCTCAGATTATACCAGGACACACACATGGCTCACTGTGTCCTAGTGCACAGCATATAACATCACACACACACACACACACACACCCCACACTGTGACTCAATGCGCAGCCTGTACCTGCACACACACACACACACACACACCTCACTGTGAAACAATGGTCAGCCTATACCAGAACACGCAAACACACACATCACTGTGACTCAATGCACAGACTATACCAGTGTGCACACAAACACACAGCACTGTGACTCAATATACAATGTATACCAAAACACACAGGCATACACACACACCTCAGTGTGACTCAATGCACAGCCTATACCAGCACACACACATACAGACCTGCACAGATACAGGGTTCACTGTGACTCAATGCACAGCCTATAGAAGAACACACACACATACCAACATGCACACACACATGGCTGACCGTGCCTCAATCAATCGCTTATACCAGCACAGACACACATGACTCACTGTGACTCAATGCAGTCTTTTGCACAACAAACACAGACACACACACCCCACTGAATCAATGAAAGCCCACCAACACACACACACACATGGCTCACTGTGACTCAATGCACAGTCTGTATCACCACACACACACACACACCTCAGTTACTCAATGCAAAGACCATACGAGCACACACACACACACACATAATTGATTAAATGCTCCACACATACTAGTGCACACACACACAGACATGCTCACTCTGATTCAAGGCACAGTCTATACGAGCACAGTAACACACAAACAACTCATTTTGACTCAATGCGCAGTCTACAGCAGCACACACACACACATAACTCACTGTGACTCAATCCACAGCCTATATCAGCACACAGACACACACACACACACGGCCCACTCTGTCTCAATGGCCATCCAGTAGCAGCACACACACACACACACACACACACACACAAACACACACACTCGTTTAGGTCAAAGTGGATAAAACCACAGTCCATACCATCACAGACACACACACACCGCACTACACACTGTGACTCAATGCACAGTCTACACCAGCAAATACACACACACACATACACACACAACTCCCATACATTTAACTGTGACTCAGTGCTGTGACTATAGCAGCTCCCCACACACACATGTTTCACTGTGACTCAATGCACACCCAATAACTGTACACATACACACACACGACCCAGTTTGACCTAACGAACAGTCTGTAGCACCACATACACAGATGCACACCTCAGTGACTCAATGTTCAGCCTGTAACATCACACACACAAATGCATACACAAATACACATACACACACAAATACGGCTCACTGTGATTCAATGCACAGCCTATAACACCATACATGGACACCCATCACTGTGACTCAAACCGCAGCCTGTACCTGCACATACACACAAAAAGACCCACCTTCTCTGACTCAATTCACAGCCTACTGCAGCACACACACACACACACACACAAAGACAACCATCACTGTGACTGAATGCACCTCCTATACCAGCATACACACATGGCTCACTGTGAATCAATGCACAGCCTATACAAGAACACACAGACACACAAACACGCACTCACACATGGCTCACTGGTACTCAATCAATCGCCTATACCAGCACACACAAACACAGCTCGCTGTGATTCAATGCAGTCTGTATCACCACACACTCACACACACACCCATGAGTCAATAAAGCCCACACCAGCACAATAAAGCCCATACCAGCACACAAACTCTCATACACACACACACACACCTGACTGTGACTGAAAACCTGTCCTGTACCAGCACACACACACGAAAACACCTTACTGTGACTCAATGCACAGCCTATATGAGCACACACATACACACACAGCTCACAGTGACTCAATACAGATTCTATACCAGCACACACTCAGACACACACACACACACAGCCCACTCTGTCTCAATGGTCATCCAGTGCCACCACACACACACACACACACACACACACACACACAGACTCGTTCAGGTCAAAGTGGATAAAACCACAGTCCACACCATCACAGACACACACACAACGCACTACTCACTGTGACTCAATGTACAGTCTACACCAGCAAATACACACACACACATACACACACACCTCCCACACATTTAACTGTGACTCAGTGCTGTGACTATACCAGCTCCCCACACACACATGGTTCACTGTGACTCTATGCACACCCAATAACTGTACACACACACACACATACACACACATATTGCTCAGTGTGACCTAACGAACAGTCTGTAGCACCACATACACACATGCACACCTCAGTGACTCAATGTTCAGCCTGTAACATCACACACACACATGCATACACAAATACACATACACACACAAATATGGCTCACTGTGATTCAATGCACAGCCTATAACACCACACAGAGACACCCATCACTGTGACTCAAACCGCAGCCTGTACCTGCACATACACACACAAAGTCCCTCCTTCTGTGACTCAAGTCACAGCCTACTGCAACACACACACAAACAAACACACACAAACACAACCATCACTGTGACTCAATGCACCTCCTATACCAGCATACACACATGGTTCACTGTGAATCAATACACAGCCTGTACCTCCACACACACACACATACAAACACTCACACACAGCTTAGTGTGACTCAATGCAAAGCATATACCAGCACGTGCACTCACACACACACTCACCTCCCTGTGACTCAGTGCATAGCATATAACATCACACACACACACACACCTCACTGTGACTGAATGCACAGCCTGTACCAGCACACACACATACAAATACTCACACATGGTTGTGACTAAATGTACAATCAACACCAGCACATACACACACATGACACCTCAGTGTGATCCAATGCTCTGTTTATACCAGCAAAACCACATGGCTCACTGTGACTCAGTGCACAGCATATGACATCACACACACACACACACATACACCTCACTGTGACTCAATGCACAGCCTGTACCTGCACAGAAACAAACACACACATCACTGTGATGCGATATGCAGCCTATACCAACACACACACACACACCAAAGTGTGACTAAATGGTCAGCCTACATGAGAACACACAGACACAATCATCCCTCACTGTGACGCAATGCACAGTCTATACCAGCCTGCGCACACTCACATGACACTGTGACTCAATGCACAATCTGTAATAGCCCACACACGCACACATACACACCTTATTGTGACTCAATGCACAGCCTGTATGTGAACACACACACATACTAACATGCACTCACACATGTCTCACGGTGACTCAATCGCCTATACAAGCACACACACATGGCTCACTGTGAGTCAGTGCCCACTCCATACCAGCACCAAACACACAACACAGCTCACTGTGACTCAAGGCACAGTGTATGGCAGCAGACACACACACAGACACACTCATACCAACATCTCATTGTGCCTCTCAGCCTGTGAAAGACATGCACAATGAAACAGACACCCCTCACTGTGACTCTCTGCACATCCTATACCAGTGCACTCTCACACACACACACATGGTTGACTGTGAACCAATGCACACTCTATACCAGGACACACACACAAACACACACACACACACACACACACATGGCTCCCTGTGACTCAGTGCACAGGATATGCTAGCAGACATACACACACAGAGAAGCACATACGGCAAACTGTGAGTCAATCCACATCCCTTACCTCCACACACGCACACATACTGACACTCAAAAACACAGCTCAGTGTGATTCAATGCAAATCCTATGCCAGAAACTGCACACACGCACACACACAAACATCCCTATGAATCAGTGCATAGCGTATAACTTCACACACATACACCTCACTGTGACTCAATGTGCTGCATCTACCTGCACATAAACCCACAAACAACTCAATATGACTCAATGTGCAGGCTGTACCAGCACACACACACATGTGCACACACACCTCAGTGTGCCTCAATTGTCAGCCTATACCAGAACACACAGACACACACACCTCTCACTCGGACTCAATGCACAACCTATGCCAGCGTGCACACACACTCACATGGCACAGTGAATCAAGGCAGAATTTTACCAGCACATGCACACACACCTCAGAGTGACTCAAAGCTCAGCATATAACAGCACACACACACACATACATGCACAGATGCAGGCCTCACTGTGACTCAATGCACAGCCTATACCAGAACACACACACACACCAACACGCACTCACACATGGCTCACTGGTACTCAATCAATCACCTATACCAGCACACACACACACACAGCTCACTGTGACTCAATGCAGTCTGTATCACCACACACTCACACACACACCCATGAGTCAATAAAGCCCATACCAGCAACATAAAGCCCATACCAGCACACAAACTCACATGCACACACACACAGACGAGACTGTGACTGAAAACGCTTCCTGTACCAGCACACACACACACAAACACCTCACTGTGACTCAATGCACAGCCTATACGAGCACACACATACACACACAGCTCACAGTGATTCAATACAGAGTCTATACCAGTGCACACACAGACACACACACACACAGAGCCACTCTGTCTCAATGGTCATCCAGTGCCAGCACACACACACACACACACACACAAACACACACACTCGTTCAGGTCAATGTTGATAAAACCACAGTCCATACCATCACAGACACACACACACCGCACTACACACTGTGACTCAATGCACAGTCTACAGCAGCAAATACACACACACACATACACACACAACTCTCACACATTTAACTGTGACTGAGTGCTGTGACTATACCAGCTCCTCACACACACATGCTTCACTGTGACTCAATGCACAACCAATAACTGTACACACACACACATACACACACATATGGCCAAGTTTGACCTAATGAACAGTCTGTAGCACCACATACACACATGCACACCTCAGTGACTCAATGTTCAGTCTCTAACATCACACACACACGCATACACAAATACACATACACACACAAATACGGCTCGCTATGATTAAATGCACAGCCTATAACACCACACAGAGACACCCATCATTGTGACTCAAACCGCAGCCTGTACCTGCACATACACACACAAAGACCCACTTTCTGTGACTCAATTTACAGCCTACTGCAGCACACATACACACACACAAACACAACCATCACTGTGACTCAGTGCACCTCCTATACCAGCATACACACATGGCTCACTGTTAATCAATGCACAGCCTATACAAGAACACACAAACTCTCACTCACACATACCAGACTGTGACTCAGTGAACCACCTATAGCAGTACACACACACACGCACAAACATACACGGCTCACCTGGACTCAATGCCCTGCCTATACCAGCACACACAAACACACACACACAGATATATGTCTCACTGACACAATGCACAGCCTGTACTTGCACACACACAAAGCTTACTGTGACTCAATGCAGAGTGTGCACCACCATACAAACACATGGCTCACTGTGACTCAATGTAACGCCTATGCCAGCACACACACACAGAGACACATGCATGGCTCTGTGTGATTCAATGCACGTACTATACCATCACAAACACACACAGACACACGCACAGTCACTGTGACACAATGCACAGCCTATACCACAACACCAATGCAAAGACACATATGCATGGCTCATTGTGACTCTATGCACACCCTATACTATCACATACACACATTCACACATGGCTCCTTGTGAATCAGTGCACAGTCTGTAGTTCCAGGTATACACACGCAGACACACACCTCAGTGGCTGAATGAAAAGCCCATACCATTACACACAGACACACATACACACACAGCTCACTGTGAATCAGTGTACAGTCTTCAGCTCCATGTACATACACACACAACACAGCTTAGTGAATTAATGCAGAGACCATACCAGCATACACACACACATACACACACCTGAGACTCAATGCTCTGCCTATTGCAGCACACACACACACACAGGCACACACACGGCTCACTGTGATTCAATACCAGCCTGTACCTGCACACACACACACTCTCACACACACCGCCATGTGACTCAATGCACTTTATACCACCACACAGACACACAGACACACAAACACACCTCACTGTGACACAATGGTCAGCCTATACCAGAACACGCAGACACACACACACATCACTGTGATGCAATGCACAGACTATACCAGCGTGCACACAAACACACAGCACTGTGACTCAATATACAATGTATACCAAAACACACAAGCATACACACACACCTCAGTGTGACTCAATGCACAGCCTTTACCAGCACACACACATACAGACCTGCACAGATACAGGGTTCACTGTGACTCAATGCACAGCCTATAGAAGAACACACACACATACCAATATGCACACACACATGGCTGACCGTGACTCAATCAATCGCCTATACCAGCACACACACACGACTCACTGTGACTCAATGCAGTCTTTCGCACAACAAACACAGACACACACACCCCATGGAATTAATGAAAGCCCACCAACACACACACTCTCACACACACACACACATGGCTCAATGTGACTCAATGCACACTCTGTTTCACCACACACACACACATACACCTCAGTTACTCAATGCAAAGACCATACGAGCACACACACACACACACACATAACTGATTAAATGCTCCACACATACTAGTGCACACACACACAGACATGCTCACTGTGATTCAAGGCACAGTCTATACGAGCACATTAACACACAAACAACTCATTTTGACTCAATGCGCAGTCTACAGCAGCACACACACACACATAACTCACTGTGACTCAATCCACAGCCTATATCAGCACACAGACACACACAAGGCTCACTGTGACTCAATGAAGTCTGTAACACCACACACACACACACAAACACACACATACACCTCAGTGACTCAATGCAAAGCTCATACGAACACTCACAGACACACACCTAACTGTGATTCAGTGCTCAACCTCTACCAGCACACAGATGCACACAGACACACACACACATGCACGGCTCTTTCTGACATAATGTACAGTTCTTACCAGAACAAACACATGCAACACATCTCACTGTAACTCAATGCTCAGACTGTACTTGCACACACACAAGGCTCACTGTGAGTCAATGCACAGCCTATACCAGCAGAGACACATACACACTGCTCTCTATGACACAGTGCACATCCTGTACTATCACACACACACACAGCTTATTGTGATGTAATACAGACTCTACACAACCAAATACACACACACACACACACAGCTCACTGTGATTCAATACCAGCCTGTATCTGCACACACACACACTCTCACACACACTGCTGTGTGATTCAATGCAGTTTATACCACCACACAGACACACAGACACACACACACGCCTCACTGTGACTCATGCAGACTCTACAGCACCAAATACACTAACACAGGGCTGGGATTCAATGCACAGTCCATACCAGCAAAGGCACACACACCACACCACACTGTGACTCAATGCTCAGATTATACCAGCACACACACACGGCTCACTGTGTCCTAGTGCACAGCATATAACATCACACACACACACACCCCCCACACTGTGACTCAATGCGCAGCCTGTACCTGCACATACACACACTCTCACACACACCGCCGTGTGACACAATGCAGTTTATACCACCACACAGACACACACACACACCTCAATGTGACACAATGTCAAGCCCATGCAAGTAAACAGACACACAACCATGGCTCACTGTGACTCAATGAACAGTGTGTACTAGCACATACAAACACATTGCTCAATGTGAGTCAATGCATAGCCCATATCCGCACACACATACACAGAAACACACCTTAATGTGGCTCAGTGCACAACCTATAGCTGTACACACACACACACACACACAACGCTCAGTGATTCAATGCAAATCACATATCAGCATACACATACACATACACTCACCTAGGTGTGACTCAATTCTCAGCCTATAGCTGCACACACACACACACCTTACTGTGACTCATGCAGACTCTACAACACCAAATACACAAACACTAACACAGGGCTGGGATTCAATGCACAGTCCATACCAGCAAAGGCACATGCACCACACCACACTGTGACTCAATGCTCAGATTATACCAGCACACACACACGGCTCACTGTGTCCTAGTGCACAGCATATAACATCACACACACACACACCCCCCACACTGTGACTCAATGCGCAGCCTGTACCTGCACATACACACACTCTCACACACACCGCCGTGTGACACAATGCAGTTTATACCACCACACAGACACACACACACACCTCAATGTGACTCAATGTCAAGCCCATGCAAGTAAACAGACACACAACCATGGCTCACTGTGACTCAATGAACAGTGTGTACTAGCACATACAAACACATTGCTCAATGTGAGTCAATGCATAGCCCATATCCGCACACACATACACAGAAACACACCTTAATGTGGCTCAGTGCACAACCTATAGCTGTACACACACACACACACACAACGCTCAGTGATTCAATGCAAATCACATATCAGCATACACATACACATACACTCACCTAGGTGTGACTCAATTCTCAGCCTATAGCTGCACACACACACACACCTTACTGTGACTCATGCAGACTCTACAGCACCAAATACACAAACACTAACACAGGGCTGGGATTCAATGCACAGTCCATACCAGCAAAGGCACATGCACCACACCACACTGTGACTCAATGCTCAGATTATACCAGCACACATACACGGCTCACTGTGTCCTAGTGCACAGCATATAACATCACACACACACACACACACACACCCCACTGTGACTCAATGCGCAGCCTGTACCTGCACACACACACACACACACACCTCACTGTGAAACAATGGTCAGCCTATACCAGAACACGCAAACACACACATCACTGTGACTCAAGGCACAGACTATACCAGTGTGCACACAAACACACAGCACTGTGACTCAATATACAATGTATACCAAAACACACAGGCATACACACACACCTCAGTGTGACTCAATGCACAGCCTATACCAGCACACACACATACAGACCTGCACAGATACAGGGTTCACTGTGACTCAATGCACAGCCTATAGAAGAACACACACACATACCAACATGCACACACACATGGCTGACCATGCCTCAATCAATCGCTTATACCAGCACACACACACATGACTCACTGTGACTCAATGCAGTCTTTTGCACAACAAACACAGACACACACACCCCACTGAATCAATGAAAGCCCACCAACACACACACACACATGGCTCACTGTGACTCAATGCACAGTCTGTATCACCACACACACACACACACACCTCAGTTACTCAATGCAAAGACCATACGAGCACACACACACACACACACATAATTGATTAAATGCTCCACACATACTAGTGCACACACACACAGGCATGCTCACTGTGATTCAAGGCACAGTCTATACGAGCACAGTAACACACAAACAACTCATTTTGACTCAATGCGCAGTCTACAGCAGCACACACACACACATAACTCACTGTGACTCAATCCACAGCCTATATCAGCACACAGACACACACACACACACGGCCCACTCTGTCTCAATGGCCATCCAGTACCAGCACACACACACACACACACACAAACACACACACTCGTTTAGGTCAAAGTGGATAAAACCACAGTCCATACCATCACAGACACACACACACCGCACTACACACTGTGACTCAATGCACAGTCTACACCAGCAAATACACACACACACATACACACACAACTCCCACACATTTAACTGTGACTCAGTGCTGTGACTATAGCAGCTCCCCACACACACATGTTTCACTGTGACTCAATGCACACCCAATAACTGTACACATACACACACATACGACCCAGTTTGACCTAACGAACAGTCTGTAGCACCACATACACAGATGCACACCTCAGTGACTCAATGTTCAGCCTGTAACATCACACACACAAATGCATACACAAATACACATACACACACAAATATGGCTCACTGTGATTCAATGCACAGCCTATAACACCATACATGGACACCCATCACTGTGACTCAAACCGCAGCCTGTACCTGCACATACACACAAAAAGACCCACCTTCTCTGTCTCAATTCACAGCCTACTGCAGCACACACACACACACACACACACACAAAGACAACCATCACTGTGACTGAATGCACCTCCTATACCAGCATACATACATGGCTCACTGTGAATCAATGCACAGCCTATACAAGAACACACAGACACACAAACACGCACTCACACATGGCTCACTGGTACTCAATCAATCGCCTATACCAGCACACACAAACACAGCTCGCTGTGATTCAATGCAGTCTGTATCACCACACACTCACACACACACCCATGAGTCAATAAATCCCACACCAGCACAATAAAGCCCATACCAGCACACAAACTCTCATACACACACACACACACCTGACTGTGACTGAAAACCTGTCCTGTACCAGCACACACACACAAAAACACCTTACTGTGACTCAATGCACAGCCTATATGAGCACACACATACACACACAGCTCACAGTGATTCAATACAGATTCTATACCAGCACACACTCAGACACACACACACACACAGCCCACTCTGTCTCAAAGGTCATCCAGTGCCACCACACACACACACACACACACACACACACACAGACTCGTTCAGGTCAAAGTGGATAAAACCACAGTCCACACCATCACAGACACACACACAACGCACTACTCACTGTGACTCAATGTACAGTCTACACCAGCAAATACACACACACACATACACACACACCTCCCACACATTTAACTGTGACTCAGTGCTGTGACTATACCAGCTCCCCACACACACATGGTTCACTGTGACTCTATGCACACCCAATAACTGTACACACACACACACATACACACACATATTGCTCAGTGTGACCTAACGAACAGTCTGTAGCACCACATACACACATGCACACCTCAGTGACTCAATGTTCAGCCTGTAACATCACACACACACATGCATACACAAATACACATACACACACAAATATGGCTCACTGTGATTCAATGCACAGCCTATAACACCACACAGAGACACCCATCACTGTGACTCAAACCGCAGCCTGTACCTGCACATACACACACAAAGTCCCTCCTTCTGTGACTCAAGTCACAGCCTACTGCAACACACACACAAACAAACACACACAAACACAACCATCACTGTGACTCAATGCACCTCCTATACCAGCATACACTCATGGTTCACTGTGAATCAATACACAGCCTGTACCTCCACACACACACACATACAAACACTCACACACAGCTTAGTGTGACTCAATGCAAAGCATATACCAGCACGTGCACTCACACACACACTCACCTCCCTGTGACTCAGTGCATAGCATATAACATCACACACACACACACACCTCACTGTGACTGAATGCACAGCCTGTACCAGCACACACACATACAAATACTCACACATGGTTGTGACTAAATGTACAATCAACACCAGCACATACACACACATGACACCTCAGTGTGATCCAATGCTCTGTTTATACCAGCAAAACCACATGGCTCACTGTGACTCAGTGCACAGCATATGACATCACACACACACACACACATACACCTCACTGTGACTCAATGCACAGCCTGTACCTGCACAGAAACAAACACACACATCACTGTGATGCGATATGCAGCCTATACCAACACACACACACACACCAAAGTGTGACTAAATGGTCAGCCTACATGAGAACACACAGACACAATCATCCCTCACTGTGACGCAATGCACAGTCTATACCAGCCTGCGCACACTCACATGACACTGTGACTCAATGCACAATCTGTAATAGCCCACACACGCACACATACACACCTTATTGTGACTCAATGCACAGCCTGTATGTGAACACACACACATACTAACATGCACTCACACATGTCTCACGGTGACTCAATCGCCTATACAAGCACACACACATGGCTCACTGTGAGTCAGTGCCCACTCCATACCAGCACCAAACACACAACACAGCTCACTGTGACTCAAGGCACAGTGTATGGCAGCAGACACACACACAGACACACTCATACCAACATCTCATTGTGCCTCTCAGCCTGTGAAAGACATGCACAATGAAACAGACACCCCTCACTGTGACTCTCTGCACATCCTATACCAGTGCACTCTCACACACACACACATGGTTGACTGTGAACCAATGCACACTCTATACCAGGACACACACACAAACACACACACACACACACACACATGGCTCCCTGTGACTCAGTGCACAGGATATGCTAGCAGACATACACACACAGAGAAGCACATACGGCAAACTGTGAGTCAATCCACATCCCTTACCTCCACACACGCACACATACTGACACTCAAAAACACAGCTCAGTGTGATTCAATGCAAATCCTATGCCAGAAACTGCACACACGCACACACACAAACATCCCTATGAATCAGTGCATAGCGTATAACTTCACACACATACACCTCACTGTGACTCAATGTGCTGCATCTACCTGCACATAAACCCACAAACAACTCAATATGACTCAATGTGCAGGCTGTACCAGCACACACACACATGTGCACACACACCTCAGTGTGCCTCAATTGTCAGCCTATACCAGAACACACAGACACACACACCTCTCACTCGGACTCAATGCACAACCTATGCCAGCGTGCACACACACTCACATGGCACAGTGAATCAAGGCACAATTTTACCAGCACATGCACACACACCTCAGAGTGACTCAAAGCTCAGCATATAACAGCACACACACACACATACATGCACAGATGCAGGCCTCACTGTGACTCAATGCACAGCCTATACCAGAACACACACACACACCAACACGCACTCACACATGGCTCACTGGTACTCAATCAATCACCTATACCAGCACACACACACACACAGCTCACTGTGACTCAATGCAGTCTGTATCACCACACACTCACACACACACCCATGAGTCAATAAAGCCCATACCAGCAACATAAAGCCCATACCAGCACACAAACTCACATGCACACACACACAGACGAGACTGTGACTGAAAACGCTTCCTGTACCAGCACACACACACACAAACACCTCACTGTGACTCAATGCACAGCCTATACGAGCACACACATACACACACAGCTCACAGTGATTCAATACAGAGTCTATACCAGTGCACACACAGACACACACACACACAGAGCCACTCTGTCTCAATGGTCATCCAGTGCCAGCACACACACACACACACACACACACACACACAAACACACACACTCGTTCAGGTCAATGTTGATAAAACCACAGTCCATACCATCACAGACACACACACACCGCACTACACACTGTGACTCAATGCACAGTCTACAGCAGCAAATACACACACACACATACACACACAACTCCCACACATTTAACTGTGACTGAGTGCTGTGACTATACCAGCTCCCCACACACACATGCTTCACTGTGACTCAATGCACAACCAATAACTGTACACACACACACATACACACACATATGGCCAAGTTTGACCTAATGAACAGTCTGTAGCACCACATACACACATGCACACCTCAGTGACTCAATGTTCAGTCTCTAACATCACACACACACGCATACACAAATACACATACACACACAAATACGGCTCGCTATGATTAAATGCACAGCCTATAACACCACACAGAGACACCCATCATTGTGACTCAAACCGCAGCCTGTACCTGCACATACACACACAAAGACCCACTTTCTGTGACTCAATTTACAGCCTACTGCAGCACACATACACACACACAAACACAACCATCACTGTGACTCAGTGCACCTCCTATACCAGCATACACACATGGCTCACTGTTAATCAATGCACAGCCTATACAAGAACACACAAACTCTCACTCACACATACCAGACTGTGACTCAGTGAACCACCTATAGCAGTACACACACACACGCACAAACATACACGGCTCACCTGGACTCAATGCCCTGCCTATACCAGCACACACAAACACACACACACAGATATATGTCTCACTGACACAATGCACAGCCTGTACTTGCACACACACAAGGCTTACTGTGACTCAATGCAGAGTGTGCACCACCATACAAACACATGGCTCACTGTGACTCAATGTAACGCCTATGCCAGCACACACACACAGAGACACATGCATGGCTCTGTGTGATTCAATGCACGTACTATACCATCACAAACACACACAGACACACGCACAGTCACTGTGACACAATGCACAGCCTATACCACAACACCAATGCAAAGACACATATGCATGGCTCATTGTGACTCTATGCACACCCTATACTATCACATACACACATTCACACATGGCTCCTTGTGAATCAGTGCACAGTCTGTAGTTCCAGGTATACACACGCAGACACACACCTCAGTGGCTGAATGAAAAGCCCATACCATTACACACAGACACACATACACACACAGCTCACTGTGAATCAGTGTACAGTCTTCAGCTCCATGTACATACACAGACAACACAGCTTAGTGAATTAATGCAGAGACCATACCAGCATACACACACACATACACACACCTGAGACTCAATGCTCTGCCTATTGCAGCACACACACACACACAGGCACACACACGGCTCACTGTGATTCAATACCAGCCTGTACCTGCACACACACACACTCTCACACACACCGCCATGTGACTCAATGCACTTTATACCACCACACAGACACACAGACACACAAACACACCTCACTGTGACACAATGGTCAGCCTATACCAGAACACGCAGACACACACACACATCACTGTGATGCAATGCACAGACTATACCAGCGTGCACACAAACACACAGCACTGTGACTCAATATACAATGTATACCAAAACACACAAGCATACACACACACCTCAGTGTGACTCAATGCACAGCCTTTACCAGCACACACACATACAGACCTGCACAGATACAGGGTTCACTGTGACTCAATGCACAGCCTATAGAAGAACACACACACATACCAATATGCACACACACATGGCTGACCGTGACTCAATCAATCGCCTATACCAGCACACACACACGACTCACTGTGACTCAATGCAGTCTTTCGCACAACAAACACAGACACACACACCCCATGGAATTAATGAAAGCCCACCAACACACACACTCTCATACACACACACACATGGCTCAATGTGACTCAATGCACACTCTGTTTCACCACACACACACACATACACCTCAGTTACTCAATGCAAAGACCATACGAGCACACACACACACACACACATAACTGATTAAATGCTCCACACATACTAGTGCACACACACACAGACATGCTCACTGTGATTCAAGGCACAGTCTATACGAGCACATTAACACACAAACAACTCATTTTGACTCAATGCGCAGTCTACAGCAGCACACACACACACATAACTCCCTGTGACTCAATCCACAGCCTATATCAGCACACAGACACACACAAGGCTCACTGTGACTCAATGAAG
This sequence comes from Stenella coeruleoalba, assembly GCF_951394435.1. Lineage (NCBI taxonomy): Eukaryota > Metazoa > Chordata > Mammalia > Artiodactyla > Delphinidae > Stenella > Stenella coeruleoalba. Next base: position 4,061,226 of record NC_137168.1, read on the forward strand.
TCTGTAACACCACACACACACACACAAACACACACATACACCTCAGTGACTCAATGCAAAGCTCATACGAACACTCACAGACACACACCTAACTGTGATTCAGTGCTCAACCTCTACCAGCACACAGACGCACACAGACACACACACACATGCACGGCTCTTTCTGACATAATGTACAGTTCTTACCAGAACAAACACATGCAACACATCTCACTGTAACTCAATGCTCAGACTGTACTTGCACACACACAAGGCTCACTGTGAGTCAATGCACAGCCTATACCAGCAGAGACACATACACACTGCTCTCTATGACACAGTGCACATCCTGTACTATCACACACACACACAGCTTATTGTGATGTAATACAGACTCTACACAACCAAATACACACACACACACACACAGCTCACTGTGATTCAATACCAGCCTGTACCTGCACACACACACACTCTCACACACACTGCTGTGTGATTCAATGCAGTTTATACCACCACACAGACACACAGACACACACACACGCCTCACTGTGACTCATGCAGACTCTACAGCACCAAATACACTAACACAGGGCTGGGATTCAATGCACAGTCCATACCAGCAAAGGCACACACACCACACCACACTGTGACTCAATGCTCAGATTATACCAGCACACACACACGGCTCACTGTGTCCTAGTGCACAGCATATAACATCACACACACACACACCCCCCACACTGTGACTCAATGCGCAGCCTGTACCTGCACATACACACACTCTCACACACACCGCCGTGTACACAATGCAGTTTATACCACCACACAGACACACACACACACCTCAATGTGACACAATGTCAAGCCCATGCAAGTAAACAGACACACAACCATGGCTCACTGTGACTCAATGAACAGTGTGTACTAGCACATACAAACACATTGCTCAATGTGAGTCAATGTATAGCCCATATCCGCACACACATACACAGAAACACACCTTAATGTGGCTCAGTGCACAACCTATAGCTGTACACACACACACACACACACAACGCTCAGTGATTCAATGCAAATCACATATCAGCATACACATACACATACACTCACCTAGGTGTGACTCAATTCTCAGCCTATAGCTGCACACACACACACACCTTACTGTGACTCATGCAGACTCTACAACACCAAATACACAAACACTAACACAGGGCTGGGATTCAATGCACAGTCCATACCAGCAAAGGCACATGCACCACACCACACTGTGACTCAATGCTCAGATTATACCAGCACACACACACGGCTCACTGTGTCCTAGTGCACAGCATATAACATCACACACACACACACCCCCCACACTGTGACTCAATGCGCAGCCTGTACCTGCACATACACACACTCTCACACACACCGCCGTGTGACACAATGCAGTTTATACCACCACACAGACACACACACACACCTCAATGTGACTCAATGTCAAGCCCATGCAAGTAAACAGACACACAACCATGGCTCACTGTGACTCAATGAACAGTGTGTACTAGCACATACAAACACATTGCTCAATGTGAGTCAATGCATAGCCCATATCCGCACACACATACACAGAAACACACCTTAATGTGGCTCAGTGCACAACCTATAGCTGTACACACACACACACACACACAACGCTCAGTGATTCAATGCAAATCACATATCAGCATACACATACACATACACTCACCTAGGTGTGACTCAATTCTCAGCCTATAGCTGCACACACACACACACCTTACTGTGACTCATGCAGACTCTACAGCACCAAATACACAAACACTAACACAGGGCTGGGATTCAATGCACAGTCCATACCAGCAAAGGCACATGCACCACACCACACTGTGACTCAATGCTCAGATTATACCAGCACACATACACGGCTCACTGTGTCCTAGTGCACAGCATATAACATCACACACACACACACACACACACCCCACTGTGACTCAATGCGCAGCCTGTACCTGCACACACACACACACACACACACACCTCACTGTGAAACAATGGTCAGCCTATACCAGAACACGCAAACACACACATCACTGTGACTCAATGCACAGACTATACCAGTGTGCACACAAACACACAGCACTGTGACTCAATATACAATGTATACCAAAACACACAGGCATACACACACACCTCAGTGTGACTCAATGCACAGCCTATACCAGCACACACACATACAGACCTGCACAGATACAGGGTTCACTGTGACTCAATGCACAGCCTATAGAAGAACACTAACACATACCAACATGCACACACACATGGCTGACCATGCCTCAATCAATCGCTTATACCAGCACACACACACATGACTCACTGTGACTCAATGCAGTCTTTTGCACAACAAACACAGACACACACACCCCACTGAATCAATGAAAGCCCACCAACACACACACACACATGGCTCACTGTGACTCAATGCACAGTCTGTATCACCACACACACACACACACACCTCAGTTACTCAATGCAAAGACCATACGAGCACACACACACACACACACATAATTGATTAAATGCTCCACACATACTAGTGCACACACACACAGGCATGCTCACTCTGATTCAAGGCACAGTCTATACGAGCACAGTAACACACAAACAACTCATTTTGACTCAATGCGCAGTCTACAGCAGCACACACACACACATAACTCACTGTGACTCAATCCACAGCCTATATCAGCACACAGACACACACACACACACACGGCCCACTCTGTCTCAATGGCCATCCAGTACCAGCACACACACACACACACACACAAACACACACACTCGTTTAGGTCAAAGTGGATAAAACCACAGTCCATACCATCACAGACACACACACACCGCACTACACACTGTGACTCAATGCACAGTCTACACCAGCAAATACACACACACACATACACACACAACTCCCACACATTTAACTGTGACTCAGTGCTGTGACTATAGCAGCTCCCCACACACACATGTTTCACTGTGACTCAATGCACACCCAATAACTGTACACATACACACACATACGACCCAGTTTGACCTAACGAACAGTCTGTAGCACCACATACACAGATGCACACCTCAGTGACTCAATGTTCAGCCTGTAACATCACACACACAAATGCATACACAAATACACATACACACACAAATACGGCTCACTGTGATTCAATGCACAGCCTATAACACCATACATGGACACCCATCACTGTGACTCAAACCGCAGCCTGTACCTGCACATACACACAAAAAGACCCACCTTCTCTGTCTCAATTCACAGCCTACTGCAGCACACACACACACACACACACACAAAGACAACCATCACTGTGACTGAATGCACCTCCTATACCAGCATACACACATGGCTCACTGTGAATCAATGCACAGCCTATACAAGAACACACAGACACACAAACACGCACTCACACATGGCTCACTGGTACTCAATCAATCGCCTATACCAGCACACACAAACACAGCTCGCTGTGATTCAATGCAGTCTGTATCACCACACACTCACACACACACCCATGAGTCAATAAATCCCACACCAGCACAATAAAGCCCATACCAGCACACAAACTCTCATACACACACACACACACCTGACTGTGACTGAAAACCTGTCCTGTACCAGCACACACACACAAAAACACCTTACTGTGACTCAATGCACAGCCTATATGAGCACACACATACACACACAGCTCACAGTGACTCAATACAGATTCTATACCAGCACACACTCAGACACACACACACACACAGCCCACTCTGTCTCAATGGTCATCCAGTGCCACCACACACACACACACACACACACACACACACAGACTCGTTCAGGTCAAAGTGGATAAAACCACAGTCCACACCATCACAGACACACACACAACGCACTACTCACTGTGACTCAATGTACAGTCTACACCAGCAAATACACACACACACATACACACACACCTCCCACACATTTAACTGTGACTCAGTGCTGTGACTATACCAGCTCCCCACACACACATGGTTCACTGTGACTCTATGCACACCCAATAACTGTACACACACACACACATACACACACATATTGCTCAGTGTGACCTAACGAACAGTCTGTAGCACCACATACACACATGCACACCTCAGTGACTCAATGTTCAGCCTGTAACATCACACACACACATGCATACACAAATACACATACACACACAAATATGGCTCACTGTGATTCAATGCACAGCCTATAACACCACACAGAGACACCCATCACTGTGACTCAAACCGCAGCCTGTACCTGCACATACACACACAAAGTCCCTCCTTCTGTGACTCAAGTCACAGCCTACTGCAACACACACACAAACAAACACACACAAACACAACCATCACTGTGACTCAATGCACCTCCTATACCAGCATACACACATGGTTCACTGTGAATCAATACACAGCCTGTACCTCCACACACACACACATACAAACACTCACACACAGCTTAGTGTGACTCAATGCAAAGCATATACCAGCACGTGCACTCACACACACACTCACCTCCCTGTGACTCAGTGCATAGCATATAACATCACACACACACACACCCCTCACTGTGACTGAATGCACAGCCTGTACCAGCACACACACATACAAATACTCACACATGGTTGTGACTAAATGTACAATCAACACCAGCACATACACACACATGACACCTCAGTGTGATCCAATGCTCTGTTTATACCAGCAAAACCACATGGCTCACTGTGACTCAGTGCACAGCATATGACATCACACACACACACAGACATACACCTCACTGTGACTCAATGCACAGCCTGTACCTGCACAGAAACAAACACACACATCACTGTGATGCGATATGCAGCCTATACCAACACACACACACACACCAAAGTGTGACTAAATGGTCAGCCTACATGAGAACACACAGACACAATCATCCCTCACTGTGACGCAATGCACAGTCTATACCAGCCTGTGCACACTCACATGACACTGTGACTCAATGCACAATCTGTAATAGCCCACACACGCACACATACACACCTTATTGTGACTCAATGCACAGCCTGTATGTGAACACACACACATACTAACATGCACTCACACATGTCTCACGGTGACTCAATCGCCTATACAAGCACACACACATGGCTCACTGTGAGTCAGTGCCCACTCCATACCAGCACCAAACACACAACACAGCTCACTGTGACTCAAGGCACAGTGTATGGCAGCAGACACACACACAGACACACTCATATCAACATCTCATTGTGCCTCTCAGCCTGTGAAAGACATGCACAATGAAACAGACACCCCTCACTGTGACTCTCTGCACATCCTATACCAGTGCACTCTCACACACACACACATGGTTGACTGTGAACCAATGCACACTCTATACCAGGACACACACACAAACACACACACACACACACACACATGGCTCCCTGTGACTCAGTGCACAGGATATGCTAGCAGACATACACACACAGAGAAGCACATACGGCAAACTGTGAGTCAATCCACATCCCTTACCTCCACACACGCACACATACTGACACTCAAAAACACAGCTCAGTGTGATTCAATGCAAATCCTATGCCAGAAACTGCACACACGCACACACACAAACATCCCTATGAATCAGTGCATAGCGTATAACTTCACACACATACACCTCACTGTGACTCAATGTGCTGCATCTACCTGCACATAAACCCACAAACAACTCAATATGACTCAATGTGCAGGCTGTACCAGCACACACACACATGTGCACACACACCTCAGTGTGCCTCAATTGTCAGCCTATACCAGAACACACAGACACACACACCTCTCACTCGGACTCAATGCACAACCTATGCCAGCGTGCACACACACTCACATGGCACAGTGAATCAAGGCACAATTTTACCAGCACATGCACACACACCTCAGAGTGACTCAAAGCTCAGCATATAACAGCACACACACACACATACATGCACAGATGCAGGCCTCACTGTGACTCAATGCACAGCCTATACCAGAACACACACACACACCAACACGCACTCACACATGGCTCACTGGTACTCAATCAATCACCTATACCAGCACACACACACACACAGCTCACTGTGACTCAATGCAGTCTGTATCACCACACACTCACACACACACCCATGAGTCAATAAAGCCCATACCAGCAACATAAAGCCCATACCAGCACACAAACTCACATGCACACACACACAGACGAGACTGTGACTGAAAACGCTTCCTGTACCAGCACACACACACACAAACACCTCACTGTGACTCAATACACAGCCTATACGAGCACACACATACACACACAGCTCACAGTGATTCAATACAGAGTCTATACCAGTGCACACACAGACACACACACACACAGAGCCACTCTGTCTCAATGGTCATCCAGTGCCAGCACACACACACACACACACACACAAACACACACACTCGTTCAGGTCAATGTTGATAAAACCACAGTCCATACCATCACAGACACACACACACCGCACTACACACTGTGACTCAATGCACAGTCTACAGCAGCAAATACACACACACACATACACACACAACTCCCACACATTTAACTGTGACTGAGTGCTGTGACTATACCAGCTCCCCACACACACATGCTTCACTGTGACTCAATGCACAACCAATAACTGTACACACACACACATACACACACATATGGCCAAGTTTGACCTAATGAACAGTCTGTAGCACCACATACACACATGCACACCTCAGTGACTCAATGTTCAGTCTCTAACATCACACACACACGCATACACAAATACACATACACACACAAATACGGCTCGCTATGATTAAATGCACAGCCTATAACACCACACAGAGACACCCATCATTGTGACTCAAACCGCAGCCTGTACCTGCACATACACACACAAAGACCCACTTTCTGTGACTCAATTTACAGCCTACTGCAGCACACATACACACACACAAACACAACCATCACTGTGACTCAGTGCACCTCCTATACCAGCATACACACATGGCTCACTGTTAATCAATGCACAGCCTATACAAGAACACACAAACTCTCACTCACACATACCAGACTGTGACTCAGTGAACCACCTATAGCAGTACACACACACACGCACAAACATACACGGCTCACCTGGACTCAATGCCCTGCCTATACCAGCACACACAAACACACACACACAGATATATGTCTCACTGACACAATGCACAGCCTGTACTTGCACACACACAAGGCTTACTGTGACTCAATGCAGAGTGTGCACCACCATACAAACACATGGCTCACTGTGACTCAATGTAACGCCTATGCCAGCACACACATACAGAGACACATGCATGGCTCTGTGTGATTCAATGCACGTACTATACCATCACAAACACACACAGACACACGCACAGTCACTGTGACACAATGCACAGCCTATACCACAACACCAATGCAAAGACACATATGCATGGCTCATTGTGACTCTATGCACACCCTATACTATCACATACACACATTCACACATGGCTCCTTGTGAATCAGTGCACAGTCTGTAGTTCCAGGTATACACACACAGACACACACCTCAGTGGCTGAATGAAAAGCCCATACCATTACACACAGACACACATACACACACAGCTCACTGTGAATCAGTGTACAGTCTTCAGCTCCATGTACATACACACACAACACAGCTTAGTGAATTAATGCAGAGACCATACCAGCATACACACACACATACACACACCTGAGACTCAATGCTCTGCCTATTGCAGCACACACACACACACAGGCACACACACGGCTCACTGTGATTCAATACCAGCCTGTACCTGCACACACACACACTCTCACACACACCGCCATGTGACTCAATGCACTTTATACCACCACACAGACACACAGACACACAAACACACCTCACTGTGACACAATGGTCAGCCTATACCAGAACACGCAGACACACACACACATCACTGTGATGCAATGCACAGACTATACCAGCGTGCACACAAACACACAGCACTGTGACTCAATATACAATGTATACCAAAACACACAAGCATACACACACACCTCAGTGTGACTCAATGCACAGCCTTTACCAGCACACACACATACAGACCTGCACAGATACAGGGTTCACTGTGACTCAATGCACAGCCTATAGAAGAACACACACACATACCAATATGCACACACACATGGCTGACCGTGACTCAATCAATCGCCTATACCAGCACACACACACGACTCACTGTGACTCAATGCAGTCTTTCGCACAACAAACACAGACACACACACCCCATGGAATTAATGAAAGCCCACCAACACACACACTCTCATACACACACACACATGGCTCAATGTGACACACCCATGGCTCATGGCTCAATGTGACACACTCTGTTTCACCACACACACACACATACACCTCAGTTACTCAATGCAAAGACCATACGAGCACACACACACACACACACATAACTGATTAAATGCTCCACACATACTAGTGCACACACACACAGACATGCTCACTGTGATTCAAGGCACAGTCTATACGAGCACATTAACACACAAACAACTCATTTTGACTCAATGCGCAGTCTACAGCAGCACACACACACACATAACTCACTGTGACTCAATCCACAGCCTATATCAGCACACAGACACACACAAGGCTCACTGTGACTCAATGAAGTCTGTAACACCACACACACACACACAAACACACACATACACCTCAGTGACTCAATGCAAAGCCCATACGAACACTCACAGACACACACCTAACTGTGATTCAGTGCTCAACCTCTACCAGCACACAGACGCACACACAGACACACACACACATGCACGGCTCTTTCTGACATAATGTACAGTTCTTACCAGAACAAACACATGCAACACATCTCACTGTAACTCAATGCTCAGACTGTACTTGCACACACACAAGGCTCACTGTGAGTCAATGCACAGCCTATACCAGCAGAGACACATACACACTGCTCTCTATGACACAGTGCACATCCTGTACTATCACACACACACACAGCTTATTGTGATGTAATACAGACTCTACACAACCAAATACACACACGCACACACACAGCTCACTGTGATTCAATACCAGCCTGTACCTGCACACACACACACTCTCACACACACTGCTGTGTGATTCAATGCAGTTTATACCACCACACAGACACACAGACACACACACACGCCTCACTGTGACTCATGCAGACTCTACAGCACCAAATACACTAACACAGGGCTGGGATTCAATGCACAGTCCATACCAGCAAAGGCACACACACCACACCACACTGTGACTCAATGCTCAGATTATACCAGCACACACACACGGCTCACTGTGTCCTAGTGCACAGCATATAACATCACACACACACACACCCCCCACACTGTGACTCAATGCGCAGCCTGTACCTGCACATACACACACTCTCACACACACCGCCGTGTGACACAATGCAGTTTATACCACCACACAGACACACACACACACCTCAATGTGACTCAATGTCAAGCCCATGCAAGTAAACAGACACACAACCATGGCTCACTGTGACTCAATGAACAGTGTGTACTAGCACATACAAACACATTGCTCAATGTGAGTCAATGCATAGCCCATATCCGCACACACATACACAGAAACACACCTTAATGTGGCTCAGTGCACAACCTATAGCTGTACACACACACACACACACAACGCTCAGTGATTCAATGCAAATCACATATCAGCATACACATACACATACACTCACCTAGGTGTGACTCAATTCTCAGCCTATAGCTGCACACACACACACACCTTACTGTGACTCATGCAGACTCTACAGCACCAAATACACAAACACTAACACAGGGCTGGGATTCAATGCACAGTCCATACCAGCAAAGGCACATGCACCACACCACACTGTGACTCAATGCTCAGATTATACCAGCACACACACACGGCTCACTGTGTCCTAGTGCACAGCATATAACATCACACACACACACACACACACACCCCACTGTGACTCAATGCGCAGCCTGTACCTGCACACACACACACACACCTCACTGTGAAACAATGGTCAGCCTATACCAGAACACACAAACACACACATCACTGTGACTCAATGCACAGACTATACCAGTGTGCACACAAACACACAGCACTGTGACTCAATATACAATGTATACCAAAACACACAGGCATACACACACACCTCAGTGTGACTCAATGCACAGCCTATACCAGCACACACACATACAGACCTGCACAGATACAGGGTTCACTGTGACTCAATGCACAGCCTATAGAAGAACACACACACATACCAACATGCACACACACATGGCTGATCATGCCTCAATCAATCGCCTATACCAGCACACACACACATGACTCACTGTGACTCAATGCAGTCTTTCGCACAACAAACACAGACACACACACCCCACTGAATCAATGAAAGCCCACCAACACACACACACACATGGCTCACTGTGACTCAATGCACAGTCTGTATCACCACACACACACACACACCTCAGTTACTCAATGCAATGACCATACGAGCACACACACACACACACACATAATTGATTAAATGCTCCACACATACTAGTGCACACACACACAGACATGCTCACTCTGATTCAAGGCACAGTCTATACGAGCACAGTAACACACAAACAACTCATTTTGACTCAATGCGCAGTCTACAGCAGCACACACACACACATAACTCACTGTGACTCAATCCACAGCCTACATCAGCACACAGACACACACACACACACGGCCCCCTCTGTCTCAATGGCCATCCAGTAACAGCACACACACACACACACACACAAACACACACACTCGTTTAGGTCAAAGTGGATAAAACCACAGTCCATACCATCACAGACACACACACACCGCACTACACACTGTGACTCAATGCACAGTCTACACCAGCAAATACACACACACACATACACACACAACTCCCACACATTTAACTGTGACTCAGTGTTGTGACTATAGCAGCTCCCCACACACACATGTTTCACTGTGACTCAATGCACACCCAATAACTGTACACATACACACACATACGACCAGTTTGACCTAACGAACAGTCTGTAGCACCACATACACAGATGCACACCTCAGTGACTCAATGTTCAGCCTGTAACATCACACACACAAATGCATACACAAATACACATACACACACAAATACGGCTCACTGTGATTCAATGCACAGCCTATAACACCATACATGGACACCCATCACTGTGACTCAAACCGCAGCCTGTACCTGCACATACACACAAAAAGACCCACCTTCTCTGACTCAATTCACAGCCTACTGCAGCACACACACACACACACACACCAAGACAACCATCACTGTGACTGAATGCACCTCTTATACCAGCATACACACATGGCTCACTGTGAATCAATGCACAGCCTATACAAGAACACACAGACACACAAACACGCACTCACACATGGCTCACTGGTACTCAATCAATCGCCTATACCAGCACACACAAACACAGCTCGCTGTGATTCAATGCAGTCTGTATCACCACACACTCACACACACACCCATGAGTCAATAAAGCCCACACCAGCACAATAAAGCCCATACCAGCACACAAACTCTCATACACACACACACACACACACCTGACTGTGACTGAAAACCTGTCCTGTACCAGCACACACACACAAAAACACCTTACTGTGACTCAATGCACAGCCTATATGAGCACACACATACACACACAGCTCACAGTGACTCAATACAGATTCTATACCAGCACACACTCAGACACACACAGCCCACTCTGTCTCAATGGTCATCCAGTGCCACCACACACACACACACACACACACACACACACAGACTCGTTCAGGTCAAAGTGGATAAAACCACAGTCCACACCATCACAGACACACACACAACGCACTACTCACTGTGACTCAATGTACAGTCTACACCAGCAAATACACACACACACATACACACACACCTCCCACACATTTAACTGTGACTCAGTGCTGTGACTATACCAGCTCCCCACACACACATGGTTCACTGTGACTCTATGCACACCCAATAACTGTACACACACACACACATACACACACATATTGCTCAGTGTGACCTAACGAACAGTCTGTAGCACCACATACACACATGCACACCTCAGTGACTCAATGTTCAGCCTGTAACATCACACACACACATGCATACACAAATACACATACACACACAAATATGGCTCACTGTGATTCAATGCACAGCCTATAACACCACACAGAGACACCCATCACTGTGACTCAAACCGCAGCCTGTACCTGCACATACACACACAAAGTCCCTCCTTCTGTGACTCAAGTCACAGCCTACTGCAGCACACACACACACAAACACACACAAACACAACCATCACTGTGACTCAATGCACCTCCTATACCAGCATACACACATGGTTCACTGTGAATCAATACACAGCCTGTACCTCCACACACACACACATACAAACACTCACACACAGCTTAGTGTGACTCAATGCAAAGCATATACCAGCACGTGCACTCACACACACACTCACCTCCCTGTGACTCAGTGCATAGCATATAACATCACACACACACACACCCCTCACTGTGACTGAATGCACAGCCTGTACCAGCACACACACATACAAATACTCACACATGGTTGTGACTAAATGTACAATCAACACCAGCACATACACACACATGACACCTCAGTGTGATCCAATGCTCTGTTTATACCAGCAAAACCACATGGCTCACTGTGACTCAGTGCACAGCATATGACATCACACACACACACACACATACACCTCACTGTGACTCAATGCACAGCCTGTACCTGCACAGAAACAAACACACACATCACTGTGATGCGATATGCAGCCTATACCAACACACACACACACACCAAAGTGTGACTAAATGGTCAGCCTACATGAGAACACACAGACACTATCATCCCTCACTGTGACGCAATGCACAGTCTATACCAGCCTGCGCACACTCACATGACACTGTGACTCAATGCACAATCTGTAATAGCCCACACATGCACACATACACACCTTATTGTGACTCAATGCACAGCCTGTATGTGAACACACACACATACTAACATGCACTCACACATGTCTCACGGTGACTCAATCGCCTATACAAGCACACACACATGGCTCACTGTGAGTCAGTGCCCACTCCATACCAGCACCAAACACACAACACAGCTCACTGTGACTCAAGGCACAGTGTATGGCAGCAGACACACACACAGACACACTCATACCAACATCTCATTGTGCCTCTCAGCCTGTGAAAGACATGCACAATGAAACAGACACCCCTCACTGTGACTCTCTGCACATCCTATACCAGTGCACTCTCACACACACACACATGGTTGACTGTGAATCAATGCACACTCTATACCAGGACACACACACAAACACACACACACACACATGGCTCCCTGTGACTCAGTGCACAGGATATGCTAGCAGACATACACACACAGAGAAGCACATACGGCAAACTGTGAGTCAATCCACAGCCCATACCTCCACACACGCACACATACTGACACTCAAAAACACAGCTAGTGTGATTCAATGCAAATCCTATGCCAGAAACTGCACACACGCACACACACAAACATCCCTATGAATCAGTGCATAGCGTATAACATCACACACATACACCTCACTGTGACTCAATGTGCTGCCTCTACCTGCACATAAACCCACAAACAACTCAATATGACTCAATGTGCAGGCTGTACCAGCACACACACACATGTGCACACACACCTCAGTGTGCCTCAATTGTCAGCCTATACCAGAACACACAGACACACACACCTCTCACTCGGACTCAATGCACAACCTATGCCAGCGTGCACACACACTCACATGGCACAGTGAATCAAGGCACAATTTTACCAGCACATGCACACACACCTCAGAGTGACTCAAAGCTCAGCATATAACAGCACACACACACACATACATGCACAGATGCAGGCCTCACTGTGACTCAATGCACAGCCTATACCAGAACACACACACACACCAACACGCACTCACACATGGCTCACTGGTACTCAATCAATCACCTATACCAGCACACACACACACACAGCTCACTGTGACTCAATGCAGTCTGTATCACCACACACTCACACACACACCCATGAGTCAATAAAGCCCATACCAGCAACATAAAGCCCATACCAGCACACAAACTCACATGCACACACACACAGACGAGACTGTGACTGAAAACGCTTCCTGTACCAGCACACACACACACAAACACCTCACTGTGACTCAATGCACAGCCTATACGAGCACACACATACACACACAGCTCACAGTGATTCAATACAGAGTCTATACCAGTGCACACACAGACACACACACACACAGAGCCACTCTGTCTCAATGGTCATCCAGTGCCAGCACACACACACACACACACACACAAACACACACACTCGTTCAGGTCAATGTTGATAAAACCACAGTCCATACCATCACAGACACACACACACCGCACTACACACTGTGACTCAATGCACAGTCTACAGCAGCAAATACACACACACACATACACACACAACTCCCACACATTTAACTGTGACTGAGTGCTGTGACTATACCAGCTCCCCACACACACATGCTTCACTGTGACTCAATGCACAACCAATAACTGTACACACACACACATACACACACATATGGCCAAGTTTGACCTAATGAACAGTCTGTAGCACCACATACACACATGCACACCTCAGTGACTCAATGTTCAGTCTCTAACATCACACACACACGCATACACAAATACACATACACACACAAATACGGCTCGCTATGATTAAATGCACAGCCTATAACACCACACAGAGACACCCATCATTGTGACTCAAACCGCAGCCTGTACCTGCACATACACACACAAAGACCCACTTTCTGTGACTCAATTTACAGCCTACTGCAGCACACATACACACACACAAACACAACCATCACTGTGACTCAGTGCACCTCCTATACCAGCATACACACATGGCTCACTGTTAATCAATGCACAGCCTATACAAGAACACACAAACTCTCACTCACACATACCAGACTGTGACTCAGTGAACCACCTATAGCAGTACACACACACACGCACAAACATACACGGCTCACCTGGACTCAATGCCCTGCCTATACCAGCACACACAAACACACACACACAGATATATGTCTCACTGACACAATGCACAGCCTGTACTTGCACACACACAAGGCTTACTGTGACTCAATGCAGAGTGTGCACCACCATACAAACACATGGCTCACTGTGACTCAATGTAACGCCTATGCCAGCACACACACACAGAGACACATGCATGGCTCTGTGTGATTCAATGCACGTACTATACCATCACAAACACACACAGACACACGCACAGTCACTGTGACACAATGCACAGCCTATACCACAACACCAATGCAAAGACACATATGCATGGCTCATTGTGACTCTATGCACACCCTATACTATCACATACACACATTCACACATGGCTCCTTGTGAATCAGTGCACAGTCTGTAGTTCCAGGTATACACACACAGACACACACCTCAGTGGCTGAATGAAAAGCCCATACCATTACACACAGACACACATACACACACAGCTCACTGTGAATCAGTGTACAGTCTTCAGCTCCATGTACATACACAGACAACACAGCTTAGTGAATTAATGCAGAGACCATACCAGCATACACACACACATACACACACCTGAGACTCAATGCTCTGCCTATTGCAGTACACACACACACACAGGCACACACACGGCTCACTGTGATTCAATACCAGCCTGTACCTGCACACACACACACTCTCACACACACCACCATGTGACTCAATGCACTTTATACCACCACACAGACACACAGACACACAAACACACCTCACTGTGACACAATGGTCAGCCTATACCAGAACACGCAGACACACACACACATCACTGTGATGCAATGCACAGACTATACCAGCGTGCACACAAACACACAGCACTGTGACTCAATATACAATGTATACCAAAACACACAAGCATACACACACACCTCAGTGTGACTCAATGCACAGCCTTTACCAGCACACACACATACAGACCTGCACAGATACAGGGTTCACTGTGACTCAATGCACAGCCTATAGAAGAACACACACACATACCAATATGCACACACACATGGCTGACCGTGACTCAATCAATCGCCTATACCAGCACACACACACGACTCACTGTGACTCAATGCAGTCTTTCGCACAACAAACACAGACACACACACCCCATGGAATTAATGAAAGCCCACCAACACACACACTCTCATACACACACACACATGGCTCAATGTGACTCAATGCACACTCTGTTTCACCACACACACACACATACACCTCAGTTACTCAATGCAAAGACCATACGAGCACACACACACACACACACATAACTGATTAAATGCTCCACACATACTAGTGCACACACACACAGACATGCTCACTGTGATTCAAGGCACAGTCTATACGAGCACATTAACACACAAACAATTCATTTTGACTCAATGCGCAGTCTACAGCAGCACACACACACACATAACTCCCTGTGACTCAATCCACAGCCTATATCAGCACACAGACACACACAAGGCTCACTGTGACTCAATGAAGTCTGTAACACCACACACACACACACAAACACACACATACACCTCAGTGACTCAATGCAAAGCTCATACGAACACTCACAGACACACACCTAACTGTGATTCAGTGCTCAACCTCTACCAGCACACAGATGCACACAGACACACACACACATGCACGGCTCTTTCTGACATAATGTACAGTTCTTACCAGAACAAACACATGCAACACATCTCACTGTAACTCAATGCTCAGACTGTACTTGCACACACACAAGGCTCACTGTGAGTCAATGCACAGCCTATACCAGCAGAGACACATACACACTGCTCTCTATGACACAGTGCACATCCTGTACTATCACACACACACACAGCTTATTGTGATGTAATACAGACTCTACACAACCAAATACACACACACACACACACAGCTCACTGTGATTCAATACCAGCCTGTATCTGCACACACACACACTCTCACACACACTGCTGTGTGATTCAATGCAGTTTATACCACCACACAGACACACAGACACACACACACGCCTCACTGTGACTCATGCAGACTCTACAGCACCAAATACACTAACACAGGGCTGGGATTCAATGCACAGTCCATACCAGCAAAGGCACACACACCACACCACACTGTGACTCAATGCTCAGATTATACCAGCACACACACACGGCTCACTGTGTCCTAGTGCACAGCATATAACATCACACACACACACACACCCCACACTGTGACTCAATGCGCAGCCTGTACCTGCACATACACACACTCTCACACACACCGCCGTGTGACACAATGCAGTTTATACCACCACACAGACACACACACACACCTCAATGTGACTCAATGTCAAGCCCATGCAAGTAAACAGACACACAACCATGGCTCACTGTGACTCAATGAACAGTGTGTACTAGCACATACAAACACATTGCTCAATGTGAGTCAATGCATAGCCCATATCCGCACACACATACACAGAAACACACCTTAATGTGGCTCAGTGCACAACCTATAGCTATACACACACACACAACGCTCAGTGATTCAATGCAAATCACATATCAGCATACACATACACATACACTCACCTAGGTGTGACTCAATTCTCAGCCTATAGCTGCACACACACACACACCTTACTGTGACTCATGCAGACTCTACAGCACCAAATACACAAACACTAACACAGGGCTTGGATTCAATGCACAGTCCATACCAGCAAAGGCACATGCACCACACCACACTGTGACTCAATGCTCAGATTATACCAGGACACACACACGGCTCACTGTGTCCTAGTGCACAGCATATAACATCACACACACACACACACACACCCCACACTGTGACTCAATGCGCAGCCTGTACCTGCACACACACACACACACACACACCTCACTGTGAAACAATGGTCAGCCTATACCAGAACACGCAAACACACACATCACTGTGACTCAATGCACAGACTATACCAGTGTGCACACAAACACACAGCACTGTGACTCAATATACAATGTATACCAAAACACACAGGCATACACACACACCTCAGTGTGACTCAATGCACAGCCTATACCAGCACACACACATACAGACCTGCACAGATACAGGGTTCACTGTGACTCAATGCACAGCCTATAGAAGAACACACACACATACCAACATGCACACACACATGGCTGACCGTGCCTCAATCAATCGCTTATACCAGCACAGACACACATGACTCACTGTGACTCAATGCAGTCTTTTGCACAACAAACACAGACACACACACCCCACTGAATCAATGAAAGCCCACCAACACACACACACACATGGCTCACTGTGACTCAATGCACAGTCTGTATCACCACACACACACACACACCTCAGTTACTCAATGCAAAGACCATACGAGCACACACACACACACACACATAATTGATTAAATGCTCCACACATACTAGTGCACACACACACAGACATGCTCACTCTGATTCAAGGCACAGTCTATACGAGCACAGTAACACACAAACAACTCATTTTGACTCAATGCGCAGTCTACAGCAGCACACACACACACATAACTCACTGTGACTCAATCCACAGCCTATATCAGCACACAGACACACACACACACACGGCCCACTCTGTCTCAATGGCCATCCAGTACCAGCACACACACACACACACACACACACACAAATACACACACTCGTTTAGGTCAAAGTGGATAAAACCACAGTCCATACCATCACAGACACACACACACCGCACTACACACTGTGACTCAATGCACAGTCTACACCAGCAAATACACACACACACATACACACACAACTCCCATACATTTAACTGTGACTCAGTGCTGTGACTATAGCAGCTCCCCACACACACATGTTTCACTGTGACTCAATGCACACCCAATAACTGTACACATACACACACACGACCCAGTTTGACCTAACGAACAGTCTGTAGCACCACATACACAGATGCACACCTCAGTGACTCAATGTTCAGCCTGTAACATCACACACACAAATGCATACACAAATACACATACACACACAAATACGGCTCACTGTGATTCAATGCACAGCCTATAACACCATACATGGACACCCATCACTGTGACTCAAACCGCAGCCTTTACCTGCACATACACACAAAAAGACCCACCTTCTCTGACTCAATTCACAGCCTACTGCAGCACACACACACACACACACACAAAGACAACCATCACTGTGACTGAATGCACCTCCTATACCAGCATACACACATGGCTCACTGTGAATCAATGCACAGCCTATACAAGAACACACAGACACACAAACACGCACTCACACATGGCTCACTGGTACTCAATCAATCGCCTATACCAGCACACACAAACACAGCTCGCTGTGATTCAATGCAGTCTGTATCACCACACACTCACACACACACCCATGAGTCAATAAAGCCCACACCAGCACAATAAAGCCCATACCAGCACACAAACTCTCATACACACACACACACACCTGACTGTGACTGAAAACCTGTCCTGTACCAGCACACACACACGAAAACACCTTACTGTGACTCAATGCACAGCCTATATGAGCACACACATACACACACAGCTCACAGTGACTCAATACAGATTCTATACCAGCACACACTCAGACACACACACACACACAGCCCACTCTGTCTCAATGGTCATCCAGTGCCACCACACACACACACACACACACACACACACACACAGACTCGTTCAGGTCAAAGTGGATAAAACCACAGTCCACACCATCACAGACACACACACAACGCACTACTCACTGTGACTCAATGTACAGTCTACACCAGCAAATACACACACACACATACACACACACCTCCCACACATTTAACTGTGACTCAGTGCTGTGACTATACCAGCTCCCCACACACACATGGTTCACTGTGACTCTATGCACACCCAATAACTGTACACACACACACACATACACACACATATTGCTCAGTGTGACCTAACGAACAGTCTGTAGCACCACATACACACATGCACACCTCAGTGACTCAATGTTCAGCCTGTAACATCACACACACACATGCATACACAAATACACATACACACACAAATATGGCTCACTGTGATTCAATGCACAGCCTATAACACCACACAGAGACACCCATCACTGTGACTCAAACCGCAGCCTGTACCTGCACATACACACACAAAGTCCCTCCTTCTGTGACTCAAGTCACAGCCTACTGCAACACACACACAAACAAACACACACAAACACAACCATCACTGTGACTCAATGCACCTCCTATACCAGCATACACACATGGTTCACTGTGAATCAATACACAGCCTGTACCTCCACACACACACACATACAAACACTCACACACAGCTTAGTGTGACTCAATGCAAAGCATATACCAGCACGTGCACTCACACACACACTCACCTCCCTGTGACTCAGTGCATAGCATATAACATCACACACACACACACCCCTCACTGTGACTGAATGCACAGCCTGTACCAGCACACACACATACAAATACTCACACATGGTTGTGACTAAATGTACAATCAACACCAGCACATACACACACATGACACCTCAGTGTGATCCAATGCTCTGTTTATACCAGCCAAACCACATGGCTCACTGTGACTCAGTGCACAGCATATGACATCACACACACACACACACATACACCTCACTGTGACTCAATGCACAGCCTGTACCTGCACAGAAACAAACACACACATCACTGTGATGCGATATGCAGCCTATACCAACACACACACACACACCAAAGTGTGACTAAATGGTCAGCCTACATGAGAACACACAGACACAATCATCCCTCACTGTGACGCAATGCACAGTCTATACCAGCCTGTGCACACTCACATGACACTGTGACTCAATGCACAATCTGTAATAGCCCACACACGCACACATACACACCTTATTGTGACTCAATGCACAGCCTGTATGTGAACACACACACATACTAACATGCACTCACACATGTCTCACGGTGACTCAATCGCCTATACAAGCACACACACATGGCTCACTGTGAGTCAGTGCCCACTCCATACCAGCACCAAACACACAACACAGCTCACTGTGACTCAAGGCACAGTGTATGGCAGCAGACACACACACAGACACACTCATACCAACATCTCATTGTGCCTCTCAGCCTGTGAAAGACATGCACAATGAAACAGACACCCCTCACTGTGACTCTCTGCACATCCTATACCAGTGCACTCTCACACACACACACATGGTTGACTGTGAACCAATGCACACTCTATACCAGGACACACACACAAACACACACACACACACACACACACATGGCTCCCTGTGACTCAGTGCACAGGATATGCTAGCAGACATACACACACAGAGAAGCACATACGGCAAACTGTGAGTCAATCCACATCCCTTACCTCCACACACGCACACATACTGACACTCAAAAACACAGCTCAGTGTGATTCAATGCAAATCCTATGCCAGAAACTGCACACACGCACACACACAAACATCCCTATGAATCAGTGCATAGCGTATAACTTCACACACATACACCTCACTGTGACTCAATGTGCTGCATCTACCTGCACATAAACCCACAAACAACTCAATATGACTCAATGTGCAGGCTGTACCAGCACACACACACATGTGCACACACACCTCAGTGTGCCTCAATTGTCAGCCTATACCAGAACACACAGACACACACACCTCTCACTCGGACTCAATGCACAACCTATGCCAGCGTGCACACACACTCACATGGCACAGTGAATCAAGGCAGAATTTTACCAGCACATGCACACACACCTCAGAGTGACTCAAAGCTCAGCATATAACAGCACACACACACACATACATGCACAGATGCAGGCCTCACTGTGACTCAATGCACAGCCTATACCAGAACACACACACACACCAACACGCACTCACACATGGCTCACTGGTACTCAATCAATCACCTATACCAGCACACACACACACACAGCTCACTGTGACTCAATGCAGTCTGTATCACCACACACTCACACACACACCCATGAGTCAATAAAGCCCATACCAGCAACATAAAGCCCATACCAGCACACAAACTCACATGCACACACACACAGACGAGACTGTGACTGAAAACGCTTCCTGTACCAGCACACACACACACAAACACCTCACTGTGACTCAATGCACAGCCTATACGAGCACACACATACACACACAGCTCACAGTGATTCAATACAGAGTCTATACCAGTGCACACACAGACACACACACACACAGAGCCACTCTGTCTCAATGGTCATCCAGTGCCAGCACACACACACACACAAACACACACACTCGTTCAGGTCAATGTTGATAAAACCACAGTCCATACCATCACAGACACACACACACCGCACTACACACTGTGACTCAATGCACAGTCTACAGCAGCAAATACACACACACACATACACACACAACTCTCACACATTTAACTGTGACTGAGTGCTGTGACTATACCAGCTCCTCACACACACATGCTTCACTGTGACTCAATGCACAACCAATAACTGTACACACACACACATACACACACATATGGCCAAGTTTGACCTAATGAACAGTCTGTAGCACCACATACACACATGCACACCTCAGTGACTCAATGTTCAGTCTCTAACATCACACACACACGCATACACAAATACACATACACACACAAATACGGCTCGCTATGATTAAATGCACAGCCTATAACACCACACAGAGACACCCATCATTGTGACTCAAACCGCAGCCTGTACCTGCACATACACACACAAAGACCCACTTTCTGTGACTCAATTTACAGCCTACTGCAGCACACATACACACACACAAACACAACCATCACTGTGACTCAGTGCACCTCCTATACCAGCATACACACATGGCTCACTGTTAATCAATGCACAGCCTATACAAGAACACACAAACTCTCACTCACACATACCAGACTGTGACTCAGTGAACCACCTATAGCAGTACACACACACACGCACAAACATACACGGCTCACCTGGACTCAATGCCCTGCCTATACCAGCACACACAAACACACACACACAGATATATGTCTCACTGACACAATGCACAGCCTGTACTTGCACACACACAAGGCTTACTGTGACTCAATGCAGAGTGTGCACCACCATACAAACACATGGCTCACTGTGACTCAATGTAACGCCTATGCCAGCACACACACACAGAGACACATGCATGGCTCTGTGTGATTCAATGCACGTACTATACCATCACAAACACACACAGACACACGCACAGTCACTGTGACACAATGCACAGCCTATACCACAACACCAATGCAAAGACACATATGCATGGCTCATTGTGACTCTATGCACACCCTATACTATCACATACACACATTCACACATGGCTCCTTGTGAATCAGTGCACAGTCTGTAGTTCCAGGTATACACACGCAGACACACACCTCAGTGGCTGAATGAAAAGCCCATACCATTACACACAGACACACATACACACACAGCTCACTGTGAATCAGTGTACAGTCTTCAGCTCCATGTACATACACACACAACACAGCTTAGTGAATTAATGCAGAGACCATACCAGCATACACACACACATACACACACCTGAGACTCAATGCTCTGCCTATTGCAGCACACACACACACACAGGCACACACACGGCTCACTGTGATTCAATACCAGCCTGTACCTGCACACACACACACTCTCACACACACCGCCATGTGACTCAATGCACTTTATACCACCACACAGACACACAGACACACAAACACACCTCACTGTGACACAATGGTCAGCCTATACCAGAACACGCAGACACACACACACATCACTGTGATGCAATGCACAGACTATACCAGCGTGCACACAAACACACAGCACTGTGACTCAATATACAATGTATACCAAAACACACAAGCATACACACACACCTCAGTGTGACTCAATGCACAGCCTTTACCAGCACACACACATACAGACCTGCACAGATACAGGGTTCACTGTGACTCAATGCACAGCCTATAGAAGAACACACACACATACCAATATGCACACACACATGGCTGACCGTGACTCAATCAATCGCCTATACCAGCACACACACACGACTCACTGTGACTCAATGCAGTCTTTCGCACAACAAACACAGACACACACACCCCATGGAATTAATGAAAGCCCACCAACACACACACTCTCATACACACACACACATGGCTCAATGTGACTCAATGCACACTCTGTTTCACCACACACACACACATACACCTCAGTTACTCAATGCAAAGACCATACGAGCACACACACACACACACACATAACTGATTAAATGCTCCACACATACTAGTGCACACACACACAGACATGCTCACTGTGATTCAAGGCACAGTCTATACGAGCACATTAACACACAAACAACTCATTTTGACTCAATGCGCAGTCTACAGCAGCACACACACACACATAACTCCCTGTGACTCAATCCACAGCCTATATCAGCACACAGACACACACAAGGCTCACTGTGACTCAATGAAGTCTGTAACACCACACACACACACACAAACACACACATACACCTCAGTGACTCAATGCAAAGCTCATACGAACACTCACAGACACACACCTAACTGTGATTCAGTGCTCAACCTCTACCAGCACACAGATGCACACAGACACACACACACATGCACGGCTCTTTCTGACATAATGTACAGTTCTTACCAGAACAAACACATGCAACACATCTCACTGTAACTCAATGCTCAGACTGTACTTGCACACACACAAGGCTCACTGTGAGTCAATGCACAGCCTATACCAGCAGAGACACATACACACTGCTCTCTATGACACAGTGCACATCCTGTACTATCACACACACACACAGCTTATTGTGATGTAATACAGACTCTACACAACCAAATACACACACACACACACACAGCTCACTGTGATTCAATACCAGCCTGTATCTGCACACACACACACTCTCACACACACTGCTGTGTGATTCAATGCAGTTTATACCACCACACAGACACACAGACACACACACACGCCTCACTGTGACTCATGCAGACTCTACAGCACCAAATACACTAACACAGGGCTGGGATTCAATGCACAGTCCATACCAGCAAAGGCACACACACCACACCACACTGTGACTCAATGCTCAGATTATACCAGCACACACACACGGCTCACTGTGTCCTAGTGCACAGCATATAACATCACACACACACACCCCCCCCACACTGTGACTCAATGCGCAGCCTGTACCTGCACATACACACACTCTCACACACACCGCCGTGTGACACAATGCAGTTTATACCACCACACAGACACACACACACACCTCAATGTGACACAATGTCAAGCCCATGCAAGTAAACAGACACACAACCATGGCTCACTGTGACTCAATGAACAGTAGGTACTAGCACATACAAACACATTGCTCAATGTGAGTCAATGCATAGCCCATATCCGCACACACATACACAGAAACACACCTTAATGTGGCTCAGTGCACAACCTATAGCTGTACACACACACACACACACACAACGCTCAGTGATTCAATGCAAATCACATATCAGCATACACATACACATACACTCACCTAGGTGTGACTCAATTCTCAGCCTATAGCTGCACACACACACACACCTTACTGTGACTCATGCAGACTCTACAACACCAAATACACAAACACTAACACAGGGCTGGGATTCAATGCACAGTCCATACCAGCAAAGGCACATGCACCACACCACACTGTGACTCAATGCTCAGATTATACCAGCACACACACACGGCTCACTGTGTCCTAGTGCACAGCATATAACATCACACACACACACACCCCCCACACTGTGACTCAATGCGCAGCCTGTACCTGCACATACACACACTCTCACACACACCGCCGTGTGACACAATGCAGTTTATACCACCACACAGACACACACACACACCTCAATGTGACTCAATGTCAAGCCCATGCAAGTAAACAGACACACAACCATGGCTCACTGTGACTCAATGAACAGTGTGTACTAGCACATACAAACACATTGCTCAATGTGAGTCAATGCATAGCCCATATCCGCACACACATACACAGAAACACACCTTAATGTGGCTCAGTGCACAACCTATAGCTGTACACACACACACACACACAACGCTCAGTGATTCAATGCAAATCACATATCAGCATACACATACACATACACTCACCTAGGTGTGACTCAATTCTCAGCCTATAGCTGCACACACACACACACCTTACTGTGACTCATGCAGACTCTACAGCACCAAATACACAAACACTAACACAGGGCTGGGATTCAATGCACAGTCCATACCAGCAAAGGCACATGCACCACACCACACTGTGACTCAATGCTCAGATTATACCAGCACACATACACGGCTCACTGTGTCCTAGTGCACAGCATATAACATCACACACACACACACACACACACCCCACTGTGACTCAATGCGCAGCCTGTACCTGCACACACACACACACACACACCTCACTGTGAAACAATGGTCAGCCTATACCAGAACACGCAAACACACACATCACTGTGACTCAATGCACAGACTATACCAGTGTGCACACAAACACACAGCACTGTGACTCAATATACAATGTATACCAAAACACACAGGCATACACACACACCTCAGTGTGACTCAATGCACAGCCTATACCAGCACACACACATACAGACCTGCACAGATACAGGGTTCACTGTGACTCAATGCACAGCCTATAGAAGAACACACACACATACCAACATGCACACACACATGGCTGACCATGCCTCAATCAATCGCTTATACCAGCACACACACACATGACTCACTGTGACTCAATGCAGTCTTTTGCACAACAAACACAGACACACACACCCCACTGAATCAATGAAAGCCCACCAACACACACACACACATGGCTCACTGTGACTCAATGCACAGTCTGTATCACCACACACACACACACACACCTCAGTTACTCAATGCAAAGACCATACGAGCACACACACACACACACACATAATTGATTAAATGCTCCACACATACTAGTGCACACACACACAGGCATGCTCACTCTGATTCAAGGCACAGTCTATACGAGCACAGTAACACACAAACAACTCATTTTGACTCAATGCGCAGTCTACAGCAGCACACACACACACATAACTCACTGTGACTCAATCCACAGCCTATATCAGCACACAGACACACACACACACACGGCCCACTCTGTCTCAATGGCCATCCAGTACCAGCACACACACACACACACACACAAACACACACACTCGTTTAGGTCAAAGTGGATAAAACCACAGTCCATACCATCACAGACACACACACACCGCACTACACACTGTGACTCAATGCACAGTCTACACCAGCAAATACACACACACACATACACACACAACTCCCACACATTTAACTGTGACTCAGTGCTGTGACTATAGCAGCTCCCCACACACACATGTTTCACTGTGACTCAATGCACACCCAATAACTGTACACATACACACACATACGACCCAGTTTGACCTAACGAACAGTCTGTAGCACCACATACACAGATGCACACCTCAGTGACTCAATGTTCAGCCTGTAACATCACACACACAAATGCATACACAAATACACATACACACACAAATATGGCTCACTGTGATTCAATGCACAGCCTATAACACCATACATGGACACCCATCACTGTGACTCAAACCGCAGCCTGTACCTGCACATACACACAAAAAGACCCACCTTCTCTGTCTCAATTCACAGCCTACTGCAGCACACACACACACACACACACACAAAGACAACCATCACTGTGACTGAATGCACCTCCTATACCAGCATACACACATGGCTCACTGTGAATCAATGCACAGCCTATACAAGAACACACAGACACACAAACACGCACTCACACATGGCTCACTGGTACTCAATCAATCGCCTATACCAGCACACACAAACACAGCTCGCTGTGATTCAATGCAGTCTGTATCACCACACACTCACACACACACCCATGAGTCAATAAATCCCACACCAGCACAATAAAGCCCATACCAGCACACAAACTCTCATACACACACACACACACCTGACTGTGACTGAAAACCTGTCCTGTACCAGCACACACACACAAAAACACCTTACTGTGACTCAATGCACAGCCTATATGAGCACACACATACACACACAGCTCACAGTGACTCAATACAGATTCTATACCAGCACACACTCAGACACACACACACACACAGCCCACTCTGTCTCAAAGGTCATCCAGTGCCACCACACACACACACACACACACACACACACACACAGACTCGTTCAGGTCAAAGTGGATAAAACCACAGTCCACACCATCACAGACACACACACAACGCACTACTCACTGTGACTCAATGTACAGTCTACACCAGCAAATACACACACACACATACACACACACCTCCCACACATTTAACTGTGACTCAGTGCTGTGACTATACCAGCTCCCCACACACACATGGTTCACTGTGACTCTATGCACACCCAATAACTGTACACACACACACACATACACACACATATTGCTCAGTGTGACCTAACGAACAGTCTGTAGCACCACATACACACATGCACACCTCAGTGACTCAATGTTCAGCCTGTAACATCACACACACACATGCATACACAAATACACATACACACACAAATATGGCTCACTGTGATTCAATGCACAGCCTATAACACCACACAGAGACACCCATCACTGTGACTCAAACCGCAGCCTGTACCTGCACATACACACACAAAGTCCCTCCTTCTGTGACTCAAGTCACAGCCTACTGCAACACACACACAAACAAACACACACAAACACAACCATCACTGTGACTCAATGCACCTCCTATACCAGCATACACTCATGGTTCACTGTGAATCAATACACAGCCTGTACCTCCACACACACACACATACAAACACTCACACACAGCTTAGTGTGACTCAATGCAAAGCATATACCAGCACGTGCACTCACACACACACTCACCTCCCTGTGACTCAGTGCATAGCATATAACATCACACACACACACACACCTCACTGTGACTGAATGCACAGCCTGTACCAGCACACACACATACAAATACTCACACATGGTTGTGACTAAATGTACAATCAACACCAGCACATACACACACATGACACCTCAGTGTGATCCAATGCTCTGTTTATACCAGCAAAACCACATGGCTCACTGTGACTCAGTGCACAGCATATGACATCACACACACACACACACATACACCTCACTGTGACTCAATGCACAGCCTGTACCTGCACAGAAACAAACACACACATCACTGTGATGCGATATGCAGCCTATACCAACACACACACACACACCAAAGTGTGACTAAATGGTCAGCCTACATGAGAACACACAGACACAATCATCCCTCACTGTGACGCAATGCACAGTCTATACCAGCCTGCGCACACTCACATGACACTGTGACTCAATGCACAATCTGTAATAGCCCACACACGCACACATACACACCTTATTGTGACTCAATGCACAGCCTGTATGTGAACACACACACATACTAACATGCACTCACACATGTCTCACGGTGACTCAATCGCCTATACAAGCACACACACATGGCTCACTGTGAGTCAGTGCCCACTCCATACCAGCACCAAACACACAACACAGCTCACTGTGACTCAAGGCACAGTGTATGGCAGCAGACACACACACAGACACACTCATACCAACATCTCATTGTGCCTCTCAGCCTGTGAAAGACATGCACAATGAAACAGACACCCCTCACTGTGACTCTCTGCACATCCTATACCAGTGCACTCTCACACACACACACATGGTTGACTGTGAACCAATGCACACTCTATACCAGGACACACACACAAACACACACACACACACACACACATGGCTCCCTGTGACTCAGTGCACAGGATATGCTAGCAGACATACACACACAGAGAAGCACATACGGCAAACTGTGAGTCAATCCACATCCCTTACCTCCACACACGCACACATACTGACACTCAAAAACACAGCTCAGTGTGATTCAATGCAAATCCTATGCCAGAAACTGCACACACGCACACACACAAACATCCCTATGAATCAGTGCATAGCGTATAACTTCACACACATACACCTCACTGTGACTCAATGTGCTGCATCTACCTGCACATAAACCCACAAACAACTCAATATGACTCAATGTGCAGGCTGTACCAGCACACACACACATGTGCACACACACCTCAGTGTGCCTCAATTGTCAGCCTATACCAGAACACACAGACACACACACCTCTCACTCGGACTCAATGCACAACCTATGCCAGCGTGCACACACACTCACATGGCACAGTGAATCAAGGCACAATTTTACCAGCACATGCACACACACCTCAGAGTGACTCAAAGCTCAGCATATAACAGCACACACACACACATACATGCACAGATGCAGGCCTCACTGTGACTCAATGCACAGCCTATACCAGAACACACACACACACCAACACGCACTCACACATGGCTCACTGGTACTCAATCAATCACCTATACCAGCACACACACACACACAGCTCACTGTGACTCAATGCAGTCTGTATCACCACACACTCACACACACACCCATGAGTCAATAAAGCCCATACCAGCAACATAAAGCCCATACCAGCACACAAACTCACATGCACACACACACAGACGAGACTGTGACTGAAAACGCTTCCTGTACCAGCACACACACACACAAACACCTCACTGTGACTCAATGCACAGCCTATACGAGCACACACATACACACACAGCTCACAGTGATTCAATACAGAGTCTATACCAGTGCACACACAGACACACACACACACAGAGCCACTCTGTCTCAATGGTCATCCAGTGTCAGCACACACACACACACAAACACACACACTCGTTCAGGTCAATGTTGATAAAACCACAGTCCATACCATCACAGACACACACACACCGCACTACACACTGTGACTCAATGCACAGTCTACAGCAGCAAATACACACACACACATACACACACAACTCTCACACATTTAACTGTGACTGAGTGCTGTGACTATACCAGCTCCTCACACACACATGCTTCACTGTGACTCAATGCACAACCAATAACTGTACACACACACACATACACACACATATGGCCAAGTTTGACCTAATGAACAGTCTGTAGCACCACATACACACATGCACACCTCAGTGACTCAATGTTCAGTCTCTAACATCACACACACACGCATACACAAATACACATACACACACAAATACGGCTCGCTATGATTAAATGCACAGCCTATAACACCACACAGAGACACCCATCATTGTGACTCAAACCGCAGCCTGTACCTGCACATACGCACACAAAGACCCACTTTCTGTGACTCAATTTACAGCCTACTGCAGCACACATACACACACACAAACACAACCATCACTGTGACTCAGTGCACCTCCTATACCAGCATACACACATGGCTCACTGTTAATCAATGCACAGCCTATACAAGAACACACAAACTCTCACTCACACATACCAGACTGTGACTCAGTGAACCACCTATAGCAGTACACACACACACGCACAAACATACACGGCTCACCTGGACTCAATGCCCTGCCTATACCAGCACACACAAACACACACACACAGATATATGTCTCACTGACACAATGCACAGCCTGTACTTGCACACACACAAGGCTTACTGTGACTCAATGCAGAGTGTGCACCACCATACAAACACATGGCTCACTGTGACTCAATGTAACGCCTATGCCAGCACACACACACAGAGACACATGCATGGCTCTGTGTGATTCAATGCACGTACTATACCATCACAAACACACACAGACACACGCACAGTCACTGTGACACAATGCACAGCCTATACCACAACACCAATGCAAAGACACATATGCATGGCTCATTGTGACTCTATGCACACCCTATACTATCACATACACACATTCACACATGGCTCCTTGTGAATCAGTGCACAGTCTGTAGTTCCAGGTATACACACGCAGACACACACCTCAGTGGCTGAATGAAAAGCCCATACCATTACACACAGACACACATACACACACAGCTCACTGTGAATCAGTGTACAGTCTTCAGCTCCATGTACATACACACACAACACAGCTTAGTGAATTAATGCAGAGACCATACCAGCATACACACACACATACACACACCTGAGACTCAATGCTCTGCCTATTGCAGCACACACACACACACAGGCACACACACGGCTCACTGTGATTCAATACCAGCCTGTACCTGCACACACACACACTCTCACACACACCGCCATGTGACTCAATGCACTTTATACCACCACACAGACACACAGACACACAAACACACCTCACTGTGACACAATGGTCAGCCTATACCAGAACACGCAGACACACACACACATCACTGTGATGCAATGCACAGACTATACCAGCGTGCACACAAACACACAGCACTGTGACTCAATATACAATGTATACCAAAACACACAAGCATACACACACACCTCAGTGTGACTCAATGCACAGCCTTTACCAGCACACACACATACAGACCTGCACAGATACAGGGTTCACTGTGACTCAATGCACAGCCTATAGAAGAACACACACACATACCAATATGCACACACACATGGCTGACCGTGACTCAATCAATCGCCTATACCAGCACACACACACGACTCACTGTGACTCAATGCAGTCTTTCGCACAACAAACACAGACACACACACCCCATGGAATTAATGAAAGCCCACCAACACACACACTCTCATACACACACACACATGGCTCAATGTGACTCAATGCACACTCTGTTTCACCACACACACACACATACACCTCAGTTACTCAATGCAAAGACCATACGAGCACACACACACACACACACATAACTGATTAAATGCTCCACACATACTAGTGCACACACACACAGACATGCTCACTGTGATTCAAGGCACAGTCTATACGAGCACATTAACACACAAACAACTCATTTTGACTCAATGCGCAGTCTACAGCAGCACACACACACACATAACTCCCTGTGACTCAATCCACAGCCTATATCAGCACACAGACACACACAAGGCTCACTGTGACTCAATGAAGTCTGTAACACCACACACACACACACAAACACACACATACACCTCAGTGACTCAATGCAAAGCTCATACGAACACTCACAGACACACACCTAACTGTGATTCAGTGCTCAACCTCTACCAGCACACAGATGCACACAGACACACACACACATGCACGGCTCTTTCTGACATAATGTACAGTTCTTACCAGAACAAACACATGCAACACATCTCACTGTAACTCAATGCTCAGACTGTACTTGCACACACACAAGGCTCACTGTGAGTCAATGCACAGCCTATACCAGCAGAGACACATACACACTGCTCTCTATGACACAGTGCACATCCTGTACTATCACACACACACACAGCTTATTGTGATGTAATACAGACTCTACACAACCAAATACACACACACACACACACAGCTCACTGTGATTCAATACCAGCCTGTATCTGCACACACACACACTCTCACACACACTGCTGTGTGATTCAATGCAGTTTATACCACCACACAGACACACAGACACACACACACGCCTCACTGTGACTCATGCAGACTCTACAGCACCAAATACACTAACACAGGGCTGGGATTCAATGCACAGTCCATACCAGCAAAGGCACACACACCACACCACACTGTGACTCAATGCTCAGATTATACCAGCACACACACACGGCTCACTGTGTCCTAGTGCACAGCATATAACATCACACACACACACACCCCCCACACTGTGACTCAATGCGCAGCCTGTACCTGCACATACACACACTCTCACACACACCGCCGTGTGACACAATGCAGTTTATACCACCACACAGACACACACACACACCTCAATGTGACACAATGTCAAGCCCATGCAAGTAAACAGACACACAACCATGGCTCACTGTGACTCAATGAACAGTAGGTACTAGCACATACAAACACATTGCTCAATGTGAGTCAATGCATAGCCCATATCCGCACACACATACACAGAAACACACCTTAATGTGGCTCAGTGCACAACCTATAGCTGTACACACACACACACACACAACGCTCAGTGATTCAATGCAAATCACATATCAGCATACACATACACATACACTCACCTAGGTGTGACTCAATTCTCAGCCTATAGCTGCACACACACACACACCTTACTGTGACTCATGCAGACTCTACAGCACCAAATACACAAACACTAACACAGGGCTGGGATTCAATGCACAGTCCATACCAGCAAAGGCACATGCACCACACCACACTGTGAATCAATGCTCAGATTATACCAGCACACATACACGGCTCACTGTGTCCTAGTGCACAGCATATAACATCACACACACACACACACACACACCCCACTGTGACTCAATGCGCAGCCTGTACCTGCACACACACACACACAAACACCTCACTGTGAAACAATGGTCAGCCTATACCAGAACACGCAAACACACACATCACTGTGACTCAATGCACAGACTATACCAGTGTGCACACAAACACACAGCACTGTGACTCAATATACAATGTATACCAAAACACACAGGCATACACACACACCTCAGTGTGACTCAATGCACAGCCTATACCAGCACACACACATACAGACCTGCACAGATACAGGGTTCACTGTGACTCAATGCACAGCCTATAGAAGAACACACACACATACCAACATGCACACACACATGGCTGACCATGCCTCAATCAATCGCTTATACCAGCACACACACACATGACTCTCTGTGACTCAATGCAGTCTTTTGCACAACAAACACAGACACACACACCCCACTGAATCAATGAAAGCCCACCAACACACACACACACATGGCTCACTGTGACTCAATGCACAGTCTGTATCACCACACACACACACACACACCTCAGTTACTCAATGCAAAGACCATACGAGCACACACACACACACACACATAATTGATTAAATGCTCCACACATACTAGTGCACACACACACAGGCATGCTCACTCTGATTCAAGGCACAGTCTATACGAGCACAGTAACACACAAACAACTCATTTTGACTCAATGCGCAGTCTACAGCAGCACACACACACACATAACTCACTGTGACTCAATCCACAGCCTATATCAGCACACAGACACACACACACACACGGCCCACTCTGTCTCAATGGCCATCCAGTACCAGCACACACACACACACACACACAAACACACACACTCGTTTAGGTCAAAGTGGATAAAACCACAGTCCATACCATCACAGACACACACACACCGCACTACACACTGTGACTCAATGCACAGTCTACACCAGCAAATACACACACACACATACACACACAACTCCCACACATTTAACTGTGACTCAGTGCTGTGACTATAGCAGCTCCCCACACACACATGTTTCACTGTGACTCAATGCACACCCAATAACTGTACACATACACACACATACGACCCAGTTTGACCTAACGAACAGTCTGTAGCACCACATACACAGATGCACACCTCAGTGACTCAATGTTCAGCCTGTAACATCACACACACAAATGCATACACAAATACACATACACACACAAATACGGCTCACTGTGATTCAATGCACAGCCTATAACACCATACATGGACACCCATCACTGTGACTCAAACCGCAGCCTGTACCTGCACATACACACAAAAAGACCCACCTTCTCTGTCTCAATTCACAGCCTACTGCAGCACACACACACACACACACACACACAAAGACAACCATCACTGTGACTGAATGCACCTCCTATACCAGCATACACACATGGCTCACTGTGAATCAATGCACAGCCTATACAAGAACACACAGACACACAAACACGCACTCACACATGGCTCACTGGTACTCAATCAATCGCCTATACCAGCACACACAAACACAGCTCGCTGTGATTCAATGCAGTCTGTATCACCACACACTCACACACACACCCATGAGTCAATAAATCCCACACCAGCACAATAAAGCCCATACCAGCACACAAACTCTCATACACACACACACACACCTGACTGTGACTGAAAACCTGTCCTGTACCAGCACACACACACAAAAACACCTTACTGTGACTCAATGCACAGCCTATATGAGCACACACATACACACACAGCTCACAGTGACTCAATACAGATTCTATACCAGCACACACTCAGACACACACACACACACAGCCCACTCTGTCTCAATGGTCATCCAGTGCCACCACACACACACACACACACACACACACACAGACTCGTTCAGGTCAAAGTGGATAAAACCACAGTCCACACCATCACAGACAGACACACAACGCACTACTCACTGTGACTCAATGTACAGTCTACACCAGCAAATACACACACACACATACACACACACCTCCCACACATTTAACTGTGACTCAGTGCTGTGACTATACCAGCTCCCCACACACACATGGTTCACTGTGACTCTATGCACACCCAATAACTGTACACACACACACACATACACACACATATTGCTCAGTGTGACCTAACGAAGAGTCTGTAGCACCACATACACACATGCACACCTCTGTGACTCAATGTTCAGCCTGTAACATCACACACACACATGCATACACAAATACACATACACACACAAATATGGCTCACTGTGATTCAATGCACAGCCTATAACACCACACAGAGACACCCATCACTGTGACTCAAACCGCAGCCTGTACCTGCACATACACACACAAAGTCCCTCCTTCTGTGACTCAAGTCACAGCCTACTGCAACACACACACAAACAAACACACACAAACACAACCATCACTGTGACTCAATGCACCTCCTATACCAGCATACACACATGGTTCACTGTGAATCAATACACAGCCTGTACCTCCACACACACACACATACAAACACTCACACACAGCTTAGTGTGACTCAATGCAAAGCATATACCAGCACGTGCACTCACACACACACTCACCTCCCTGTGACTCAGTGCATAGCATATAACATCACACACACACACACACCTCACTGTGACTGAATGCACAGCCTGTACCAGCACACACACATACAAATACTCACACATGGTTGTGACTAAATGTACAATCAACACCAGCACATACACACACATGACACCTCAGTGTGATCCAATGCTCTGTTTATACCAGCAAAACCACATGGCTCACTGTGACTCAGTGCACAGCATATGACATCACACACACACACAGACATACACCTCACTGTGACTCAATGCACAGCCTGTACCTGCACAGAAACAAACACACACATCACTGTGATGCGATATGCAACCTATACCAACACACACACACACACCAAAGTGTGACTAAATGGTCAGCCTACATGAGAACACACAGACACAATCATCCCTCACTGTGACGCAATGCACAGTCTATACCAGCCTGTGCACACTCACATGACACTGTGACTCAATGCACAATCTGTAATAGCCCACACACGCACACATACACACCTTATTGTGACTCAATGCACAGCCTGTATGTGAACACACACACATACTAACATGCACTCACACATGTCTCACGGTGACTCAATCGCCTATACAAGCACACACACATGGCTCACTGTGAGTCAGTGCCCACTCCATACCAGCACCAAACACACAACACAGCTCACTGTGACTCAAGGCACAGTGTATGGCAGCAGACACACACACAGACACACTCATACCAACATCTCATTGTGCCTCTCAGCCTGTGAAAGACATGCACAATGAAACAGACACCCCTCACTGTGACTCTCTGCACATCCTATACCAGTGCACTCTCACACACACACACATGGTTGACTGTGAACCAATGCACACTCTATACCAGGACACACACACAAACACACACACACACACACACACATGGCTCCCTGTGACTCAGTGCACAGGATATGCTAGCAGACATACACACACAGAGAAGCACATACGGCAAACTGTGAGTCAATCCACATCCCTTACCTCCACACACGCACACATACTGACACTCAAAAACACAGCTCAGTGTGATTCAATGCAAATCCTATGCCAGAAACTGCACACACGCACACACACAAACATCCCTATGAATCAGTGCATAGCGTATAACTTCACACACATACACCTCACTGTGACTCAATGTGCTGCATCTACCTGCACATAAACCCACAAACAACTCAATATGACTCAATGTGCAGGCTGTACCAGCACACACACACATGTGCACACACACCTCAGTGTGCCTCAATTGTCAGCCTATACCAGAACACACAGACACACACACCTCTCACTCGGACTCAATGCACAACCTATGCCAGCGTGCACACACACTCACATGGCACAGTGAATCAAGGCAGAATTTTACCAGCACATGCACACACACCTCAGAGTGACTCAAAGCTCAGCATATAACAGCACACACACACACATACATGCACAGATGCAGGCCTCACTGTGACTCAATGCACAGCCTATACCAGAACACACACACACACCAACACGCACTCACACATGGCTCACTGGTACTCAATCAATCACCTATACCAGCACACACACACACACAGCTCACTGTGACTCAATGCAGTCTGTATCACCACACACTCACACACACACCCATGAGTCAATAAAGCCCATACCAGCAACATAAAGCCCATACCAGCACACAAACTCACATGCACACACACACAGACGAGACTGTGACTGAAAACGCTTCCTGTACCAGCACACACACACACAAACACCTCACTGTGACTCAATGCACAGCCTATACGAGCACACACATACACACACAGCTCACAGTGATTCAATACAGAGTCTATACCAGTGCACACACAGACACACACACACACAGAGCCACTCTGTCTCAATGGTCATCCAGTGCCAGCACACACACACACACACACACACAAACACACACACTCGTTCAGGTCAATGTTGATAAAACCACAGTCCATACCATCACAGACACACACACACCGCACTACACACTGTGACTCAATGCACAGTCTACAGCAGCAAATACACACACACACATACACACACAACTCCCACACATTTAACTGTGACTGAGTGCTGTGACTATACCAGCTCCCCACACACACATGCTTCACTGTGACTCAATGCACAACCAATAACTGTACACACACACACATACACACACATATGGCCAAGTTTGACCTAATGAACAGTCTGTAGCACCACATACACACATGCACACCTCAGTGACTCAATGTTCAGTCTCTAACATCACACACACACGCATACACAAATACACATACACACACAAATACGGCTCGCTATGATTAAATGCACAGCCTATAACACCACACAGAGACACCCATCATTGTGACTCAAACCGCAGCCTGTACCTGCACATACACACACAAAGACCCACTTTCTGTGACTCAATTTACAGCCTACTGCAGCACACATACACACACACAAACACAACCATCACTGTGACTCAGTGCACCTCCTATACCAGCATACACACATGGCTCACTGTTAATCAATGCACAGCCTATACAAGAACACACAAACTCTCACTCACACATACCAGACTGTGACTCAGTGAACCACCTATAGCAGTACACACACACACGCACAAACATACACGGCTCACCTGGACTCAATGCCCTGCCTATACCAGCACACACAAACACACACACACAGATATATGTCTCACTGACACAATGCACAGCCTGTACTTGCACACACACAAGGCTTACTGTGACTCAATGCAGAGTGTGCACCACCATACAAACACATGGCTCACTGTGACTCAATGTAACGCCTATGCCAGCACACACACACAGAGACACATGCATGGCTCTGTGTGATTCAATGCACGTACTATACCATCACAAACACACACAGACACACGCACAGTCACTGTGACACAATGCACAGCCTATACCACAACACCAATGCAAAGACACATATGCATGGCTCATTGTGACTCTATGCACACCCTATACTATCACATACACACATTCACACATGGCTCCTTGTGAATCAGTGCACAGTCTGTAGTTCCAGGTATACACACGCAGACACACACCTCAGTGGCTGAATGAAAAGCCCATACCATTACACACAGACACACATACACACACAGCTCACTGTGAATCAGTGTACAGTCTTCAGCTCCATGTACATACACAGACAACACAGCTTAGTGAATTAATGCAGAGACCATACCAGCATACACACACACATACACACACCTGAGACTCAATGCTCTGCCTATTGCAGCACACACACACACACAGGCACACACACGGCTCACTGTGATTCAATACCAGCCTGTACCTGCACACACACACACTCTCACACACACCGCCATGTGACTCAATGCACTTTATACCACCACACAGACACACAGACACACAAACACACCTCACTGTGACACAATGGTCAGCCTATACCAGAACACGCAGACACACACACACATCACTGTGATGCAATGCACAGACTATACCAGCGTGCACACAAACACACAGCACTGTGACTCAATATACAATGTATACCAAAACACACAAGCATACACACACACCTCAGTGTGACTCAATGCACAGCCTTTACCAGCACACACACATACAGACCTGCACAGATACAGGGTTCACTGTGACTCAATGCACAGCCTATAGAAGAACACACACACATACCAATATGCACACACACATGGCTGACCGTGACTCAATCAATCGCCTATACCAGCACACACACACGACTCACTGTGACTCAATGCAGTCTTTCGCACAACAAACACAGACACACACACCCCATGGAATTAATGAAAGCCCACCAACACACACACTCTCATACACACACACACATGGCTCAATGTGACTCAATGCACACTCTGTTTCACCACACACACACACATACACCTCAGTTACTCAATGCAAAGACCATACGAGCACACACACACACACACACATAACTGATTAAATGCTCCACACATACTAGTGCACACACACACAGACATGCTCACTGTGATTCAAGGCACAGTCTATACGAGCACATTAACACACAAACAACTCATTTTGACTCAATGCGCAGTCTACAGCAGCACACACACACACATAACTCCCTGTGACTCAATCCACAGCCTATATCAGCACACAGACACACACAAGGCTCACTGTGACTCAATGAAGTCTGTAACACCACACACACACACACAAACACACACATACACCTCAGTGACTCAATGCAAAGCTCATACGAACACTCACAGACACACACCTAACTGTGATTCAGTGCTCAACCTCTACCAGCACACAGACGCACACAGACACACACACACATGCACGGCTCTTTCTGACATAATGTACAGTTCTTACCAGAACAAACACATGCAACACATCTCACTGTAACTCAATGCTCAGACTGTACTTGCACACACACAAGGCTCACTGTGAGTCAATGCACAGCCTATACCAGCAGAGACACATACACACTGCTCTCTATGACACAGTGCACATCCTGTACTATCACACACACACACAGCTTATTGTGATGTAATACAGACTCTACACAACCAAATACACACACACACACACACAGCTCACTGTGATTCAATACCAGCCTGTACCTGCACACACACACACTCTCACACACACTGCTGTGTGATTCAATGCAGTTTATACCACCACACAGACACACAGACACACACACACGCCTCACTGTGACTCATGCAGACTCTACAGCACCAAATACACTAACACAGGGCTGGGATTCAATGCACAGTCCATACCAGCAAAGGCACACACACCACACCACACTGTGACTCAATGCTCAGATTATACCAGCACACACACACGGCTCACTGTGTCCTAGTGCACAGCATATAACATCACACACACACACACCCCCCACACTGTGACTCAATGCGCAGCCTGTACCTGCACATACACACACTCTCACACACACCGCCGTGTACACAATGCAGTTTATACCACCACACAGACACACACACACACCTCAATGTGACACAATGTCAAGCCCATGCAAGTAAACAGACACACAACCATGGCTCACTGTGACTCAATGAACAGTGTGTACTAGCACATACAAACACATTGCTCAATGTGAGTCAATGTATAGCCCATATCCGCACACACATACACAGAAACACACCTTAATGTGGCTCAGTGCACAACCTATAGCTGTACACACACACACACACACACAACGCTCAGTGATTCAATGCAAATCACATATCAGCATACACATACACATACACTCACCTAGGTGTGACTCAATTCTCAGCCTATAGCTGCACACACACACACACCTTACTGTGACTCATGCAGACTCTACAACACCAAATACACAAACACTAACACAGGGCTGGGATTCAATGCACAGTCCATACCAGCAAAGGCACATGCACCACACCACACTGTGACTCAATGCTCAGATTATACCAGCACACACACACGGCTCACTGTGTCCTAGTGCACAG
Source organism: Stenella coeruleoalba (assembly GCF_951394435.1). Taxonomy (NCBI): domain Eukaryota; kingdom Metazoa; phylum Chordata; class Mammalia; order Artiodactyla; family Delphinidae; genus Stenella; species Stenella coeruleoalba. Next base: position 4,104,471 of record NC_137168.1, read on the forward strand.
CATATAACATCACACACACACACACACCCCACACTGTGACTCAATGCGCAGCCTGTACCTGCACATACACACACTCTCACACACACCGCCGTGTGACACAATGCAGTTTATACCACCACACAGACACACACACACACCTCAATGTGACTCAATGTCAAGCCCATGCAAGTAAACAGACACACAACCATGGCTCACTGTGACTCAATGAACAGTGTGTACTAGCACATACAAACACATTGCTCAATGTGAGTCAATGCATAGCCCATATCCGCACACACATACACAGAAACACACCTTAATGTGGCTCAGTGCACAACCTATAGCTGTACACACACACACACACACAACGCTCAGTGATTCAATGCAAATCACATATCAGCATACACATACACATACACTCACCTAGGTGTGACTCAATTCTCAGCCTATAGCTGCACACACACACACACCTTACTGTGACTCATGCAGACTCTACAGCACCAAATACACAAACACTAACACAGGGCTGGGATTCAATGCACAGTCCATACCAGCAAAGGCACATGCACCACACCACACTGTGACTCAATGCTCAGATTATACCAGCACACATACACGGCTCACTGTGTCCTAGTGCACAGCATATAACATCACACACACACACACACACACACCCCACTGTGACTCAATGCGCAGCCTGTACCTGCACACACACACACACACACACACACCTCACTGTGAAACAATGGTCAGCCTATACCAGAACACGCAAACACACACATCACTGTGACTCAATGCACAGACTATACCAGTGTGCACACAAACACACAGCACTGTGACTCAATATACAATGTATACCAAAACACACAGGCATACACACACACCTCAGTGTGACTCAATGCACAGCCTATACCAGCACACACACATACAGACCTGCACAGATACAGGGTTCACTGTGACTCAATGCACAGCCTATAGAAGAACACACACACATACCAACATGCACACACACATGGCTGACCATGCCTCAATCAATCGCTTATACCAGCACACACACACATGACTCACTGTGACTCAATGCAGTCTTTTGCACAACAAACACAGACACACACACCCCACTGAATCAATGAAAGCCCACCAACACACACACACACATGGCTCACTGTGACTCAATGCACAGTCTGTATCACCACACACACACACACACACCTCAGTTACTCAATGCAAAGACCATACGAGCACACACACACACACACACATAATTGATTAAATGCTCCACACATACTAGTGCACACACACACAGGCATGCTCACTCTGATTCAAGGCACAGTCTATACGAGCACAGTAACACACAAACAACTCATTTTGACTCAATGCGCAGTCTACAGCAGCACACACACACACATAACTCACTGTGACTCAATCCACAGCCTATATCAGCACACAGACACACACACACACACACACGGCCCACTCTGTCTCAATGGCCATCCAGTACCAGCACACACACACACACACACACAAACACACACACTCGTTTAGGTCAAAGTGGATAAAACCACAGTCCATACCATCACAGACACACACACACCGCACTACACACTGTGACTCAATGCACAGTCTACACCAGCAAATACACACACACACATACACACACAACTCCCACACATTTAACTGTGACTCAGTGCTGTGACTATAGCAGCTCCCCACACACACATGTTTCACTGTGACTCAATGCACACCCAATAACTGTACACATACACACACATACGACCCAGTTTGACCTAACGAACAGTCTGTAGCACCACATACACAGATGCACACCTCAGTGACTCAATGTTCAGCCTGTAACATCACACACACAAATGCATACACAAATACACATACACACACAAATACGGCTCACTGTGATTCAATGCACAGCCTATAACACCATACATGGACACCCATCACTGTGACTCAAACCGCAGCCTGTACCTGCACATACACACAAAAAGACCCACCTTCTCTGTCTCAATTCACAGCCTACTGCAGCACACACACACACACACACACACAAAGACAACCATCACTGTGACTGAATGCACCTCCTATACCAGCATACACACATGGCTCACTGTGAATCAATGCACAGCCTATACAAGAACACACAGACACACAAACACGCACTCACACATGGCTCACTGGTACTCAATCAATCGCCTATACCAGCACACACAAACACAGCTCGCTGTGATTCAATGCAGTCTGTATCACCACACACTCACACACACACCCATGAGTCAATAAATCCCACACCAGCACAATAAAGCCCATACCAGCACACAAACTCTCATACACACACACACACACCTGACTGTGACTGAAAACCTGTCCTGTACCAGCACACACACACAAAAACACCTTACTGTGACTCAATGCACAGCCTATATGAGCACACACATACACACACAGCTCACAGTGACTCAATACAGATTCTATACCAGCACACACTGAGACACACACACACACACAGCCCACTCTGTCTCAATGGTCATCCAGTGCCACCACACACACACACACACACACACACACACACAGACTCGTTCAGGTCAAAGTGGATAAAACCACAGTCCACACCATCACAGACACACACACAACGCACTACTCACTGTGACTCAATGTACAGTCTACACCAGCAAATACACACACACACATACACACACACCTCCCACACATTTAACTGTGACTCAGTGCTGTGACTATACCAGCTCCCCACACACACATGGTTCACTGTGACTCTATGCACACCCAATAACTGTACACACACACACACATACACACACATATTGCTCAGTGTGACCTAACGAACAGTCTGTAGCACCACATACACACATGCACACCTCAGTGACTCAATGTTCAGCCTGTAACATCACACACACACATGCATACACAAATACACATACACACACAAATATGGCTCACTGTGATTCAATGCACAGCCTATAACACCACACAGAGACACCCATCACTGTGACTCAAACCGCAGCCTGTACCTGCACATACACACACAAAGTCCCTCCTTCTGTGACTCAAGTCACAGCCTACTGCAACACACACACAAACAAACACACACAAACACAACCATCACTGTGACTCAATGCACCTCCTATACCAGCATACACACATGGTTCACTGTGAATCAATACACAGCCTGTACCTCCACACACACACACATACAAACACTCACACACAGCTTAGTGTGACTCAATGCAAAGCATATACCAGCACGTGCACTCACACACACACTCACCTCCCTGTGACTCAGTGCATAGCATATAACATCACACACACACACACCCCTCACTGTGACTGAATGCACAGCCTGTACCAGCACACACACATACAAATACTCACACATGGTTGTGACTAAATGTACAATCAACACCAGCACATACACACACATGACACCTCAGTGTGATCCAATGCTCTGTTTATACCAGCAAAACCACATGGCTCACTGTGACTCAGTGCACAGCATATGACATCACACACACACACAGACATACACCTCACTGTGACTCAATGCACAGCCTGTACCTGCACAGAAACAAACACACACATCACTGTGATGCGATATGCAGCCTATACCAACACACACACACACACCAAAGTGTGACTAAATGGTCAGCCTACATGAGAACACACAGACACAATCATCCCTCACTGTGACGCAATGCACAGTCTATACCAGCCTGTGCACACTCACATGACACTGTGACTCAATGCACAATCTGTAATAGCCCACACACGCACACATACACACCTTATTGTGACTCAATGCACAGCCTGTATGTGAACACACACACATACTAACATGCACTCACACATGTCTCACGGTGACTCAATCGCCTATACAAGCACACACACATGGCTCACTGTGAGTCAGTGCCCACTCCATACCAGCACCAAACACACAACACAGCTCACTGTGACTCAAGGCACAGTGTATGGCAGCAGACACACACACAGACACACTCATATCAACATCTCATTGTGCCTCTCAGCCTGTGAAAGACATGCACAATGAAACAGACACCCCTCACTGTGACTCTCTGCACATCCTATACCAGTGCACTCTCACACACACACACATGGTTGACTGTGAACCAATGCACACTCTATACCAGGACACACACACAAACACACACACACACACACACACATGGCTCCCTGTGACTCAGTGCACAGGATATGCTAGCAGACATACACACACAGAGAAGCACATACGGCAAACTGTGAGTCAATCCACATCCCTTACCTCCACACACGCACACATACTGACACTCAAAAACACAGCTCAGTGTGATTCAATGCAAATCCTATGCCAGAAACTGCACACACGCACACACACAAACATCCCTATGAATCAGTGCATAGCGTATAACTTCACACACATACACCTCACTGTGACTCAATGTGCTGCATCTACCTGCACATAAACCCACAAACAACTCAATATGACTCAATGTGCAGGCTGTACCAGCACACACACACATGTGCACACACACCTCAGTGTGCCTCAATTGTCAGCCTATACCAGAACACACAGACACACACACCTCTCACTCGGACTCAATGCACAACCTATGCCAGCGTGCACACACACTCACATGGCACAGTGAATCAAGGCACAATTTTACCAGCACATGCACACACACCTCAGAGTGACTCAAAGCTCAGCATATAACAGCACACACACACACATACATGCACAGATGCAGGCCTCACTGTGACTCAATGCACAGCCTATACCAGAACACACACACACACCAACACGCACTCACACATGGCTCACTGGTACTCAATCAATCACCTATACCAGCACACACACACACACAGCTCACTGTGACTCAATGCAGTCTGTATCACCACACACTCACACACACACCCATGAGTCAATAAAGCCCATACCAGCAACATAAAGCCCATACCAGCACACAAACTCACATGCACACACACACAGACGAGACTGTGACTGAAAACGCTTCCTGTACCAGCACACACACACACAAACACCTCACTGTGACTCAATGCACAGCCTATACGAGCACACACATACACACACAGCTCACAGTGATTCAATACAGAGTCTATACCAGTGCACACACAGACACACACACACACAGAGCCACTCTGTCTCAATGGTCATCCAGTGCCAGCACACACACACACACACACACACAAACACACACACTCGTTCAGGTCAATGTTGATAAAACCACAGTCCATACCATCACAGACACACACACACCGCACTACACACTGTGACTCAATGCACAGTCTACAGCAGCAAATACACACACACACATACACACACAACTCCCACACATTTAACTGTGACTGAGTGCTGTGACTATACCAGCTCCCCACACACACATGCTTCACTGTGACTCAATGCACAACCAATAACTGTACACACACACACATACACACACATATGGCCAAGTTTGACCTAATGAACAGTCTGTAGCACCACATACACACATGCACACCTCAGTGACTCAATGTTCAGTCTCTAACATCACACACACACGCATACACAAATACACATACACACACAAATACGGCTCGCTATGATTAAATGCACAGCCTATAACACCACACAGAGACACCCATCATTGTGACTCAAACCGCAGCCTGTACCTGCACATACACACACAAAGACCCACTTTCTGTGACTCAATTTACAGCCTACTGCAGCACACATACACACACACAAACACAACCATCACTGTGACTCAGTGCACCTCCTATACCAGCATACACACATGGCTCACTGTTAATCAATGCACAGCCTATACAAGAACACACAAACTCTCACTCACACATACCAGACTGTGACTCAGTGAACCACCTATAGCAGTACACACACACACGCACAAACATACACGGCTCACCTGGACTCAATGCCCTGCCTATACCAGCACACACAAACACACACACACAGATATATGTCTCACTGACACAATGCACAGCCTGTACTTGCACACACACAAGGCTTACTGTGACTCAATGCAGAGTGTGCACCACCATACAAACACATGGCTCACTGTGACTCAATGTAACGCCTATGCCAGCACACACATACAGAGACACATGCATGGCTCTGTGTGATTCAATGCACGTACTATACCATCACAAACACACACAGACACACGCACAGTCACTGTGACACAATGCACAGCCTATACCACAACACCAATGCAAAGACACATATGCATGGCTCATTGTGACTCTATGCACACCCTATACTATCACATACACACATTCACACATGGCTCCTTGTGAATCAGTGCACAGTCTGTAGTTCCAGGTATACACACACAGACACACACCTCAGTGGCTGAATGAAAAGCCCATACCATTACACACAGACACACATACACACACAGCTCACTGTGAATCAGTGTACAGTCTTCAGCTCCATGTACATACACACACAACACAGCTTAGTGAATTAATGCAGAGACCATACCAGCATACACACACACATACACACACCTGAGACTCAATGCTCTGCCTATTGCAGCACACACACACACACAGGCACACACACGGCTCACTGTGATTCAATACCAGCCTGTACCTGCACACACACACACTCTCACACACACCGCCATGTGACTCAATGCACTTTATACCACCACACAGACACACAGACACACAAACACACCTCACTGTGACACAATGGTCAGCCTATACCAGAACACGCAGACACACACACACATCACTGTGATGCAATGCACAGACTATACCAGCGTGCACACAAACACACAGCACTGTGACTCAATATACAATGTATACCAAAACACACAAGCATACACACACACCTCAGTGTGACTCAATGCACAGCCTTTACCAGCACACACACATACAGACCTGCACAGATACAGGGTTCACTGTGACTCAATGCACAGCCTATAGAAGAACACACACACATACCAATATGCACACACACATGGCTGACCGTGACTCAATCAATCGCCTATACCAGCACACACACACGACTCACTGTGACTCAATGCAGTCTTTCGCACAACAAACACAGACACACACACCCCATGGAATTAATGAAAGCCCACCAACACACACACTCTCATACACACACACACATGGCTCAATGTGACACACCCATGGCTCATGGCTCAATGTGACACACTCTGTTTCACCACACACACACACATACACCTCAGTTACTCAATGCAAAGACCATACGAACACACACACACACACACACATAACTGATTAAATGCTCCACACATACTAGTGCACACACACACAGACATGCTCACTGTGATTCAAGGCACAGTCTATACGAGCACATTAACACACAAACAACTCATTTTGACTCAATGCGCAGTCTACAGCAGCACACACACACACATAACTCCCTGTGACTCAATCCACAGCCTATATCAGCACACAGACACACACAAGGCTCACTGTGACTCAATGAAGTCTGTAACACCACACACACACACACAAACACACACATACACCTCAGTGACTCAATGCAAAGCCCATACGAACACTCACAGACACACACCTAACTGTGATTCAGTGCTCAACCTCTACCAGCACACAGACGCACACACAGACACACACACACATGCACGGCTCTTTCTGACATAATGTACAGTTCTTACCAGAACAAACACATGCAACACATCTCACTGTAACTCAATGCTCAGACTGTACTTGCACACACACAAGGCTCACTGTGAGTCAATGCACAGCCTATACCAGCAGAGACACATACACACTGCTCTCTATGACACAGTGCACATCCTGTACTATCACACACACACACAGCTTATTGTGATGTAATACAGACTCTACACAACCAAATACACACACGCACACACACAGCTCACTGTGATTCAATACCAGCCTGTACCTGCACACACACACACTCTCACACACACTGCTGTGTGATTCAATGCAGTTTATACCACCACACAGACACACAGACACACACACACGCCTCACTGTGACTCATGCAGACTCTACAGCACCAAATACACTAACACAGGGCTGGGATTCAATGCACAGTCCATACCAGCAAAGGCACACACACCACACCACACTGTGACTCAATGCTCAGATTATACCAGCACACACACACGGCTCACTGTGTCCTAGTGCACAGCATATAACATCACACACACACACACCCCCCACACTGTGACTCAATGCGCAGCCTGTACCTGCACATACACACACTCTCACACACACCGCCGTGTGACACAATGCAGTTTATACCACCACACAGACACACACACACACCTCAATGTGACACAATGTCAAGCCCATGCAAGTAAACAGACACACAACCATGGCTCACTGTGACTCAATGAACAGTGTGTACTAGCACATACAAACACATTGCTCAATGTGAGTCAATGCATAGCCCATATCCGCACACACATACACAGAAACACACCTTAATGTGGCTCAGTGCACAACCTATAGCTGTACACACACACACACACACACACAACGCTCAGTGATTCAATGCAAATCACATATCAGCATACACATACACATACACTCACCTAGGTGTGACTCAATTCTCAGCCTATAGCTGCACACACACACACACCTTACTGTGACTCATGCAGACTCTACAGCACCAAATACACAAACACTAACACAGGGCTGGGATTCAATGCACAGTCCATACCAGCAAAGGCACATGCACCACACCACACTGTGACTCAATGCTCAGATTATACCAGCACACACACACGGCTCACTGTGTCCTAGTGCACAGCATATAACATCACACACACACACACACACACACCCCACTGTGACTCAATGCGCAGCCTGTACCTGCACACACACACACACACCTCACTGTGAAACAATGGTCAGCCTATACCAGAACACGCAAACACACACATCACTGTGACTCAATGCACAGACTATACCAGTGTGCACACAAACACACAGCACTGTGACTCAATATACAATGTATACCAAAACACACAGGCATACACACACACCTCAGTGTGACTCAATGCACAGCCTATACCAGCACACACACATACAGACCTGCACAGATACAGGGTTCACTGTGACTCAATGCACAGCCTATAGAAGAACACACACACATACCAACATGCACACACACATGGCTGATCATGCCTCAATCAATCGCCTATACCAGCACACACACACATGACTCACTGTGACTCAATGCAGTCTTTCGCACAACAAACACAGACACACACACCCCACTGAATCAATGAAAGCCCACCAACACACACACACACATGGCTCACTGTGACTCAATGCACAGTCTGTATCACCACACACACACACACACCTCAGTTACTCAATGCAATGACCATACGAGCACACACACACACACACACATAATTGATTAAATGCTCCACACATACTAGTGCACACACACACAGACATGCTCACTCTGATTCAAGGCACAGTCTATACGAGCACAGTAACACACAAACAACTCATTTTGACTCAATGCGCAGTCTACAGCAGCACACACACACACATAACTCACTGTGACTCAATCCACAGCCTACATCAGCACACAGACACACACACACACACGGCCCCCTCTGTCTCAATGGCCATCCAGTAACAGCACACACACACACACACACACAAACACACACACTCGTTTAGGTCAAAGTGGATAAAACCACAGTCCATACCATCACAGACACACACACACCGCACTACACACTGTGACTCAATGCACAGTCTACACCAGCAAATACACACACACACATACACACACAACTCCCACACATTTAACTGTGACTCAGTGTTGTGACTATAGCAGCTCCCCACACACACATGTTTCACTGTGACTCAATGCACACCCAATAACTGTACACATACACACACATACGACCAGTTTGACCTAACGAACAGTCTGTAGCACCACATACACAGATGCACACCTCAGTGACTCAATGTTCAGCCTGTAACATCACACACACAAATGCATACACAAATACACATACACACACAAATACGGCTCACTGTGATTCAATGCACAGCCTATAACACCATACATGGACACCCATCACTGTGACTCAAACCGCAGCCTGTACCTGCACATACACACAAAAAGACCCACCTTCTCTGTCTCAATTCACAGCCTACTGCAGCACACACACACACACACACACCAAGACAACCATCACTGTGACTGAATGCACCTCTTATACCAGCATACACACATGGCTCACTGTGAATCAATGCACAGCCTATACAAGAACACACAGACACACAAACACGCACTCACACATGGCTCACTGGTACTCAATCAATCGCCTATACCAGCACACACAAACACAGCTCGCTGTGATTCAATGCAGTCTGTATCACCACACACTCACACACACACCCATGAGTCAATAAAGCCCACACCAGCACAATAAAGCCCATACCAGCACACAAACTCTCATACACACACACACACACACACCTGACTGTGACTGAAAACCTGTCCTGTACCAGCACACACACACAAAAACACCTTACTGTGACTCAATGCACAGCCTATATGAGCACACACATACACACACAGCTCACAGTGACTCAATACAGATTCTATACCAGCACACACTCAGACACACACAGCCCACTCTGTCTCAATGGTCATCCAGTGCCACCACACACACACACACACACACACACACACACACAGACTCGTTCAGGTCAAAGTGGATAAAACCACAGTCCACACCATCACAGACACACACACAACGCACTACTCACTGTGACTCAATGTACAGTCTACACCAGCAAATACACACACACACATACACACACACCTCCCACACATTTAACTGTGACTCAGTGCTGTGACTATACCAGCTCCCCACACACACATGGTTCACTGTGACTCTATGCACACCCAATAACTGTACACACACACACACATACACACACATATTGCTCAGTGTGACCTAACGAACAGTCTGTAGCACCACATACACACATGCACACCTCAGTGACTCAATGTTCAGCCTGTAACATCACACACACACATGCATACACAAATACACATACACACACAAATATGGCTCACTGTGATTCAATGCACAGCCTATAACACCACACAGAGACACCCATCACTGTGACTCAAACCGCAGCCTGTACCTGCACATACACACACAAAGTCCCTCCTTCTGTGACTCAAGTCACAGCCTACTGCAGCACACACACACACAAACACACACAAACACAACCATCACTGTGACTCAATGCACCTCCTATACCAGCATACACACATGGTTCACTGTGAATCAATACACAGCCTGTACCTCCACACACACACACATACAAACACTCACACACAGCTTAGTGTGACTCAATGCAAAGCATATACCAGCACGTGCACTCACACACACACTCACCTCCCTGTGACTCAGTGCATAGCATATAACATCACACACACACACACCCCTCACTGTGACTGAATGCACAGCCTGTACCAGCACACACACATACAAATACTCACACATGGTTGTGACTAAATGTACAATCAACACCAGCACATACACACACATGACACCTCAGTGTGATCCAATGCTCTGTTTATACCAGCAAAACCACATGGCTCACTGTGACTCAGTGCACAGCATATGACATCACACACACACACACACATACACCTCACTGTGACTCAATGCACAGCCTGTACCTGCACAGAAACAAACACACACATCACTGTGATGCGATATGCAGCCTATACCAACACACACACACACACACCAAAGTGTGACTAAATGGTCAGCCTACATGAGAACACACAGACACTATCATCCCTCACTGTGACGCAATGCACAGTCTATACCAGCCTGCGCACACTCACATGACACTGTGACTCAATGCACAATCTGTAATAGCCCACACATGCACACATACACACCTTATTGTGACTCAATGCACAGCCTGTATGTGAACACACACACATACTAACATGCACTCACACATGTCTCACGGTGACTCAATCGCCTATACAAGCACACACACATGGCTCACTGTGAGTCAGTGCCCACTCCATACCAGCACCAAACACACAACACAGCTCACTGTGACTCAAGGCACAGTGTATGGCAGCAGACACACACACAGACACACTCATACCAACATCTCATTGTGCCTCTCAGCCTGTGAAAGACATGCACAATGAAACAGACACCCCTCACTGTGACTCTCTGCACATCCTATACCAGTGCACTCTCACACACACACACATGGTTGACTGTGAATCAATGCACACTCTATACCAGGACACACACACAAACACACACACACACACATGGCTCCCTGTGACTCAGTGCACAGGATATGCTAGCAGACATACACACACAGAGAAGCACATACGGCAAACTGTGAGTCAATCCACAGCCCATACCTCCACACACGCACACATACTGACACTCAAAAACACAGCTAGTGTGATTCAATGCAAATCCTATGCCAGAAACTGCACACACGCACACACACAAACATCCCTATGAATCAGTGCATAGCGTATAACATCACACACATACACCTCACTGTGACTCAATGTGCTGCCTCTACCTGCACATAAACCCACAAACAACTCAATATGACTCAATGTGCAGGCTGTACCAGCACACACACACATGTGCACACACACCTCAGTGTGCCTCAATTGTCAGCCTATACCAGAACACACAGACACACACACCTCTCACTCGGACTCAATGCACAACCTATGCCAGCGTGCACACACACTCACATGGCACAGTGAATCAAGGCACAATTTTACCAGCACATGCACACACACCTCAGAGTGACTCAAAGCTCAGCATATAACAGCACACACACACACATACATGCACAGATGCAGGCCTCACTGTGACTCAATGCACAGCCTATACCAGAACACACACACACACCAACACGCACTCACACATGGCTCACTGGTACTCAATCAATCACCTATACCAGCACACACACACACACAGCTCACTGTGACTCAATGCAGTCTGTATCACCACACACTCACACACACACCCATGAGTCAATAAAGCCCATACCAGCAACATAAAGCCCATACCAGCACACAAACTCACATGCACACACACACAGACGAGACTGTGACTGAAAACGCTTCCTGTACCAGCACACACACACACAAACACCTCACTGTGACTCAATGCACAGCCTATACGAGCACACACATACACACACAGCTCACAGTGATTCAATACAGAGTCTATACCAGTGCACACACAGACACACACACACACAGAGCCACTCTGTCTCAATGGTCATCCAGTGCCAGCACACACACACACACACACACACAAACACACACACTCGTTCAGGTCAATGTTGATAAAACCACAGTCCATACCATCACAGACACACACACACCGCACTACACACTGTGACTCAATGCACAGTCTACAGCAGCAAATACACACACACACATACACACACAACTCCCACACATTTAACTGTGACTGAGTGCTGTGACTATACCAGCTCCCCACACACACATGCTTCACTGTGACTCAATGCACAACCAATAACTGTACACACACACACATACACACACATATGGCCAAGTTTGACCTAATGAACAGTCTGTAGCACCACATACACACATGCACACCTCAGTGACTCAATGTTCAGTCTCTAACATCACACACACACGCATACACAAATACACATACACACACAAATACGGCTCGCTATGATTAAATGCACAGCCTATAACACCACACAGAGACACCCATCATTGTGACTCAAACCGCAGCCTGTACCTGCACATACACACACAAAGACCCACTTTCTGTGACTCAATTTACAGCCTACTGCAGCACACATACACACACACAAACACAACCATCACTGTGACTCAGTGCACCTCCTATACCAGCATACACACATGGCTCACTGTTAATCAATGCACAGCCTATACAAGAACACACAAACTCTCACTCACACATACCAGACTGTGACTCAGTGAACCACCTATAGCAGTACACACACACACGCACAAACATACACGGCTCACCTGGACTCAATGCCCTGCCTATACCAGCACACACAAACACACACACACAGATATATGTCTCACTGACACAATGCACAGCCTGTACTTGCACACACACAAGGCTTACTGTGACTCAATGCAGAGTGTGCACCACCATACAAACACATGGCTCACTGTGACTCAATGTAACGCCTATGCCAGCACACACACACAGAGACACATGCATGGCTCTGTGTGATTCAATGCACGTACTATACCATCACAAACACACACAGACACACGCACAGTCACTGTGACACAATGCACAGCCTATACCACAACACCAATGCAAAGACACATATGCATGGCTCATTGTGACTCTATGCACACCCTATACTATCACATACACACATTCACACATGGCTCCTTGTGAATCAGTGCACAGTCTGTAGTTCCAGGTATACACACACAGACACACACCTCAGTGGCTGAATGAAAAGCCCATACCATTACACACAGACACACATACACACACAGCTCACTGTGAATCAGTGTACAGTCTTCAGCTCCATGTACATACACAGACAACACAGCTTAGTGAATTAATGCAGAGACCATACCAGCATACACACACACATACACACACCTGAGACTCAATGCTCTGCCTATTGCAGCACACACACACACACAGGCACACACACGGCTCACTGTGATTCAATACCAGCCTGTACCTGCACACACACACACTCTCACACACACCACCATGTGACTCAATGCACTTTATACCACCACACAGACACACAGACACACAAACACACCTCACTGTGACACAATGGTCAGCCTATACCAGAACACGCAGACACACACACACATCACTGTGATGCAATGCACAGACTATACCAGCGTGCACACAAACACACAGCACTGTGACTCAATATACAATGTATACCAAAACACACAAGCATACACACACACCTCAGTGTGACTCAATGCACAGCCTTTACCAGCACACACACATACAGACCTGCACAGATACAGGGTTCACTGTGACTCAATGCACAGCCTATAGAAGAACACACACACATACCAATATGCACACACACATGGCTGACCGTGACTCAATCAATCGCCTATACCAGCACACACACACGACTCACTGTGACTCAATGCAGTCTTTCGCACAACAAACACAGACACACACACCCCATGGAATTAATGAAAGCCCACCAACACACACACTCTCATACACACACACACATGGCTCAATGTGACTCAATGCACACTCTGTTTCACCACACACACACACATACACCTCAGTTACTCAATGCAAAGACCATACGAGCACACACACACACACACACATAACTGATTAAATGCTCCACACATACTAGTGCACACACACACAGACATGCTCACTGTGATTCAAGGCACAGTCTATACGAGCACATTAACACACAAACAATTCATTTTGACTCAATGCGCAGTCTACAGCAGCACACACACACACATAACTCCCTGTGACTCAATCCACAGCCTATATCAGCACACAGACACACACAAGGCTCACTGTGACTCAATGAAGTCTGTAACACCACACACACACACACAAACACACACATACACCTCAGTGACTCAATGCAAAGCTCATACGAACACTCACAGACACACACCTAACTGTGATTCAGTGCTCAACCTCTACCAGCACACAGATGCACACAGACACACACACACATGCACGGCTCTTTCTGACATAATGTACAGTTCTTACCAGAACAAACACATGCAACACATCTCACTGTAACTCAATGCTCAGACTGTACTTGCACACACACAAGGCTCACTGTGAGTCAATGCACAGCCTATACCAGCAGAGACACATACACACTGCTCTCTATGACACAGTGCACATCCTGTACTATCACACACACACACAGCTTATTGTGATGTAATACAGACTCTACACAACCAAATACACACACACACACACACAGCTCACTGTGATTCAATACCAGCCTGTATCTGCACACACACACACTCTCACACACACTGCTGTGTGATTCAATGCAGTTTATACCACCACACAGACACACAGACACACACACACGCCTCACTGTGACTCATGCAGACTCTACAGCACCAAATACACTAACACAGGGCTGGGATTCAATGCACAGTCCATACCAGCAAAGGCACACACACCACACCACACTGTGACTCAATGCTCAGATTATACCAGCACACACACACGGCTCACTGTGTCCTAGTGCACAGCATATAACATCACACACACACACACCCCCCACACTGTGACTCAATGCGCAGCCTGTACCTGCACATACACACACTCTCACACACACCGCCGTGTGACACAATGCAGTTTATACCACCACACAGACACACACACACACCTCAATGTGACTCAATGTCAAGCCCATGCAAGTAAACAGACACACAACCATGGCTCACTGTGACTCAATGAACAGTGTGTACTAGCACATACAAACACATTGCTCAATGTGAGTCAATGCATAGCCCATATCCGCACACACATACACAGAAACACACCTTAATGTGGCTCAGTGCACAACCTATAGCTGTACACACACACACAACGCTCAGTGATTCAATGCAAATCACATATCAGCATACACATACACATACACTCACCTAGGTGTGACTCAATTCTCAGCCTATAGCTGCACACACACACACACCTTACTGTGACTCATGCAGACTCTACAGCACCAAATACACAAACACTAACACAGGGCTTGGATTCAATGCACAGTCCATACCAGCAAAGGCACATGCACCACACCACACTGTGACTCAATGCTCAGATTATACCAGGACACACACACGGCTCACTGTGTCCTAGTGCACAGCATATAACATCACACACACACACACACACACCCCACACTGTGACTCAATGCGCAGCCTGTACCTGCACACACACACACACACACACACCTCACTGTGAAACAATGGTCAGCCTATACCAGAACACGCAAACACACACATCACTGTGACTCAATGCACAGACTATACCAGTGTGCACACAAACACACAGCACTGTGACTCAATATACAATGTATACCAAAACACACAGGCATACACACACACCTCAGTGTGACTCAATGCACAGCCTATACCAGCACACACACATACAGACCTGCACAGATACAGGGTTCACTGTGACTCAATGCACAGCCTATAGAAGAACACACACACATACCAACATGCACACACACATGGCTGACCGTGCCTCAATCAATCGCTTATACCAGCACAGACACACATGACTCACTGTGACTCAATGCAGTCTTTTGCACAACAAACACAGACACACACACCCCACTGAATCAATGAAAGCCCACCAACACACACACACACATGGCTCACTGTGACTCAATGCACAGTCTGTATCACCACACACACACACACACCTCAGTTACTCAATGCAAAGACCATACGAGCACACACACACACACACACATAATTGATTAAATGCTCCACACATACTAGTGCACACACACACAGACATGCTCACTCTGATTCAAGGCACAGTCTATACGAGCACAGTAACACACAAACAACTCATTTTGACTCAATGCGCAGTCTACAGCAGCACACACACACACATAACTCACTGTGACTCAATCCACAGCCTATATCAGCACACAGACACACACACACACACGGCCCACTTTGTCTCAATGGCCATCCAGTACCAGCACACACACACACACACACACACACACAAATACACACACTCGTTTAGGTCAAAGTGGATAAAACCACAGTCCATACCATCACAGACACACACACACCGCACTACACACTGTGACTCAATGCACAGTCTACACCAGCAAATACACACACACACATACACACACAACTCCCATACATTTAACTGTGACTCAGTGCTGTGACTATAGCAGCTCCCCACACACACATGTTTCACTGTGACTCAATGCACACCCAATAACTGTACACATACACACACACGACCCAGTTTGACCTAACGAACAGTCTGTAGCACCACATACACAGATGCACACCTCAGTGACTCAATGTTCAGCCTGTAACATCACACACACAAATGCATACACAAATACACATACACACACAAATACGGCTCACTGTGATTCAATGCACAGCCTATAACACCATACATGGACACCCATCACTGTGACTCAAACCGCAGCCTTTACCTGCACATACACACAAAAAGACCCACCTTCTCTGACTCAATTCACAGCCTACTGCAGCACACACACACACACACACACAAAGACAACCATCACTGTGACTGAATGCACCTCCTATACCAGCATACACACATGGCTCACTGTGAATCAATGCACAGCCTATACAAGAACACACAGACACACAAACACGCACTCACACATGGCTCACTGGTACTCAATCAATCGCCTATACCAGCACACACAAACACAGCTCGCTGTGATTCAATGCAGTCTGTATCACCACACACTCACACACACACCCATGAGTCAATAAAGCCCACACCAGCACAATAAAGCCCATACCAGCACACAAACTCTCATACACACACACACACACCTGACTGTGACTGAAAACCTGTCCTGTACCAGCACACACACACGAAAACACCTTACTGTGACTCAATGCACAGCCTATATGAGCACACACATACACACACAGCTCACAGTGACTCAATACAGATTCTATACCAGCACACACTCAGACACACACACACACACAGCCCACTCTGTCTCAATGGTCATCCAGTGCCACCACACACACACACACACACACACACACACACAGACTCGTTCAGGTCAAAGTGGATAAAACCACAGTCCACACCATCACAGACACACACACAACGCACTACTCACTGTGACTCAATGTACAGTCTACACCAGCAAATACACACACACACATACACACACACCTCCCACACATTTAACTGTGACTCAGTGCTGTGACTATACCAGCTCCCCACACACACATGGTTCACTGTGACTCTATGCACACCCAATAACTGTACACACACACACACATACACACACATATTGCTCAGTGTGACCTAACGAACAGTCTGTAGCACCACATACACACATGCACACCTCAGTGACTCAATGTTCAGCCTGTAACATCACACACACACATGCATACACAAATACACATACACACACAAATATGGCTCACTGTGATTCAATGCACAGCCTATAACACCACACAGAGACACCCATCACTGTGACTCAAACCGCAGCCTGTACCTGCACATACACACACAAAGTCCCTCCTTCTGTGACTCAAGTCACAGCCTACTGCAGCACACACACACACAAACACACACAAACACAACCATCGCTGTGACTCAATGCACCTCCTATACCAGCATACACACATGGTTCACTGTGAATCAATACACAGCCTGTACCTCCACACACACACACATACAAACACTCACACACAGCTTAGTGTGACTCAATGCAAAGCATATACCAGCATGTGCTCTCACACACACACTCACCTCCCTGTGACTCAGTGCATAGCATATAACATCACACACACACACACCCCTCACTGTGACTGAATGCACAGCCTGTACCAGCACACACACATACAAATACTCACACATGGTTGTGACTAAATGTACAATCAACACCAGCACATACACACACATGACACCTCAGTGTGATCCAATGCTCTGTTTATACCAGCAAAACCACATGGCTCACTGTGACTCAGTGCACAGCATATGACATCACACACACACACACACATACACCTCACTGTGACTCAATGCACAGCCTGTACCTGCACAGAAACAAACACACACATCACTGTGATGC
This sequence comes from Stenella coeruleoalba, assembly GCF_951394435.1. Classification (NCBI taxonomy): domain Eukaryota; kingdom Metazoa; phylum Chordata; class Mammalia; order Artiodactyla; family Delphinidae; genus Stenella; species Stenella coeruleoalba. Next base: position 4,124,349 of record NC_137168.1, read on the forward strand.
GATATGCAGCCTATACCAACACACACACACACACCAAAGTGTGACTAAATGGTCAGCCTACATGAGAACACACAGACACAATCATCCCTCACTGTGACGCAATGCACAGTCTATACCAGCCTGTGCACACTCACATGACACTGTGACTCAATGCACAATCTGTAATAGCCCACACACGCACACATACACACCTTATTGTGACTCAATGCACAGCCTGTATGTGAACACACACACATACTAACATGCACTCACACATGTCTCACGGTGACTCAATCGCCTATACAAGCACACACACATGGCTCACTGTGAGTCAGTGCCCACTCCATACCAGCACCAAACACACAACACAGCTCACTGTGACTCAAGGCACAGTGTATGGCAGCAGACACACACACAGACACACTCATACCAACATCTCATTGTGCCTCTCAGCCTGTGAAAGACATGCACAATGAAACAGACACCCCTCACTGTGACTCTCTGCACATCCTATACCAGTGCACTCTCACACACACACACATGGTTGACTGTGAACCAATGCACACTCTATACCAGGACACACACACAAACACACACACACACACACACACACACATGGCTCCCTGTGACTCAGTGCACAGGATATGCTAGCAGACATACACACACAGAGAAGCACATACGGCAAACTGTGAGTCAATCCACATCCCTTACCTCCACACACGCACACATACTGACACTCAAAAACACAGCTCAGTGTGATTCAATGCAAATCCTATGCCAGAAACTGCACACACGCACACACACAAACATCCCTATGAATCAGTGCATAGCGTATAACTTCACACACATACACCTCACTGTGACTCAATGTGCTGCATCTACCTGCACATAAACCCACAAACAACTCAATATGACTCAATGTGCAGGCTGTACCAGCACACACACACATGTGCACACACACCTCAGTGTGCCTCAATTGTCAGCCTATACCAGAACACACAGACACACACACCTCTCACTCGGACTCAATGCACAACCTATGCCAGCGTGCACACACACTCACATGGCACAGTGAATCAAGGCAGAATTTTACCAGCACATGCACACACACCTCAGAGTGACTCAAAGCTCAGCATATAACAGCACACACACACACATACATGCACAGATGCAGGCCTCACTGTGACTCAATGCACAGCCTATACCAGAACACACACACACACCAACACGCACTCACACATGGCTCACTGGTACTCAATCAATCACCTATACCAGCACACACACACACACAGCTCACTGTGACTCAATGCAGTCTGTATCACCACACACTCACACACACACCCATGAGTCAATAAAGCCCATACCAGCAACATAAAGCCCATACCAGCACACAAACTCACATGCACACACACACAGACGAGACTGTGACTGAAAACGCTTCCTGTACCAGCACACACACACACAAACACCTCACTGTGACTCAATGCACAGCCTATACGAGCACACACATACACACACAGCTCACAGTGATTCAATACAGAGTCTATACCAGTGCACACACAGACACACACACACACAGAGCCACTCTGTCTCAATGGTCATCCAGTGCCAGCACACACACACACACAAACACACACACTCGTTCAGGTCAATGTTGATAAAACCACAGTCCATACCATCACAGACACACACACACCGCACTACACACTGTGACTCAATGCACAGTCTACAGCAGCAAATACACACACACACATACACACACAACTCTCACACATTTAACTGTGACTGAGTGCTGTGACTATACCAGCTCCTCACACACACATGCTTCACTGTGACTCAATGCACAACCAATAACTGTACACACACACACATACACACACATATGGCCAAGTTTGACCTAATGAACAGTCTGTAGCACCACATACACACATGCACACCTCAGTGACTCAATGTTCAGTCTCTAACATCACACACACACGCATACACAAATACACATACACACACAAATACGGCTCGCTATGATTAAATGCACAGCCTATAACACCACACAGAGACACCCATCATTGTGACTCAAACCGCAGCCTGTACCTGCACATACACACACAAAGACCCACTTTCTGTGACTCAATTTACAGCCTACTGCAGCACACATACACACACACAAACACAACCATCACTGTGACTCAGTGCACCTCCTATACCAGCATACACACATGGCTCACTGTTAATCAATGCACAGCCTATACAAGAACACACAAACTCTCACTCACACATACCAGACTGTGACTCAGTGAACCACCTATAGCAGTACACACACACACGCACAAACATACACGGCTCACCTGGACTCAATGCCCTGCCTATACCAGCACACACAAACACACACACACAGATATATGTCTCACTGACACAATGCACAGCCTGTACTTGCACACACACAAGGCTTACTGTGACTCAATGCAGAGTGTGCACCACCATACAAACACATGGCTCACTGTGACTCAATGTAACGCCTATGCCAGCACACACATACAGAGACACATGCATGGCTCTGTGTGATTCAATGCACGTACTATACCATCACAAACACACACAGACACACGCACAGTCACTGTGACACAATGCACAGCCTATACCACAACACCAATGCAAAGACACATATGCATGGCTCATTGTGACTCTATGCACACCCTATACTATCACATACACACATTCACACATGGCTCCTTGTGAATCAGTGCACAGTCTGTAGTTCCAGGTATACACACGCAGACACACACCTCAGTGGCTGAATGAAAAGCCCATACCATTACACACAGACACACATACACACACAGCTCACTGTGAATCAGTGTACAGTCTTCAGCTCCATGTACATACACACACAACACAGCTTAGTGAATTAATGCAGAGACCATACCAGCATACACACACACATACACACACCTGAGACTCAATGCTCTGCCTATTGCAGCACACACACACACACAGGCACACACACGGCTCACTGTGATTCAATACCAGCCTGTACCTGCACACACACACACTCTCACACACACCGCCATGTGACTCAATGCACTTTATACCACCACACAGACACACAGACACACAAACACACCTCACTGTGACACAATGGCCAGCCTATACCAGAACACGCAGACACACACACACATCACTGTGATGCAATGCACAGACTATACCAGCGTGCACACAAACACACAGCACTGTGACTCAATATACAATGTATACCAAAACACACAAGCATACACACACACCTCAGTGTGACTCAATGCACAGCCTTTACCAGCACACACACATACAGACCTGCACAGATACAGGGTTCACTGTGACTCAATGCACAGCCTATAGAAGAACACACACACATACCAATATGCACACACACATGGCTGACCGTGACTCAATCAATCGCCTATACCAGCACACACACACGACTCACTGTGACTCAATGCAGTCTTTCGCACAACAAACACAGACACACACACCCCATGGAATTAATGAAAGCCCACCAACACACACACTCTCATACACACACACACATGGCTCAATGTGACTCAATGCACACTCTGTTTCACCACACACACACACATACACCTCAGTTACTCAATGCAAAGACCATACGAGCACACACACACACACACACATAACTGATTAAATGCTCCACACATACTAGTGCACACACACACAGACATGCTCACTGTGATTCAAGGCACAGTCTATACGAGCACATTAACACACAAACAACTCATTTTGACTCAATGCGCAGTCTACAGCAGCACACACACACACATAACTCCCTGTGACTCAATCCACAGCCTATATCAGCACACAGACACACACAAGGCTCACTGTGACTCAATGAAGTCTGTAACACCACACACACACACACAAACACACACATACACCTCAGTGACTCAATGCAAAGCTCATACGAACACTCACAGACACACACCTAACTGTGATTCAGTGCTCAACCTCTACCAGCACACAGATGCACACAGACACACACACACATGCACGGCTCTTTCTGACATAATGTACAGTTCTTACCAGAACAAACACATGCAACACATCTCACTGTAACTCAATGCTCAGACTGTACTTGCACACACACAAGGCTCACTGTGAGTCAATGCACAGCCTATACCAGCAGAGACACATACACACTGCTCTCTATGACACAGTGCACATCCTGTACTATCACACACACACACAGCTTATTGTGATGTAATACAGACTCTACACAACCAAATACACACACACACACACACAGCTCACTGTGATTCAATACCAGCCTGTATCTGCACACACACACACTCTCACACACACTGCTGTGTGATTCAATGCAGTTTATACCACCACACAGACACACAGACACACACACACGCCTCACTGTGACTCATGCAGACTCTACAGCACCAAATACACTAACACAGGGCTGGGATTCAATGCACAGTCCATACCAGCAAAGGCACACACACCACACCACACTGTGACTCAATGCTCAGATTATACCAGCACACACACACGGCTCACTGTGTCCTAGTGCACAGCATATAACATCACACACACACACACCCCCCACACTGTGACTCAATGCGCAGCCTGTACCTGCACATACACACACTCTCACACACACCGCCGTGTGACACAATGCAGTTTATACCACCACACAGACACACACACACACCTCAATGTGACACAATGTCAAGCCCATGCAAGTAAACAGACACACAACCATGGCTCACTGTGACTCAATGAACAGTAGGTACTAGCACATACAAACACATTGCTCAATGTGAGTCAATGCATAGCCCATATCCGCACACACATACACAGAAACACACCTTAATGTGGCTCAGTGCACAACCTATAGCTGTACACACACACACACACACACAACGCTCAGTGATTCAATGCAAATCACATATCAGCATACACATACACATACACTCACCTAGGTGTGACTCAATTCTCAGCCTATAGCTGCACACACACACACACCTTACTGTGACTCATGCAGACTCTACAACACCAAATACACAAACACTAACACAGGGCTGGGATTCAATGCACAGTCCATACCAGCAAAGGCACATGCACCACACCACACTGTGACTCAATGCTCAGATTATACCAGCACACACACACGGCTCACTGTGTCCTAGTGCACAGCATATAACATCACACACACACACACCCCCCACACTGTGACTCAATGCGCAGCCTGTACCTGCACATACACACACTCTCACACACACCGCCGTGTGACACAATGCAGTTTATACCACCACACAGACACACACACACACCTCAATGTGACTCAATGTCAAGCCCATGCAAGTAAACAGACACACAACCATGGCTCACTGTGACTCAATGAACAGTGTGTACTAGCACATACAAACACATTGCTCAATGTGAGTCAATGCATAGCCCATATCCGCACACACATACACAGAAACACACCTTAATGTGGCTCAGTGCACAACCTATAGCTGTACACACACACACACACACAACGCTCAGTGATTCAATGCAAATCACATATCAGCATACACATACACATACACTCACCTAGGTGTGACTCAATTCTCAGCCTATAGCTGCACACACACACACACCTTACTGTGACTCATGCAGACTCTACAGCACCAAATACACAAACACTAACACAGGGCTGGGATTCAATGCACAGTCCATACCAGCAAAGGCACATGCACCACACCACACTGTGACTCAATGCTCAGATTATACCAGCACACATACACGGCTCACTGTGTCCTAGTGCACAGCATATAACATCACACACACACACACACACACACCCCACTGTGACTCAATGCGCAGCCTGTACCTGCACACACACACACACACACACCTCACTGTGAAACAATGGTCAGCCTATACCAGAACACGCAAACACACACATCACTGTGACTCAATGCACAGACTATACCAGTGTGCACACAAACACACAGCACTGTGACTCAATATACAATGTATACCAAAACACACAGGCATACACACACACCTCAGTGTGACTCAATGCACAGCCTATACCAGCACACACACATACAGACCTGCACAGATACAGGGTTCACTGTGACTCAATGCACAGCCTATAGAAGAACACACACACATACCAACATGCACACACACATGGCTGACCATGCCTCAATCAATCGCTTATACCAGCACACACACACATGACTCACTGTGACTCAATGCAGTCTTTTGCACAACAAACACAGACACACACACCCCACTGAATCAATGAAAGCCCACCAACACACACACACACATGGCTCACTGTGACTCAATGCACAGTCTGTATCACCACACACACACACACACACCTCAGTTACTCAATGCAAAGACCATACGAGCACACACACACACACACACATAATTGATTAAATGCTCCACACATACTAGTGCACACACACACAGGCATGCTCACTCTGATTCAAGGCACAGTCTATACGAGCACAGTAACACACAAACAACTCATTTTGACTCAATGCGCAGTCTACAGCAGCACACACACACACATAACTCACTGTGACTCAATCCACAGCCTATATCAGCACACAGACACACACACACACACGGCCCACTCTGTCTCAATGGCCATCCAGTACCAGCACACACACACACACACACACAAACACACACACTCGTTTAGGTCAAAGTGGATAAAACCACAGTCCATACCATCACAGACACACACACACCGCACTACACACTGTGACTCAATGCACAGTCTACACCAGCAAATACACACACACACATACACACACAACTCCCACACATTTAACTGTGACTCAGTGCTGTGACTATAGCAGCTCCCCACACACACATGTTTCACTGTGACTCAATGCACACCCAATAACTGTACACATACACACACATACGACCCAGTTTGACCTAACGAACAGTCTGTAGCACCACATACACAGATGCACACCTCAGTGACTCAATGTTCAGCCTGTAACATCACACACACAAATGCATACACAAATACACATACACACACAAATATGGCTCACTGTGATTCAATGCACAGCCTATAACACCATACATGGACACCCATCACTGTGACTCAAACCGCAGCCTGTACCTGCACATACACACAAAAAGACCCACCTTCTCTGTCTCAATTCACAGCCTACTGCAGCACACACACACACACACACACACAAAGACAACCATCACTGTGACTGAATGCACCTCCTATACCAGCATACACACATGGCTCACTGTGAATCAATGCACAGCCTATACAAGAACACACAGACACACAAACACGCACTCACACATGGCTCACTGGTACTCAATCAATCGCCTATACCAGCACACACAAACACAGCTCGCTGTGATTCAATGCAGTCTGTATCACCACACACTCACACACACACCCATGAGTCAATAAATCCCACACCAGCACAATAAAGCCCATACCAGCACACAAACTCTCATACACACACACACACACCTGACTGTGACTGAAAACCTGTCCTGTACCAGCACACACACACAAAAACACCTTACTGTGACTCAATGCACAGCCTATATGAGCACACACATACACACACAGCTCACAGTGACTCAATACAGATTCTATACCAGCACACACTCAGACACACACACACACACAGCCCACTCTGTCTCAAAGGTCATCCAGTGCCACCACACACACACACACACACACACACACACAGACTCGTTCAGGTCAAAGTGGATAAAACCACAGTCCACACCATCACAGACACACACACAACGCACTACTCACTGTGACTCAATGTACAGTCTACACCAGCAAATACACACACACACATACACACACACCTCCCACACATTTAACTGTGACTCAGTGCTGTGACTATACCAGCTCCCCACACACACATGGTTCACTGTGACTCTATGCACACCCAATAACTGTACACACACACACACATACACACACATATTGCTCAGTGTGACCTAACGAACAGTCTGTAGCACCACATACACACATGCACACCTCAGTGACTCAATGTTCAGCCTGTAACATCACACACACACATGCATACACAAATACACATACACACACAAATATGGCTCACTGTGATTCAATGCACAGCCTATAACACCACACAGAGACACCCATCACTGTGACTCAAACCGCAGCCTGTACCTGCACATACACACACAAAGTCCCTCCTTCTGTGACTCAAGTCACAGCCTACTGCAACACACACACAAACAAACACACACAAACACAACCATCACTGTGACTCAATGCACCTCCTATACCAGCATACACTCATGGTTCACTGTGAATCAATACACAGCCTGTACCTCCACACACACACACATACAAACACTCACACACAGCTTAGTGTGACTCAATGCAAAGCATATACCAGCACGTGCACTCACACACACACTCACCTCCCTGTGACTCAGTGCATAGCATATAACATCACACACACACACACACCTCACTGTGACTGAATGCACAGCCTGTACCAGCACACACACATACAAATACTCACACATGGTTGTGACTAAATGTACAATCAACACCAGCACATACACACACATGACACCTCAGTGTGATCCAATGCTCTGTTTATACCAGCAAAACCACATGGCTCACTGTGACTCAGTGCACAGCATATGACATCACACACACACACACACATACACCTCACTGTGACTCAATGCACAGCCTGTACCTGCACAGAAACAAACACACACATCACTGTGATGCGATATGCAGCCTATACCAACACACACACACACACCAAAGTGTGACTAAATGGTCAGCCTACATGAGAACACACAGACACAATCATCCCTCACTGTGACGCAATGCACAGTCTATACCAGCCTGCGCACACTCACATGACACTGTGACTCAATGCACAATCTGTAATAGCCCACACACGCACACATACACACCTTATTGTGACTCAATGCACAGCCTGTATGTGAACACACACACATACTAACATGCACTCACACATGTCTCACGGTGACTCAATCGCCTATACAAGCACACACACATGGCTCACTGTGAGTCAGTGCCCACTCCATACCAGCACCAAACACACAACACAGCTCACTGTGACTCAAGGCACAGTGTATGGCAGCAGACACACACACAGACACACTCATACCAACATCTCATTGTGCCTCTCAGCCTGTGAAAGACATGCACAATGAAACAGACACCCCTCACTGTGACTCTCTGCACATCCTATACCAGTGCACTCTCACACACACACACATGGTTGACTGTGAACCAATGCACACTCTATACCAGGACACACACACAAACACACACACACACACACACACACATGGCTCCCTGTGACTCAGTGCACAGGATATGCTAGCAGACATACACACACAGAGAAGCACATACGGCAAACTGTGAGTCAATCCACATCCCTTACCTCCACACACGCACACATACTGACACTCAAAAACACAGCTCAGTGTGATTCAATGCAAATCCTATGCCAGAAACTGCACACACGCACACACACAAACATCCCTATGAATCAGTGCATAGCGTATAACTTCACACACATACACCTCACTGTGACTCAATGTGCTGCATCTACCTGCACATAAACCCACAAACAACTCAATATGACTCAATGTGCAGGCTGTACCAGCACACACACACATGTGCACACACACCTCAGTGTGCCTCAATTGTCAGCCTATACCAGAACACACAGACACACACACCTCTCACTCGGACTCAATGCACAACCTATGCCAGCGTGCACACACACTCACATGGCACAGTGAATCAAGGCAGAATTTTACCAGCACATGCACACACACCTCAGAGTGACTCAAAGCTCAGCATATAACAGCACACACACACACATACATGCACAGATGCAGGCCTCACTGTGACTCAATGCACAGCCTATACCAGAACACACACACACACCAACACGCACTCACACATGGCTCACTGGTACTCAATCAATCACCTATACCAGCACACACACACACACAGCTCACTGTGACTCAATGCAGTCTGTATCACCACACACTCACACACACACCCATGAGTCAATAAAGCCCATACCAGCAACATAAAGCCCATACCAGCACACAAACTCACATGCACACACACACAGACGAGACTGTGACTGAAAACGCTTCCTGTACCAGCACACACACACACAAACACCTCACTGTGACTCAATGCACAGCCTATACGAGCACACACATACACACACAGCTCACAGTGATTCAATACAGAGTCTATACCAGTGCACACACAGACACACACACACACAGAGCCACTCTGTCTCAATGGTCATCCAGTGCCAGCACACACACACACACACACACACAAACACACACACTCGTTCAGGTCAATGTTGATAAAACCACAGTCCATACCATCACAGACACACACACACCGCACTACACACTGTGACTCAATGCACAGTCTACAGCAGCAAATACACACACACACATACACACACAACTCTCACACATTTAACTGTGACTGAGTGCTGTGACTATACCAGCTCCTCACACACACATGCTTCACTGTGACTCAATGCACAACCAATAACTGTACACACACACACATACACACACATATGGCCAAGTTTGACCTAATGAACAGTCTGTAGCACCACATACACACATGCACACCTCAGTGACTCAATGTTCAGTCTCTAACATCACACACACACGCATACACAAATACACATACACACACAAATACGGCTCGCTATGATTAAATGCACAGCCTATAACACCACACAGAGACACCCATCATTGTGACTCAAACCGCAGCCTGTACCTGCACATACGCACACAAAGACCCACTTTCTGTGACTCAATTTACAGCCTACTGCAGCACACATACACACACACAAACACAACCATCACTGTGACTCAGTGCACCTCCTATACCAGCATACACACATGGCTCACTGTTAATCAATGCACAGCCTATACAAGAACACACAAACTCTCACTCACACATACCAGACTGTGACTCAGTGAACCACCTATAGCAGTACACACACACACGCACAAACATACACGGCTCACCTGGACTCAATGCCCTGCCTATACCAGCACACACAAACACACACACACAGATATATGTCTCACTGACACAATGCACAGCCTGTACTTGCACACACACAAGGCTTACTGTGACTCAATGCAGAGTGTGCACCACCATACAAACACATGGCTCACTGTGACTCAATGTAACGCCTATGCCAGCACACACACACAGAGACACATGCATGGCTCTGTGTGATTCAATGCACGTACTATACCATCACAAACACACACAGACACACGCACAGTCACTGTGACACAATGCACAGCCTATACCACAACACCAATGCAAAGACACATATGCATGGCTCATTGTGACTCTATGCACACCCTATACTATCACATACACACATTCACACATGGCTCCTTGTGAATCAGTGCACAGTCTGTAGTTCCAGGTATACACACGCAGACACACACCTCAGTGGCTGAATGAAAAGCCCATACCATTACACACAGACACACATACACACACAGCTCACTGTGAATCAGTGTACAGTCTTCAGCTCCATGTACATACACACACAACACAGCTTAGTGAATTAATGCAGAGACCATACCAGCATACACACACACATACACACACCTGAGACTCAATGCTCTGCCTATTGCAGCACACACACACACACAGGCACACACACGGCTCACTGTGATTCAATACCAGCCTGTACCTGCACACACACACACTCTCACACACACCGCCATGTGACTCAATGCACTTTATACCACCACACAGACACACAGACACACAAACACACCTCACTGTGACACAATGGCCAGCCTATACCAGAACACGCAGACACACACACACATCACTGTGATGCAATGCACAGACTATACCAGCGTGCACACAAACACACAGCACTGTGACTCAATATACAATGTATACCAAAACACACAAGCATACACACACACCTCAGTGTGACTCAATGCACAGCCTTTACCAGCACACACACATACAGACCTGCACAGATACAGGGTTCACTGTGACTCAATGCACAGCCTATAGAAGAACACACACACATACCAATATGCACACACACATGGCTGACCGTGACTCAATCAATCGCCTATACCAGCACACACACACGACTCACTGTGACTCAATGCAGTCTTTCGCACAACAAACACAGACACACACACCCCATGGAATTAATGAAAGCCCACCAACACACACACTCTCATACACACACACACATGGCTCAATGTGACTCAATGCACACTCTGTTTCACCACACACACACACATACACCTCAGTTACTCAATGCAAAGACCATACGAGCACACACACACACACACACATAACTGATTAAATGCTCCACACATACTAGTGCACACACACACAGACATGCTCACTGTGATTCAAGGCACAGTCTATACGAGCACATTAACACACAAACAACTCATTTTGACTCAATGCGCAGTCTACAGCAGCACACACACACACATAACTCCCTGTGACTCAATCCACAGCCTATATCAGCACACAGACACACACAAGGCTCACTGTGACTCAATGAAGTCTGTAACACCACACACACACACACAAACACACACATACACCTCAGTGACTCAATGCAAAGCTCATACGAACACTCACAGACACACACCTAACTGTGATTCAGTGCTCAACCTCTACCAGCACACAGATGCACACAGACACACACACACATGCACGGCTCTTTCTGACATAATGTACAGTTCTTACCAGAACAAACACATGCAACACATCTCACTGTAACTCAATGCTCAGACTGTACTTGCACACACACAAGGCTCACTGTGAGTCAATGCACAGCCTATACCAGCAGAGACACATACACACTGCTCTCTATGACACAGTGCACATCCTGTACTATCACACACACACACAGCTTATTGTGATGTAATACAGACTCTACACAACCAAATACACACACACACACACACAGCTCACTGTGATTCAATACCAGCCTGTATCTGCACACACACACACTCTCACACACACTGCTGTGTGATTCAATGCAGTTTATACCACCACACAGACACACAGACACACACACACGCCTCACTGTGACTCATGCAGACTCTACAGCACCAAATACACTAACACAGGGCTGGGATTCAATGCACAGTCCATACCAGCAAAGGCACACACACCACACCACACTGTGACTCAATGCTCAGATTATACCAGCACACACACACGGCTCACTGTGTCCTAGTGCACAGCATATAACATCACACACACACACACCCCCCACACTGTGACTCAATGCGCAGCCTGTACCTGCACATACACACACTCTCACACACACCGCCGTGTGACACAATGCAGTTTATACCACCACACAGACACACACACACACCTCAATGTGACACAATGTCAAGCCCATGCAAGTAAACAGACACACAACCATGGCTCACTGTGACTCAATGAACAGTAGGTACTAGCACATACAAACACATTGCTCAATGTGAGTCAATGCATAGCCCATATCCGCACACACATACACAGAAACACACCTTAATGTGGCTCAGTGCACAACCTATAGCTGTACACACACACACACACACAACGCTCAGTGATTCAATGCAAATCACATATCAGCATACACATACACATACACTCACCTAGGTGTGACTCAATTCTCAGCCTATAGCTGCACACACACACACACCTTACTGTGACTCATGCAGACTCTACAGCACCAAATACACAAACACTAACACAGGGCTGGGATTCAATGCACAGTCCATACCAGCAAAGGCACATGCACCACACCACACTGTGACTCAATGCTCAGATTATACCAGCACACATACACGGCTCACTGTGTCCTAGTGCACAGCATATAACATCACACACACACACACACACACACCCCACTGTGACTCAATGCGCAGCCTGTACCTGCACACACACACACACACACCTCACTGTGAAACAATGGTCAGCCTATACCAGAACACGCAAACACACACATCACTGTGACTCAATGCACAGACTATACCAGTGTGCACACAAACACACAGCACTGTGACTCAATATACAATGTATACCAAAACACACAGGCATACACACACACCTCAGTGTGACTCAATGCACAGCCTATACCAGCACACACACATACAGACCTGCACAGATACAGGGTTCACTGTGACTCAATGCACAGCCTATAGAAGAACACACACACATACCAACATGCACACACACATGGCTGACCATGCCTCAATCAATCGCTTATACCAGCACACACACACATGACTCTCTGTGACTCAATGCAGTCTTTTGCACAACAAACACAGACACACACACCCCACTGAATCAATGAAAGCCCACCAACACACACACACACATGGCTCACTGTGACTCAATGCACAGTCTGTATCACCACACACACACACACACACCTCAGTTACTCAATGCAAAGACCATACGAGCACACACACACACACACACATAATTGATTAAATGCTCCACACATACTAGTGCACACACACACAGGCATGCTCACTCTGATTCAAGGCACAGTCTATACGAGCACAGTAACACACAAACAACTCATTTTGACTCAATGCGCAGTCTACAGCAGCACACACACACACATAACTCACTGTGACTCAATCCACAGCCTATATCAGCACACAGACACACACACACACACGGCCCACTCTGTCTCAATGGCCATCCAGTACCAGCACACACACACACACACACACAAACACACACACTCGTTTAGGTCAAAGTGGATAAAACCACAGTCCATACCATCACAGACACACACACACCGCACTACACACTGTGACTCAATGCACAGTCTACACCAGCAAATACACACACACACATACACACACAACTCCCACACATTTAACTGTGACTCAGTGCTGTGACTATAGCAGCTCCCCACACACACATGTTTCACTGTGACTCAATGCACACCCAATAACTGTACACATACACACACATACGACCCAGTTTGACCTAACGAACAGTCTGTAGCACCACATACACAGATGCACACCTCAGTGACTCAATGTTCAGCCTGTAACATCACACACACAAATGCATACACAAATACACATACACACACAAATATGGCTCACTGTGATTCAATGCACAGCCTATAACACCATACATGGACACCCATCACTGTGACTCAAACCGCAGCCTGTACCTGCACATACACACAAAAAGA
This sequence comes from Stenella coeruleoalba, assembly GCF_951394435.1. Taxonomy (NCBI): domain Eukaryota; kingdom Metazoa; phylum Chordata; class Mammalia; order Artiodactyla; family Delphinidae; genus Stenella; species Stenella coeruleoalba. Next base: position 4,139,627 of record NC_137168.1, read on the forward strand.
CCCACCTTCTCTGTCTCAATTCACAGCCTACTGCAGCACACACACACACACACACACACAAAGACAACCATCACTGTGACTGAATGCACCTCCTATACCAGCATACACACATGGCTCACTGTGAATCAATGCACAGCCTATACAAGAACACACAGACACACAAACACGCACTCACACATGGCTCACTGGTACTCAATCAATCGCCTATACCAGCACACACAAACACAGCTCGCTGTGATTCAATGCAGTCTGTATCACCACACACTCACACACACACCCATGAGTCAATAAATCCCACACCAGCACAATAAAGCCCATACCAGCACACAAACTCTCATACACACACACACACACCTGACTGTGACTGAAAACCTGTCCTGTACCAGCACACACACACAAAAACACCTTACTGTGACTCAATGCACAGCCTATATGAGCACACACATACACAAACAGCTCACAGTGACTCAATACAGATTCTATACCAGCACACACTCAGACACACACACACACACAGCCCACTCTGTCTCAAAGGTCATCCAGTGCCACCACACACACACACACACACACACACACACAGACTCGTTCAGGTCAAAGTGGATAAAACCACAGTCCACACCATCACAGACACACACACAACGCACTACTCACTGTGACTCAATGTACAGTCTACACCAGCAAATACACACACACACATACACACACACCTCCCACACATTTAACTGTGACTCAGTGCTGTGACTATACCAGCTCCCCACACACACATGGTTCACTGTGACTCTATGCACACCCAATAACTGTACACACACACACACATACACACACATATTGCTCAGTGTGACCTAACGAACAGTCTGTAGCACCACATGCACACATGCACACCTCAGTGACTCAATGTTCAGCCTGTAACATCACACACACACATGCATACACAAATACACATACACACACAAATATGGCTCACTGTGATTCAATGCACAGCCTATAACACCACACAGAGACACCCATCACTGTGACTCAAACCGCAGCCTGTACCTGCACATACACACACAAAGTCCCTCCTTCTGTGACTCAAGTCACAGCCTACTGCAACACACACACAAACAAACACACACAAACACAACCATCACTGTGACTCAATGCACCTCCTATACCAGCATACACACATGGTTCACTGTGAATCAATACACAGCCTGTACCTCCACACACACACACATACAAACACTCACACACAGCTTAGTGTGACTCAATGCAAAGCATATACCAGCACGTGCACTCACACACACACTCACCTCCCTGTGACTCAGTGCATAGCATATAACATCACACACACACACACACCTCACTGTGACTGAATGCACAGCCTGTACCAGCACACACACATACAAATACTCACACATGGTTGTGACTAAATGTACAATCAACACCAGCACATACACACACATGACACCTCAGTGTGATCCAATGCTCTGTTTATACCAGCAAAACCACATGGCTCACTGTGACTCAGTGCACAGCATATGACATCACACACACACACACACATACACCTCACTGTGACTCAATGCACAGCCTGTACCTGCACAGAAACAAACACACACATCACTGTGATGCGATATGCAGCCTATACCAACACACACACACACACCAAAGTGTGACTAAATGGTCAGCCTACATGAGAACACACAGACACAATCATCCCTCACTGTGACGCAATGCACAGTCTATACCAGCCTGCGCACACTCACATGACACTGTGACTCAATGCACAATCTGTAATAGCCCACACACGCACACATACACACCTTATTGTGACTCAATGCACAGCCTGTATGTGAACACACACACATACTAACATGCACTCACACATGTCTCACGGTGACTCAATCGCCTATACAAGCACACACACATGGCTCACTGTGAGTCAGTGCCCACTCCATACCAGCACCAAACACACAACACAGCTCACTGTGACTCAAGGCACAGTGTATGGCAGCAGACACACACACAGACACACTCATACCAACATCTCATTGTGCCTCTCAGCCTGTGAAAGACATGCACAATGAAACAGACACCCCTCACTGTGACTCTCTGCACATCCTATACCAGTGCACTCTCACACACACACACATGGTTGACTGTGAACCAATGCACACTCTATACCAGGACACACACACAAACACACACACACACACACACACACATGGCTCCCTGTGACTCAGTGCACAGGATATGCTAGCAGACATACACACACAGAGAAGCACATACGGCAAACTGTGAGTCAATCCACATCCCTTACCTCCACACACGCACACATACTGACACTCAAAAACACAGCTCAGTGTGATTCAATGCAAATCCTATGCCAGAAACTGCACACACGCACACACACAAACATCCCTATGAATCAGTGCATAGCGTATAACTTCACACACATACACCTCACTGTGACTCAATGTGCTGCATCTACCTGCACATAAACCCACAAACAACTCAATATGACTCAATGTGCAGGCTGTACCAGCACACACACACATGTGCACACACACCTCAGTGTGCCTCAATTGTCAGCCTATACCAGAACACACAGACACACACACCTCTCACTCGGACTCAATGCACAACCTATGCCAGCGTGCACACACACTCACATGGCACAGTGAATCAAGGCACAATTTTACCAGCACATGCACACACACCTCAGAGTGACTCAAAGCTCAGCATATAACAGCACACACACACACATACATGCACAGATGCAGGCCTCACTGTGACTCAATGCACAGCCTATACCAGAACACACACACACACCAACACGCACTCACACATGGCTCACTGGTACTCAATCAATCACCTATACCAGCACACACACACACACAGCTCACTGTGACTCAATGCAGTCTGTATCACCACACACTCACACACACACCCATGAGTCAATAAAGCCCATACCAGCAACATAAAGCCCATACCAGCACACAAACTCACATGCACACACACACAGACGAGACTGTGACTGAAAACGCTTCCTGTACCAGCACACACACACACAAACACCTCACTGTGACTCAATGCACAGCCTATACGAGCACACACATACACACACAGCTCACAGTGATTCAATACAGAGTCTATACCAGTGCACACACAGACACACACACACAGAGCCACTCTGTCTCAATGGTCATCCAGTGCCAGCACACACACACACACACACACACACACACAAACACACACACTCGTTCAGGTCAATGTTGATAAAACCACAGTCCATACCATCACAGACACACACACACCGCACTACACACTGTGACTCAATGCACAGTCTACAGCAGCAAATACACACACACACATACACACACAACTCCCACACATTTAACTGTGACTGAGTGCTGTGACTATACCAGCTCCCCACACACACATGCTTCACTGTGACTCAATGCACAACCAATAACTGTACACACACACACATACACACACATATGGCCAAGTTTGACCTAATGAACAGTCTGTAGCACCACATACACACATGCACACCTCAGTGACTCAATGTTCAGTCTCTAACATCACACACACACGCATACACAAATACACATACACACACAAATACGGCTCGCTATGATTAAATGCACAGCCTATAACACCACACAGAGACACCCATCATTGTGACTCAAACCGCAGCCTGTACCTGCACATACACACACAAAGACCCACTTTCTGTGACTCAATTTACAGCCTACTGCAGCACACATACACACACACAAACACAACCATCACTGTGACTCAGTGCACCTCCTATACCAGCATACACACATGGCTCACTGTTAATCAATGCACAGCCTATACAAGAACACACAAACTCTCACTCACACATACCAGACTGTGACTCAGTGAACCACCTATAGCAGTACACACACACACGCACAAACATACACGGCTCACCTGGACTCAATGCCCTGCCTATACCAGCACACACAAACACACACACACAGATATATGTCTCACTGACACAATGCACAGCCTGTACTTGCACACACACAAGGCTTACTGTGACTCAATGCAGAGTGTGCACCACCATACAAACACATGGCTCACTGTGACTCAATGTAACGCCTATGCCAGCACACACATACAGAGACACATGCATGGCTCTGTGTGATTCAATGCACGTACTATACCATCACAAACACACACAGACACACGCACAGTCACTGTGACACAATGCACAGCCTATACCACAACACCAATGCAAAGACACATATGCATGGCTCATTGTGACTCTATGCACACCCTATACTATCACATACACACATTCACACATGGCTCCTTGTGAATCAGTGCACAGTCTGTAGTTCCAGGTATACACACACAGACACACACCTCAGTGGCTGAATGAAAAGCCCATACCATTACACACAGACACACATACACACACAGCTCACTGTGAATCAGTGTACAGTCTTCAGCTCCATGTACATACACACACAACACAGCTTAGTGAATTAATGCAGAGACCATACCAGCATACACACACACATACACACACCTGAGACTCAATGCTCTGCCTATTGCAGCACACACACACACACAGGCACACACACGGCTCACTGTGATTCAATACCAGCCTGTACCTGCACACACACACACTCTCACACACACCGCCATGTGACTCAATGCACTTTATACCACCACACAGACACACAGACACACAAACACACCTCACTGTGACACAATGGTCAGCCTATACCAGAACACGCAGACACACACACACATCACTGTGATGCAATGCACAGACTATACCAGCGTGCACACAAACACACAGCACTGTGACTCAATATACAATGTATACCAAAACACACAAGCATACACACACACCTCAGTGTGACTCAATGCACAGCCTTTACCAGCACACACACATACAGACCTGCACAGATACAGGGTTCACTGTGACTCAATGCACAGCCTATAGAAGAACACACACACATACCAATATGCACACACACATGGCTGACCGTGACTCAATCAATCGCCTATACCAGCACACACACACGACTCACTGTGACTCAATGCAGTCTTTCGCACAACAAACACAGACACACACACCCCATGGAATTAATGAAAGCCCACCAACACACACACTCTCATACACACACACACATGGCTCAATGTGACTCAATGCACACTCTGTTTCACCACACACACACACATACACCTCAGTTACTCAATGCAAAGACCATACGAGCACACACACACACACACACATAACTGATTAAATGCTCCACACATACTAGTGCACACACACACAGACATGCTCACTGTGATTCAAGGCACAGTCTATACGAGCACATTAACACACAAACAACTCATTTTGACTCAATGCGCAGTCTACAGCAGCACACACACACACATAACTCCCTGTGACTCAATCCACAGCCTATATCAGCACACAGACACACACAAGGCTCACTGTGACTCAATGAAGTCTGTAACACCACACACACACACACAAACACACACATACACCTCAGTGACTCAATGCAAAGCTCATACGAACACTCACAGACACACACCTAACTGTGATTCAGTGCTCAACCTCTACCAGCACACAGACGCACACAGACACACACACACATGCACGGCTCTTTCTGACATAATGTACAGTTCTTACCAGAACAAACACATGCAACACATCTCACTGTAACTCAATGCTCAGACTGTACTTGCACACACACAAGGCTCACTGTGAGTCAATGCACAGCCTATACCAGCAGAGACACATACACACTGCTCTCTATGACACAGTGCACATCCTGTACTATCACACACACACACAGCTTATTGTGATGTAATACAGACTCTACACAACCAAATACACACACACACACACACAGCTCACTGTGATTCAATACCAGCCTGTACCTGCACACACACACACTCTCACACACACTGCTGTGTGATTCAATGCAGTTTATACCACCACACAGACACACAGACACACACACACGCCTCACTGTGACTCATGCAGACTCTACAGCACCAAATACACTAACACAGGGCTGGGATTCAATGCACAGTCCATACCAGCAAAGGCACACACACCACACCACACTGTGACTCAATGCTCAGATTATACCAGCACACACACACGGCTCACTGTGTCCTAGTGCACAGCATATAACATCACACACACACACACCCCCCACACTGTGACTCAATGCGCAGCCTGTACCTGCACATACACACACTCTCACACACACCGCCGTGTGACACAATGCAGTTTATACCACCACACAGACACACACACACACCTCAATGTGACACAATGTCAAGCCCATGCAAGTAAACAGACACACAACCATGGCTCACTGTGACTCAATGAACAGTGTGTACTAGCACATACAAACACATTGCTCAATGTGAGTCAATGCATAGCCCATATCCGCACACACATACACAGAAACACACCTTAATGTGGCTCAGTGCACAACCTATAGCTGTACACACACACACACACACACAACGCTCAGTGATTCAATGCAAATCACATATCAGCATACACATACACATACACTCACCTAGGTGTGACTCAATTCTCAGCCTATAGCTGCACACACACACACACCTTACTGTGACTCATGCAGACTCTACAACACCAAATACACAAACACTAACACAGGGCTGGGATTCAATGCACAGTCCATACCAGCAAAGGCACATGCACCACACCACACTGTGACTCAATGCTCAGATTATACCAGCACACACACACGGCTCACTGTGTCCTAGTGCACAGCATATAACATCACACACACACACACCCCCCACACTGTGACTCAATGCGCAGCCTGTACCTGCACATACACACACTCTCACACACACCGCCGTGTGACACAATGCAGTTTATACCACCACACAGACACACACACACACCTCAATGTGACTCAATGTCAAGCCCATGCAAGTAAACAGACACACAACCATGGCTCACTGTGACTCAATGAACAGTGTGTACTAGCACATACAAACACATTGCTCAATGTGAGTCAATGCATAGCCCATATCCGCACACACATACACAGAAACACACCTTAATGTGGCTCAGTGCACAACCTATAGCTGTACACACACACACACACACAACGCTCAGTGATTCAATGCAAATCACATATCAGCATACACATACACATACACTCACCTAGGTGTGACTCAATTCTCAGCCTATAGCTGCACACACACACACACCTTACTGTGACTCATGCAGACTCTACAGCACCAAATACACAAACACTAACACAGGGCTGGGATTCAATGCACAGTCCATACCAGCAAAGGCACATGCACCACACCACACTGTGACTCAATGCTCAGATTATACCAGCACACATACACGGCTCACTGTGTCCTAGTGCACAGCATATAACATCACACACACACACACACACACACCCCACTGTGACTCAATGCGCAGCCTGTACCTGCACACACACACACACACACACACCTCACTGTGAAACAATGGTCAGCCTATACCAGAACACGCAAACACACACATCACTGTGACTCAATGCACAGACTATACCAGTGTGCACACAAACACACAGCACTGTGACTCAATATACAATGTATACCAAAACACACAGGCATACACACACACCTCAGTGTGACTCAATGCACAGCCTATACCAGCACACACACATACAGACCTGCACAGATACAGGGTTCACTGTGACTCAATGCACAGCCTATAGAAGAACACACACACATACCAACATGCACACACACATGGCTGACCATGCCTCAATCAATCGCTTATACCAGCACACACACACATGACTCACTGTGACTCAATGCAGTCTTTTGCACAACAAACACAGACACACACACCCCACTGAATCAATGAAAGCCCACCAACACACACACACACATGGCTCACTGTGACTCAATGCACAGTCTGTATCACCACACACACACACACACACCTCAGTTACTCAATGCAAAGACCATACGAGCACACACACACACACACACATAATTGATTAAATGCTCCACACATACTAGTGCACACACACACAGGCATGCTCACTCTGATTCAAGGCACAGTCTATACGAGCACAGTAACACACAAACAACTCATTTTGACTCAATGCGCAGTCTACAGCAGCACACACACACACATAACTCACTGTGACTCAATCCACAGCCTATATCAGCACACAGACACACACACACACACACGGCCCACTCTGTCTCAATGGCCATCCAGTACCAGCACACACACCCACACACACACAAACACACACACTCGTTTAGGTCAAAGTGGATAAAACCACAGTCCATACCATCACAGACACACACACACCGCACTACACACTGTGACTCAATGCACAGTCTACACCAGCAAATACACACACACACATACACACACAACTCCCACACATTTAACTGTGACTCAGTGCTGTGACTATAGCAGCTCCCCACACACACATGTTTCACTGTGACTCAATGCACACCCAATAACTGTACACATACACACACATACGACCCAGTTTGACCTAACGAACAGTCTGTAGCACCACATACACAGATGCACACCTCAGTGACTCAATGTTCAGCCTGTAACATCACACACACAAATGCATACACAAATACACATACACACACAAATACGGCTCACTGTGATTCAATGCACAGCCTATAACACCATACATGGACACCCATCACTGTGACTCAAACCGCAGCCTGTACCTGCACATACACACAAAAAGACCCACCTTCTCTGTCTCAATTCACAGCCTACTGCAGCACACACACACACACACACACACAAAGACAACCATCACTGTGACTGAATGCACCTCCTATACCAGCATACACACATGGCTCACTGTGAATCAATGCACAGCCTATACAAGAACACACAGACACACAAACACGCACTCACACATGGCTCACTGGTACTCAATCAATCGCCTATACCAGCACACACAAACACAGCTCGCTGTGATTCAATGCAGTCTGTATCACCACACACTCACACACACACCCATGAGTCAATAAATCCCACACCAGCACAATAAAGCCCATACCAGCACACAAACTCTCATACACACACACACACACCTGACTGTGACTGAAAACCTGTCCTGTATCAGCACACACACACAAAAACACCTTACTGTGACTCAATGCACAGCCTATATGAGCACACACATACACACACAGCTCACAGTGACTCAATACAGATTCTATACCAGCACACACTCAGACACACACACACACACAGCCCACTCTGTCTCAATGGTCATCCAGTGCCACCACACACACACACACACACACACACACACAGACTCGTTCAGGTCAAAGTGGATAAAACCACAGTCCACACCATCACAGACACACACACAACGCACTACTCACTGTGACTCAATGTACAGTCTACACCAGCAAATACACACACACACATACACACACACCTCCCACACATTTAACTGTGACTCAGTGCTGTGACTATACCAGCTCCCCACACACACATGGTTCACTGTGACTCTATGCACACCCAATAACTGTACACACACACACACATACACACACATATTGCTCAGTGTGACCTAACGAAGAGTCTGTAGCACCACATACACACATGCACACCTCAGTGACTCAATGTTCAGCCTGTAACATCACACACACACATGCATACACAAATACACATACACACACAAATATGGCTCACTGTGATTCAATGCACAGCCTATAACACCACACAGAGACACCCATCACTGTGACTCAAACCGCAGCCTGTACCTGCACATACACACACAAAGTCCCTCCTTCTGTGACTCAAGTCACAGCCTACTGCAACACACACACAAACAAACACACACAAACACAACCATCACTGTGACTCAATGCACCTCCTATACCAGCATACACACATGGTTCACTGTGAATCAATACACAGACTGTACCTCCACACACACACACATACAAACACTCACACACAGCTTAGTGTGACTCAATGCAAAGCATATACCAGCACGTGCACTCACACACACACTCACCTCCCTGTGACTCAGTGCATAGCATATAACATCACACACACACACACACCTCACTGTGACTGAATGCACAGCCTGTACCAGCACACACACATACAAATACTCACACATGGTTGTGACTAAATGTACAATCAACACCAGCACATACACACACATGACACCTCAGTGTGATCCAATGCTCTGTTTATACCAGCAAAACCACATGGCTCACTGTGACTCAGTGCACAGCATATGACATCACACACACACACAGACATACACCTCACTGTGACTCAATGCACAGCCTGTACCTGCACAGAAACAAACACACACATCACTGTGATGCGATATGCAGCCTATACCAACACACACACACACACCAAAGTGTGACTAAATGGTCAGCCTACATGAGAACACACAGACACAATCATCCCTCACTGTGACGAAATGCACAGTCTATACCAGCCTGTGCACACTCACATGACACTGTGACTCAATGCACAATCTGTAATAGCCCACACACGCACACATACACACCTTATTGTGACTCAATGCACAGCCTGTATGTGAACACACACACATACTAACATGCACTCACACATGTCTCACGGTGACTCAATCGCCTATACAAGCACACACACATGGCTCACTGTGAGTCAGTGCCCACTCCATACCAGCACCAAACACACAACACAGCTCACTGTGACTCAAGGCACAGTGTATGGCAGCAGACACACACACAGACACACTCATACCAACATCTCATTGTGCCTCTCAGCCTGTGAAAGACATGCACAATGAAACAGACACCCCTCACTGTGACTCTCTGCACATCCTATACCAGTGCACTCTCACACACACACACATGGTTGACTGTGAACCAATGCACACTCTATACCAGGACACACACACAAACACACACACACACACACACACATGGCTCCCTGTGACTCAGTGCACAGGATATGCTAGCAGACATACACACACAGAGAAGCACATACGGCAAACTGTGAGTCAATCCACATCCCTTACCTCCACACACGCACACATACTGACACTCAAAAACACAGCTCAGTGTGATTCAATGCAAATCCTATGCCAGAAACTGCACACACACACACACACAAACATCCCTATGAATCAGTGCATAGCGTATAACTTCACACACATACACCTCACTGTGACTCAATGTGCTGCATCTACCTGCACATAAACCCACAAACAACTCAATATGACTCAATGTGCAGGCTGTACCAGCACACACACACATGTGCACACACACCTCAGTGTGCCTCAATTGTCAGCCTATACCAGAACACACAGACACACACACCTCTCACTCGGACTCAATGCACAACCTATGCCAGCGTGCACACACACTCACATGGCACAGTGAATCAAGGCACAATTTTACCAGCACATGCACACACACCTCAGAGTGACTCAAAGCTCAGCATATAACAGCACACACACACACATACATGCACAGATGCAGGCCTCACTGTGACTCAATGCACAGCCTATACCAGAACACACACACACACCAACACGCACTCACACATGGCTCACTGGTACTCAATCAATCACCTATACCAGCACACACACACACACAGCTCACTGTGACTCAATGCAGTCTGTATCACCACACACTCACACACACACCCATGAGTCAATAAAGCCCATACCAGCAACATAAAGCCCATACCAGCACACAAACTCACATGCACACACACACAGACGAGACTGTGACTGAAAACGCTTCCTGTACCAGCACACACACACACAAACACCTCACTGTGACTCAATGCACAGCCTATACGAGCACACACATACACACACAGCTCACAGTGATTCAATACAGAGTCTATACCAGTGCACACACAGACACACACACACACAGAGCCACTCTGTCTCAATGGTCATCCAGTGCCAGCACACACACACACACACACACAAACACACACACTCGTTCAGGTCAATGTTGATAAAACCACAGTCCATACCATCACAGACACACACACACCGCACTACACACTGTGACTCAATGCACAGTCTACAGCAGCAAATACACACACACACATACACACACAACTCCCACACATTTAACTGTGACTGAGTGCTGTGACTATACCAGCTCCCCACACACACATGCTTCACTGTGACTCAATGCACAACCAATAACTGTACACACACACACATACACACACATATGGCCAAGTTTGACCTAATGAACAGTCTGTAGCACCACATACACACATGCACACCTCAGTGACTCAATGTTCAGTCTCTAACATCACACACACACGCATACACAAATACACATACACACACAAATACGGCTCGCTATGATTAAATGCACAGCCTATAACACCACACAGAGACACCCATCATTGTGACTCAAACCGCAGCCTGTACCTGCACATACACACACAAAGACCCACTTTCTGTGACTCAATTTACAGCCTACTGCAGCACACATACACACACACAAACACAACCATCACTGTGACTCAGTGCACCTCCTATACCAGCATACACACATGGCTCACTGTTAATCAATGCACAGCCTATACAAGAACACACAAACTCTCACTCACACATACCAGACTGTGACTCAGTGAACCACCTATAGCAGTACACACACACACGCACAAACATACACGGCTCACCTGGACTCAATGCCCTGCCTATACCAGCACACACAAACACACACACACAGATATATGTCTCACTGACACAATGCACAGCCTGTAGTTGCACACACACAAGGCTTACTGTGACTCAATGCAGAGTGTGCACCACCATACAAACACATGGCTCACTGTGACTCAATGTAACGCCTATGCCAGCACACACATACAGAGACACATGCATGGCTCTGTGTGATTCAATGCACGTACTATACCATCACAAACACACACAGACACACGCACAGTCACTGTGACACAATGCACAGCCTATACCACAACACCAATGCAAAGACACATATGCATGGCTCATTGTGACTCTATGCACACCCTATACTATCACATACACACATTCACACATGGCTCCTTGTGAATCAGTGCACAGTCTGTAGTTCCAGGTATACACACACAGACACACACCTCAGTGGCTGAATGAAAAGCCCATACCATTACACACAGACACACATACACACACAGCTCACTGTGAATCAGTGTACAGTCTTCAGCTCCATGTACACACACACACAACACAGCTTAGTGAATTAATGCAGAGACCATACCAGCATACACACACACATACACACACCTGAGACTCAATGCTCTGCCTATTGCAGCACACACACACACACAGGCACACACACGGCTCACTGTGATTCAATACCAGCCTGTACCTGCACACACACACACTCTCACACACACCGCCATGTGACTCAATGCACTTTATACCACCACACAGACACACAGACACACAAACACACCTCACTGTGACACAATGGTCAGCCTATACCAGAACACGCAGACACACACACACATCACTGTGATGCAATGCACAGACTATACCAGCGTGCACACAAACACACAGCACTGTGACTCAATATACAATGTATACCAAAACACACAAGCATACACACACACCTCAGTGTGACTCAATGCACAGCCTTTACCAGCACACACACATACAGACCTGCACAGATACAGGGTTCACTGTGACTCAATGCACAGCCTATAGAAGAACACACACACATACCAATATGCACACACACATGGCTGACCGTGACTCAATCAATCGCCTATACCAGCACACACACACGACTCACTGTGACTCAATGCAGTCTTTCGCACAACAAACACAGACACACACACCCCATGGAATTAATGAAAGCCCACCAACACACACACTCTCATACACACACACACATGGCTCAATGTGACACACACATGGCTCATGGCTCAATGTGACACACTCTGTTTCACCACACACACACACATACACCTCAGTTACTCAATGCAAAGACCATACGAGCACACACACACACACACACACATAACTGATTAAATGCTCCACACATACTAGTGCACACACACACAGACATGCTCACTGTGATTCAAGGCACAGTCTATACGAGCACATTAACACACAAACAACTCATTTTGACTCAATGCGCAGTCTACAGCAGCACACACACACACATAACTCACTGTGACTCAATCCACAGCCTATATCAGCACACAGACACACACAAGGCTCACTGTGACTCAATGAAGTCTGTAACACCACACACACACACACAAACACACACATACACCTCAGTGACTCAATGCAAAGCCCATACGAACACTCACAGACACACACCTAACTGTGATTCAGTGCTCAACCTCTACCAGCACACAGACGCACACACAGACACACACACACATGCACGGCTCTTTCTGACATAATGTACAGTTCTTACCAGAACAAACACATGCAACACATCTCACTGTAACTCAATGCTCAGACTGTACTTGCACACACACAAGGCTCACTGTGAGTCAATGCACAGCCTATACCAGCAGAGACACATACACACTGCTCTCTATGACACAGTGCACATCCTGTACTATCACACACACACACAGCTTATTGTGATGTAATACAGACTCTACACAACCAAATACACACACGCACACACACAGCTCACTGTGATTCAATACCAGCCTGTACCTGCACACACACACACTCTCACACACACTGCTGTGTGATTCAATGCAGTTTATACCACCACACAGACACACAGACACACACACACGCCTCACTGTGACTCATGCAGACTCTACAGCGCCAAATACACTAACACAGGGCTGGGATTCAATGCACAGTCCATACCAGCAAAGGCACACACACCACACCACACTGTGACTCAATGCTCAGATTATACCAGCACACACACACGGCTCACTGTGTCCTAGTGCACAGCATATAACATCACACACACACACACACCCCACACTGTGACTCAATGCGCAGCCTGTACCTGCACATACACACACTCTCACACACACCGCCGTGTGACACAATGCAGTTTATACCACCACACAGACACACACACACACCTCAATGTGACACAATGTCAAGCCCATGCAAGTAAACAGACACACAACCATGGCTCACTGTGACTCAATGAACAGTGTGTACTAGCACATACAAACACATTGCTCAATGTGAGTCAATGCATAGCCCATATCCGCACACACATACACAGAAACACACCTTAATGTGGCTCAGTGCACAACCTATAGCTGTACACACACACACACACACACAACGCTCAGTGATTCAATGCAAATCACATATCAGCATACACATACACATACACTCACCTAGGTGTGACTCAATTCTCAGCCTATAGCTGCACACACACACACACCTTACTGTGACTCATGCAGACTCTACAACACCAAATACACAAACACTAACACAGGGCTGGGATTCAATGCACAGTCCATACCAGCAAAGGCACATGCACCACACCACACTGTGACTCAATGCTCAGATTATACCAGCACACACACACGGCTCACTGTGTCCTAGTGCACAGCATATAACATCACACACACACACACCCCCCACACTGTGACTCAATGCGCAGCCTGTACCTGCACATACACACACTCTCACACACACCGCCGTGTGACACAATGCAGTTTATACCACCACACAGACACACACACACACCTCAATGTGACTCAATGTCAAGCCCATGCAAGTAAACAGACACACAACCATGGCTCACTGTGACTCAATGAACAGTGTGTACTAGCACATACAAACACATTGCTCAATGTGAGTCAATGCATAGCCCATATCCGCACACACATACACAGAAACACACCTTAATGTGGCTCAGTGCACAACCTATAGCTGTACACACACACACACACACAACGCTCAGTGATTCAATGCAAATCACATATCAGCATACACATACACATACACTCACCTAGGTGTGACTCAATTCTCAGCCTATAGCTGCACACACACACACACCTTACTGTGACTCATGCAGACTCTACAGCACCAAATACACAAACACTAACACAGGGCTGGGATTCAATGCACAGTCCATACCAGCAAAGGCACATGCACCACACCACACTGTGACTCAATGCTCAGATTATACCAGCACACACACACGGCTCACTGTGTCCTAGTGCACAGCATATAACATCACACACACACACACACACACACCCCACTGTGACTCAATGCGCAGCCTGTACCTGCACACACACACACACACCTCACTGTGAAACAATGGTCAGCCTATACCAGAACACGCAAACACACACATCACTGTGACTCAATGCACAGACTATACCAGTGTGCACACAAACACACAGCACTGTGACTCAATATACAATGTATACCAAAACACACAGGCATACACACACACCTCAGTGTGACTCAATGCACAGCCTATACCAGCACACACACATACAGACCTGCACAGATACAGGGTTCACTGTGACTCAATGCACAGCCTATAGAAGAACACACACACATACCAATATGCACACACACATGGCTGACCGTGACTCAATCAATCGCCTATACCAGCACACACACACGACTCACTGTGACTCAATGCAGTCTTTCGCACAACAAACACAGACACACACACCCCACTGAATCAATGAAAGCCCACCAACACACACACACACATGGCTCACTGTGACTCAATGCACAGTCTGTATCACCACACACACACACACACCTCAGTTACTCAATGCAATGACCATACGAGCACACACACACACACACACACATAATTGATTAAATGCTCCACACATACTAGTGCACACACACACAGACATGCTCACTCTGATTCAAGGCACAGTCTATACGAGCACAGTAACACACAAACAACTCATTTTGACTCAATGCGCAGTCTACAGCAGCACACACACACACATAACTCACTGTGACTCAATCCACAGCCTACATCAGCACAGAGACACACACACACACACGGCCCCCTCTGTCTCAATGGCCATCCAGTAACAGCACACACACACACACACACACAAACACACACACTCGTTTAGGTCAAAGTGGATAAAACCACAGTCCATACCATCACAGACACACACACACCGCACTACACACTGTGACTCAATGCACAGTCTACACCAGCAAATACACACACACACATACACACACAACTCCCACACATTTAACTGTGACTCAGTGTTGTGACTATAGCAGCTCCCCACACACACATGTTTCACTGTGACTCAATGCACACCCAATAACTGTACACATACACACACATACGACCAGTTTGACCTAACGAACAGTCTGTAGCACCACATACACAGATGCACACCTCAGTGACTCAATGTTCAGCCTGTAACATCACACACACAAATGCATACACAAATACACATACACACACAAATACGGCTCACTGTGATTCAATGCACAGCCTATAACACCATACATGGACACCCATCACTGTGACTCAAACCGCAGCCTGTACCTGCACATACACACAAAAAGACCCACCTTCTCTGACTCAATTCACAGCCTACTGCAGCACACACACACACACACACACAAAGACAACCATCACTGTGACTGAATGCACCTCTTATACCAGCATACACACATGGCTCACTGTGAATCAATGCACAGCCTATACAAGAACACACAGACACACAAACACGCACTCACACATGGCTCACTGGTACTCAATCAATCGCCTATACCAGCACACACAAACACAGCTCGCTGTGATTCAATGCAGTCTGTATCACCACACACTCACACACACACCCATGAGTCAATAAAGCCCACAGCAGCACAATAAAGCCCATACCAGCACACAAACTCTCATACACACACACACACACCTGACTGTGACTGAAAACCTGTCCTGTACCAGCACACACACACAAAAACACCTTACTGTGACTCAATGCACAGCCTATATGAGCACACACATACACACACAGCTCACAGTGACTCAATACAGATTCTATACCAGCACACACTCAGACACACACACACACACAGCCCACTCTGTCCCAATGGTCATCCAGTGCCACCACACACACACACACACACACACACACACACACACAGAGACTCGTTCAGGTCAAAGTGGATAAAACCACAGTCCACACCATCACAGACACACACACAACGCACTACTCACTGTGACTCAATGTACAGTCTACACCAGCAAATACACACACACACATACACACACACCTCCCACACATTTAACTGTGACTCAGTGCTGTGACTATACCAGCTCCCCACACACACATGGTTCACTGTGACTCTATGCACACCCAATAACTGTACACACACACACACATACACACACATATTGCTCAGTGTGACCTAACGAACAGTCTGTAGCACCACATACACACATGCACACATCAGTGACTCAATGTTCAGCCTGTAACATCACACACACACATGCATACACAAATACACATACACACACAAATATGGCTCACTGTGATTCAATGCACAGCCTATAACACCACACAGAGACACCCATCACTGTGACTCAAACCGCAGCCTGTACCTGCACATACACACACAAAGTCCCTCCTTCTGTGACTCAAGTCACAGCCTACTGCAGCACACACACACACAAACACACACAAACACAACCATCACTGTGACTCAATGCACCTCCTATACCAGCATACACACATGGTTCACTGTGAATCAATACACAGCCTGTACCTCCACACACACACACATACAAACACTCACACACAGCTTAGTGTGACTCAATGCAAAGCATATACCAGCACGTGCACTCACACACACACTCACCTCCCTGTGACTCAGTGCATAGCATATAACATCACACACACACACACCCCTCACTGTGACTGAATGCACAGCCTGTACCAGCACACACACATACAAATACTCACACATGGTTGTGACTAAATGTACAATCAACACCAGCACATACACACACATGACACCTCAGTGTGATCCAATGCTCTGTTTATACCAGCAAAACCACATGGCTCACTGTGACTCAGTGCACAGCATATGACATCACACACACACACACACATACACCTCACTGTGACTCAATGCACAGCCTGTACCTGCACAGAAACAAACACACACATCACTGTGATGCGATATGCAGCCTATACCAACACACACACACACACCAAAGTGTGACTAAATGGTCAGCCTACATGAGAACACACAGACACTATCATCCCTCACTGTGACGCAATGCACAGTCTATACCAGCCTGCGCACACTCACATGACACTGTGACTCAATGCACAATCTGTAATAGCCCACACATGCACACATACACACCTTATTGTGACTCAATGCACAGCCTGTATGTGAACACACACACATACTAACATGCACTCACACATGTCTCACGGTGACTCAATCGCCTATACAAGCACACACACATGGCTCACTGTGAGTCAGTGCCCACTCCATACCAGCACCAAACACACAACACAGCTCACTGTGACTCAAGGCACAGTGTATGGCAGCAGACACACACACAGACACACTCATACCAACATCTCATTGTGCCTCTCAGCCTGTGAAAGACATGCACAATGAAACAGACACCCCTCACTGTGACTCTCTGCACATCCTATACCAGTGCACTCTCACACACACACACATGGTTGACTGTGAATCAATGCACACTCTATACCAGGACACACACACAAACACACACACACACACATGGCTCCCTGTGACTCAGTGCACAGGATATGCTAGCAGACATACACACACAGAGAAGCACATACGGCAAACTGTGAGTCAATCCACAGCCCATACCTCCACACACGCACACATACTGACACTCAAAAACACAGCTAGTGTGATTCAATGCAAATCCTATGCCAGAAACTGCACACACGCACACACACAAACATCCCTATGAATCAGTGCATAGCGTATAACATCACACACATACACCTCACTGTGACTCAATGTGCTGCCTCTACCTGCACATAAACCCACAAACAACTCAATATGACTCAATGTGCAGGCTGTACCAGCACACACACACATGTGCACACACACCTCAGTGTGCCTCAATTGTCAGCCTATACCAGAACACACAGACACACACACCTCTCACTCGGACTCAATGCACAACCTATGCCAGCGTGCACACACACTCACATGGCACAGTGAATCAAGGCACAATTTTACCAGCACATGCACACACACCTCAGAGTGACTCAAAGCTCAGCATATAACAGCACACACACACACATACATGCACAGATGCAGGCCTCACTGTGACTCAATGCACAGCCTATACCAGAACACACACACACACCAACACGCACTCACACATGGCTCACTGGTACTCAATCAATCACCTATACCAGCACACACACACACACAGCTCACTGTGACTCAATGCAGTCTGTATCACCACACACTCACACACACACCCATGAGTCAATAAAGCCCACACCAGCACAATAAAGCCCATACCAGCACACAAACTCACATGCACACACACACAGACGAGACTGTGACTGAAAACGCTTCCTGTACCAGCACACACACACACAAACACCTCACTGTGACTCAATGCACAGCCTATACGAGCACACACATACACACACAGCTCACAGTGATTCAATACAGAGTCTATACCAGTGCACACACAGACACACACACACACAGAGCCACTCTGTCTCAATGGTCATCCAGTGCCAGCACACACACACACACACACACAAACACACACACTCGTTCAGGTCAATGTTGATAAAACCACAGTCCATACCATCACAGACACACACACACCGCACTACACACTGTGACTCAATGCACAGTCTACAGCAGCAAATACACACACACACATACACACACAACTCCCACACATTTAACTGTGACTGAGTGCTGTGACTATACCAGCTCCCCACACACACATGCTTCACTGTGACTCAATGCACAACCAATAACTGTACACACACACACATACACACACATATGGCCAAGTTTGACCTAATGAACAGTCTGTAGCACCACATACACACATGCACACCTCAGTGACTCAATGTTCAGTCTCTAACATCACACACACACGCATACACAAATACACATACACACACAAATACGGCTCGCTATGATTAAATGCACAGCCTATAACACCACACAGAGACACCCATCATTGTGACTCAAACCGCAGCCTGTACCTGCACATACACACACAAAGACCCACTTTCTGTGACTCAATTTACAGCCTACTGCAGCACACATACACACACACAAACACAACCATCACTGTGACTCAGTGCACCTCCTATACCAGCATACACACATGGCTCACTGTTAATCAATGCACAGCCTATACAAGAACACACAAACTCTCACTCACACATACCAGACTGTGACTCAGTGAACCACCTATAGCAGTACACACACACACGCACAAACATACACGGCTCACCTGGACTCAATGCCCTGCCTATACCAGCACACACAAACACACACACACAGATATATGTCTCACTGACACAATGCACAGCCTGTACTTGCACACACACAAGGCTTACTGTGACTCAATGCAGAGTGTGCACCACCATACAAACACATGGCTCACTGTGACTCAATGTAACGCCTATGCCAGCACACACACACAGAGACACATGCATGGCTCTGTGTGATTCAATGCACGTACTATACCATCACAAACACACACAGACACACGCACAGTCACTGTGACACAATGCACAGCCTATACCACAACACCAATGCAAAGACACATATGCATGGCTCATTGTGACTCTATGCACACCCTATACTATCACATACACACATTCACACATGGCTCCTTGTGAATCAGTGCACAGTCTGTAGTTCCAGGTATACACACACAGACACACACCTCAGTGGCTGAATGAAAAGCCCATACCATTACACACAGACACACATACACACACAGCTCACTGTGAATCAGTGTACAGTCTTCAGCTCCATGTACATACACACACAACACAGCTTAGTGAATTAATGCAGAGACCATACCAGCATACACACACACATACACACACCTGAGACTCAATGCTCTGCCTATTGCAGCACACACACACACACAGGCACACACACGGCTCACTGTGATTCAATACCAGCCTGTACCTGCACACACACACACTCTCACACACACCGCCATGTGACTCAATGCACTTTATACCACCACACAGACACACAGACACACAAACACACCTCACTGTGACACAATGGTCAGCCTATACCAGAACACGCAGACACACACACACATCACTGTGATGCAATGCACAGACTATACCAGCGTGCACACAAACACACAGCACTGTGACTCAATATACAATGTATACCAAAACACACAAGCATACACACACACCTCAGTGTGACTCAATGCACAGCCTTTACCAGCACACACACATACAGACCTGCACAGATACAGGGTTCACTGTGACTCAATGCACAGCCTATAGAAGAACACACACACATACCAATATGCACACACACATGGCTGACCGTGACTCAATCAATCGCCTATACCAGCACACACACACGACTCACTGTGACTCAATGCACAGCCTATACGAGCACACACATACACACACAGCTCACAGTGATTCAATACAGAGTCTATAGCAGTGCACACACAGACACACACACACACAGAGCCACTCTGTCTCAATGGTCATCCAGTGCCAGCACACACACACACACACACACACAAACACACACACTCGTTCAGGTCAATGTTGATAAAACCACAGTCCATACCATCACAGACACACACACACCGCACTACACACTGTGACTCAATGCACAGTCTACAGCAGCAAATACACACACACACATACACACACAACTCCCACACATTTAACTGTGACTGAGTGCTGTGACTATACCAGCTCCCCACACACACATGCTTCACTGTGACTCAATGCACAACCAATAACTGTACACACACACACATACACACACATATGGCCAAGTTTGACCTAATGAACAGTCTGTAGCACCACATACACACATGCACACCTCAGTGACTCAATGTTCAGTCTCTAACATCACACACACACGCATACACAAATACACATACACACACAAATACGGCTCGCTATGATTAAATGCACAGCCTATAACACCACACAGAGACACCCATCATTGTGACTCAAACCGCAGCCTGTACCTGCACATACACACACAAAGACCCACTTTCTGTGACTCAATTTACAGCCTACTGCAGCACACATACACACACACAAACACAACCATCACTGTGACTCAGTGCACCTCCTATACCAGCATACACACATGGCTCACTGTTAATCAATGCACAGCCTATACAAGAACACACAAACTCTCACTCACACATACCAGACTGTGACTCAGTGAACCACCTATAGCAGTACACACACACACGCACAAACATACACGGCTCACCTGGACTCAATGCCCTGCCTATACCAGCACACACAAACACACACACACAGATATATGTCTCACTGACACAATGCACAGCCTGTACTTGCACACACACAAGGCTTACTGTGACTCAATGCAGAGTGTGCACCACCATACAAACACATGGCTCACTGTGACTCAATGTAACGCCTATGCCAGCACACACATACAGAGACACATGCATGGCTCTGTGTGATTCAATGCACGTACTATACCATCACAAACACACACAGACACACGCACAGTCACTGTGACACAATGCACAGCCTATACCACAACACCAATGCAAAGACACATATGCATGGCTCATTGTGACTCTATGCACACCCTATACTATCACATACACACATTCACACATGGCTCCTTGTGAATCAGTGCACAGTCTGTAGTTCCAGGTATACACACACAGACACACACCTCAGTGGCTGAATGAAAAGCCCATACCATTACACACAGACACACATACACACACAGCTCACTGTGAATCAGTGTACAGTCTTCAGCTCCATGTACACACACACACAACACAGCTTAGTGAATTAATGCAGAGACCATACCAGCATACACACACACATACACACACCTGAGACTCAATGCTCTGCCTATTGCAGCACACACACACACACAGGCACACACACGGCTCACTGTGATTCAATACCAGCCTGTACCTGCACACACACACACTCTCACACACACCGCCATGTGACTCAATGCACTTTATACCACCACACAGACACACAGACACACAAACACACCTCACTGTGACACAATGGTCAGCCTATACCAGAACACGCAGACACACACACACATCACTGTGATGCAATGCACAGACTATACCAGCGTGCACACAAACACACAGCACTGTGACTCAATATACAATGTATACCAAAACACACAAGCATACACACACACCTCAGTGTGACTCAATGCACAGCCTTTACCAGCACACACACATACAGACCTGCACAGATACAGGGTTCACTGTGACTCAATGCACAGCCTATAGAAGAACACACACACATACCAATATGCACACACACATGGCTGACCGTGACTCAATCAATCGCCTATACCAGCACACACACACGACTCACTGTGACTCAATGCAGTCTTTCGCACAACAAACACAGACACACACACCCCATGGAATTAATGAAAGCCCACCAACACACACACTCTCATACACACACACACATGGCTCAATGTGACACACACATGGCTCATGGCTCAATGTGACACACTCTGTTTCACCACACACACACACATACACCTCAGTTACTCAATGCAAAGACCATACGAGCACACACACACACACACACACATAACTGATTAAATGCTCCACACATACTAGTGCACACACACACAGACATGCTCACTGTGATTCAAGGCACAGTCTATACGAGCACATTAACACACAAACAACTCATTTTGACTCAATGCGCAGTCTACAGCAGCACACACACACACATAACTCACTGTGACTCAATCCACAGCCTATATCAGCACACAGACACACACAAGGCTCACTGTGACTCAATGAAGTCTGTAACACCACACACACACACACAAACACACACATACACCTCAGTGACTCAATGCAAAGCCCATACGAACACTCACAGACACACACCTAACTGTGATTCAGTGCTCAACCTCTACCAGCACACAGACGCACACACAGACACACACACACATGCACGGCTCTTTCTGACATAATGTACAGTTCTTACCAGAACAAACACATGCAACACATCTCACTGTAACTCAATGCTCAGACTGTACTTGCACACACACAAGGCTCACTGTGAGTCAATGCACAGCCTATACCAGCAGAGACACATACACACTGCTCTCTATGACACAGTGCACATCCTGTACTATCACACACACACACAGCTTATTGTGATGTAATACAGACTCTACACAACCAAATACACACACGCACACACACAGCTCACTGTGATTCAATACCAGCCTGTACCTGCACACACACACACTCTCACACACACTGCTGTGTGATTCAATGCAGTTTATACCACCACACAGACACACAGACACACACACACGCCTCACTGTGACTCATGCAGACTCTACAGCGCCAAATACACTAACACAGGGCTGGGATTCAATGCACAGTCCATACCAGCAAAGGCACACACACCACACCACACTGTGACTCAATGCTCAGATTATACCAGCACACACACACGGCTCACTGTGTCCTAGTGCACAGCATATAACATCACACACACACACACACACCCCACACTGTGACTCAATGCGCAGCCTGTACCTGCACATACACACACTCTCACACACACCGCCGTGTGACACAATGCAGTTTATACCACCACACAGACACACACACACACCTCAATGTGACACAATGTCAAGCCCATGCAAGTAAACAGACACACAACCATGGCTCACTGTGACTCAATGAACAGTGTGTACTAGCACATACAAACACATTGCTCAATGTGAGTCAATGCATAGCCCATATCCGCACACACATACACAGAAACACACCTTAATGTGGCTCAGTGCACAACCTATAGCTGTACACACACACACACACACAACGCTCAGTGATTCAATGCAAATCACATATCAGCATACACATACACATACACTCACCTAGGTGTGACTCAATTCTCAGCCTATAGCTGCACACACACACACACCTTACTGTGACTCATGCAGACTCTACAACACCAAATACACAAACACTAACACAGGGCTGGGATTCAATGCACAGTCCATACCAGCAAAGGCACATGCACCACACCACACTGTGACTCAATGCTCAGATTATACCAGCACACACACACGGCTCACTGTGTCCTAGTGCACAGCATATAACATCACACACACACACACACACACACCCCACTGTGACTCAATGCGCAGCCTGTACCTGCAAACACACACACACACCTCACTGTGAAACAATGGTCAGCCTATACCAGAACACGCAAACACACACATCACTGTGACTCAATGCACAGACTATACCAGTGTGCACACAAACACACAGCACTGTGACTCAATATACAATGTATAACAAAACACACAGGCATACACACACAGCTCAGTGTGACTCAATGCACAGCCTATACCAGCACACACACATACAGACCTGCACAGATACAGGGTTCACTGTGACTCAATGCACAGCCTATAGAAGAACACACACACATACCAACATGCACACACACATGGCTGATCATGCCTCAATCAATCGCCTATACCAGCACACACACACATGACTCACTGTGACTCAATGCAGTCTTTCGCACAACAAACACAGACACACACACCCCACTGAATCAATGAAAGCCCACCAACACACACACACACATGGCTCACTGTGACTCAATGCACAGTCTGTATCACCACACACACACACACACCTCAGTTACTCAATGCAATGACCATACGAGCACACACACACACACACACATAATTGATTAAATGCTCCACACATACTAGTGCACACACACACAGACATGCTCACTCTGATTCAAGGCACAGTCTATACGAGCACAGTAACACACAAACAACTCATTTTGACTCAATGCGCAGTCTACAGCAGCACACACACACACATAACTCACTGTGACTCAATCCACAGCCTACATCAGCACAGAGACACACACACACACACGGCCCCCTCTGTCTCAATGGCCATCCAGTAACAGCACACACACACACACACACACAAACACACACACTCGTTTAGGTCAAAGTGGATAAAACCACAGTCCATACCATCACAGACACACACACACCACACTACACACTGTGACTCAATGCACAGTCTACACCAGCAAATACACACACACACATACACACACAACTCCCACACATTTAACTGTGACTCAGTGTTGTGACTATAGCAGCTCCCCACACACACATGTTTCACTGTGACTCAATGCACACCCAATAACTGTACACATACACACACATACGACCAGTTTGACCTAACGAACAGTCTGTAGCACCACATACACAGATGCACACCTCAGTGACTCAATGTTCAGCCTGTAACATCACACACACAAATGCATACACAAATACACATACACACACAAATACGGCTCACTGTGATTCAATGCACAGCCTATAACACCATACATGGACACCCATCACTGTGACTCAAACCGCAGCCTGTACCTGCACATACACACAAAAAGACCCACCTTCTCTGACTCAATTCACAGCCTACTGCAGCACACACACACACACACACACAAAGACAACCATCACTGTGACTGAATGCACCTCTTATACCAGCATACACACATGGCTCACTGTGAATCAATGCACAGCCTATACAAGAACACACAGACACACAAACACGCACTCACACATGGCTCACTGGTACTCAATCAATCGCCTATACCAGCACACACAAACACAGCTCGCTGTGATTCAATGCAGTCTGTATCACCACACACTCACACACACACCCATGAGTCAATAAAGCCCACACCAGCACAATAAAGCCCATACCAGCACACAAACTCTCATACACACACACACACACCTGACTGTGACTGAAAACCTGTCCTGTACCAGCACACACACACAAAAACACCTTACTGTGACTCAATGCACAGCCTATATGAGCACACACATACACACACAGCTCACAGTGACTCAATACAGATTCTATACCAGCACACACTCAGACACACACACACACACAGCCCACTCTGTCCCAATGGTCATCCAGTGCCACCACACACACACACACACACACACACACACACACACACACAGAGACTCGTTCAGGTCAAAGTGGATAAAACCACAGTCCACACCATCACAGACACACACACAACGCACTACTCACTGTGACTCAATGTACAGTCTACACCAGCAAATACACACACACACATACACACACACCTCCCACACATTTAACTGTGACTCAGTGCTGTGACTATACCAGCTCCCCACACACACATGGTTCACTGTGACTCTATGCACACCCAATAACTGTACACACACACACACATACACACACATATTGCTCAGTGTGACCTAACGAACAGTCTGTAGCACCACATACACACATGCACACATCAGTGACTCAATGTTCAGCCTGTAACATCACACACACACATGCATACACAAATACACATACACACACAAATATGGCTCACTGTGATTCAATGCACAGCCTATAACACCACACAGAGACACCCATCACTGTGACTCAAACCGCAGCCTGTACCTGCACATACACACACAAAGTCCCTCCTTCTGTGACTCAAGTCACAGCCTACTGCAGCACACACACACACAAACACACACAAACACAACCATCACTGTGACTCAATGCACCTCCTATACCAGCATACACACATGGTTCACTGTGAATCAATACACAGCCTGTACCTCCACACACACACACATACAAACACTCACACACAGCTTAGTGTGACTCAATGCAAAGCATATACCAGCACGTGCACTCACACACACACTCACCTCCCTGTGACTCAGTGCATAGCATATAACATCACACACACACACACCCCTCACTGTGACTGAATGCACAGCCTGTACCAGCACACACACATACAAATACTCACACATGGTTGTGACTAAATGTACAATCAACACCAGCACATACACACACATGACACCTCAGTGTGATCCAATGCTCTGTTTATACCAGCAAAACCACATGGCTCACTGTGACTCAGTGCACAGCATATGACATCACACACACACACACACATACACCTCACTGTGACTCAATGCACAGCCTGTACCTGCACAGAAACAAACACACACATCACTGTGATGCGATATGCAGCCTATACCAACACACACACACACACCAAAGTGTGACTAAATGGTCAGCCTACATGAGAACACACAGACACTATCATCCCTCACTGTGACGCAATGCACAGTCTATACCAGCCTGCGCACACTCACATGACACTGTGACTCAATGCACAATCTGTAATAGCCCACACATGCACACATACACACCTTATTGTGACTCAATGCACAGCCTGTATGTGAACACACACACATACTAACATGCACTCACACATGTCTCACGGTGACTCAATCGCCTATACAAGCACACACACATGGCTCACTGTGAGTCAGTGCCCACTCCATACCAGCACCAAACACACAACACAGCTCACTGTGACTCAAGGCACAGTGTATGGCAGCAGACACACACACAGACACACTCATACCAACATCTCATTGTGCCTCTCAGCCTGTGAAAGACATGCACAATGAAACAGACACCCCTCACTGTGACTCTCTGCACATCCTATACCAGTGCACTCTCACACACACACACATGGTTGACTGTGAATCAATGCACACTCTATACCAGGACACACACACAAACACACACACACACACATGGCTCCCTGTGACTCAGTGCACAGGATATGCTAGCAGACATACACACACAGAGAAGCACATACGGCAAACTGTGAGTCAATCCACAGCCCATACCTCCACACACGCACACATACTGACACTCAAAAACACAGCTAGTGTGATTCAATGCAAATCCTATGCCAGAAACTGCACACACGCACACACACAAACATCCCTATGAATCAGTGCATAGCGTATAACATCACACACATACACCTCACTGTGACTCAATGTGCTGCCTCTACCTGCACATAAACCCACAAACAACTCAATATGACTCAATGTGCAGGCTGTACCAGCACACACACACATGTGCACACACACCTCAGTGTGCCTCAATTGTCAGCCTATACCAGAACACACAGACACACACACCTCTCACTCGGACTCAATGCACAACCTATGCCAGCGTGCACACACACTCACATGGCACAGTGAATCAAGGCACAATTTTACCAGCACATGCACACACACCTCAGAGTGACTCAAAGCTCAGCATATAACAGCACACACACACACATACATGCACAGATGCAGGCCTCACTGTGACTCAATGCACAGCCTATACCAGAACACACACACACACCAACACGCACTCACACATGGCTCACTGGTACTCAATCAATCACCTATACCAGCACACACACACACACAGCTCACTGTGACTCAATGCAGTCTGTATCACCACACACTCACACACACACCCATGAGTCAATAAAGCCCATACCAGCAACATAAAGCCCATACCAGCACACAAACTCACATGCACACACACACAGACGAGACTGTGACTGAAAACGCTTCCTGTACCAGCACACACACACACAAACACCTCACTGTGACTCAATGCACAGCCTATACGAGCACACACATACACACACAGCTCACAGTGATTCAATACAGAGTCTATACCAGTGCACACACAGACACACACACACACAGAGCCACTCTGTCTCAATGGTCATCCAGTGCCAGCACACACACACACACACACACAAACACACACACTCGTTCAGGTCAATGTTGATAAAACCACAGTCCATACCATCACAGACACACACACACCGCACTACACACTGTGACTCAATGCACAGTCTACAGCAGCAAATACACACACACACATACACACACAACTCCCACACATTTAACTGTGACTGAGTGCTGTGACTATACCAGCTCCCCACACACACATGCTTCACTGTGACTCAATGCACAACCAATAACTGTACACACACACACATACACACACATATGGCCAAGTTTGACCTAATGAACAGTCTGTAGCACCACATACACACATGCACACCTCAGTGACTCAATGTTCAGTCTCTAACATCACACACACACGCATACACAAATACACATACACACACAAATACGGCTCGCTATGATTAAATGCACAGCCTATAACACCACACAGAGACACCCATCATTGTGACTCAAACCGCAGCCTGTACCTGCACATACACACACAAAGACCCACTTTCTGTGACTCAATTTACAGCCTACTGCAGCACACATACACACACACAAACACAACCATCACTGTGACTCAGTGCACCTCCTATACCAGCATACACACATGGCTCACTGTTAATCAATGCACAGCCTATACAAGAACACACAAACTCTCACTCACACATACCAGACTGTGAGTCAGTGAACCACCTATAGCAGTACACACACACACGCACAAACATACACGGCTCACCTGGACTCAATGCCCTGCCTATACCAGCACACACAAACACACACACACAGATATATGTCTCACTGACACAATGCACAGCCTGTACTTGCACACACACAAGGCTTACTGTGACTCAATGCAGAGTGTGCACCACCATACAAACACATGGCTCACTGTGACTCAATGTAACGCCTATGCCAGCACACACACACAGAGACACATGCATGGCTCTGTGTGATTCAATGCACGTACTATACCATCACAAACACACACAGACACACGCACAGTCACTGTGACACAATGCACAGCCTATACCACAACACCAATGCAAAGACACATATGCATGGCTCATTGTGACTCTATGCACACCCTATACTATCACATACACACATTCACACATGGCTCCTTGTGAATCAGTGCACAGTCTGTAGTTCCAGGTATACACACACAGACACACACCTCAGTGGCTGAATGAAAAGCCCATACCATTACACACAGACACACATACACACACAGCTCACTGTGAATCAGTGTACAGTCTTCAGCTCCATGTACATACACACACAACACAGCTTAGTGAATTAATGCAGAGACCATACCAGCATACACACACACATACACACACCTGAGACTCAATGCTCTGCCTATTGCAGCACACACACACACACAGGCACACACACGGCTCACTGTGATTCAATACCAGCCTGTACCTGCACACACACACACTCTCACACACACCGCCATGTGACTCAATGCACTTTATACCACCACACAGACACACAGACACACAAACACACCTCACTGTGACACAATGGTCAGCCTATACCAGAACACGCAGACACACACACACATCACTGTGATGCAATGCACAGACTATACCAGCGTGCACACAAACACACAGCACTGTGACTCAATATACAATGTATACCAAAACACACAAGCATACACACACACCTCAGTGTGACTCAATGCACAGCCTTTACCAGCACACACACATACAGACCTGCACAGATACAGGGTTCACTGTGACTCAATGCACAGCCTATAGAAGAACACACACACATACCAATATGCACACACACATGGCTGACCGTGACTCAATCAATCGCCTATACCAGCACACACACACGACTCACTGTGACTCAATGCAGTCTTTCGCACAACAAACACAGACACACACACCCCATGGAATTAATGAAAGCCCACCAACACACACACTCTCATACACACACACACATGGCTCAATGTGACTCAATGCACACTCTGTTTCACCACACACACACACATACACCTCAGTTACTCAATGCAAAGACCATACGAGCACACACACACACACACATAACTGATTAAATGCTCCACACATACTAGTGCACACACACACAGACATGCTCACTGTGATTCAAGGCACAGTCTATACGAGCACATTAACACACAAACAATTCATTTTGACTCAATGCGCAGTCTACAGCAGCACACACACACACATAACTCCCTGTGACTCAATCCACAGCCTATATCAGCACACAGACACACACAAGGCTCACTGTGACTCAATGAAGTCTGTAACACCACACACACACACACAAACACACACATACACCTCAGTGACTCAATGCAAAGCTCATACGAACACTCACAGACACACACCTAACTGTGATTCAGTGCTCAACCTCTACCAGCACACAGATGCACACAGACACACAAACACATGCACGGCTCTTTCTGACATAATGTACAGTTCTTACCAGAACAAACACATGCAACACATCTCACTGTAACTCAATGCTCAGACTGTACTTGCACACACACAAGGCTCACTGTGAGTCAATGCACAGCCTATACCAGCAGAGACACATACACACTGCTCTCTATGACACAGTGCACATCCTGTACTATCACACACACACACAGCTTATTGTGATGTAATACAGACTCTACACAACCAAATACACACACACACACACAGCTCACTGTGATTCAATACCAGCCTGTATCTGCACACACACACACTCTCACACACACTGCTGTGTGATTCAATGCAGTTTATACCACCACACAGACACACAGACACACACACACGCCTCACTGTGACTCATGCAGACTCTACAGCACCAAATACACTAACACAGGGCTGGGATTCAATGCACAGTCCATACCAGCAAAGGCACACACACCACACCACACTGTGACTCAATGCTCAGATTATACCAGCACACACACACGGCTCACTGTGTCCTAGTGCACAGCATATAACATCACACACACACACACCCCCCACACTGTGACTCAATGCGCAGCCTGTACCTGCACATACACACACTCTCACACACACCGCCGTGTGACACAATGCAGTTTATACCACCACACAGACACACACACACACACCTCAATGTGACTCAATGTCAAGCCCATGCAAGTAAACAGACACACAACCATGGCTCACTGTGACTCAATGAACAGTGTGTACTAGCACATACAAACACATTGCTCAATGTGAGTCAATGCATAGCCCATATCCGCACACACATACACAGAAACACACCTTAATGTGGCTCAGTGCACAACCTATAGCTGTACACACACACACAACGCTCAGTGATTCAATGCAAATCACATATCAGCATACACATACACATACACTCACCTAGGTGTGACTCAATTCTCAGCCTATAGCTGCACACACACACACACCTTACTGTGACTCATGCAGACTCTACAGCACCAAATACACAAACACTAACACAGGGCTTGGATTCAATGCACAGTCCATACCAGCAAAGGCACATGCACCACACCACACTGTGACTCAATGCTCAGATTATACCAGGACACACACACGGCTCACTGTGTCCTACTGCACAGCATATAACATCACACACACACACACACACACCCCACACTGTGACTCAATGCACAGCCTGTACCTGCACACACACACACACACACACACCTCACTGTGAAACAATGGTCAGCCTATACCAGAACACGCAAACACACACATCACTGTGACTCAATGCACAGACTATACCAGTGTGCACACAAACACACAGCACTGTGACTCAATATACAATGTATACCAAAACACACAGGCATACACACACACCTCAGTGTGACTCAATGCACAGCCTATACCAGCACACACACATACAGACCTGCACAGATACAGGGTTCACTGTGACTCAATGCACAGCCTATAGAAGAACACACACACATACCAACATGCACACACACATGGCTGACCGTGCCTCAATCAATCGCTTATACCAGCACAGACACACATGACTCACTGTGACTCAATGCAGTCTTTTGCACAACAAACACAGACACACACACCCCACTGAATCAATGAAAGCCCACCAACACACACACACACATGGCTCACTGTGACTCAATGCACAGTCTGTATCACCACACACACACACACACCTCAGTTACTCAATGCAAAGACCATACGAGCACACACACACACACACACATAATTGATTAAATGCTCCACACATACTAGTGCACACACACACAGACATGCTCACTCTGATTCAAGGCACAGTCTATACGAGCACAGTAACACACAAACAACTCATTTTGACTCAATGCGCAGTCTACAGCAGCACACACACACACATAACTCACTGTGACTCAATCCACAGCCTATATCAGCACACAGACACACACACACACACGGCCCACTCTGTCTCAATGGCCATCCAGTACCAGCACACACACACACACACACACACACACAAATACACACACTCGTTTAGGTCAAAGTGGATAAAACCACAGTCCATACCATCACAGACACACACACACCGCACTACACACTGTGACTCAATGCACAGTCTACACCAGCAAATACACACACACACATACACACACAACTCCCATACATTTAACTGTGACTCAGTGCTGTGACTATAGCAGCTCCCCACACACACATGTTTCACTGTGACTCAATGCACACCCAATAACTGTACACATACACACACACGACCCAGTTTGACCTAACGAACAGTCTGTAGCACCACATACACAGATGCACACCTCAGTGACTCAATGTTCAGCCTGTAACATCACACACACAAATGCATACACAAATACACATACACACACAAATACGGCTCACTGTGATTCAATGCACAGCCTATAACACCATACATGGACACCCATCACTGTGACTCAAACCGCAGCCTGTACCTGCACATACACACAAAAAGACCCACCCTCTCTGACTCAATTCAAAGCCTACTGCAGCACACACACACACACACACACACACACAAAGACAACCATCACTGTGACTGAATGCACCTCCTATACCAGCATACACACATGGCTCACTGTGAATCAATGCACAGCCTATACAAGAACACACAGACACACAAACACGCACTCACACATGGCTCACTGGTACTCAATCAATCGCCTATACCAGCACACACAAACACAGCTCGCTGTGATTCAATGCAGTCTGTATCACCACACACTCACACACACACCCATGAGTCAATAAAGCCCACACCAGCACAATAAAGCCCATACCAGCACACAAACTCTCATACACACACACACACACCTGACTGTGACTGAAAACCTGTCCTGTACCAGCACACACACACGAAAACACCTTACTGTGACTCAATGCACAGCCTATATGAGCACACACATACACACACAGCTCACAGTGACTCAATACAGATTCTATACCAGCACACACTCAGACACACACACACACACAGCCCACTCTGTCTCAATGGTCATCCAGTGCCACCACACACACACACACACACACACACACACACAGACTCGTTCAGGTCAAAGTGGATAAAACCACAGTCCACACCATCACAGACACACACACAACGCACTACTCACTGTGACTCAATGTACAGTCTACACCAGCAAATACACACACACACATACACACACACCTCCCACACATTTAACTGTGACTCAGTGCTGTGACTATACCAGCTCCCCACACACACATGGTTCACTGTGACTCTATGCACACCCAATAACTGTACACACACACACACATACACACACATATTGCTCAGTGTGACCTAACGAACAGTCTGTAGCACCACATACACACATGCACACCTCAGTGACTCAATGTTCAGCCTGTAACATCACACACACACATGCATACACAAATACACATACACACACAAATATGGCTCACTGTGATTCAATGCACAGCCTATAACACCACACAGAGACACCCATCACTGTGACTCAAACCGCAGCCTGTACCTGCACATACACACACAAAGTCCCTCCTTCTGTGACTCAAGTCACAGCCTACTGCAACACACACACAAACAAACACACACAAACACAACCATCACTGTGACTCAATGCACCTCCTATACCAGCATACACACATGGTTCACTGTGAATCAATACACAGCCTGTACCTCCACACACACACACATACAAACACTCACACACAGCTTAGTGTGACTCAATGCAAAGCATATACCAGCACGTGCACTCACACACACACTCACCTCCCTGTGACTCAGTGCATAGCATATAACATCACACACACACACACACCTCACTGTGACTGAATGCACAGCCTGTACCAGCACACACACATACAAATACTCACACATGGTTGTGACTAAATGTACAATCAACACCAGCACATACACACACATGACACCTCAGTGTGATCCAATGCTCTGTTTATACCAGCAAAACCACATGGCTCACTGTGACTCAGTGCACAGCATATGACATCACACACACACACAGACATACACCTCACTGTGACTCAATGCACAGCCTGTACCTGCACAGAAACAAACACACACATCACTGTGATGCGATATGCAGCCTATACCAACACACACACACACACCAAAGTGTGACTAAATGGTCAGCCTACATGAGAACACACAGACACAATCATCCCTCACTGTGACGCAATGCACAGTCTATACCAGCCTGCGCACACTCACATGACACTGTGACTCAATGCACAATCTGTAATAGCCCACACACGCACACATACACACCTTATTGTGACTCAATGCACAGCCTGTATGTGAACACACACACATACTAACATGCACTCACACATGTCTCACGGTGACTCAATCGCCTATACAAGCACACACACATGGCTCACTGTGAGTCAGTGCCCACTCCATACCAGCACCAAACACACAACACAGCTCACTGTGACTCAAGGCACAGTGTATGGCAGCAGACACACACACAGACACACTCATACCAACATCTCATTGTGCCTCTCAGCCTGTGAAAGACATGCACAATGAAACAGACACCCCTCACTGTGACTCTCTGCACATCCTATACCAGTGCACTCTCACACACACACACATGGTTGACTGTGAACCAATGCACACTCTATACCAGGACACACACACAAACACACACACACACACACACATGGCTCCCTGTGACTCAGTGCACAGGATATGCTAGCAGACATACACACACAGAGAAGCACATACGGCAAACTGTGAGTCAATCCACATCCCTTACCTCCACACACGCACACATACTGACACTCAAAAACACAGCTCAGTGTGATTCAATGCAAATCCTATGCCAGAAACTGCACACACGCACACACACAAACATCCCTATGAATCAGTGCATAGCGTATAACTTCACACACATACACCTCACTGTGACTCAATGTGCTGCATCTACCTGCACATAAACCCACAAACAACTCAATATGACTCAATGTGCAGGCTGTACCAGCACACACACACATGTGCACACACACCTCAGTGTGCCTCAATTGTCAGCCTATACCAGAACACACAGACACACACACCTCTCACTCGGACTCAATGCACAACCTATGCCAGCGTGCACACACACTCACATGGCACAGTGAATCAAGGCAGAATTTTACCAGCACATGCACACACACCTCAGAGTGACTCAAAGCTCAGCATATAACAGCACACACACACACATACATGCACAGATGCAGGCCTCACTGTGACTCAATGCACAGCCTATACCAGAACACACACACACACCAACACGCACTCACACATGGCTCACTGGTACTCAATCAATCACCTATACCAGCACACACACACACACAGCTCACTGTGACTCAATGCAGTCTGTATCACCACACACTCACACACACACCCATGAGTCAATAAAGCCCATACCAGCAACATAAAGCCCATACCAGCACACAAACTCACATGCACACACACACAGACGAGACTGTGACTGAAAACGCTTCCTGTACCAGCACACACACACACAAACACCTCACTGTGACTCAATGCACAGCCTATACGAGCACACACATACACACACAGCTCACAGTGATTCAATACAGAGTCTATACCAGTGCACACACAGACACACACACACACAGAGCCACTCTGTCTCAATGGTCATCCAGTGCCAGCACACACACACACACACACACACAAACACACACACTCGTTCAGGTCAACGTTGATAAAACCACAGTCCATACCATCACAGACACACACACACCGCACTACACACTGTGACTCAATGCACAGTCTACAGCAGCAAATACACACACGCACATACACACACAACTCTCACACATTTAACTGTGACTGAGTGCTGTGACTATACCAGCTCCTCACACACACATGCTTCACTGTGACTCAATGCACAACCAATAACTGTACACACACACACATACACACACATATGGCCAAGTTTGACCTAATGAACAGTCTGTAGCACCACATACACACATGCACACCTCAGTGACTCAATGTTCAGTCTCTAACATCACACACACACGCATACACAAATACACATACACACACAAATATGGCTCGCTATGATTAAATGCACAGCCTATAACACCACACAGAGACACCCATCATTGTGACTCAAACCGCAGCCTGTACCTGCACATACACACACAAAGACCCACTTTCTGTGACTCAATTTACAGCCTACTGCAGCACACATACACACACACAAACACAACCATCACTGTGACTCAGTGCACCTCCTATACCAGCATACACACATGGCTCACTGTTAATCAATGCACAGCCTATACAAGAACACACAAACTCTCACTCACACATACCAGACTGTGACTCAGTGAACCACCTATAGCAGTACAAACACACACGCACAAACATACACGGCTCACCTGGACTCAATGCCCTGCCTATACCAGCACACACAAACACACACACACAGATATATGTCTCACTGACACAATGCACAGCCTGTACTTGCACACACACAAGGCTTACTGTGACTCAATGCAGAGTGTGCACCACCATACAAACACATGGCTCACTGTGACTCAATGTAACACCTATGCCAGCACACACACACAGAGACACATGCATGGCTCTGTGTGATTCAATGCACGTACTATACCATCACAAACACACACAGACACACGCACAGTCACTGTGACACAATGCACAGCCTATACCACAACACCAATGCAAAGACACATATGCATGGCTCATTGTGACTCTATGCACACCCTATACTATCACATACACACATTCACACATGGCTCCTTGTGAATCAGTGCACAGTCTGTAGTTCCAGGTATACACACGCAGACACACACCTCAGTGGCTGAATGAAAAGCCCATACCATTACACACAGACACACATACACACACAGCTCACTGTGAATCAGTGTACAGTCTTCAGCTCCATGTACATACACACACAACACA
Source organism: Stenella coeruleoalba (assembly GCF_951394435.1). Taxonomy (NCBI): domain Eukaryota; kingdom Metazoa; phylum Chordata; class Mammalia; order Artiodactyla; family Delphinidae; genus Stenella; species Stenella coeruleoalba. Next base: position 4,179,943 of record NC_137168.1, read on the forward strand.
GCTTAGTGAATTAATGCAGAGACCATACCAGCATACACACACACATACACACACCTGAGACTCAATGCTCTGCCTATTGCAGCACACACACACACACAGGCACACACACGGCTCACTGTGATTCAATACCAGCCTGTACCTGCACACACACACACTCTCACACACACCGCCATGTGACTCAATGCACTTTATACCACCACACAGACACACAGACACACAAACACACCTCACTGTGACACAATGGTCAGCCTATACCAGAACACGCAGACACACACACACATCACTGTGATGCAATGCACAGACTATACCAGCGTGCACACAAACACACAGCACTGTGACTCAATATACAATGTATACCAAAACACACAAGCATACACACACACCTCAGTGTGACTCAATGCACAGCCTTTACCAGCACACACACATACAGACCTGCACAGATACAGGGTTCACTGTGACTCAATGCACAGCCTATAGAAGAACACACACACATACCAATATGCACACACACATGGCTGACCGTGACTCAATCAATCGCCTATACCAGCACACACACACGACTCACTGTGACTCAATGCAGTCTTTCGCACAACAAACACAGACACACACACCCCATGGAATTAATGAAAGCCCACCAACACACACACTCTCATACACACACACACATGGCTCAATGTGACTCAATGCACACTCTGTTTCACCACACACACACACATACACCTCAGTTACTCAATGCAAAGACCATACGAGCACACACACACACACACACATAACTGATTAAATGCTCCACACATACTAGTGCACACACACACAGACATGCTCACTGTGATTCAAGGCACAGTCTATACGAGCACATTAACACACAAACAACTCATTTTGACTCAATGCGCAGTCTACAGCAGCACACACACACACATAACTCCCTGTGACTCAATCCACAGCCTATATCAGCACACAGACACACACAAGGCTCACTGTGACTCAATGAAGTCTGTAACACCACACACACACACACAAACACACACATACACCTCAGTGACTCAATGCAAAGCTCATACGAACACTCACAGACACACACCTAACTGTGATTCAGTGCTCAACCTCTACCAGCACACAGATGCACACAGACACACACACACATGCACGGCTCTTTCTGACATAATGTACAGTTCTTACCAGAACAAACACATGCAACACATCTCACTGTAACTCAATGCTCAGACTGTACTTGCACACACACAAGGCTCACTGTGAGTCAATGCACAGCCTATACCAGCAGAGACACATACACACTGCTCTCTATGACACAGTGCACATCCTGTACTATCACACACACACACAGCTTATTGTGATGTAATACAGACTCTACACAACCAAATACACACACACACACACACAGCTCACTGTGATTCAATACCAGCCTGTATCTGCACACACACACACTCTCACACACACTGCTGTGTGATTCAATGCAGTTTATACCACCACACAGACACACAGACACACACACACGCCTCACTGTGACTCATGCAGACTCTACAGCACCAAATACACTAACACAGGGCTGGGATTCAATGCACAGTCCATACCAGCAAAGGCACACACACCACACCACACTGTGACTCAATGCTCAGATTATACCAGCACACACACACGGCTCACTGTGTCCTAGTGCACAGCATATAACATCACACACACACACACCCCCCACACTGTGACTCAATGCGCAGCCTGTACCTGCACATACACACACTCTCACACACACCGCCGTGTGACACAATGCAGTTTATACCACCACACAGACACACACACACACCTCAATGTGACACAATGTCAAGCCCATGCAAGTAAACAGACACACAACCATGGCTCACTGTGACTCAATGAACAGTGTGTACTAGCACATACAAACACATTGCTCAATGTGAGTCAATGCATAGCCCATATCCGCACACACATACACAGAAACACACCTTAATGTGGCTCAGTGCACAACCTATAGCTGTACACACACACACACACACACAACGCTCAGTGATTCAATGCAAATCACATATCAGCATACACATACACATACACTCACCTAGGTGTGACTCAATTCTCAGCCTATAGCTGCACACACACACACACCTTACTGTGACTCATGCAGACTCTACAACACCAAATACACAAACACTAACACAGGGCTGGGATTCAATGCACAGTCCATACCAGCAAAGGCACATGCACCACACCACACTGTGACTCAATGCTCAGATTATACCAGCACACACACACGGCTCACTGTGTCCTAGTGCACAGCATATAACATCACACACACACACACCCCCCACACTGTGACTCAATGCGCAGCCTGTACCTGCACATACACACACTCTCACACACACCGCCGTGTGACACAATGCAGTTTATACCACCACACAGACACACACACACACCTCAATGTGACTCAATGTCAAGCCCATGCAAGTAAACAGACACACAACCATGGCTCACTGTGACTCAATGAACAGTGTGTACTAGCACATACAAACACATTGCTCAATGTGAGTCAATGCATAGCCCATATCCGCACACACATACACAGAAACACACCTTAATGTGGCTCAGTGCACAACCTATAGCTGTACACACACACACACACACAACGCTCAGTGATTCAATGCAAATCACATATCAGCATACACATACACATACACTCACCTAGGTGTGACTCAATTCTCAGCCTATAGCTGCACACACACACACACCTTACTGTGACTCATGCAGACTCTACAGCACCAAATACACAAACACTAACACAGGGCTGGGATTCAATGCACAGTCCATACCAGCAAAGGCACATGCACCACACCACACTGTGACTCAATGCTCAGATTATACCAGCACACATACACGGCTCACTGTGTCCTAGTGCACAGCATATAACATCACACACACACACACACACACACCCCACTGTGACTCAATGCGCAGCCTGTACCTGCACACACACACACACACACACCTCACTGTGAAACAATGGTCAGCCTATACCAGAACACGCAAACACACACATCACTGTGACTCAATGCACAGACTATACCAGTGTGCACACAAACACACAGCACTGTGACTCAATATACAATGTATACCAAAACACACAGGCATACACACACACCTCAGTGTGACTCAATGCACAGCCTATACCAGCACACACACATACAGACCTGCACAGATACAGGGTTCACTGTGACTCAATGCACAGCCTATAGAAGAACACACACACATACCAACATGCACACACACATGGCTGACCATGCCTCAATCAATCGCTTATACCAGCACACACACACATGACTCACTGTGACTCAATGCAGTCTTTTGCACAACAAACACAGACACACACACCCCACTGAATCAATGAAAGCCCACCAACACACACACACACATGGCTCACTGTGACTCAATGCACAGTCTGTATCACCACACACACACACACACACCTCAGTTACTCAATGCAAAGACCATACGAGCACACACACACACACACACATAATTGATTAAATGCTCCACACATACTAGTGCACACACACACAGGCATGCTCACTCTGATTCAAGGCACAGTTTATACGAGCACAGTAACACACAAACAACTCATTTTGACTCAATGCGCAGTCTACAGCAGCACACACACACACATAACTCACTGTGACTCAATCCACAGCCTATATCAGCACACAGACACACACACACACACGGCCCACTCTGTCTCAATGGCCATCCAGTACCAGCACACACACACACACACACACAAACACACACACTCGTTTAGGTCAAAGTGGATAAAACCACAGTCCATACCATCACAGACACACACACACCGCACTACACACTGTGACTCAATGCACAGTCTACACCAGCAAATACACACACACACATACACACACAACTCCCACACATTTAACTGTGACTCAGTGCTGTGACTATAGCAGCTCCCCACACACACATGTTTCACTGTGACTCAATGCACACCCAATAACTGTACACATACACACACATACGACCCAGTTTGACCTAACGAACAGTCTGTAGCACCACATACACAGATGCACACCTCAGTGACTCAATGTTCAGCCTGTAACATCACACACACAAATGCATACACAAATACACATACACACACAAATATGGCTCACTGTGATTCAATGCACAGCCTATAACACCATACATGGACACCCATCACTGTGACTCAAACCGCAGCCTGTACCTGCACATACACACAAAAAGACCCACCTTCTCTGTCTCAATTCACAGCCTACTGCAGCACACACACACACACACACACACAAAGGCAACCATCACTGTGACTGAATGCACCTCCTATACCAGCATACACACATGGCTCACTGTGAATCAATGCACAGCCTATACAAGAACACACAGACACACAAACACGCACTCACACATGGCTCACTGGTACTCAATCAATCGCCTATACCAGCACACACAAACACAGCTCGCTGTGATTCAATGCAGTCTGTATCACCACACACTCACACACACACCCATGAGTCAATAAATCCCACACCAGCACAATAAAGCCCATACCAGCACACAAACTCTCATACACACACACACACACCTGACTGTGACTGAAAACCTGTCCTGTACCAGCACACACACACAAAAACACCTTACTGTGACTCAATGCACAGCCTATATGAGCACACACATACACACACAGCTCACAGTGACTCAATACAGATTCTATACCAGCACACACTCAGACACACACACACACACAGCCCACTCTGTCTCAAAGGTCATCCAGTGCCACCACACACACACACACACACACACACACACAGACTCGTTCAGGTCAAAGTGGATAAAACCACAGTCCACACCATCACAGACACACACACAACGCACTACTCACTGTGACTCAATGTACAGTCTACACCAGCAAATACACACACACACATACACACACACCTCCCACACATTTAACTGTGACTCAGTGCTGTGACTATACCAGCTCCCCACACACACATGGTTCACTGTGACTCTATGCACACCCAATAACTGTACACACACACACACATACACACACATATTGCTCAGTGTGACCTAACGAACAGTCTGTAGCACCACATACACACATGCACACCTCAGTGACTCAATGTTCAGCCTGTAACATCACACACACACATGCATACACAAATACACATACACACACAAATATGGCTCACTGTGATTCAATGCACAGCCTATAACACCACACAGAGACACCCATCACTGTGACTCAAACCGCAGCCTGTACCTGCACATACACACACAAAGTCCCTCCTTCTGTGACTCAAGTCACAGCCTACTGCAACACACACACAAACAAACACACACAAACACAACCATCACTGTGACTCAATGCACCTCCTATACCAGCATACACACATGGTTCACTGTGAATCAATACACAGCCTGTACCTCCACACACACACACATACAAACACTCACACACAGCTTAGTGTGACTCAATGCAAAGCATATACCAGCACGTGCACTCACACACACACTCACCTCCCTGTGACTCAGTGCATAGCATATAACATCACACACACACACACACCTCACTGTGACTGAATGCACAGCCTGTACCAGCACACACACATACAAATACTCACACATGGTTGTGACTAAATGTACAATCAACACCAGCACATACACACACATGACACCTCAGTGTGATCCAATGCTCTGTTTATACCAGCAAAACCACATGGCTCACTGTGACTCAGTGCACAGCATATGACATCACACACACACACACACATACACCTCACTGTGACTCAATGCACAGCCTGTACCTGCACAGAAACAAACACACACATCACTGTGATGCGATATGCAGCCTATACCAACACACACACACACACCAAAGTGTGACTAAATGGTCAGCCTACATGAGAACACACAGACACAATCATCCCTCACTGTGACGCAATGCACAGTCTATACCAGCCTGCGCACACTCACATGACACTGTGACTCAATGCACAATCTGTAATAGCCCACACACGCACACATACACACCTTATTGTGACTCAATGCACAGCCTGTATGTGAACACACACACATACTAACATGCACTCACACATGTCTCACGGTGACTCAATCGCCTATACAAGCACACACACATGGCTCACTGTGAGTCAGTGCCCACTCCATACCAGCACCAAACACACAACACAGCTCACTGTGACTCAAGGCACAGTGTATGGCAGCAGACACACACACAGACACACTCATACCAACATCTCATTGTGCCTCTCAGCCTGTGAAAGACATGCACAATGAAACAGACACCCCTCACTGTGACTCTCTGCACATCCTATACCAGTGCACTCTCACACACACACACATGGTTGACTGTGAACCAATGCACACTCTATACCAGGACACACACACAAACACACACACACACACACACACACATGGCTCCCTGTGACTCAGCGCACAGGATATGCTAGCAGACATACACACACAGAGAAGCACATACGGCAAACTGTGAGTCAATCCACATCCCTTACCTCCACACACGCACACATACTGACACTCAAAAACACAGCTCAGTGTGATTCAATGCAAATCCTATGCCAGAAACTGCACACACGCACACACACAAACATCCCTATGAATCAGTGCATAGCGTATAACTTCACACACATACACCTCACTGTGACTCAATGTGCTGCATCTACCTGCACATAAACCCACAAACAACTCAATATGACTCAATGTGCAGGCTGTACCAGCACACACACACATGTGCACACACACCTCAGTGTGCCTCAATTGTCAGCCTATACCAGAACACACAGACACACACACCTCTCACTCGGACTCAATGCACAACCTATGCCAGCGTGCACACACACTCACATGGCACAGTGAATCAAGGCACAATTTTACCAGCACATGCACACACACCTCAGAGTGACTCAAAGCTCAGCATATAACAGCACACACACACACATACATGCACAGATGCAGGCCTCACTGTGACTCAATGCACAGCCTATACCAGAACACACACACACACCAACACGCACTCACACATGGCTCACTGGTACTCAATCAATCACCTATACCAGCACACACACACACACAGCTCACTGTGACTCAATTCAGTCTGTATCACCACACACTCACACACACACCCATGAGTCAATAAAGCCCATACCAGCAACATAAAGCCCATACCAGCACACAAACTCACATGCACACACACACAGACGAGACTGTGACTGAAAACGCTTCCTGTACCAGCACACACACACACAAACACCTCACTGTGACTCAATGCACAGCCTATACGAGCACACACATACACACACAGCTCACAGTGATTCAATACAGAGTCTATACCAGTGCACACACAGACACACACACACACAGAGCCACTCTGTCTCAATGGTCATCCAGTGCCAGCACACACACACACACACACACACACACACACAAACACACACACTCGTTCAGGTCAATGTTGATAAAACCACAGTCCATACCATCACAGACACACACACACCGCACTACACACTGTGACTCAATGCACAGTCTACAGCAGCAAATACACACACACACATACACACACAACTCCCACACATTTAACTGTGACTGAGTGCTGTGACTATACCAGCTCCCCACACACACATGCTTCACTGTGACTCAATGCACAACCAATAACTGTACACACACACACATACACACACATATGGCCAAGTTTGACCTAATGAACAGTCTGTAGCACCACATACACACATGCACACCTCAGTGACTCAATGTTCAGTCTCTAACATCACACACACACGCATACACAAATACACATACACACACAAATACGGCTCGCTATGATTAAATGCACAGCCTATAACACCACACAGAGACACCCATCATTGTGACTCAAACCGCAGCCTGTACCTGCACATACACACACAAAGACCCACTTTCTGTGACTCAATTTACAGCCTACTGCAGCACACATACACACACACAAACACAACCATCACTGTGACTCAGTGCACCTCCTATACCAGCATACACACATGGCTCACTGTTAATCAATGCACAGCCTATACAAGAACACACAAACTCTCACTCACACATACCAGACTGTGACTCAGTGAACCACCTATAGCAGTACACACACACACGCACAAACATACACGGCTCACCTGGACTCAATGCCCTGCCTATACCAGCACACACAAACACACACACACAGATATATGTCTCACTGACACAATGCACAGCCTGTACTTGCACACACACAAGGCTTACTGTGACTCAATGCAGAGTGTGCACCACCATACAAACACATGGCTCACTGTGACTCAATGTAACGCCTATGCCAGCACACACATACAGAGACACATGCATGGCTCTGTGTGATTCAATGCACGTACTATACCATCACAAACACACACAGACACACGCACAGTCACTGTGACACAATGCACAGCCTATACCACAACACCAATGCAAAGACACATATGCATGGCTCATTGTGACTCTATGCACACCCTATACTATCACATACACACATTCACACATGGCTCCTTGTGAATCAGTGCACAGTCTGTAGTTCCAGGTATACACACACAGACACACACCTCAGTGGCTGAATGAAAAGCCCATACCATTACACACAGACACACATACACACACAGCTCACTGTGAATCAGTGTACAGTCTTCAGCTCCATGTACATACACACACAACACAGCTTAGTGAATTAATGCAGAGACCATACCAGCATACACACACACATACACACACCTGAGACTCAATGCTCTGCCTATTGCAGCACACACACACACACAGGCACACACACGGCTCACTGTGATTCAATACCAGCCTGTACCTGCACACACACACACTCTCACACACACCGCCATGTGACTCAATGCACTTTATACCACCACACAGACACACAGACACACAAACACACCTCACTGTGACACAATGGTCAGCCTATACCAGAACACGCAGACACACACACACATCACTGTGATGCAATGCACAGACTATACCAGCGTGCACACAAACACACAGCACTGTGACTCAATATACAATGTATACCAAAACACACAAGCATACACACACACCTCAGTGTGACTCAATGCACAGCCTTTACCAGCACACACACATACAGACCTGCACAGATACAGGGTTCACTGTGACTCAATGCACAGCCTATAGAAGAACACACACACATACCAATATGCACACACACATGGCTGACCGTGACTCAATCAATCGCCTATACCAGCACACACACACGACTCACTGTGACTCAATGCAGTCTTTCGCACAACAAACACAGACACACACACCCCATGGAATTAATGAAAGCCCACCAACACACACACTCTCATACACACACACACATGGCTCGATGTGACTCAATGCACACTCTGTTTCACCACACACACACACATACACCTCAGTTACTCAATGCAAAGACCATACGAGCACACACACACACACACACATAACTGATTAAATGCTCCACACATACTAGTGCACACACACACAGACATGCTCACTGTGATTCAAGGCACAGTCTATACGAGCACATTAACACACAAACAATTCATTTTGACTCAATGCGCAGTCTACAGCAGCACACACACACACATAACTCCCTGTGACTCAATCCACAGCCTATATCAGCACACAGACACACACAAGGCTCACTGTGACTCAATGAAGTCTGTAACACCACACACACACACACAAACACACACATACACCTCAGTGACTCAATGCAAAGCTCATACGAACACTCACAGACACACACCTAACTGTGATTCAGTGCTCAACCTCTACCAGCACACAGACGCACACAGACACACACACACATGCACGGCTCTTTCTGACATAATGTACAGTTCTTACCAGAACAAACACATGCAACACATCTCACTGTAACTCAATGCTCAGACTGTACTTGCACACACACAAGGCTCACTGTGAGTCAATGCACAGCCTATACCAGCAGAGACACATACACACTGCTCTCTATGACACAGTGCACATCCTGTACTATCACACACACACACAGCTTATTGTGATGTAATACAGACTCTACACAACCAAATACACACACACACACACACAGCTCACTGTGATTCAATACCAGCCTGTACCTGCACACACACACACTCTCACACACACTGCTGTGTGATTCAATGCAGTTTATACCACCACACAGACACACAGACACACACACACGCCTCACTGTGACTCATGCAGACTCTACAGCACCAAATACACTAACACAGGGCTGGGATTCAATGCACAGTCCATACCAGCAAAGGCACACACACCACACCACACTGTGACTCAATGCTCAGATTATACCAGCACACACACACGGCTCACTGTGTCCTAGTGCACAGCATATAACATCACACACACACACACACCCCACACTGTGACTCAATGCGCAGCCTGTACCTGCACATACACACACTCTCACACACACCGCCGTGTGACACAATGCAGTTTATACCACCACACAGACACACACACACACCTCAATGTGACACAATGTCAAGCCCATGCAAGTAAACAGACACACAACCATGGCTCACTGTGACTCAATGAACAGTGTGTACTAGCACATACAAACACATTGCTCAATGTGAGTCAATGCATAGCCCATATCCGCACACACATACACAGAAACACACCTTAATGTGGCTCAGTGCACAACCTATAGCTGTACACACACACACACACACACAACGCTCAGTGATTCAATGCAAATCACATATCAGCATACACATACACATACACTCACCTAGGTGTGACTCAATTCTCAGCCTATAGCTGCACACACACACACACCTTACTGTGACTCATGCAGACTCTACAACACCAAATACACAAACACTAACACAGGGCTGGGATTCAATGCACAGTCCATACCAGCAAAGGCACATGCACCACACCACACTGTGACTCAATGCTCAGATTATACCAGCACACACACACGGCTCACTGTGTCCTAGTGCACAGCATATAACATCACACACACACACACCCCCCACACTGTGACTCAATGCGCAGCCTGTACCTGCACATACACACACTCTCACACACACCGCCGTGTGACACAATGCAGTTTATACCACCACACAGACACACACACACACCTCAATGTGACTCAATGTCAAGCCCATGCAAGTAAACAGACACACAACCATGGCTCACTGTGACTCAATGAACAGTGTGTACTAGCACATACAAACACATTGCTCAATGTGAGTCAATGCATAGCCCATATCCGCACACACATACACAGAAACACACCTTAATGTGGCTCAGTGCACAACCTATAGCTGTACACACACACACACACACAACGCTCAGTGATTCAATGCAAATCACATATCAGCATACACATACACATACACTCACCTAGGTGTGACTCAATTCTCAGCCTATAGCTGCACACACACACACACCTTACTGTGACTCATGCAGACTCTACAGCACCAAATACACAAACACTAACACAGGGCTGGGATTCAATGCACAGTCCATACCAGCAAAGGCACATGCACCACACCACACTGTGACTCAATGCTCAGATTATACCAGCACACATACACGGCTCACTGTGTCCTAGTGCACAGCATATAACATCACACACACACACACACACACACCCCACTGTGACTCAATGCGCAGCCTGTACCTGCACACACACACACACACACACACCTCACTGTGAAACAATGGTCAGCCTATACCAGAACACGCAAACACACACATCACTGTGACTCAATGCACAGACTATACCGGTGTGCACACAAACACACAGCACTGTGACTCAATATACAATGTATACCAAAACACACAGGCATACACACACACCTCAGTGTGACTCAATGCACAGCCTATACCAGCACACACACATACAGACCTGCACAGATACAGGGTTCACTGTGACTCAATGCACAGCCTATAGAAGAACACACACACATACCAACATGCACACACACATGGCTGACCATGCCTCAATCAATCGCTTATACCAGCACACACACACATGACTCACTGTGACTCAATGCAGTCTTTTGCACAACAAACACAGACACACACACCCCACTGAATCAATGAAAGCCCACCAACACACACACACACATGGCTCACTGTGACTCAATGCACAGTCTGTATCACCACACACACACACACACACCTCAGTTACTCAATGCAAAGACCATACGAGCACACACACACACACACACATAATTGATTAAATGCTCCACACATACTAGTGCACACACACACAGGCATGCTCACTCTGATTCAAGGCACAGTCTATACGAGCACAGTAACACACAAACAACTCATTTTGACTCAATGCGCAGTCTACAGCAGCACACACACACACATAACTCACTGTGACTCAATCCACAGCCTATATCAGCACACAGACACACACACACACACACGGCCCACTCTGTCTCAATGGCCATCCAGTACCAGCACACACACACACACACACACAAACACACACACTCGTTTAGGTCAAAGTGGATAAAACCACAGTCCATACCATCACAGACACACACACACCGCACTACACACTGTGACTCAATGCACAGTCTACACCAGCAAATACACACACACACATACACACACAACTCCCACACATTTAACTGTGACTCAGTGCTGTGACTATAGCAGCTCCCCACACACACATGTTTCACTGTGACTCAATGCACACCCAATAACTGTACACATACACACACATACGACCCAGTTTGACCTAACGAACAGTCTGTAGCACCACATACACAGATGCACACCTCAGTGACTCAATGTTCAGCCTGTAACATCACACACACAAATGCATACACAAATACACATACACACACAAATACGGCTCACTGTGATTCAATGCACAGCCTATAACACCATACATGGACACCCATCACTGTGACTCAAACCGCAGCCTGTACCTGCACATACACACAAAAAGACCCACCTTCTCTGTCTCAATTCACAGCCTACTGCAGCACACACACACACACACACACACAAAGACAACCATCACTGTGACTGAATGCACCTCCTATACCAGCATACACACATGGCTCACTGTGAATCAATGCACAGCCTATACAAGAACACACAGACACACAAACACGCACTCACACATGGCTCACTGGTACTCAATCAATCGCCTATACCAGCACACACAAACACAGCTCGCTGTGATTCAATGCAGTCTGTATCACCACACACTCACACACACACCCATGAGTCAATAAATCCCACACCAGCACAATAAAGCCCATACCAGCACACAAACTCTCATACACACACACACACACCTGACTGTGACTGAAAACCTGTCCTGTACCAGCACACACACACAAAAACACCTTACTGTGACTCAATGCACAGCCTATATGAGCACACACATACACACACAGCTCACAGTGACTCAATACAGATTCTATACCAGCACACACTCAGACACACACACACACACAGCCCACTCTGTCTCAATGGTCATCCAGTGCCACCACACACACACACACACACACACACACACACAGACTCGTTCAGGTCAAAGTGGATAAAACCACAGTCCACACCATCACAGACAGACACACAACGCACTACTCACTGTGACTCAATGTACAGTCTACACCAGCAAATACACACACACACATACACACACACCTCCCACACATTTAACTGTGACTCAGTGCTGTGACTATACCAGCTCCCCACACACACATGGTTCACTGTGACTCTATGCACACCCAATAACTGTACACACACACACACATACACACACATATTGCTCAGTGTGACCTAACGAAGAGTCTGTAGCACCACATACACACATGCACACCTCAGTGACTCAATGTTCAGCCTGTAACATCACACACACACATGCATACACAAATACACATACACACACAAATATGGCTCACTGTGATTCAATGCACAGCCTATAACACCACACAGAGACACCCATCACTGTGACTCAAACCGCAGCCTGTACCTGCACATACACACACAAAGTCCCTCCTTCTGTGACTCAAGTCACAGCCTACTGCAACACACACACAAACAAACACACACAAACACAACCATCACTGTGACTCAATGCACCTCCTATACCAGCATACACACATGGTTCACTGTGAATCAATACACAGCCTGTACCTCCACACACACACACATACAAACACTCACACACAGCTTAGTGTGACTCAATGCAAAGCATATACCAGCACGTGCACTCACACACACACTCACCTCCCTGTGACTCAGTGCATAGCATATAACATCACACACACACACACACACCTCACTGTGACTGAATGCACAGCCTGTACCAGCACACACACATACAAATACTCACACATGGTTGTGACTAAATGTACAATCAACACCAGCACATACACACACATGACACCTCAGTGTGATCCAATGCTCTGTTTATACCAGCAAAACCACATGGCTCACTGTGACTCAGTGCACAGCATATGACATCACACACACACACAGACATACACCTCACTGTGACTCAATGCACAGCCTGTACCTGCACAGAAACAAACACACACATCACTGTGATGCGATATGCAGCCTATACCAACACACACACACACACCAAAGTGTGACTAAATGGTCAGCCTACATGAGAACACACAGACACAATCATCCCTCACTGTGACGCAATGCACAGTCTATACCAGCCTGTGCACACTCACATGACACTGTGACTCAATGCACAATCTGTAATAGCCCACACACGCACACATACACACCTTATTGTGACTCAATGCACAGCCTGTATGTGAACACACACACATACTAACATGCACTCACACATGTCTCACGGTGACTCAATCGCCTATACAAGCACACACACATGGCTCACTGTGAGTCAGTGCCCACTCCATACCAGCACCAAACACACAACACAGCTCACTGTGACTCAAGGCACAGTGTATGGCAGCAGACACACACACAGACACACTCATACCAACATCTCATTGTGCCTCTCAGCCTGTGAAAGACATGCACAATGAAACAGACACCCCTCACTGTGACTCTCTGCACATCCTATACCAGTGCACTCTCACACACACACACATGGTTGACTGTGAACCAATGCACACTCTATACCAGGACACACACACAAACACACACACACACACACACACATGGCTCCCTGTGACTCAGTGCACAGGATATGCTAGCAGACATACACACACAGAGAAGCACATACGGCAAACTGTGAGTCAATCCACATCCCTTACCTCCACACACGCACACATACTGACACTCAAAAACACAGCTCAGTGTGATTCAATGCAAATCCTATGCCAGAAACTGCACACACGCACACACACAAACATCCCTATGAATCAGTGCATAGCGTATAACTTCACACACATACACCTCACTGTGACTCAATGTGCTGCATCTACCTGCACATAAACCCACAAACAACTGAATATGACTCAATGTGCAGGCTGTACCAGCACACACACACATGTGCACACACACCTCAGTGTGCCTCAATTGTCAGCCTATACCAGAACACACAGACACACACACCTCTCACTCGGACTCAATGCACAACCTATGCCAGCGTGCACACACACTCACATGGCACAGTGAATCAAGGCACAATTTTACCAGCACATGCACACACACCTCAGAGTGACTCAAAGCTCAGCATATAACAGCACACACACACACATACATGCACAGATGCAGGCCTCACTGTGACTCAATGCACAGCCTATACCAGAACACACACACACACCAACACGCACTCACACATGGCTCACTGGTACTCAATCAATCACCTATACCAGCACACACACACACACAGCTCACTGTGACTCAATGCAGTCTGTATCACCACACACTCACACACACACCCATGAGTCAATAAAGCCCATACCAGCAACATAAAGCCCATACCAGCACACAAACTCACATGCACACACACACAGACGAGACTGTGACTGAAAACGCTTCCTGTACCAGCACACACACACACAAACACCTCACTGTGACTCAATGCACAGCCTATACGAGCACACACATACACACACAGCTCACAGTGATTCAATACAGAGTCTATACCAGTGCACACACAGACACACACACACACAGAGCCACTCTGTCTCAATGGTCATCCAGTGCCAGCACACACACACACACACACACACAAACACACACACTCGTTCAGGTCAATGTTGATAAAACCACAGTCCATACCATCACAGACACACACACACCGCACTACACACTGTGACTCAATGCACAGTCTACAGCAGCAAATACACACACACACATACACACACAACTCCCACACATTTAACTGTGACTGAGTGCTGTGACTATACCAGCTCCCCACACACACATGCTTCACTGTGACTCAATGCACAACCAATAACTGTACACACACACACATACACACACATATGGCCAAGTTTGACCTAATGAACAGTCTGTAGCACCACATACACACATGCACACCTCAGTGACTCAATGTTCAGTCTCTAACATCACACACACACGCATACACAAATACACATACACACACAAATACGGCTCGCTATGATTAAATGCACAGCCTATAACACCACACAGAGACACCCATCATTGTGACTCAAACCGCAGCCTGTACCTGCACATACACACACAAAGACCCACTTTCTGTGACTCAATTTACAGCCTACTGCAGCACACATACACACACACAAACACAACCATCACTGTGACTCAGTGCACCTCCTATACCAGCATACACACATGGCTCACTGTTAATCAATGCACAGCCTATACAAGAACACACAAACTCTCACTCACACATACCAGACTGTGACTCAGTGAACCACCTATAGCAGTACACACACACACGCACAAACATACACGGCTCACCTGGACTCAATGCCCTGCCTATACCAGCACACACAAACACACACACACAGATATATGTCTCACTGACACAATGCACAGCCTGTACTTGCACACACACAAGGCTTACTGTGACTCAATGCAGAGTGTGCACCACCATACAAACACATGGCTCACTGTGACTCAATGTAACGCCTATGCCAGCACACACATACAGAGACACATGCATGGCTCTGTGTGATTCAATGCACGTACTATACCATCACAAACACACACAGACACACGCACAGTCACTGTGACACAATGCACAGCCTATACCACAACACCAATGCAAAGACACATATGCATGGCTCATTGTGACTCTATGCACACCCTATACTATCACATACACACATTCACACATGGCTCCTTGTGAATCAGTGCACAGTCTGTAGTTCCAGGTATACACACACAGACACACACCTCAGTGGCTGAATGAAAAGCCCATACCATTACACACAGACACACATACACACACAGCTCACTGTGAATCAGTGTACAGTCTTCAGCTCCATGTACATACACACACAACACAGCTTAGTGAATTAATGCAGAGACCATACCAGCATACACACACACATACACACACCTGAGACTCAATGCTCTGCCTATTGCAGCAAACACACACACACAGTCACACACACGGCTCACTGTGATTCAATACCAGCCTGTACCTGCACACACACACACTCTCACACACACCGCCATGTGACTCAATGCACTTTATACCACCACACAGACACACAGACACACAAACACACCTCACTGTGACACAATGGTCAGCCTATACCAGAACACACAGACACACACACACATCACTGTGATGCAATGCACAGACTATACCAGCGTGCACACAAACACACAGCACTGTGACTCAATATACAATGTATACCAAAACACACAAGCATACACACACACCTCAGTGTGACTCAATGCACAGCCTTTACCAGCACACACACATACAGACCTGCACAGATACAGGGTTCACTGTGACTCAATGCACAGCCTATAGAAGAACACACACACATACCAATATGCAAACACACATGGCTGACCGTGACTCAATCAATCGCCTATACCAGCACACACACACGACTCACTGTGACTCAATGCAGTCTTTCGCACAACAAACACAGACACACACACCCCATGGAATTAATGAAAGCCCACCAACACACACACTCTCATACACACACACACATGGCTCAATGTGACACACACATGGCTCATGGCTCAATGTGACACACTCTGTTTCACCACACACACACACATACACCTCAGTTACTCAATGCAAAGACCATACGAGCACACAGACACACACACACACATAACTGATTAAATGCTCCACACATACTAGTGCACACACACACAGACATGCTCACTGTGATTCAAGGCACAGTCTATACGAGCACATTAACACACAAACAACTCATTTTGACTCAATGCGCAGTCTACAGCAGCACACACACACACATAACTCACTGTGACTCAATCCACAGCCAATATCAGCACACAGACACACACAAGGCTCACTGTGACTCAATGAAGTCTGTAACACCACACACACACACACAAACACACACATACACCTCAGTGACTCAATGCAAAGCCCATACGAACACTCACAGACACACACCTAACTGTGATTCAGTGCTCAACCTCTACCAGCACACAGACGCACACACAGACACACACACACATGCACGGCTCTTTCTGACATAATGTACAGTTCTTACCAGAACAAACACATGCAACACATCTCACTGTAACTCAATGCTCAGACTGTACTTGCACACACACAAGGCTCACTGTGAGTCAATGCACAGCCTATACCAGCAGAGACACATACACACTGCTCTCTATGACACAGTGCACATCCTGTACTATCACACACACACAGCTTATTGTGATGTAATACAGACTCTACACAACCAAATACACACACGCACACACACAGCTCACTGTGATTCAATACCAGCCTGTACCTGCACACACACACACTCTCACACACACTGCTGTGTGATTCAATGCAGTTTATACCACCACACAGACACACAGACACACACACACGCCTCACTGTGACTCATGCAGACTCTACAGCACCAAATACACTAACACAGGGCTGGGATTCAATGCACAGTCCATACCAGCAAAGGCACACACACCACACCACACTGTGACTCAATGCTCAGATTATACCAGCACACACACACGGCTCACTGTGTCCTAGTGCACAGCATATAACATCACACACACACACACACCCCACACTGTGACTCAATGCGCAGCCTGTACCTGCACATACACACACTCTCACACACACCGCCGTGTGACACAATGCAGTTTATACCACCACACAGACACACACACACACCTCAATGTGACACAATGTCAAGCCCATGCAAGTAAACAGACACACAACCATGGCTCACTGTGACTCAATGAACAGTGTGTACTAGCACATACAAACACATTGCTCAATGTGAGTCAATGCATAGCCCATATCCGCACACACATACACAGAAACACACCTTAATGTGGCTCAGTGCACAACCTATAGCTGTACACACACACACACACACACAACGCTCAGTGATTCAATGCAAATCACATATCAGCATACACATACACATACACTCACCTAGGTGTGACTCAATTCTCAGCCTATAGCTGCACACACACACACACCTTACTGTGACTCATGCAGACTCTACAACACCAAATACACAAACACTAACACAGGGCTGGGATTCAATGCACAGTCCATACCAGCAAAGGCACATGCACCACACCACACTGTGACTCAATGCTCAGATTATACCAGCACACACACACGGCTCACTGTGTCCTAGTGCACAGCATATAACATCACACACACACACACCCCCCACACTGTGACTCAATGCGCAGCCTGTACCTGCACATACACACACTCTCACACACACCGCCGTGTGACACAATGCAGTTTATACCACCACACAGACACACACACACACCTCAATGTGACTCAATGTCAAGCCCATGCAAGTAAACAGACACACAACCATGGCTCACTGTGACTCAATGAACAGTGTGTACTAGCACATACAAACACATTGCTCAATGTGAGTCAATGCATAGCCCATATCCGCACACACATACACAGAAACACACCTTAATGTGGCTCAGTGCACAACCTATAGCTGTACACACACACACACACACAACGCTCAGTGATTCAATGCAAATCACATATCAGCATACACATACACATACACTCACCTAGGTGTGACTCAATTCTCAGCCTATAGCTGCACACACACACACACCTTACTGTGACTCATGCAGACTCTACAGCACCAAATACACAAACACTAACACAGGGCTGGGATTCAATGCACAGTCCATACCAGCAAAGGCACATGCACCACACCACACTGTGACTCAATGCTCAGATTATACCAGCACACACACACGGCTCACTGTGTCCTAGTGCACAGCATATAACATCACACACACACACACACACACACACCCCACTGTGACTCAATGCGCAGCCTGTACCTGCACACACACACACACACCTCACTGTGAAACAATGGTCAGCCTATACCAGAACACGCAAACACACACATCACTGTGACTCAATGCACAGACTATACCAGTGTGCACACAAACACACAGCACTGTGACTCAATATACAATGTATACCAAAACACACAGGCATACACACACACCTCAGTGTGACTCAATGCACAGCCTATACCAGCACACACACATACAGACCTGCACAGATACAGGGTTCACTGTGACTCAATGCACAGCCTATAGAAGAA
The DNA here is from genome assembly GCF_951394435.1 of Stenella coeruleoalba. Taxonomy (NCBI): domain Eukaryota; kingdom Metazoa; phylum Chordata; class Mammalia; order Artiodactyla; family Delphinidae; genus Stenella; species Stenella coeruleoalba. The sequence continues at coordinate 4,200,759 of NC_137168.1, forward strand.
CACACACACATACCAACATGCACACACACATGGCTGATCATGCCTCAATCAATCGCCTATACCAGCACACACACACATGACTCACTGTGACTCAATGCAGTCTTTCGCACAACAAACACAGACACACACACCCCACTGAATCAATGAAAGCCCACCAACACACACACACACATGGCTCACTGTGACTCAATGCACAGTCTGTATCACCACACACACACACACACCTCAGTTACTCAATGCAATGACCATACGAGCACACACACACACACACACACATAATTGATTAAATGCTCCACACATACTAGTGCACACACACACAGACATGCTCACTCTGATTCAAGGCACAGTCTATACGAGCACAGTAACACACAAACAACTCATTTTGACTCAATGCGCAGTCTACAGCAGCACACACACACACATAACTCACTGTGACTCAATCCACAGCCTACATCACCACACAGACACACACACACACACGGCCCCCTCTGTCTCAATGGCCATCCAGTAACAGCACACACACACACACACACACAAACACACACACTCGTTTAGGTCAAAGTGGATAAAACCACAGTCCATACCATCACAGACACACACACACCGCACTACACACTGTGACTCAATGCACAGTCTACACCAGCAAATACACACACACACATACACACACAACTCCCACACATTTAACTGTGACTCAGTGTTGTGACTATAGCAGCTCCCCACACACACATGTTTCACTGTGACTCAATGCACACCCAATAACTGTACACATACACACACATACGACCAGTTTGACCTAACGAACAGTCTGTAGCACCACATACACAGATGCACACCTCAGTGACTCAATGTTCAGCCTGTAACATCACACACACAAATGCATACACAAATACACATACACACACAAATACGGCTCACTGTGATTCAATGCACAGCCTATAACACCATACATGGACACCCATCACTGTGACTCAAACCGCAGCCTGTACCTGCACATACACACAAAAAGACCCACCTTCTCTGACTCAATTCACAGCCTACTGCAGCACACACACACTCACACACACAAAGACAACCATCACTGTGACTGAATGCACCTCTTATACCAGCATACACACATGGCTCACTGTGAATCAATGCACAGACTATACAAGAACACACAGACACACAAACACGCACTCACACATGGCTCACTGGTACTCAATCAATCGCCTATACCAGCACACACAAACACAGCTCGCTGTGATTCAATGCAGTCTGTATCACCACACACTCACACACACACCCATGAGTCAATAAAGCCCACACCAGCACAATAAAGCCCATACCAGCACACAAACTCTCATACACACACACACACACCTGACTGTGACTGAAAACCTGTCCTGTACCAGCACACACACACGAAAACACCTTACTGTGACTCAATGCACAGCCTATATGAGCACACACATACACACACAGCTCACAGTGACTCAATACAGATTCTATACCAGCACACACTCAGACACACACACACACACAGCCCACTCTGTCCCAATGGTCATCCAGTGCCACCACACACACACACACACACACACACACACACAAACACACACAGAGACTCGTTCAGGTCAAAGTGGATAAAACCACAGTCCACACCATCACAGACACACACACAACGCACTACTCACTGTGACTCAATGTACAGTCTACACCAGCAAATACACACACACACATACACACACACCTCCCACACATTTAACTGTGACTCAGTGCTGTGACTATACCAGCTCCCCACACACACATGGTTCACTGTGACTCTATGCACACCCAATAACTGTACACACACACACACATACACACACATATTGCTCAGTGTGACCTAACGAACAGTCTGTAGCACCACATACACACATGCACACCTCAGTGACTCAATGTTCAGCCTGTAACATCACACACACATGCATACACAAATACACATACACACACAAATATGGCTCACTGTGATTCAATGCACAGCCTATAACACCACACAGAGACACCCATCACTGTGACTCAAACCGCAGCCTGTACCTGCACATACACACACAAAGTCCCTCCTTCTGTGACTCAAGTCACAGCCTACTGCAGCACACACACACACAAACACACACAAACACAACCATCACTGTGACTCAATGCACCTCCTATACCAGCATACATACATGGTTCACTGTGAATCAATACACAGCCTGTACCTCCACACACACACACATACAAACACTCACACACAGCTTAGTGTGACTCAATGCAAAGCATATACCAGCACGTGCACTCACACACACACTCACCTCCCTGTGACTCAGTGCATAGCATATAACATCACACACACACACACCCCTCACTGTGACTGAATGCACAGCCTGTACCAGCACACACACATACAAATACTCACACATGGTTGTGACTAAATGTACAATCAACACCAGCACATACACACACATGACACCTCAGTGTGATCCAATGCTCTGTTTATACCAGCAAAACCACATGGCTCACTGTGACTCAGTGCACAGCATATGACATCACACACACACACACACATACACCTCACTGTGACTCAATGCACAGCCTGTACCTGCACAGAAACAAACACACACATCACTGTGATGCGATATGCAGCCTATACCAACACACACACACACACCAAAGTGTGACTAAATGGTCAGCCTACATGAGAACACACAGACACTATCATCCCTCACTGTGACGCAATGCACAGTCTATACCAGCCTGCGCACACTCACATGACACTGTGACTCAATGCACAATCTGTAATAGCCCACACATGCACACATACACACCTTATTGTGACTCAATGCACAGCCTGTATGTGAACACACACACATACTAACATGCACTCACACATGTCTCACGGTGACTCAATCGCCTATACAAGCACACACACATGGCTAACTGTGAGTCAGTGCCCACTCCATACCAGCACCAAACACACAACACAGCTCACTGTGACTCAAGGCACAGTGTATGGCAGCAGACACACACACAGACACACTCATACCAACATCTCATTGTGCCTCTCAGCCTGTGAAAGACATGCACAATGAAACAGACACCCCTCACTGTGACTCTCTGCACATCCTATACCAGTGCACTCTCACACACACACACATGGTTGACTGTGAATCAATGCACACTCTATACCAGGACACACACACAAACACACACACACACACATGGCTCCCTGTGACTCAGTGCACAGGATATGCTAGCAGACATACACACACAGAGAAGCACATACGGCAAACTGTGAGTCAATCCACAGCCCATACCTCCACACACGCACACATACTGACACTCAAAAACACAGCTAGTGTGATTCAATGCAAATCCTATGCCAGAAACTGCACACACGCACACACACAAACATCCCTATGAATCAGTGCATAGCGTATAACATCACACACATACACCTCACTGTGACTCAATGTGCTGCCTCTACCTGCACATAAACCCACAAACAACTCAATATGACTCAATGTGCAGGCTGTACCAGCACACACACACATGTGCACACACACCTCAGTGTGCCTCAATTGTCAGCCTATACCAGAACACACAGACACACACACCTCTCACTCGGACTCAATGCACAACCTATGCCAGCGTGCACACACACTCACATGGCACAGTGAATCAAGGCACAATTTTACCAGCACATGCACACACACCTCAGAGTGACTCAAAGCTCAGCATATAACAGCACACACACACACATACATGCACAGATGCAGGCCTCACTGTGACTCAATGCACAGCCTATACCAGAACACACACACACACCAACACGCACTCACACATGGCTCACTGGTACTCAATCAATCACCTATACCAGCACACACACACACACAGCTCACTGTGACTCAATGCAGTCTGTATCACCACACACTCACACACACACCCATGAGTCAATAAAGCCCATACCAGCAACATAAAGCCCATACCAGCACACAAACTCACATGCACACACACACAGACGAGACTGTGACTGAAAACGCTTCCTGTACCAGCACACACACACACAAACACCTCACTGTGACTCAATGCACAGCCTATACGAGCACACACATACACACACAGCTCACAGTGATTCAATACAGAGTCTATACCAGTGCACACACAGACACACACACACACAGAGCCACTCTGTCTCAATGGTCATCCAGTGCCAGCACACACACACACACACACACACAAACACACACACTCGTTCAGGTCAATGTTGATAAAACCACAGTCCATACCATCACAGACACACACACACCGCACTACACACTGTGACTCAATGCACAGTCTACAGCAGCAAATACACACACACACATACACACACAACTCCCACACATTTAACTGTGACTGAGTGCTGTGACTATACCAGCTCCTCACACACACATGCTTCACTGTGACTCAATGCACAACCAATAACTGTACACACACACACATACACACACATATGGCCAAGTTTGACCTAATGAACAGTCTGTAGCACCACATACACACATGCACACCTCAGTGACTCAATGTTCAGTCTCTAACATCACACACACACGCATACACAAATACACATACACACACAAATACGGCTCGCTATGATTAAATGCACAGCCTATAACACCACACAGAGACACCCATCATTGTGACTCAAACCGCAGCCTGTACCTGCACATACACACACAAAGACCCACTTTCTGTGACTCAATTTACAGCCTACTGCAGCACACATACACACACACAAACACAACCATCACTGTGACTCAGTGCACCTCCTATACCAGCATACACACATGGCTCACTGTTAATCAATGCACAGCCTATACAAGAACACACAAACTCTCACTCACACATACCAGACTGTGACTCAGTGAACCACCTATAGCAGTACACACACACACGCACAAACATACACGGCTCACCTGGACTCAATGCCCTGCCTATACCAGCACACACAAACACACACACACAGATATATGTCTCAGTGACACAATGCACAGCCTGTACTTGCACACACACAAGGCTTACTGTGACTCAATGCAGAGTGTGCACCACCATACAAACACATGGCTCACTGTGACTCAATGTAACGCCTATGCCAGCACACACACACAGAGACACATGCATGGCTCTGTGTGATTCAATGCACGTACTATACCATCACAAACACACACAGACACACGCACAGTCACTGTGACACAATGCACAGCCTATACCACAACACCAATGCAAAGACACATATGCATGGCTCATTGTGACTCTATGCACACCCTATACTATCACATACACACATTCACACATGGCTCCTTGTGAATCAGTGCACAGTCTGTAGTTCCAGGTATACACACACAGACACACACCTCAGTGGCTGAATGAAAAGCCCATACCATTACACACAGACACACATACACACACAGCTCACTGTGAATCAGTGTACAGTCTTCAGCTCCATGTACATACACACACAACACAGCTTAGTGAATTAATGCAGAGACCATACCAGCATACACACACACATACACACACCTGAGACTCAATGCTCTGCCTATTGCAGCACACACACACACACAGGCACACACACGGCTCACTGTGATTCAATACCAGCCTGTACCTGCACACACACACACTCTCACACACACCGCCATGTGACTCAATGCACTTTATACCACCACACAGACACACAGACACACAAACACACCTCACTGTGACACAATGGTCAGCCTATACCAGAACACGCAGACACACACACACATCACTGTGATGCAATGCACAGACTATACCAGCGTGCACACAAACACACAGCACTGTGACTCAATATACAATGTATACCAAAACACACAAGCATACACACACACCTCAGTGTGACTCAATGCACAGCCTTTACCAGCACACACACATACAGACCTGCACAGATACAGGGTTCACTGTGACTCAATGCACAGCCTATAGAAGAACACACACACATACCAATATGCACACACACATGGCTGACCGTGACTCAATCAATCGCCTATACCAGCACACACACACGACTCACTGTGACTCAATGCAGTCTTTCGCACAACAAACACAGACACACACACCCCATGGAATTAATGAAAGCCCACCAACACACACACTCTCATACACACACACACATGGCTCAATGTGACTCAATGCACACTCTGTTTCACCACACACACACACATACACCTCAGTTACTCAATGCAAAGACCATACGAGCACACACACACACACACACATAACTGATTAAATGCTCCACACATACTAGTGCACACACACACAGACATGCTCACTGTGATTCAAGGCACAGTCTATACGAGCACATTAACACACAAACGATTCATTTTGACTCAATGCGCAGTCTACAGCAGCACACACACACACATAACTCCCTGTGACTCAATCCACAGCCTATATCAGCACACAGACACACACAAGGCTCACTGTGACTCAATGAAGTCTGTAACACCACACACACACACACAAACACACACATACACCTCAGTGACTCAATGCAAAGCTCATACGAACACTCACAGACACACACCTAACTGTGATTCAGTGCTCAACCTCTACCAGCACACAGATGCACACAGACACACAAACACATGCACGGCTCTTTCTGACATAATGTACAGTTCTTACCAGAACAAACACATGCAACACATCTCACTGTAACTCAATGCTCAGACTGTACTTGCACACACACAAGGCTCACTGTGAGTCAATGCACAGCCTATACCAGCAGAGACACATACACACTGCTCTCTATGACACAGTGCACATCCTGTACTATCACACACACACACAGCTTATTGTGATGTAATACAGACTCTACACAACCAAATACACACACACACACACAGCTCACTGTGATTCAATACCAGCCTGTATCTGCACACACACACACTCTCACACACACTGCTGTGTGATTCAATGCAGTTTATACCACCACACAGACACACAGACACACACACACGCCTCACTGTGACTCATGCAGACTCTACAGCACCAAATACACTAACACAGGGCTGGGATTCAATGCACAGTCCATACCAGCAAAGGCACACACACCACACCACACTGTGACTCAATGCTCAGATTATACCAGCACACACACACGGCTCACTGTGTCCTAGTGCACAGCATATAACATCACACACACACACACCCCCCACACTGTGACTCAATGCGCAGCCTGTACCTGCACATACACACACTCTCACACACACCGCCGTGTGACACAATGCAGTTTATACCACCACACAGACACACACACACACACCTCAATGTGACTCAATGTCAAGCCCATGCAAGTAAACAGACACACAACCATGGCTCACTGTGACTCAATGAACAGTGTGTACTAGCACATACAAACACATTGCTCAATGTGAGTCAATGCATAGCCCATATCCGCACACACATACACAGAAACACACCTTAATGTGGCTCAGTGCACAACCTATAGCTGTACACACACACACAACGCTCAGTGATTCAATGCAAATCACATATCAGCATACACATACACATACACTCACCTAGGTGTGACTCAATTCTCAGCCTATAGCTGCACACACACACACACCTTACTGTGACTCATGCAGACTCTACAGCACCAAATACACAAACACTAACACAGGGCTTGGATTCAATGCACAGTCCATACCAGCAAAGGCACATGCACCACACCACACTGTGACTCAATGCTCAGATTATACCAGGACACACACACGGCTCACTGTGTCCTACTGCACAGCATATAACATCACACACACACACACACACACCCCACACTGTGACTCAATGCACAGCCTGTACCTGCACACACACACACACACACACACCTCACTGTGAAACAATGGTCAGCCTATACCAGAACACGCAAACACACACATCACTGTGACTCAATGCACAGACTATACCAGTGTGCACACAAACACACAGCACTGTGACTCAATATACAATGTATACCAAAACACACAGGCATACACACACACCTCAGTGTGACTCAATGCACAGCCTATACCAGCACACACACATACAGACCTGCACAGATACAGGGTTCACTGTGACTCAATGCACAGCCTATAGAAGAACACACACACATACCAACATGCACACACACATGGCTGACCGTGCCTCAATCAATCGCTTATACCAGCACAGACACACATGACTCACTGTGACTCAATGCAGTCTTTTGCACAACAAACACAGACACACACACCCCACTGAATCAATGAAAGCCCACCAACACACACACACACATGGCTCACTGTGACTCAATGCACAGTCTGTATCACCACACACACACACACACCTCAGTTACTCAATGCAAAGACCATACGAGCACACACACACACACACACATAATTGATTAAATGCTCCACACATACTAGTGCACACACACACAGACATGCTCACTCTGATTCAAGGCACAGTCTATACGAGCACAGTAACACACAAACAACTCATTTTGACTCAATGCGCAGTCTACAGCAGCACACACACACACATAACTCACTGTGACTCAATCCACAGCCTATATCAGCACACAGACACACACACACACACGGCCCACTCTGTCTCAATGGCCATCCAGTACCAGCACACACACACACACACACACACACACAAATACACACACTCGTTTAGGTCAAAGTGGATAAAACCACAGTCCATACCATCACAGACACACACACACCGCACTACACACTGTGACTCAATGCACAGTCTACACCAGCAAATACACACACACACATACACACACAACTCCCATACATTTAACTGTGACTCAGTGCTGTGACTATAGCAGCTCCCCACACACACATGTTTCACTGTGACTCAATGCACACCCAATAACTGTACACATACACACACACGACCCAGTTTGACCTAACGAACAGTCTGTAGCACCACATACACAGATGCACACCTCAGTGACTCAATGTTCAGCCTGTAACATCACACACACAAATGCATACACAAATACACATACACACACAAATACGGCTCACTGTGATTCAATGCACAGCCTATAACACCATACATGGACACCCATCACTGTGACTCAAACCGCAGCCTGTACCTGCACATACACACAAAAAGACCCACCCTCTCTGACTCAATTCACAGCCTACTGCAGCACACACACACACACACACACACACACAAAGACAACCATCACTGTGACTGAATGCACCTCCTATACCAGCATACACACATGGCTCACTGTGAATCAATGCACAGCCTATACAAGAACACACAGACACACAAACACGCACTCACACATGGCTCACTGGTACTCAATCAATCGCCTATACCAGCACACACAAACACAGCTCGCTGTGATTCAATGCAGTCTGTATCACCACACACTCACACACACACCCATGAGTCAATAAAGCCCACACCAGCACAATAAAGCCCATACCAGCACACAAACTCTCATACACACACACACACACCTGACTGTGACTGAAAACCTGTCCTGTACCAGCACACACACACGAAAACACCTTACTGTGACTCAATGCACAGCCTATATGAGCACACACATACACACACAGCTCACAGTGACTCAATACAGATTCTATACCAGCACACACTCAGACACACACACACACACAGCCCACTCTGTCTCAATGGTCATCCAGTGCCACCACACACACACACACACACACACACACACACACAGACTCGTTCAGGTCAAAGTGGATAAAACCACAGTCCACACCATCACAGACACACACACAACGCACTACTCACTGTGACTCAATGTACAGTCTACACCAGCAAATACACACACACACATACACACACACCTCCCACACATTTAACTGTGACTCAGTGCTGTGACTATACCAGCTCCCCACACACACATGGTTCACTGTGACTCTATGCACACCCAATAACTGTACACACACACACACATACACACACATATTGCTCAGTGTGACCTAACGAACAGTCTGTAGCACCACATACACACATGCACACCTCAGTGACTCAATGTTCAGTCTCTAACATCACACACACACGCATACACAAATACACATACACACACAAATACGGCTCGCTATGATTAAATGCACAGCCTATAACACCACACAGAGACACCCATCATTGTGACTCAAACCGCAGCCTGTACCTGCACATACACACACAAAGACCCACTTTCTGTGACTCAATTTACAGCCTACTGCAGCACACATACACACACACAAACACAACCATCACTGTGACTCAGTGCACCTCCTATACCAGCATACACACATGGCTCACTGTTAATCAATGCACAGCCTATACAAGAACACACAAACTCTCACTCACACATACCAGACTGTGACTCAGTGAACCACCTATAGCAGTACACACACACACGCACAAACATACACGGCTCACCTGGACTCAATGCCCTGCCTATACCAGCACACACAAACACACACACACAGATATATGTCTCACTGACACAATGCACAGCCTGTACTTGCACACACACAAGGCTTACTGTGACTCAATGCAGAGTGTGCACCACCATACAAACACATGGCTCACTGTGACTCAATGTAACACCTATGCCAGCACACACACACAGAGACACATGCATGGCTCTGTGTGATTCAATGCACGTACTATACCATCACAAACACACACAGACACACGCACAGTCACTGTGACACAATGCACAGCCTATACCACAACACCAATGCAAAGACACATATGCATGGCTCATTGTGACTCTATGCACACCCTATACTATCACATACACACATTCACACATGGCTCCTTGTGAATCAGTGCACAGTCTGTAGTTCCAGGTATACACACGCAGACACACACCTCAGTGGCTGAATGAAAAGCCCATACCATTACACACAGACACACATACACACACAGCTCACTGTGAATCAGTGTACAGTCTTCAGCTCCATGTACATACACACACAACACAGCTTAGTGAATTAATGCAGAGACCATACCAGCATACACACACACATACACACACCTGAGACTCAATGCTCTGCCTATTGCAGCACACACACACACACAGGCACACACACGGCTCACTGTGATTCAATACCAGCCTGTACCTGCACACACACACACTCTCACACACACCGCCATGTGACTCAATGCACTTTATACCACCACACAGACACACAGACACACAAACACACCTCACTGTGACACAATGGTCAGCCTATACCAGAACACGCAGACACACACACACATCACTGTGATGCAATGCACAGACTATACCAGCGTGCACACAAACACACAGCACTGTGACTCAATATACAATGTATACCAAAACACACAAGCATACACACACACCTCAGTGTGACTCAATGCACAGCCTTTACCAGCACACACACATACAGACCTGCACAGATACAGGGTTCACTGTGACTCAATGCACAGCCTATAGAAGAACACACACACATACCAATATGCACACACACATGGCTGACCGTGACTCAATCAATCGCCTATACCAGCACACACACACGACTCACTGTGACTCAATGCAGTCTTTCGCACAACAAACACAGACACACACACCCCATGGAATTAATGAAAGCCCACCAACACACACACTCTCATACACACACACACATGGCTCAATGTGACTCAATGCACACTCTGTTTCACCACACACACACACATACACCTCAGTTACTCAATGCAAAGACCATACGAGCACACACACACACACACACATAACTGATTAAATGCTCCACACATACTAGTGCACACACACACAGACATGCTCACTGTGATTCAAGGCACAGTCTATACGAGCACATTAACACACAAACAACTCATTTTGACTCAATGCGCAGTCTACAGCAGCACACACACACACATAACTCCCTGTGACTCAATCCACAGCCTATATCAGCACACAGACACACACAAGGCTCACTGTGACTCAATGAAGTCTGTAACACCACACACACACACACAAACACACACATACACCTCAGTGACTCAATGCAAAGCTCACACGAACACTCACAGACACACACCTAACTGTGATTCAGTGCTCAACCTCTACCAGCACACAGATGCACACAGACACACACACACATGCACGGCTCTTTCTGACATAATGTACAGTTCTTACCAGAACAAACACATGCAACACATCTCACTGTAACTCAATGCTCAGACTGTACTTGCACACACACAAGGCTCACTGTGAGTCAATGCACAGCCTATACCAGCAGAGACACATACACACTGCTCTCTATGACACAGTGCACATCCTGTACTATCACACACACACACAGCTTATTGTGATGTAATACAGACTCTACACAACCAAATACACACACACACACACACAGCTCACTGTGATTCAATACCAGCCTGTATCTGCACACACACACACTCTCACACACACTGCTGTGTGATTCAATGCAGTTTATACCACCACACAGACACACAGACACACACACACGCCTCACTGTGACTCATGCAGACTCTACAGCACCAAATACACTAACACAGGGCTGGGATTCAATGCACAGTCCATACCAGCAAAGGCACACACACCACACCACACTGTGACTCAATGCTCAGATTATACCAGCACACACACACGGCTCACTGTGTCCTAGTGCACAGCATATAACATCACACACACACACACCCCCCACACTGTGACTCAATGCGCAGCCTGTACCTGCACATACACACACTCTCACACACACCGCCGTGTGACACAATGCAGTTTATACCACCACACAGACACACACACACACCTCAATGTGACACAATGTCAAGCCCATGCAAGTAAACAGACACACAACCATGGCTCACTGTGACTCAATGAACAGTGTGTACTAGCACATACAAACACATTGCTCAATGTGAGTCAATGCATAGCCCATATCCGCACACACATACACAGAAACACACCTTAATGTGGCTCAGTGCACAACCTATAGCTGTACACACACACACACACACACAACGCTCAGTGATTCAATGCAAATCACATATCAGCATACACATACACATACACTCACCTAGGTGTGACTCAATTCTCAGCCTATAGCTGCACACACACACACACCTTACTGTGACTCATGCAGACTCTACAACACCAAATACACAAACACTAACACAGGGCTGGGATTCAATGCACAGTCCATACCAGCAAAGGCACATGCACCACACCACACTGTGACTCAATGCTCAGATTATACCAGCACACACACACGGCTCACTGTGTCCTAGTGCACAGCATATAACATCACACACACACACACACCCCACACTGTGACTCAATGCGCAGCCTGTACCTGCACATACACACACTCTCACACACACCGCCGTGTGACACAATGCAGTTTATACCACCACACAGACACACACACACACCTCAATGTGACTCAATGTCAAGCCCATGCAAGTAAACAGACACACAACCATGGCTCACTGTGACTCAATGAACAGTGTGTACTAGCACATACAAACACATTGCTCAATGTGAGTCAATGCATAGCCCATATCCGCACACACATACACAGAAACACACCTTAATGTGGCTCAGTGCACAACCTATAGCTGTACACACACACACACACACAACGCTCAGTGATTCAATGCAAATCACATATCAGCATACACATACACATACACTCACCTAGGTGTGACTCAATTCTCAGCCTATAGCTGCACACACACACACACCTTACTGTGACTCATGCAGACTCTACAGCACCAAATACACAAACACTAACACAGGGCTGGGATTCAATGCACAGTCCATACCAGCAAAGGCACATGCACCACACCACACTGTGACTCAATGCTCAGATTATACCAGCACACATACACGGCTCACTGTGTCCTAGTGCACAGCATATAACATCACACACACACACACACACACACCCCACTGTGACTCAATGCGCAGCCTGTACCTGCACACACACACACACACACACCTCACTGTGAAACAATGGTCAGCCTATACCAGAACACGCAAACACACACATCACTGTGACTCAATGCACAGACTATACCAGTGTGCACACAAACACACAGCACTGTGACTCAATATACAATGTATACCAAAACACACAGGCATACACACACACCTCAGTGTGACTCAATGCACAGCCTATACCAGCACACACACATACAGACCTGCACAGATACAGGGTTCACTGTGACTCAATGCACAGCCTATAGAAGAACACACACACATACCAACATGCACACACACATGGCTGACCATGCCTCAATCAATCGCTTATACCAGCACACACACACATGACTCACTGTGACTCAATGCAGTCTTTTGCACAACAAACACAGACACACACACCCCACTGAATCAATGAAAGCCCACCAACACACACACACACATGGCTCACTGTGACTCAATGCACAGTCTGTATCACCACACACACACACACACACCTCAGTTACTCAATGCAAAGACCATACGAGCACACACACACACACACACATAATTGATTAAATGCTCCACACATACTAGTGCACACACACACAGGCATGCTCACTCTGATTCAAGGCACAGTTTATACGAGCACAGTAACACACAAACAACTCATTTTGACTCAATGCGCAGTCTACAGCAGCACACACACACACATAACTCACTGTGACTCAATCCACAGCCTATATCAGCACACAGACACACACACACACACGGCCCACTCTGTCTCAATGGCCATCCAGTACCAGCACACACACACACACACACACAAACACACACACTCGTTTAGGTCAAAGTGGATAAAACCACAGTCCATACCATCACAGACACACACACACCGCACTACACACTGTGACTCAATGCACAGTCTACACCAGCAAATACACACACACACATACACACACAACTCCCACACATTTAACTGTGACTCAGTGCTGTGACTATAGCAGCTCCCCACACACACATGTTTCACTGTGACTCAATGCACACCCAATAACTGTACACATACACACACATACGACCCAGTTTGACCTAACGAACAGTCTGTAGCACCACATACACAGATGCACACCTCAGTGACTCAATGTTCAGCCTGTAACATCACACACACAAATGCATACACAAATACACATACACACACAAATATGGCTCACTGTGATTCAATGCACAGCCTATAACACCATACATGGACACCCATCACTGTGACTCAAACCGCAGCCTGTACCTGCACATACACACAAAAAGACCCACCTTCTCTGTCTCAATTCACAGCCTACTGCAGCACACACACACACACACACACACAAAGGCAACCATCACTGTGACTGAATGCACCTCCTATACCAGCATACACACATGGCTCACTGTGAATCAATGCACAGCCTATACAAGAACACACAGACACACAAACACGCACTCACACATGGCTCACTGGTACTCAATCAATCGCCTATACCAGCACACACAAACACAGCTCGCTGTGATTCAATGCAGTCTGTATCACCACACACTCACACACACACCCATGAGTCAATAAATCCCACACCAGCACAATAAAGCCCATACCAGCACACAAACTCTCATACACACACACACACACCTGACTGTGACTGAAAACCTGTCCTGTACCAGCACACACACACAAAAACACCTTACTGTGACTCAATGCACAGCCTATATGAGCACACACATACACACACAGCTCACAGTGACTCAATACAGATTCTATACCAGCACACACTCAGACACACACACACACACAGCCCACTCTGTCTCAAAGGTCATCCAGTGCCACCACACACACACACACACACACACACACACAGACTCGTTCAGGTCAAAGTGGATAAAACCACAGTCCACACCATCACAGACACACACACAACGCACTACTCACTGTGACTCAATGTACAGTCTACACCAGCAAATACACACACACACATACACACACACCTCCCACACATTTAACTGTGACTCAGTGCTGTGACTATACCAGCTCCCCACACACACATGGTTCACTGTGACTCTATGCACACCCAATAACTGTACACACACACACACATACACACACATATTGCTCAGTGTGACCTAACGAACAGTCTGTAGCACCACATACACACATGCACACCTCAGTGACTCAATGTTCAGCCTGTAACATCACACACACACATGCATACACAAATACACATACACACACAAATATGGCTCACTGTGATTCAATGCACAGCCTATAACACCACACAGAGACACCCATCACTGTGACTCAAACCGCAGCCTGTACCTGCACATACACACACAAAGTCCCTCCTTCTGTGACTCAAGTCACAGCCTACTGCAACACACACACAAACAAACACACACAAACACAACCATCACTGTGACTCAATGCACCTCCTATACCAGCATACACACATGGTTCACTGTGAATCAATACACAGCCTGTACCTCCACACACACACACATACAAACACTCACACACAGCTTAGTGTGACTCAATGCAAAGCATATACCAGCACGTGCACTCACACACACACTCACCTCCCTGTGACTCAGTGCATAGCATATAACATCACACACACACACACACCTCACTGTGACTGAATGCACAGCCTGTACCAGCACACACACATACAAATACTCACACATGGTTGTGACTAAATGTACAATCAACACCAGCACATACACACACATGACACCTCAGTGTGATCCAATGCTCTGTTTATACCAGCAAAACCACATGGCTCACTGTGACTCAGTGCACAGCATATGACATCACACACACACACACACATACACCTCACTGTGACTCAATGCACAGCCTGTACCTGCACAGAAACAAACACACACATCACTGTGATGCGATATGCAGCCTATACCAACACACACACACACACCAAAGTGTGACTAAATGGTCAGCCTACATGAGAACACACAGACACAATCATCCCTCACTGTGACGCAATGCACAGTCTATACCAGCCTGCGCACACTCACATGACACTGTGACTCAATGCACAATCTGTAATAGCCCACACACGCACACATACACACCTTATTGTGACTCAATGCACAGCCTGTATGTGAACACACACACATACTAACATGCACTCACACATGTCTCACGGTGACTCAATCGCCTATACAAGCACACACACATGGCTCACTGTGAGTCAGTGCCCACTCCATACCAGCACCAAACACACAACACAGCTCACTGTGACTCAAGGCACAGTGTATGGCAGCAGACACACACACAGACACACTCATACCAACATCTCATTGTGCCTCTCAGCCTGTGAAAGACATGCACAATGAAACAGACACCCCTCACTGTGACTCTCTGCACATCCTATACCAGTGCACTCTCACACACACACACATGGTTGACTGTGAACCAATGCACACTCTATACCAGGACACACACACAAACACACACACACACACACACACATGGCTCCCTGTGACTCAGTGCACAGGATATGCTAGCAGACATACACACACAGAGAAGCACATACGGCAAACTGTGAGTCAATCCACATCCCTTACCTCCACACACGCACACATACTGACACTCAAAAACACAGCTCAGTGTGATTCAATGCAAATCCTATGCCAGAAACTGCACACACGCACACACACAAACATCCCTATGAATCAGTGCATAGCGTATAACTTCACACACATACACCTCACTGTGACTCAATGTGCTGCATCTACCTGCACATAAACCCACAAACAACTCAATATGACTCAATGTGCAGGCTGTACCAGCACACACACACATGTGCACACACACCTCAGTGTGCCTCAATTGTCAGCCTATACCAGAACACACAGACACACACACCTCTCACTCGGACTCAATGCACAACCTATGCCAGCGTGCACACACACTCACATGGCACAGTGAATCAAGGCACAATTTTACCAGCACATGCACACACACCTCAGAGTGACTCAAAGCTCAGCATATAACAGCACACACACACACATACATGCACAGATGCAGGCCTCACTGTGACTCAATGCACAGCCTATACCAGAACACACACACACACCAACACGCACTCACACATGGCTCACTGGTACTCAATCAATCACCTATACCAGCACACACACACACACAGCTCACTGTGACTCAATTCAGTCTGTATCACCACACACTCACACACACACCCATGAGTCAATAAAGCCCATACCAGCAACATAAAGCCCATACCAGCACACAAACTCACATGCACACACACACAGACGAGACTGTGACTGAAAACGCTTCCTGTACCAGCACACACACACACAAACACCTCACTGTGACTCAATGCACAGCCTATACGAGCACACACATACACACACAGCTCACAGTGATTCAATACAGAGTCTATACCAGTGCACACACAGACACACACACACACAGAGCCACTCTGTCTCAATGGTCATCCAGTGCCAGCACACACACACACACACACACAAACACACACACTCGTTCAGGTCAATGTTGATAAAACCACAGTCCATACCATCACAGACACACACACACCGCACTACACACTGTGACTCAATGCACAGTCTACAGCAGCAAATACACACACACACATACACACACAACTCCCACACATTTAACTGTGACTGAGTGCTGTGACTATACCAGCTCCCCACACACACATGCTTCACTGTGACTCAATGCACAACCAATAACTGTACACACACACACATACACACACATATGGCCAAGTTTGACCTAATGAACAGTCTGTAGCACCACATACACACATGCACACCTCAGTGACTCAATGTTCAGTCTCTAACATCACACACACACGCATACACAAATACACATACACACACAAATACGGCTCGCTATGATTAAATGCACAGCCTATAACACCACACAGAGACACCCATCATTGTGACTCAAACCGCAGCCTGTACCTGCACATACACACACAAAGACCCACTTTCTGTGACTCAATTTACAGCCTACTGCAGCACACATACACACACACAAACACAACCATCACTGTGACTCAGTGCACCTCCTATACCAGCATACACACATGGCTCACTGTTAATCAATGCACAGCCTATACAAGAACACACAAACTCTCACTCACACATACCAGACTGTGACTCAGTGAACCACCTATAGCAGTACACACACACACGCACAAACATACACGGCTCACCTGGACTCAATGCCCTGCCTATACCAGCACACACAAACACACACACACAGATATATGTCTCACTGACACAATGCACAGCCTGTACTTGCACACACACAAGGCTTACTGTGACTCAATGCAGAGTGTGCACCACCATACAAACACATGGCTCACTGTGACTCAATGTAACGCCTATGCCAGCACACACATACAGAGACACATGCATGGCTCTGTGTGATTCAATGCACGTACTATACCATCACAAACACACACAGACACACGCACAGTCACTGTGACACAATGCACAGCCTATACCACAACACCAATGCAAAGACACATATGCATGGCTCATTGTGACTCTATGCACACCCTATACTATCACATACACACATTCACACATGGCTCCTTGTGAATCAGTGCACAGTCTGTAGTTCCAGGTATACACACACAGACACACACCTCAGTGGCTGAATGAAAAGCCCATACCATTACACACAGACACACATACACACACAGCTCACTGTGAATCAGTGTACAGTCTTCAGCTCCATGTACATACACACACAACACAGCTTAGTGAATTAATGCAGAGACCATACCAGCATACACACACACATACACACACCTGAGACTCAATGCTCTGCCTATTGCAGCACACACACACACACAGGCACACACACGGCTCACTGTGATTCAATACCAGCCTGTACCTGCACACACACACACTCTCACACACACCGCCATGTGACTCAATGCACTTTATACCACCACACAGACACACAGACACACAAACACACCTCACTGTGACACAATGGTCAGCCTATACCAGAACACGCAGACACACACACACATCACTGTGATGCAATGCACAGACTATACCAGCGTGCACACAAACACACAGCACTGTGACTCAATATACAATGTATACCAAAACACACAAGCATACACACACACCTCAGTGTGACTCAATGCACAGCCTTTACCAGCACACACACATACAGACCTGCACAGATACAGGGTTCACTGTGACTCAATGCACAGCCTATAGAAGAACACACACACATACCAATATGCACACACACATGGCTGACCGTGACTCAATCAATCGCCTATACCAGCACACACACACGACTCACTGTGACTCAATGCAGTCTTTCGCACAACAAACACAGACACACACACCCCATGGAATTAATGAAAGCCCACCAACACACACACTCTCATACACACACACACATGGCTCGATGTGACTCAATGCACACTCTGTTTCACCACACACACACACATACACCTCAGTTACTCAATGCAAAGACCATACGAGCACACACACACACACACACACACATAACTGATTAAATGCTCCACACATACTAGTGCACACACACACAGACATGCTCACTGTGATTCAAGGCACAGTCTATACGAGCACATTAACACACAAACAATTCATTTTGACTCAATGCGCAGTCTACAGCAGCACACACACACACATAACTCCCTGTGACTCAATCCACAGCCTATATCAGCACACAGACACACACAAGGCTCACTGTGACTCAATGAAGTCTGTAACACCACACACACACACACAAACACACACATACACCTCAGTGACTCAATGCAAAGCTCATACGAACACTCACAGACACACACCTAACTGTGATTCAGTGCTCAACCTCTACCAGCACACAGACGCACACAGACACACACACACATGCACGGCTCTTTCTGACATAATGTACAGTTCTTACCAGAACAAACACATGCAACACATCTCACTGTAACTCAATGCTCAGACTGTACTTGCACACACACAAGGCTCACTGTGAGTCAATGCACAGCCTATACCAGCAGAGACACATACACACTGCTCTCTATGACACAGTGCACATCCTGTACTATCACACACACACACAGCTTATTGTGATGTAATACAGACTCTACACAACCAAATACACACACACACACACACAGCTCACTGTGATTCAATACCAGCCTGTACCTGCACACACACACACTCTCACACACACTGCTGTGTGATTCAATGCAGTTTATACCACCACACAGACACACAGACACACACACACGCCTCACTGTGACTCATGCAGACTCTACAGCACCAAATACACTAACACAGGGCTGGGATTCAATGCACAGTCCATACCAGCAAAGGCACACACACCACACCACACTGTGACTCAATGCTCAGATTATACCAGCACACACACACGGCTCACTGTGTCCTAGTGCACAGCATATAACATCACACACACACACACCCCCCACACTGTGACTCAATGCGCAGCCTGTACCTGCACATACACACACTCTCACACACACCGCCGTGTGACACAATGCAGTTTATACCACCACACAGACACACACACACACCTCAATGTGACACAATGTCAAGCCCATGCAAGTAAACAGACACACAACCATGGCTCACTGTGACTCAATGAACAGTGTGTACTAGCACATACAAACACATTGCTCAATGTGAGTCAATGCATAGCCCATATCCGCACACACATACACAGAAACACACCTTAATGTGGCTCAGTGCACAACCTATAGCTGTACACACACACACACACACACACAACGCTCAGTGATTCAATGCAAATCACATATCAGCATACACATACACATACACTCACCTAGGTGTGACTCAATTCTCAGCCTATAGCTGCACACACACACACACCTTACTGTGACTCATGCAGACTCTACAACACCAAATACACAAACACTAACACAGGGCTGGGATTCAATGCACAGTCCATACCAGCAAAGGCACATGCACCACACCACACTGTGACTCAATGCTCAGATTATACCAGCACACACACACGGCTCACTGTGTCCTAGTGCACAGCATATAACATCACACACACACACACCCCCCACACTGTGACTCAATGCGCAGCCTGTACCTGCACATACACACACTCTCACACACACCGCCGTGTGACACAATGCAGTTTATACCACCACACAGACACACACACACACCTCAATGTGACTCAATGTCAAGCCCATGCAAGTAAACAGACACACAACCATGGCTCACTGTGACTCAATGAACAGTGTGTACTAGCACATACAAACACATTGCTCAATGTGAGTCAATGCATAGCCCATATCCGCACACACATACACAGAAACACACCTTAATGTGGCTCAGTGCACAACCTATAGCTGTACACACACACACACACACAACGCTCAGTGATTCAATGCAAATCACATATCAGCATACACATACACATACACTCACCTAGGTGTGACTCAATTCTCAGCCTATAGCTGCACACACACACACACCTTACTGTGACTGATGCAGACTCTACAGCACCAAATACACAAACACTAACACAGGGCTGGGATTCAATGCACAGTCCATACCAGCAAAGGCACATGCACCACACCACACTGTGACTCAATGCTCAGATTATACCAGCACACATACACGGCTCACTGTGTCCTAGTGCACAGCATATAACATCACACACACACACACACACACCCCACTGTGACTCAATGCGCAGCCTGTACCTGCACACACACACACACACACACACCTCACTGTGAAACAATGGTCATCCTATACCAGAACACGCAAACACACACATCACTGTGACTCAATGCACAGACTATACCGGTGTGCACACAAACACACAGCACTGTGACTCAATATACAATGTATACCAAAACACACAGGCATACACACACACCTCAGTGTGACTCAATGCACAGCCTATACCAGCACACACACATACAGACCTGCACAGATACAGGGTTCACTGTGACTCAATGCACAGCCTATAGAAGAACACACACACATACCAACATGCACACACACATGGCTGACCATGCCTCAATCAATCGCTTATACCAGCACACACACACATGACTCACTGTGACTCAATGCAGTCTTTTGCACAACAAACACAGACACACACACCCCACTGAATCAATGAAAGCCCACCAACACACACACACACATGGCTCACTGTGACTCAATGCACAGTCTGTATCACCACACACACACACACACACCTCAGTTACTCAATGCAAAGACCATACGAGCACACACACACACACACACATAATTGATTAAATGCTCCACACATACTAGTGCACACACACACAGGCATGCTCACTCTGATTCAAGGCACAGTCTATACGAGCACAGTAACACACAAACAACTCATTTTGACTCAATGCGCAGTCTACAGCAGCACACACACACACATAACTCACTGTGACTCAATCCACAGCCTATATCAGCACACAGACACACACACACACACACGGCCCACTCTGTCTCAATGGCCATCCAGTACCAGCACACACACACACACACACACAAACACACACACTCGTTTAGGTCAAAGTGGATAAAACCACAGTCCATACCATCACAGACACACACACACCGCACTACACACTGTGACTCAATGCACAGTCTACACCAGCAAATACACACACACACATACACACACAACTCCCACACATTTAACTGTGACTCAGTGCTGTGACTATAGCAGCTCCCCACACACACATGTTTCACTGTGACTCAATGCACACCCAATAACTGTACACATACACACACATACGACCCAGTTTGACCTAACGAACAGTCTGTAGCACCACATACACAGATGCACACCTCAGTGACTCAATGTTCAGCCTGTAACATCACACACACAAATGCATACACAAATACACATACACACACAAATACGGCTCACTGTGATTCAATGCACAGCCTATAACACCATACATGGACACCCATCACTGTGACTCAAACCGCAGCCTGTACCTGCACATACACACAAAAAGACCCACCTTCTCTGTCTCAATTCACAGCCTACTGCAGCACACACACACACACACACACACAAAGACAACCATCACTGTGACTGAATGCACCTCCTATACCAGCATACACACATGGCTCACTGTGAATCAATGCACAGCCTATACAAGAACACACAGACACACAAACACGCACTCACACATGGCTCACTGGTACTCAATCAATCGCCTATACCAGCACACACAAACACAGCTCGCTGTGATTCAATGCAGTCTGTATCACCACACACTCACACACACACCCATGAGTCAATAAATCCCACACCAGCACAATAAAGCCCATACCAGCACACAAACTCTCATACACACACACACACACCTGACTGTGACTGAAAACCTGTCCTGTACCAGCACACACACACAAAAACACCTTACTGTGACTCAATGCACAGCCTATATGAGCACACACATACACACACAGCTCACAGTGACTCAATACAGATTCTATACCAGCACACACTCAGACACACACACACACACAGCCCACTCTGTCTCAATGGTCATCCAGTGCCACCACACACACACACACACACACACACACACACAGACTCGTTCAGGTCAAAGTGGATAAAACCACAGTCCACACCATCACAGACAGACACACAACGCACTACTCACTGTGACTCAATGTACAGTCTACACCAGCAAATACACACACACACATACACACACACCTCCCACACATTTAACTGTGACTCAGTGCTGTGACTATACCAGCTCCCCACACACACATGGTTCACTGTGACTCTATGCACACCCAATAACTGTACACACACACACACATACACACACATATTGCTCAGTGTGACCTAACGAAGAGTCTGTAGCACCACATACACACATGCACACCTCAGTGACTCAATGTTCAGCCTGTAACATCACACACACACATGCATACACAAATACACATACACACACAAATATGGCTCACTGTGATTCAATGCACAGCCTATAACACCACACAGAGACACCCATCACTGTGACTCAAACCGCAGCCTGTACCTGCACATACACACACAAAGTCCCTCCTTCTGTGACTCAAGTCACAGCCTACTGCAACACACACACACACAAACACACACAAACACAACCATCACTGTGACTCAATGCACCTCCTATACCAGCATACACACATGGTTCACTGTGAATCAATACACAGCCTGTACCTCCACACACACACACATACAAACACTCACACACAGCTTAGTGTGACTCAATGCAAAGCATATACCAGCACGTGCACTCACACACACACTCACCTCCCTGTGACTCAGTGCATAGCATATAACATCACACACACACACACACACCTCACTGTGACTGAATGCACAGCCTGTACCAGCACACACACATACAAATACTCACACATGGTTGTGACTAAATGTACAATCAACACCAGCACATACACACACATGACACCTCAGTGTGATCCAATGCTCTGTTTATACCAGCAAAACCACATGGCTCACTGTGACTCAGTGCACAGCATATGACATCACACACACACACAGACATACACCTCACTGTGACTCAATGCACAGCCTGTACCTGCACAGAAACAAACACACACATCACTGTGATGCGATATGCAGCCTATACCAACACACACACACACACCAAAGTGTGACTAAATGGTCAGCCTACATGAGAACACACAGACACAATCATCCCTCACTGTGACGCAATGCACAGTCTATACCAGCCTGTGCACACTCACATGACACTGTGACTCAATGCACAATCTGTAATAGCCCACACACGCACACATACACACCTTATTGTGACTCAATGCACAGCCTGTATGTGAACACACACACATACTAACATGCACTCACACATGTCTCACGGTGACTCAATCGCCTATACAAGCACACACACATGGCTCACTGTGAGTCAGTGCCCACTCCATACCAGCACCAAACACACAACACAGCTCACTGTGACTCAAGGCACAGTGTATGGCAGCAGACACACACACAGACACACTCATACCAACATCTCATTGTGCCTCTCAGCCTGTGAAAGACATGCACAATGAAACAGACACCCCTCACTGTGACTCTCTGCACATCCTATACCAGTGCACTCTCACACACACACACATGGTTGACTGTGAACCAATGCACACTCTATACCAGGACACACACACAAACACACACACACACACACACACATGGCTCCCTGTGACTCAGTGCACAGGATATGCTAGCAGACATACACACACAGAGAAGCACATACGGCAAACTGTGAGTCAATCCACATCCCTTACCTCCACACACGCACACATACTGACACTCAAAAACACAGCTCAGTGTGATTCAATGCAAATCCTATGCCAGAAACTGCACACACGCACACACACAAACATCCCTATGAATCAGTGCATAGCGTATAACTTCACACACATACACCTCACTGTGACTCAATGTGCTGCATCTACCTGCACATAAACCCACAAACAACTCAATATGACTCAATGTGCAGGCTGTACCAGCACACACACACATGTGCACACACACCTCAGTGTGCCTCAATTGTCAGCCTATACCAGAACACACAGACACACACACCTCTCACTCGGACTCAATGCACAACCTATGCCAGCGTGCACACACACTCACATGGCACAGTGAATCAAGGCACAATTTTACCAGCACATGCACACACACCTCAGAGTGACTCAAAGCTCAGCATATAACAGCACACACACACACATACATGCACAGATGCAGGCCTCACTGTGACTCAATGCACAGCCTATACCAGAACACACACACACACCAACACGCACTCACACATGGCTCACTGGTACTCAATCAATCACCTATACCAGCACACACACACACACAGCTCACTGTGACTCAATGCAGTCTGTATCACCACACACTCACACACACACCCATGAGTCAATAAAGCCCATACCAGCAACATAAAGCCCATACCAGCACACAAACTCACATGCACACACACACAGACGAGACTGTGACTGAAAACGCTTCCTGTACCAGCACACACACACACAAACACCTCACTGTGACTCAATGCACAGCCTATACGAGCACACACATACACACACAGCTCACAGTGATTCAATACAGAGTCTATACCAGTGCACACACAGACACACACACACACAGAGCCACTCTGTCTCAATGGTCATCCAGTGCCAGCACACACACACACACACACACACAAACACACACACTCGTTCAGGTCAATGTTGATAAAACCACAGTCCATACCATCACAGACACACACACACCGCACTACACACTGTGACTCAATGCACAGTCTACAGCAGCAAATACACACACACACATACACACACAACTCCCACACATTTAACTGTGACTGAGTGCTGTGACTATACCAGCTCCCCACACACACATGCTTCACTGTGACTCAATGCACAACCAATAACTGTACACACACACACATACACACACATATGGCCAAGTTTGACCTAATGAACAGTCTGTAGCACCACATACACACATGCACACCTCAGTGACTCAATGTTCAGTCTCTAACATCACACACACACGCATACACAAATACACATACACACACAAATACGGCTCGCTATGATTAAATGCACAGCCTATAACACCACACAGAGACACCCATCATTGTGACTCAAACCGCAGCCTGTACCTGCACATACACACACAAAGACCCACTTTCTGTGACTCAATTTACAGCCTACTGCAGCACACATACACACACACAAACACAACCATCACTGTGACTCAGTGCACCTCCTATACCAGCATACACACATGGCTCACTGTTAATCAATGCACAGCCTATACAAGAACACACAAACTCTCACTCACACATACCAGACTGTGACTCAGTGAACCACCTATAGCAGTACACACACACACGCACAAACATACACGGCTCACCTGGACTCAATGCCCTGCCTATACCAGCACACACAAACACACACACACAGATATATGTCTCACTGACACAATGCACAGCCTGTACTTGCACACACACAAGGCTTACTGTGACTCAATGCAGAGTGTGCACCACCATACAAACACATGGCTCACTGTGACTCAATGTAACGCCTATGCCAGCACACACATACAGAGACACATGCATGGCTCTGTGTGATTCAATGCACGTACTATACCATCACAAACACACACAGACACACGCACAGTCACTGTGACACAATGCACAGCCTATACCACAACACCAATGCAAAGACACATATGCATGGCTCATTGTGACTCTATGCACACCCTATACTATCACATACACACATTCACACATGGCTCCTTGTGAATCAGTGCACAGTCTGTAGTTCCAGGTATACACACACAGACACACACCTCAGTGGCTGAATGAAAAGCCCATACCATTACACACAGACACACATACACACACAGCTCACTGTGAATCAGTGTACAGTCTTCAGCTCCATGTACATACACACACAACACAGCTTAGTGAATTAATGCAGAGACCATACCAGCATACACACACACATACACACACCTGAGACTCAATGCTCTGCCTATTGCAGCAAACACACACACACAGGCACACACACGGCTCACTGTGATTCAATACCAGCCTGTACCTGCACACACACACACTCTCACACACACCGCCATGTGACTCAATGCACTTTATACCACCACACAGACACACAGACACACAAACACACCTCACTGTGACACAATGGTCAGCCTATACCAGAACACACAGACACACACACACATCACTGTGATGCAATGCACAGACTATACCAGCGTGCACACAAACACACAGCACTGTGACTCAATATACAATGTATACCAAAACACACAAGCATACACACACACCTCAGTGTGACTCAATGCACAGCCTTTACCAGCACACACACATACAGACCTGCACAGATACAGGGTTCACTGTGACTCAATGCACAGCCTATAGAAGAACACACACACATACCAATATGCAAACACACATGGCTGACCGTGACTCAATCAATCGCCTATACCAGCACACACACACGACTCACTGTGACTCAATGCAGTCTTTCGCACAACAAACACAGACACACACACCCCATGGAATTAATGAAAGCCCACCAACACACACACTCTCATACACACACACACATGGCTCAATGTGACACACACATGGCTCATGGCTCAATGTGACACACTCTGTTTCACCACACACACACACATACACCTCAGTTACTCAATGCAAAGACCATACGAGCACACACACACACACACACACATAACTGATTAAATGCTCCACACATACTAGTGCACACACACACAGACATGCTCACTGTGATTCAAGGCACAGTCTATACGAGCACATTAACACACAAACAACTCATTTTGACTCAATGCGCAGTCTACAGCAGCACACACACACACATAACTCACTGTGACTCAATCCACAGCCTATATCAGCACACAGACACACACAAGGCTCACTGTGACTCAATGAAGTCTGTAACACCACACACACACACACAAACACACACATACACCTCAGTGACTCAATGCAAAGCCCATACGAACACTCACAGACACACACCTAACTGTGATTCAGTGCTCAACCTCTACCAGCACACAGACGCACACACAGACACACACACACATGCACGGCTCTTTCTGACATAATGTACAGTTCTTACCAGAACAAACACATGCAACACATCTCACTGTAACTCAATGCTCAGACTGTACTTGCACACACACAAGGCTCACTGTGAGTCAATGCACAGCCTATACCAGCAGAGACACATACACACTGCTCTCTATGACACAGTGCACATCCTGTACTATCACACACACACAGCTTATTGTGATGTAATACAGACTCTACACAACCAAATACACACACGCACACACACAGCTCACTGTGATTCAATACCAGCCTGTACCTGCACACACACACACTCTCACACACACTGCTGTGTGATTCAATGCAGTTTATACCACCACACAGACACACAGACACACACACACGCCTCACTGTGACTCATGCAGACTCTACAGCACCAAATACACTAACACAGGGCTGGGATTCAATGCACAGTCCATACCAGCAAAGGCACACACACCACACCACACTGTGACTCAATGCTCAGATTATACCAGCACACACACACGGCTCACTGTGTCCTAGTGCACAGCATATAACATCACACACACACACACACCCCACACTGTGACTCAATGCGCAGCCTGTACCTGCACATACACACACTCTCACACACACCGCCGTGTGACACAATGCAGTTTATACCACCACACAGACACACACACACACCTCAATGTGACACAATGTCAAGCCCATGCAAGTAAACAGACACACAACCATGGCTCACTGTGACTCAATGAACAGTGTGTACTAGCACATACAAACACATTGCTCAATGTGAGTCAATGCATAGCCCATATCCGCACACACATACACAGAAACACACCTTAATGTGGCTCAGTGCACAACCTATAGCTGTACACACACACACACACACACAACGCTCAGTGATTCAATGCAAATCACATATCAGCATACACATACACATACACTCACCTAGGTGTGACTCAATTCTCAGCCTATAGCTGCACACACACACACACCTTACTGTGACTCATGCAGACTCTACAACACCAAATACACAAACACTAACACAGGGCTGGGATTCAATGCACAGTCCATACCAGCAAAGGCACATGCACCACACCACACTGTGACTCAATGCTCAGATTATACCAGCACACACACACGGCTCACTGTGTCCTAGTGCACAGCATATAACATCACACACACACACACCCCCCACACTGTGACTCAATGCGCAGCCTGTACCTGCACATACACACACTCTCACACACACCGCCGTGTGACACAATGCAGTTTATACCACCACACAGACACACACACACACCTCAATGTGACTCAATGTCAAGCCCATGCAAGTAAACAGACACACAACCATGGCTCACTGTGACTCAATGAACAGTGTGTACTAGCACATACAAACACATTGCTCAATGTGAGTCAATGCATAGCCCATATCCGCACACACATACACAGAAACACACCTTAATGTGGCTCAGTGCACAACCTATAGCTGTACACACACACACACACACAACGCTCAGTGATTCAATGCAAATCACATATCAGCATACACATACACATACACTCACCTAGGTGTGACTCAATTCTCAGCCTATAGCTGCACACACACACACACCTTACTGTGACTCATGCAGACTCTACAGCACCAAATACACAAACACTAACACAGGGCTGGGATTCAATGCACAGTCCATACCAGCAAAGGCACATGCACCACACCACACTGTGACTCAATGCTCATTATACCAGCACACACACACGGCTCACTGTGTCCTAGTGCACAGCATATAACATCACACACACACACACACACACACACCCCACTGTGACTCAATGCGCAGCCTGTACCTGCACACACACACACACACCTCACTGTGAAACAATGGTCAGCCTATACCAGAACACGGAAACACACACATCACTGTGACTCAATGCACAGACTATACCAGTGTGCACACAAACACACAGCACTGTGACTCAATATACAATGTATACCAAAACACACAGGCATACACACACACCTCAGTGTGACTCAATGCACAGCCTATACCAGCACACACACATACAGACCTGCACAGATACAGGGTTCACTGTGACTCAATGCACAGCCTATAGAAGAACACACACACATACCAACATGCACACACACATGGCTGATCATGCCTCAATCAATCGCCTATACCAGCACACACACACATGACTCACTGTGACTCAATGCAGTCTTTCGCACAACAAACACAGACACACACACCCCACTGAATCAATGAAAGCCCACCAACACACACACACACATGGCTCACTGTGACTCAATGCACAGTCTGTATCACCACACACACACACACACCTCAGTTACTCAATGCAATGACCATACGAGCACACACACACACACACACACATAATTGATTAAATGCTCCACACATACTAGTGCACACACACACAGACATGCTCACTCTGATTCAAGGCACAGTCTATACGAGCACAGTAACACACAAACAACTCATTTTGACTCAATGCGCAGTCTACAGCAGCACACACACACACATAACTCACTGTGACTCAATCCACAGCCTACATCACCACACAGACACACACACACACACGGCCCCCTCTGTCTCAATGGCCATCCAGTAACAGCACACACACACACACACACACAAACACACACACTCGTTTAGGTCAAAGTGGATAAAACCACAGTCCATACCATCACAGACACACACACACCGCACTACACACTGTGACTCAATGCACAGTCTACACCAGCAAATACACACACACACATACACACACAACTCCCACACATTTAACTGTGACTCAGTGTTGTGACTATAGCAGCTCCCCACACACACATGTTTCACTGTGACTCAATGCACACCCAATAACTGTACACATACACACACATACGACCAGTTTGACCTAACGAACAGTCTGTAGCACCACATACACAGATGCACACCTCAGTGACTCAATGTTCAGCCTGTAACATCACACACACAAATGCATACACAAATACACATACACACACAAATACGGCTCACTGTGATTCAATGCACAGCCTATAACACCATACATGGACACCCATCACTGTGACTCAAACCGCAGCCTGTACCTGCACATACACACAAAAAGACCCACCTTCTCTGACTCAATTCACAGCCTACTGCAGCACACACACACACACACACACAAAGACAACCATCACTGTGACTGAATGCACCTCTTATACCAGCATACACACATGGCTCACTGTGAATCAATGCACAGCCTATACAAGAACACACAGACACACAAACACGCACTCACACATGGCTCACTGGTACTCAATCAATCGCCTATACCAGCACACACAAACACAGCTCGCTGTGATTCAATGCAGTCTGTATCACCACACACTCACACACACACCCATGAGTCAATAAAGCCCACACCAGCACAATAAAGCCCATACCAGCACACAAACTCTCATACACACACACACACACCTGACTGTGACTGAAAACCTGTCCTGTACCAGCACACACACACGAAAACACCTTACTGTGACTCAATGCACAGCCTATATGAGCACACACATACACACACAGCTCACAGTGACTCAATACAGATTCTATACCAGCACACACTCAGACACACACACACACACAGCCCACTCTGTCCCAATGGTCATCCAGTGCCACCACACACACACACACACACACACACACACACACACACACACAGAGACTCGTTCAGGTCAAAGTGGATAAAACCACAGTCCACACCATCACAGACACACACACAACGCACTACTCACTGTGACTCAATGTACAGTCTACACCAGCAAATACACACACACACATACACACACACCTCCCACACATTTAACTGTGACTCAGTGCTGTGACTATACCAGCTCCCCACACACACATGGTTCACTGTGACTCTATGCACACCCAATAACTGTACACACACACACACATACACACACATATTGCTCAGTGTGACCTAACGAACAGTCTGTAGCACCACATACACACATGCACACCTCAGTGACTCAATGTTCAGCCTGTAACATCACACACACATGCATACACAAATACACATACACACACAAATATGGCTCACTGTGATTCAATGCACAGCCTATAACACCACACAGAGACACCCATCACTGTGACTCAAACCGCAGCCTGTACCTGCACATACACACACAAAGTCCCTCCTTCTGTGACTCAAGTCACAGCCTACTGCAGCACACACACACACAAACACACACAAACACAACCATCACTGTGACTCAATGCACCTCCTATACCAGCATACATACATGGTTCACTGTGAATCAATACACAGCCTGTACCTCCACACACACACACATACAAACACTCACACACAGCTTAGTGTGACTCAATGCAAAGCATATACCAGCACGTGCACTCACACACACACTCACCTCCCTGTGACTCAGTGCATAGCATATAACATCACACACACACACACCCCTCACTGTGACTGAATGCACAGCCTGTACCAGCACACACACATACAAATACTCACACATGGTTGTGACTAAATGTACAATCAACACCAGCACATACACACACATGACACCTCAGTGTGATCCAATGCTCTGTTTATACCAGCAAAACCACATGGCTCACTGTGACTCAGTGCACAGCATATGACATCACACACACACACACACATACACCTCACTGTGACTCAATGCACAGCCTGTACCTGCACAGAAACAAACACACACATCACTGTGATGCGATATGCAGCCTATACCAACACACACACACACACCAAAGTGTGACTAAATGGTCAGCCTACATGAGAACACACAGACACTATCATCCCTCACTGTGACGCAATGCACAGTCTATACCAGCCTGCGCACACTCACATGACACTGTGACTCAATGCACAATCTGTAATAGCCCACACATGCACACATACACACCTTATTGTGACTCAATGCACAGCCTGTATGTGAACACACACACATACTAACATGCACTCACACATGTCTCACGGTGACTCAATCGCCTATACAAGCACACACACATGGCTCACTGTGAGTCAGTGCCCACTCCATACCAGCACCAAACACACAACACAGCTCACTGTGACTCAAGGCACAGTGTATGGCAGCAGACACACACACAGACACACTCATACCAACATCTCATTGTGCCTCTCAGCCTGTGAAAGACATGCACAATGAAACAGACACCCCTCACTGTGACTCTCTGCACATCCTATACCAGTGCACTCTCACACACACACACATGGTTGACTGTGAATCAATGCACACTCTATACCAGGACACACACACAAACACACACACACACACACATGGCTCCCTGTGACTCAGTGCACAGGATATGCTAGCAGACATACACACACAGAGAAGCACATACGGCAAACTGTGAGTCAATCCACAGCCCATACCTCCACACACGCACACATACTGACACTCAAAAACACAGCTAGTGTGATTCAATGCAAATCCTATGCCAGAAACTGCACACACGCACACACACAAACATCCCTATGAATCAGTGCATAGCGTATAACATCACACACATACACCTCACTGTGACTCAATGTGCTGCCTCTACCTGCACATAAACCCACAAACAACTCAATATGACTCAATGTGCAGGCTGTACCAGCACACACACACATGTGCACACACACCTCAGTGTGCCTCAATTGTCAGCCTATACCAGAACACACAGACACACACACCTCTCACTCGGACTCAATGCACAACCTATGCCAGCGTGCACACACACTCACATGGCACAGTGAATCAAGGCACAATTTTACCAGCACATGCACACACACCTCAGAGTGACTCAAAGCTCAGCATATAACAGCACACACACACACATACATGCACAGATGCAGGCCTCACTGTGACTCAATGCACAGCCTATACCAGAACACACACACACACCAACACGCACTCACACATGGCTCACTGGTACTCAATCAATCACCTATACCAGCACACACACACACACAGCTCACTGTGACTCAATGCAGTCTGTATCACCACACACTCACACACACACCCATGAGTCAATAAAGCCCATACCAGCAACATAAAGCCCATACCAGCACACAAACTCACATGCACACACACACAGACGAGACTGTGACTGAAAACGCTTCCTGTACCAGCACACACACACACAAACACCTCACTGTGACTCAATGCACAGCCTATACGAGCACACACATACACACACAGCTCACAGTGATTCAATACAGAGTCTATACCAGTGCACACACAGACACACACACACACAGAGCCACTCTGTCTCAATGGTCATCCAGTGCCAGCACACACACACACACACACACACAAACACACACACTCGTTCAGGTCAATGTTGATAAAACCACAGTCCATACCATCACAGACACACACACACCGCACTACACACTGTGACTCAATGCACAGTCTACAGCAGCAAATACACACACACACATACACACACAACTCCCACACATTTAACTGTGACTGAGTGCTGTGACTATACCAGCTCCCCACACACACATGCTTCACTGTGACTCAATGCACAACCAATAACTGTACACACACACACATACACACACATATGGCCAAGTTTGACCTAATGAACAGTCTGTAGCACCACATACACACATGCACACCTCAGTGACTCAATGTTCAGTCTCTAACATCACACACACACGCATACACAAATACACATACACACACAAATACGGCTCGCTATGATTAAATGCACAGCCTATAACACCACACAGAGACACCCATCATTGTGACTCAAACCGCAGCCTGTACCTGCACATACACACACAAAGACCCACTTTCTGTGACTCAATTTACAGCCTACTGCAGCACACATACACACACACAAACACAACCATCACTGTGACTCAGTGCACCTCCTATACCAGCATACACACATGGCTCACTGTTAATCAATGCACAGCCTATACAAGAACACACAAACTCTCACTCACACATACCAGACTGTGACTCAGTGAACCACCTATAGCAGTACACACACACACGCACAAACATACACGGCTCACCTGGACTCAATGCCCTGCCTATACCAGCACACACAAACACACACACACAGATATATGTCTCACTGACACAATGCACAGCCTGTACTTGCACACACACAAGGCTTACTGTGACTCAATGCAGAGTGTGCACCACCATACAAACACATGGCTCACTGTGACTCAATGTAACGCCTATGCCAGCACACACACACAGAGACACATGCATGGCTCTGTGTGATTCAATGCACGTACTATACCATCACAAACACACACAGACACACGCACAGTCACTGTGACACAATGCACAGCCTATACCACAACACCAATGCAAAGACACATATGCATGGCTCATTGTGACTCTATGCACACCCTATACTATCACATACACACATTCACACATGGCTCCTTGTGAATCAGTGCACAGTCTGTAGTTCCAGGTATACACACACAGACACACACCTCAGTGGCTGAATGAAAAGCCCATACCATTACACACAGACACACATACACACACAGCTCACTGTGAATCAGTGTACAGTCTTCAGCTCCATGTACATACACACACAACACAGCTTAGTGAATTAATGCAGAGACCATACCAGCATACACACACACATACACACACCTGAGACTCAATGCTCTGCCTATTGCAGCACACACACACACACAGGCACACACACGGCTCACTGTGATTCAATACCAGCCTGTACCTGCACACACACACACTCTCACACACACCGCCATGTGACTCAATGCACTTTATACCACCACACAGACACACAGACACACAAACACACCTCACTGTGACACAATGGTCAGCCTATACCAGAACACGCAGACACACACACACATCACTGTGATGCAATGCACAGACTATACCAGCGTGCACACAAACACACAGCACTGTGACTCAATATACAATGTATACCAAAACACACAAGCATACACACACACCTCAGTGTGACTCAATGCACAGCCTTTACCAGCACACACACATACAGACCTGCACAGATACAGGGTTCACTGTGACTCAATGCACAGCCTATAGAAGAACACACACACATACCAATATGCACACACACATGGCTGACCGTGACTCAATCAATCGCCTATACCAGCACACACACACGACTCACTGTGACTCAATGCAGTCTTTCGCACAACAAACACAGACACACACACCCCATGGAATTAATGAAAGCCCACCAACACACACACTCTCATACACACACACACATGGCTCAATGTGACTCAATGCACACTCTGTTTCACCACACACACACACATACACCTCAGTTACTCAATGCAAAGACCATACGAGCACACACACACACACACACATAACTGATTAAATGCTCCACACATACTAGTGCACACACACACAGACATGCTCACTGTGATTCAAGGCACAGTCTATACGAGCACATTAACACACAAACAATTCATTTTGACTCAATGCGCAGTCTACAGCAGCACACACACACACATAACTCCCTGTGACTCAATCCACAGCCTATATCAGCACACAGACACACACAAGGCTCACTGTGACTCAATGAAGTCTGTAACACCACACACACACACACAAACACACACATACACCTCAGTGACTCAATGCAAAGCTCATACGAACACTCACAGACACACACCTAACTGTGATTCAGTGCTCAACCTCTACCAGCACACAGATGCACACAGACACACACACACATGCACGGCTCTTTCTGACATAATGTACAGTTCTTACCAGAACAAACACATGCAACACATCTCACTGTAACTCAATGCTCAGACTGTACTTGCACACACACAAGGCTCACTGTGAGTCAATGCACAGCCTATACCAGCAGAGACACATACACACTGCTCTCTATGACACAGTGCACATCCTGTACTATCACACACACACACAGCTTATTGTGATGTAATACAGACTCTACACAACCAAATACACACACACACACACACAGCTCACTGTGATTCAATACCAGCCTGTATCTGCACACACACACACTCTCACACACACTGCTGTGTGATTCAATGCAGTTTATACCACCACACAGACACACAGACACACACACACGCCTCACTGTGACTCATGCAGACTCTACAGCACCAAATACACTAACACAGGGCTGGGATTCAATGCACAGTCCATACCAGCAAAGGCACACACACCACACCACACTGTGACTCAATGCTCAGATTATACCAGCACACACACACGGCTCACTGTGTCCTAGTGCACAGCATATAACATCACACACACACACACCCCCCACACTGTGACTCAATGCGCAGCCTGTACCTGCACATACACACACTCTCACACACACCGCCGTGTGACACAATGCAGTTTATACCACCACACAGACACACACACACACCTCAATGTGACTCAATGTCAAGCCCAT
This sequence comes from Stenella coeruleoalba, assembly GCF_951394435.1. Taxonomy (NCBI): domain Eukaryota; kingdom Metazoa; phylum Chordata; class Mammalia; order Artiodactyla; family Delphinidae; genus Stenella; species Stenella coeruleoalba. Next base: position 4,239,905 of record NC_137168.1, read on the forward strand.
GCAAGTAAACAGACACACAACCATGGCTCACTGTGACTCAATGAACAGTGTGTACTAGCACATACAAACACATTGCTCAATGTGAGTCAATGCATAGCCCATATCCGCACACACATACACAGAAACACACCTTAATGTGGCTCAGTGCACAACCTATAGCTGTACACACACACACACACACAACGCTCAGTGATTCAATGCAAATCACATATCAGCATACACATACACATACACTCACCTAGGTGTGACTCAATTCTCAGCCTATAGCTGCACACACACACACACCTTACTGTGACTCATGCAGACTCTACAGCACCAAATACACAAACACTAACACAGGGCTGGGATTCAATGCACAGTCCATACCAGCAAAGGCACATGCACCACACCACACTGTGACTCAATGCTCAGATTATACCAGCACACATACACGGCTCACTGTGTCCTAGTGCACAGCATATAACATCACACACACACACACACACACACCCCACTGTGACTCAATGCGCAGCCTGTACCTGCACACACACACACACACACACACACCTCACTGTGAAACAATGGTCAGCCTATACCAGAACACGCAAACACACACATCACTGTGACTCAATGCACAGACTATACCAGTGTGCACACAAACACACAGCACTGTGACTCAATATACAATGTATACCAAAACACACAGGCATACACACACAGCTCAGTGTGACTCAATGCACAGCCTATACCAGCACACACACATACAGACCTGCACAGATACAGGGTTCACTGTGACTCAATGCACAGCCTATAGAAGAACACACACACATACCAACATGCACACACACATGGCTGACCATGCCTCAATCAATCGCTTATACCAGCACACACACACATGACTCACTGTGACTCAATGCAGTCTTTTGCACAACAAACACAGACACACACACCCCACTGAATCAATGAAAGCCCACCAACACACACACACACATGGCTCACTGTGACTCAATGCACAGTCTGTATCACCACACACACACACACACACCTCAGTTACTCAATGCAAAGACCATACGAGCACACACACACACACACACATAATTGATTAAATGCTCCACACATACTAGTGCACACACACACAGACATGCTCACTCTGATTCAAGGCACAGTCTATACGAGCACAGTAACACACAAACAACTCATTTTGACTCAATGCGCAGTCTACAGCAGCACACACACACACATAACTCACTGTGACTCAATCCACAGCCTATATCAGCACACAGACACACACACACACACGGCCCACTCTGTCTCAATGGCCATCCAGTACCAGCACACACACACACACACACACAAACACACACACTCGTTTAGGTCAAAGTGGATAAAACCACAGTCCATACCATCACAGACACACACACACCGCACTACACACTGTGACTCAATGCACAGTCTACACCAGCAAATACACACACACACATACACACACAACTCCCACACATTTAACTGTGACTCAGTGCTGTGACTATAGCAGCTCCCCACACACACATGTTTCACTGTGACTCAATGCACACCCAATAACTGTACACATACACACACATACGACCCAGTTTGACCTAACGAACAGTCTGTAGCACCACATACACAGATGCACACCTCAGTGACTCAATGTTCAGCCTGTAACATCACACACACAAATGCATACACAAATACACATACACACACAAATACGGCTCACTGTGATTCAATGCACAGCCTATAACACCATACATGGACACCCATCACTGTGACTCAAACCGCAGCCTGTACCTGCACATACACACAAAAAGACCCACCTTCTCTGTCTCAATTCACAGCCTACTGCAGCACACACACACACACACACACACACAAAGACAACCATCACTGTGACTGAATGCACCTCCTATACCAGCATACACACATGGCTCACTGTGAATCAATACACAGCCTATACAAGAACACACAGACACACAAACACGCACTCACACATGGCTCACTGGTACTCAATCAATCGCCTATACCAGCACACACAAACACAGCTCGCTGTGATTCAATGCAGTCTGTATCACCACACACTCACACACACACCCATGAGTCAATAAAGCCCACACCAGCACAATAAAGCCCATACCAGCACACAAACTCTCATACACACACACACACACCTGACTGTGACTGAAAACCTGTCCTGTACCAGCACACACACACAAAAACACCTTACTGTGACTCAATGCACAGCCTATATGAGCACACACATACACACACAGCTCACAGTGACTCAATACAGATTCTATACCAGCACACACTCAGACACACACACACACACAGCCCACTCTGTCTCAATGGTCATCCAGTGTCACCACACACACACACACACACACACACACACACAGACTCGTTCAGGTCAAAGTGGATAATACCACAGTCCACACCATCACAGACACACACACAACGCACTACTCACTGTGACTCAATGTACAGTCTACACCAGCAAATACACACACACACATACACACACACCTCCCACACATTTAACTGTGACTCAGTGCTGTGACTATACCAGCTCCCCACACACACATGGTTCACTGTGACTCTATGCACACCCAATAACTGTACACACACACACACATACACACACATATTGCTCAGTGTGACCTAACGAACAGTCTGTAGCACCACATACACACATGCACACCTCAGTGACTCAATGTTCAGCCTGTAACATCACACACACACATGCATACACAAATACACATACACACACAAATATGGCTCACTGTGATTCAATGCACAGCCTATAACACCACACAGAGACACCCATCACTGTGACTCAAACCGCAGCCTGTACCTGCACATACACACACAAAGTCCCTCCTTCTGTGACTCAAGTCACAGCCTACTGCAACACACACACAAACAAACACACACAAACACAACCATCACTGTGACTCAATGCACCTCCTATACCAGCATACACACATGGTTCACTGTGAATCAATACACAGCCTGTACCTCCACACACACACACATACAAACACTCACACACAGCTTAGTGTGACTCAATGCAAAGCATATACCAGCACGTGCACTCACACACACACTCACCTCCCTGTGACTCAGTGCATAGCATATAACATCACACACACACACACACCTCACTGTGACTGAATGCACAGCCTGTACCAGCACACACACATACAAATACTCACACATGGTTGTGACTAAATGTACAATCAACACCAGCACATACACACACATGACACCTCAGTGTGATCCAATGCTCTGTTTATACCAGCAAAACCACATGGCTCACTGTGACTCAGTGCACAGCATATGACATCACACACACACACACACATACACCTCACTGTGACTCAATGCACAGCCTGTACCTGCACAGAAACAAACACACACATCACTGTGATGCGATATGCAGCCTATACCAACACACACACACACACCAAAGTGTGACTAAATGGTCAGCCTACATGAGAACACACAGACACAATCATCCCTCACTGTGACACAATGCACAGTCTATACCAGCCTGCGCACACTCACATGACACTGTGACTCAATGCACAATCTGTAATAGCCCACACACGCACACATACACACCTTATTGTGACTCAATGCACAGCCTGTATGTGAACACACACACATACTAACATGCACTCACACATGTCTCACGGTGACTCAATCGCCTATACAAGCACACACACATGGCTCACTGTGAGTCAGTGCCCACTCCATACCAGCACCAAACACACAACACAGCTCACTGTGACTCAAGGCACAGTGTATGGCAGCAGACACACACACAGACACACTCATACCAACATCTCATTGTGCCTCTCAGCCTGTGAAAGACATGCACAATGAAACAGACACCCCTCACTGTGACTCTCTGCACATCCTATACCAGTGCACTCTCACACACACACACATGGTTGACTGTGAACCAATGCACACTCTATACCAGGACACACACACAAACACACACACACACACACACACATGGCTCCCTGTGACTCAGTGCACAGGATATGCTAGCAGACATACACACACAGAGAAGCACATACGGCAAACTGTGAGTCAATCCACATCCCTTACCTCCACACACGCACACATACTGACACTCAAAAACACAGCTCAGTGTGATTCAATGCAAATCCTATGCCAGAAACTGCACACACGCACACACACAAACATCCCTATGAATCAGTGCATAGCGTATAACTTCACACACATACACCTCACTGTGACTCAATGTGCTGCATCTACCTGCACATAAACCCACAAACAACTCAATATGACTCAATGTGCAGGCTGTACCAGCACACACACACATGTGCACACACACCTCAGTGTGCCTCAATTGTCAGCCTATACCAGAACACACAGACACACACACCTCTCACTCGGACTCAATGCACAACCTATGCCAGCGTGCACACACACTCACATGGCACAGTGAATCAAGGCAGAATTTTACCAGCACATGCACACACACCTCAGAGTGACTCAAAGCTCAGCATATAACAGCACACACACACACATACATGCACAGATGCAGGCCTCACTGTGACTCAATGCACAGCCTATACCAGAACACACACACACACCAACACGCACTCACACATGGCTCACTGGTACTCAATCAATCACCTATACCAGCACACACACACACACAGCTCACTGTGACTCAATGCAGTCTGTATCACCACACACTCACACACACACCCATGAGTCAATAAAGCCCATACCAGCAACATAAAGCCCATACCAGCACACAAACTCACATGCACACACACACAGACGAGACTGTGACTGAAAACGCTTCCTGTACCAGCACACACACACACAAACACCTCACTGTGACTCAATGCACAGCCTATACGAGCACACACATACACACACAGCTCACAGTGATTCAATACAGAGTCTATACCAGTGCACACACAGACACACACACACACAGAGCCACTCTGTCTCAATGGTCATCCAGTGCCAGCACACACACACACACACACACACACAAACACACACACTCGTTCAGGTCAATGTTGATAAAACCACAGTCCATACCATCACAGACACACACACACCGCACTACACACTGTGACTCAATGCACAGTCTACAGCAGCAAATACACACACACACATACACACACAACTCCCACACATTTAACTGTGACTGAGTGCTGTGACTATACCAGCTCCCCACACACACATGCTTCACTGTGACTCAATGCACAACCAATAACTGTACACACACACACATACACACACATATGGCCAAGTTTGACCTAATGAACAGTCTGTAGCACCACATACACACATGCACACCTCAGTGACTCAATGTTCAGTCTCTAACATCACACACACACGCATACACAAATACACATACACACACAAATACGGCTCGCTATGATTAAATGCACAGCCTATAACACCACACAGAGACACCCATCATTGTGACTCAAACCGCAACCTGTACCTGCACATACACACACAAAGACCCACTTTCTGTGACTCAATTTACAGCCTACTGCAGCACACATACACACACACAAACACAACCATCACTGTGACTCAGTGCACCTCCTATACCAGCATACACACATGGCTCACTGTTAATCAATGCACAGCCTATACAAGAACACACAAACTCTCACTCACACATACCAGACTGTGACTCAGTGAACCACCTATAGCAGTACACACACACACGCACAAACATACACGGCTCACCTGGACTCAATGCCCTGCCTATACCAGCACACACAAACACACACACACAGATATATGTCTCACTGACACAATGCACAGCCTGTCGTTGCACACACACAAGGCTTACTGTGACTCAATGCAGAGTGTGCACCACCATACAAACACATGGCTCACTGTGACTCAATGTAACGCCTATGCCAGCACACACATACAGAGACACATGCATGGCTCTGTGTGATTCAATGCACGTACTATACCATCACAAACACACACAGACACACGCACAGTCACTGTGACACAATGCACAGCCTATACCACAACACCAATGCAAAGACACATATGCATGGCTCATTGTGACTCTATGCACACCCTATACTATCACATACACACATTCACACATGGCTCCTTGTGAATCAGTGCACAGTCTGTAGTTCCAGGTATACACACACAGACACACACCTCAGTGGCTGAATGAAAAGCCCATACCATTACACACAGACACACATACACACACAGCTCACTGTGAATCAGTGTACAGTCTTCAGCTCCATGTACATACACACACAACACAGCTTAGTGAATTAATGCAGAGACCATACCAGCATACACACACACATACACACACCTGAGACTCAATGCTCTGCCTATTGCAGCACACACACACACACAGGCACACACACGGCTCACTGTGATTCAATACCAGCCTGTACCTGCACACACACACACTCTCACACACACCGCCATGTGACTCAATGCACTTTATACCACCACACAGACACACAGACACACAAACACACCTCACTGTGACACAATGGTCAGCCTATACCAGAACACGCAGACACACACACACATCACTGTGATGCAATGCACAGACTATACCAGCGTGCACACAAACACACAGCACTGTGACTCAATATACAATGTATACCAAAACACACAAGCATACACACACACCTCAGTGTGACTCAATGCACAGCCTTTACCAGCACACACACATACAGACCTGCACAGATACAGGGTTCACTGTGACTCAATGCACAGCCTATAGAAGAACACACACACATACCAATATGCACACACACATGGCTGACCGTGACTCAATCAATCGCCTATACCAGCACACACACACGACTCACTGTGACTCAATGCAGTCTTTCGCACAACAAACACAGACACACACACCCCATGGAATTAATGAAAGCCCACCAACACACACACTCTCATACACACACACACATGGCTCAATGTGACTCAATGCACACTCTGTTTCACCACACACACACACATACACCTCAGTTACTCAATGCAAAGACCATACGAGCACACACACACACACACACATAACTGATTAAATGCTCCACACATACTAGTGCACACACACACAGACATGCTCACTGTGATTCAAGGCACAGTCTATACGAGCACATTAACACACAAACAACTCATTTTGACTCAATGCGCAGTCTACAGCAGCACACACACACACATAACTCCCTGTGACTCAATCCACAGCCTATATCAGCACACAGACACACACAAGGCTCACTGTGACTCAATGAAGTCTGTAACACCACACACACACACACAAACACACACATACACCTCAGTGACTCAATGCAAAGCTCATACGAACACTCACAGACACACACCTAACTGTGATTCAGTGCTCAACCTCTACCAGCACACAGATGCACACAGACACACACACACATGCACGGCTCTTTCTGACATAATGTACAGTTCTTACCAGAACAAACACATGCAACACATCTCACTGTAACTCAATGCTCAGACTGTACTTGCACACACACAAGGCTCACTGTGAGTCAATGCACAGCCTATACCAGCAGAGACACATACACACTGCTCTCTATGACACAGTGCACATCCTGTACTATCACACACACACACAGCTTATTGTGATGTAATACAGACTCTACACAACCAAATACACACACACACACACACAGCTCACTGTGATTCAATACCAGCCTGTATCTGCACACACACACACTCTCACACACACTGCTGTGTGATTCAATGCAGTTTATACCACCACACAGACACACAGACACACACACACGCCTCACTGTGACTCATGCAGACTCTACAGCACCAAATACACTAACACAGGGCTGGGATTCAATGCACAGTCCATACCAGCAAAGGCACACACACCACACCACACTGTGACTCAATGCTCAGATTATACCAGCACACACACACGGCTCACTGTGTCCTAGTGCACAGCATATAACATCACACACACACACACCCCCCACACTGTGACTCAATGCGCAGCCTGTACCTGCACATACACACACTCTCACACACACCGCCGTGTGACACAATGCAGTTTATACCACCACACAGACACACACACACACCTCAATGTGACACAATGTCAAGCCCATGCAAGTAAACAGACACACAACCATGGCTCACTGTGACTCAATGAACAGTAGGTACTAGCACATACAAACACATTGCTCAATGTGAGTCAATGCATAGCCCATATCCGCACACACATACACAGAAACACACCTTAATGTGGCTCAGTGCACAACCTATAGCTGTACACACACACACACACACAACGCTCAGTGATTCAATGCAAATCACATATCAGCATACACATACACATACACTCACCTAGGTGTGACTCAATTCTCAGCCTATAGCTGCACACACACACACACCTTACTGTGACTCATGCAGACTCTACAGCACCAAATACACAAACACTAACACAGGGCTGGGATTCAATGCACAGTCCATACCAGCAAAGGCACATGCACCACACCACACTGTGAATCAATGCTCAGATTATACCAGCACACATACACGGCTCACTGTGTCCTAGTGCACAGCATATAACATCACACACACACACACACACACACCCCACTGTGACTCAATGCGCAGCCTGTACCTGCACACACACACACACAAACACCTCACTGTGAAACAATGGTCATCCTATACCAGAACACGCAAACACACACATCACTGTGACTCAATGCACAGACTATACCGGTGTGCACACAAACACACAGCACTGTGACTCAATATACAATGTATACCAAAACACACAGGCATACACACACACCTCAGTGTGACTCAATGCACAGCCTATACCAGCACACACACATACAGACCTGCACAGATACAGGGTTCACTGTGACTCAATGCACAGCCTATAGAAGAACACACACACATACCAACATGCACACACACATGGCTGACCATGCCTCAATCAATCGCTTATACCAGCACACACACACATGACTCACTGTGACTCAATGCAGTCTTTTGCACAACAAACACAGACACACACACCCCACTGAATCAATGAAAGCCCACCAACACACACACACACATGGCTCACTGTGACTCAATGCACAGTCTGTATCACCACACACACACACACACACCTCAGTTACTCAATGCAAAGACCATACGAGCACACACACACACACACACATAATTGATTAAATGCTCCACACATACTAGTGCACACACACACAGGCATGCTCACTCTGATTCAAGGCACAGTCTATACGAGCACAGTAACACACAAACAACTCATTTTGACTCAATGCGCAGTCTACAGCAGCACACACACACACATAACTCACTGTGACTCAATCCACAGCCTATATCAGCACACAGACACACACACACACACACGGCCCACTCTGTCTCAATGGCCATCCAGTACCAGCACACACACACACACACACACAAACACACACACTCGTTTAGGTCAAAGTGGATAAAACCACAGTCCATACCATCACAGACACACACACACCGCACTACACACTGTGACTCAATGCACAGTCTACACCAGCAAATACACACACACACATACACACACAACTCCCACACATTTAACTGTGACTCAGTGCTGTGACTATAGCAGCTCCCCACACACACATGTTTCACTGTGACTCAATGCACACCCAATAACTGTACACATACACACACATACGACCCAGTTTGACCTAACGAACAGTCTGTAGCACCACATACACAGATGCACACCTCAGTGACTCAATGTTCAGCCTGTAACATCACACACACAAATGCATACACAAATACACATACACACACAAATACGGCTCACTGTGATTCAATGCACAGCCTATAACACCATACATGGACACCCATCACTGTGACTCAAACCGCAGCCTGTACCTGCACATACACACAAAAAGACCCACCTTCTCTGTCTCAATTCACAGCCTACTGCAGCACACACACACACACACACACACAAAGACAACCATCACTGTGACTGAATGCACCTCCTATACCAGCATACACACATGGCTCACTGTGAATCAATGCACAGCCTATACAAGAACACACAGACACACAAACACGCACTCACACATGGCTCACTGGTACTCAATCAATCGCCTATACCAGCACACACAAACACAGCTCGCTGTGATTCAATGCAGTCTGTATCACCACACACTCACACACACACCCATGAGTCAATAAATCCCACACCAGCACAATAAAGCCCATACCAGCACACAAACTCTCATACACACACACACACACCTGACTGTGACTGAAAACCTGTCCTGTACCAGCACACACACACAAAAACACCTTACTGTGACTCAATGCACAGCCTATATGAGCACACACATACACACACAGCTCACAGTGACTCAATACAGATTCTATACCAGCACACACTCAGACACACACACACACACAGCCCACTCTGTCTCAATGGTCATCCAGTGCCACCACACACACACACACACACACACACACACACAGACTCGTTCAGGTCAAAGTGGATAAAACCACAGTCCACACCATCACAGACAGACACACAACGCACTACTCACTGTGACTCAATGTACAGTCTACACCAGCAAATACACACACACACATACACACACACCTCCCACACATTTAACTGTGACTCAGTGCTGTGACTATACCAGCTCCCCACACACACATGGTTCACTGTGACTCTATGCACACCCAATAACTGTACACACACACACACATACACACACATATTGCTCAGTGTGACCTAACGAAGAGTCTGTAGCACCACATACACACATGCACACCTCAGTGACTCAATGTTCAGCCTGTAACATCACACACACACATGCATACACAAATACACATACACACACAAATATGGCTCACTGTGATTCAATGCACAGCCTATAACACCACACAGAGACACCCATCACTGTGACTCAAACCGCAGCCTGTACCTGCACATACACACACAAAGTCCCTCCTTCTGTGACTCAAGTCACAGCCTACTGCAACACACACACACACAAACACACACAAACACAACCATCACTGTGACTCAATGCACCTCCTATACCAGCATACACACATGGTTCACTGTGAATCAATACACAGCCTGTACCTCCACACACACACACATACAAACACTCACACACAGCTTAGTGTGACTCAATGCAAAGCATATACCAGCACGTGCACTCACACACACACTCACCTCCCTGTGACTCAGTGCATAGCATATAACATCACACACACACACACACACCTCACTGTGACTGAATGCACAGCCTGTACCAGCACACACACATACAAATACTCACACATGGTTGTGACTAAATGTACAATCAACACCAGCACATACACACACATGACACCTCAGTGTGATCCAATGCTCTGTTTATACCAGCAAAACCACATGGCTCACTGTGACTCAGTGCACAGCATATGACATCACACACACACACAGACATACACCTCACTGTGACTCAATGCACAGCCTGTACCTGCACAGAAACAAACACACACATCACTGTGATGCGATATGCAGCCTATACCAACACACACACACACACCAAAGTGTGACTAAATGGTCAGCCTACATGAGAACACACAGACACAATCATCCCTCACTGTGACGCAATGCACAGTCTATACCAGCCTGTGCACACTCACATGACACTGTGACTCAATGCACAATCTGTAATAGCCCACACACGCACACATACACACCTTATTGTGACTCAATGCACAGCCTGTATGTGAACACACACACATACTAACATGCACTCACACATGTCTCACGGTGACTCAATCGCCTATACAAGCACACACACATGGCTCACTGTGAGTCAGTGCCCACTCCATACCAGCACCAAACACACAACACAGCTCACTGTGACTCAAGGCACAGTGTATGGCAGCAGACACACACACAGACACACTCATACCAACATCTCATTGTGCCTCTCAGCCTGTGAAAGACATGCACAATGAAACAGACACCCCTCACTGTGACTCTCTGCACATCCTATACCAGTGCACTCTCACACACACACACATGGTTGACTGTGAACCAATGCACACTCTATACCAGGACACACACACAAACACACACACACACACACACACATGGCTCCCTGTGACTCAGTGCACAGGATATGCTAGCAGACATACACACACAGAGAAGCACATACGGCAAACTGTGAGTCAATCCACATCCCTTACCTCCACACACGCACACATACTGACACTCAAAAACACAGCTCAGTGTGATTCAATGCAAATCCTATGCCAGAAACTGCACACACGCACACACACAAACATCCCTATGAATCAGTGCATAGCGTATAACTTCACACACATACACCTCACTGTGACTCAATGTGCTGCATCTACCTGCACATAAACCCACAAACAACTCAATATGACTCAATGTGCAGGCTGTACCAGCACACACACACATGTGCACACACACCTCAGTGTGCCTCAATTGTCAGCCTATACCAGAACACACAGACACACACACCTCTCACTCGGACTCAATGCACAACCTATGCCAGCGTGCACACACACTCACATGGCACAGTGAATCAAGGCACAATTTTACCAGCACATGCACACACACCTCAGAGTGACTCAAAGCTCAGCATATAACAGCACACACACACACATACATGCACAGATGCAGGCCTCACTGTGACTCAATGCACAGCCTATACCAGAACACACACACACACCAACACGCACTCACACATGGCTCACTGGTACTCAATCAATCACCTATACCAGCACACACACACACACAGCTCACTGTGACTCAATGCAGTCTGTATCACCACACACTCACACACACACCCATGAGTCAATAAAGCCCATACCAGCAACATAAAGCCCATACCAGCACACAAACTCACATGCACACACACACAGACGAGACTGTGACTGAAAACGCTTCCTGTACCAGCACACACACACACAAACACCTCACTGTGACTCAATGCACAGCCTATACGAGCACACACATACACACACAGCTCACAGTGATTCAATACAGAGTCTATACCAGTGCACACACAGACACACACACACACAGAGCCACTCTGTCTCAATGGTCATCCAGTGCCAGCACACACACACACACACACACACAAACACACACACTCGTTCAGGTCAATGTTGATAAAACCACAGTCCATACCATCACAGACACACACACACCGCACTACACACTGTGACTCAATGCACAGTCTACAGCAGCAAATACACACACACACATACACACACAACTCCCACACATTTAACTGTGACTGAGTGCTGTGACTATACCAGCTCCCCACACACACATGCTTCACTGTGACTCAATGCACAACCAATAACTGTACACACACACACATACACACACATATGGCCAAGTTTGACCTAATGAACAGTCTGTAGCACCACATACACACATGCACACCTCAGTGACTCAATGTTCAGTCTCTAACATCACACACACACGCATACACAAATACACATACACACACAAATACGGCTCGCTATGATTAAATGCACAGCCTATAACACCACACAGAGACACCCATCATTGTGACTCAAACCGCAGCCTGTACCTGCACATACACACACAAAGACCCACTTTCTGTGACTCAATTTACAGCCTACTGCAGCACACATACACACACACAAACACAACCATCACTGTGACTCAGTGCACCTCCTATACCAGCATACACACATGGCTCACTGTTAATCAATGCACAGCCTATACAAGAACACACAAACTCTCACTCACACATACCAGACTGTGACTCAGTGAACCACCTATAGCAGTACACACACACACGCACAAACATACACGGCTCACCTGGACTCAATGCCCTGCCTATACCAGCACACACAAACACACACACACAGATATATGTCTCACTGACACAATGCACAGCCTGTACTTGCACACACACAAGGCTTACTGTGACTCAATGCAGAGTGTGCACCACCATACAAACACATGGCTCACTGTGACTCAATGTAACGCCTATGCCAGCACACACATACAGAGACACATGCATGGCTCTGTGTGATTCAATGCACGTACTATACCATCACAAACACACACAGACACACGCACAGTCACTGTGACACAATGCACAGCCTATACCACAACACCAATGCAAAGACACATATGCATGGCTCATTGTGACTCTATGCACACCCTATACTATCACATACACACATTCACACATGGCTCCTTGTGAATCAGTGCACAGTCTGTAGTTCCAGGTATACACACACAGACACACACCTCAGTGGCTGAATGAAAAGCCCATACCATTACACACAGACACACATACACACACAGCTCACTGTGAATCAGTGTACAGTCTTCAGCTCCATGTACATACACACACAACACAGCTTAGTGAATTAATGCAGAGACCATACCAGCATACACACACACATACACACACCTGAGACTCAATGCTCTGCCTATTGCAGCAAACACACACACACAGGCACACACACGGCTCACTGTGATTCAATACCAGCCTGTACCTGCACACACACACACTCTCACACACACCGCCATGTGACTCAATGCACTTTATACCACCACACAGACACACAGACACACAAACACACCTCACTGTGACACAATGGTCAGCCTATACCAGAACACACAGACACACACACACATCACTGTGATGCAATGCACAGACTATACCAGCGTGCACACAAACACACAGCACTGTGACTCAATATACAATGTATACCAAAACACACAAGCATACACACACACCTCAGTGTGACTCAATGCACAGCCTTTACCAGCACACACACATACAGACCTGCACAGATACAGGGTTCACTGTGACTCAATGCACAGCCTATAGAAGAACACACACACATACCAATATGCAAACACACATGGCTGACCGTGACTCAATCAATCGCCTATACCAGCACACACACACGACTCACTGTGACTCAATGCAGTCTTTCGCACAACAAACACAGACACACACACCCCATGGAATTAATGAAAGCCCACCAACACACACACTCTCATACACACACACACATGGCTCAATGTGACACACACATGGCTCATGGCTCAATGTGACACACTCTGTTTCACCACACACACACACATACACCTCAGTTACTCAATGCAAAGACCATACGAGCACACACACACACACACACACATAACTGATTAAATGCTCCACACATACTAGTGCACACACACACAGACATGCTCACTGTGATTCAAGGCACAGTCTATACGAGCACATTAACACACAAACAACTCATTTTGACTCAATGCGCAGTCTACAGCAGCACACACACACACATAACTCACTGTGACTCAATCCACAGCCTATATCAGCACACAGACACACACAAGGCTCACTGTGACTCAATGAAGTCTGTAACACCACACACACACACACAAACACACACATACACCTCAGTGACTCAATGCAAAGCCCATACGAACACTCACAGACACACACCTAACTGTGATTCAGTGCTCAACCTCTACCAGCACACAGACGCACACACAGACACACACACACATGCACGGCTCTTTCTGACATAATGTACAGTTCTTACCAGAACAAACACATGCAACACATCTCACTGTAACTCAATGCTCAGACTGTACTTGCACACACACAAGGCTCACTGTGAGTCAATGCACAGCCTATACCAGCAGAGACACATACACACTGCTCTCTATGACACAGTGCACATCCTGTACTATCACACACACACAGCTTATTGTGATGTAATACAGACTCTACACAACCAAATACACACACGCACACACACAGCTCACTGTGATTCAATACCAGCCTGTACCTGCACACACACACACTCTCACACACACTGCTGTGTGATTCAATGCAGTTTATACCACCACACAGACACACAGACACACACACACGCCTCACTGTGACTCATGCAGACTCTACAGCACCAAATACACTAACACAGGGCTGGGATTCAATGCACAGTCCATACCAGCAAAGGCACACACACCACACCACACTGTGACTCAATGCTCAGATTATACCAGCACACACACACGGCTCACTGTGTCCTAGTGCACAGCATATAACATCACACACACACACACACCCCACACTGTGACTCAATGCGCAGCCTGTACCTGCACATACACACACTCTCACACACACCGCCGTGTGACACAATGCAGTTTATACCACCACACAGACACACACACACACCTCAATGTGACACAATGTCAAGCCCATGCAAGTAAACAGACACACAACCATGGCTCACTGTGACTCAATGAACAGTGTGTACTAGCACATACAAACACATTGCTCAATGTGAGTCAATGCATAGCCCATATCCGCACACACATACACAGAAACACACCTTAATGTGGCTCAGTGCACAACCTATAGCTGTACACACACACACACACACACAACGCTCAGTGATTCAATGCAAATCACATATCAGCATACACATACACATACACTCACCTAGGTGTGACTCAATTCTCAGCCTATAGCTGCACACACACACACACCTTACTGTGACTCATGCAGACTCTACAACACCAAATACACAAACACTAACACAGGGCTGGGATTCAATGCACAGTCCATACCAGCAAAGGCACATGCACCACACCACACTGTGACTCAATGCTCAGATTATACCAGCACACACACACGGCTCACTGTGTCCTAGTGCACAGCATATAACATCACACACACACACACCCCCCACACTGTGACTCAATGCGCAGCCTGTACCTGCACATACACACACTCTCACACACACCGCCGTGTGACACAATGCAGTTTATACCACCACACAGACACACACACACACCTCAATGTGACTCAATGTCAAGCCCATGCAAGTAAACAGACACACAACCATGGCTCACTGTGACTCAATGAACAGTGTGTACTAGCACATACAAACACATTGCTCAATGTGAGTCAATGCATAGCCCATATCCGCACACACATACACAGAAACACACCTTAATGTGGCTCAGTGCACAACCTATAGCTGTACACACACACACACACACAACGCTCAGTGATTCAATGCAAATCACATATCAGCATACACATACACATACACTCACCTAGGTGTGACTCAATTCTCAGCCTATAGCTGCACACACACACACACCTTACTGTGACTCATGCAGACTCTACAGCACCAAATACACAAACACTAACACAGGGCTGGGATTCAATGCACAGTCCATACCAGCAAAGGCACATGCACCACACCACACTGTGACTCAATGCTCATTATACCAGCACACACACACGGCTCACTGTGTCCTAGTGCACAGCATATAACATCACACACACACACACACACACACACCCCACTGTGACTCAATGCGCAGCCTGTACCTGCACACACACACACACACCTCACTGTGAAACAATGGTCAGCCTATACCAGAACACGGAAACACACACATCACTGTGACTCAATGCACAGACTATACCAGTGTGCACACAAACACACAGCACTGTGACTCAATATACAATGTATACCAAAACACACAGGCATACACACACACCTCAGTGTGACTCAATGCACAGCCTATACCAGCACACACACATACAGACCTGCACAGATACAGGGTTCACTGTGACTCAATGCACAGCCTATAGAAGAACACACACACATACCAACATGCACACACACATGGCTGATCATGCCTCAATCAATCGCCTATACCAGCACACACACACATGACTCACTGTGACTCAATGCAGTCTTTCGCACAACAAACACAGACACACACACCCCACTGAATCAATGAAAGCCCACCAACACACACACACACATGGCTCACTGTGACTCAATGCACAGTCTGTATCACCACACACACACACACACCTCAGTTACTCAATGCAATGACCATACGAGCACACACACACACACACACACATAATTGATTAAATGCTCCACACATACTAGTGCACACACACACAGACATGCTCACTCTGATTCAAGGCACAGTCTATACGAGCACAGTAACACACAAACAACTCATTTTGACTCAATGCGCAGTCTACAGCAGCACACACACACACATAACTCACTGTGACTCAATCCACAGCCTACATCACCACACAGACACACACACACACACGGCCCCCTCTGTCTCAATGGCCATCCAGTAACAGCACACACACACACACACACACAAACACACACACTCGTTTAGGTCAAAGTGGATAAAACCACAGTCCATACCATCACAGACACACACACACCGCACTACACACTGTGACTCAATGCACAGTCTACACCAGCAAATACACACACACACATACACACACAACTCCCACACATTTAACTGTGACTCAGTGTTGTGACTATAGCAGCTCCCCACACACACATGTTTCACTGTGACTCAATGCACACCCAATAACTGTACACATACACACACATACGACCAGTTTGACCTAACGAACAGTCTGTAGCACCACATACACAGATGCACACCTCAGTGACTCAATGTTCAGCCTGTAACATCACACACACAAATGCATACACAAATACACATACACACACAAATACGGCTCACTGTGATTCAATGCACAGCCTATAACACCATACATGGACACCCATCACTGTGACTCAAACCGCAGCCTGTACCTGCACATACACACAAAAAGACCCACCTTCTCTGACTCAATTCACAGCCTACTGCAGCACACACACACACACACACACAAAGACAACCATCACTGTGACTGAATGCACCTCTTATACCAGCATACACACATGGCTCACTGTGAATCAATGCACAGCCTATACAAGAACACACAGACACACAAACACGCACTCACACATGGCTCACTGGTACTCAATCAATCGCCTATACCAGCACACACAAACACAGCTCGCTGTGATTCAATGCAGTCTGTATCACCACACACTCACACACACACCCATGAGTCAATAAAGCCCACACCAGCACAATAAAGCCCATACCAGCACACAAACTCTCATACACACACACACACACCTGACTGTGACTGAAAACCTGTCCTGTACCAGCACACACACACGAAAACACCTTACTGTGACTCAATGCACAGCCTATATGAGCACACACATACACACACAGCTCACAGTGACTCAATACAGATTCTATACCAGCACACACTCAGACACACACACACACACAGCCCACTCTGTCCCAATGGTCATCCAGTGCCACCACACACACACACACACACACACACACACACACACACACACAGAGACTCGTTCAGGTCAAAGTGGATAAAACCACAGTCCACACCATCACAGACACACACACAACGCACTACTCACTGTGACTCAATGTACAGTCTACACCAGCAAATACACACACACACATACACACACACCTCCCACACATTTAACTGTGACTCAGTGCTGTGACTATACCAGCTCCCCACACACACATGGTTCACTGTGACTCTATGCACACCCAATAACTGTACACACACACACACATACACACACATATTGCTCAGTGTGACCTAACGAACAGTCTGTAGCACCACATACACACATGCACACCTCAGTGACTCAATGTTCAGCCTGTAACATCACACACACATGCATACACAAATACACATACACACACAAATATGGCTCACTGTGATTCAATGCACAGCCTATAACACCACACAGAGACACCCATCACTGTGACTCAAACCGCAGCCTGTACCTGCACATACACACACAAAGTCCCTCCTTCTGTGACTCAAGTCACAGCCTACTGCAGCACACACACACACAAACACACACAAACACAACCATCACTGTGACTCAATGCACCTCCTATACCAGCATACATACATGGTTCACTGTGAATCAATACACAGCCTGTACCTCCACACACACACACATACAAACACTCACACACAGCTTAGTGTGACTCAATGCAAAGCATATACCAGCACGTGCACTCACACACACACTCACCTCCCTGTGACTCAGTGCATAGCATATAACATCACACACACACACACCCCTCACTGTGACTGAATGCACAGCCTGTACCAGCACACACACATACAAATACTCACACATGGTTGTGACTAAATGTACAATCAACACCAGCACATACACACACATGACACCTCAGTGTGATCCAATGCTCTGTTTATACCAGCAAAACCACATGGCTCACTGTGACTCAGTGCACAGCATATGACATCACACACACACACACACATACACCTCACTGTGACTCAATGCACAGCCTGTACCTGCACAGAAACAAACACACACATCACTGTGATGCGATATGCAGCCTATACCAACACACACACACACACCAAAGTGTGACTAAATGGTCAGCCTACATGAGAACACACAGACACTATCATCCCTCACTGTGACGCAATGCACAGTCTATACCAGCCTGCGCACACTCACATGACACTGTGACTCAATGCACAATCTGTAATAGCCCACACATGCACACATACACACCTTATTGTGACTCAATGCACAGCCTGTATGTGAACACACACACATACTAACATGCACTCACACATGTCTCACGGTGACTCAATCGCCTATACAAGCACACACACATGGCTCACTGTGAGTCAGTGCCCACTCCATACCAGCACCAAACACACAACACAGCTCACTGTGACTCAAGGCACAGTGTATGGCAGCAGACACACACACAGACACACTCATACCAACATCTCATTGTGCCTCTCAGCCTGTGAAAGACATGCACAATGAAACAGACACCCCTCACTGTGACTCTCTGCACATCCTATACCAGTGCACTCTCACACACACACACATGGTTGACTGTGAATCAATGCACACTCTATACCAGGACACACACACAAACACACACACACACACACATGGCTCCCTGTGACTCAGTGCACAGGATATGCTAGCAGACATACACACACAGAGAAGCACATACGGCAAACTGTGAGTCAATCCACAGCCCATACCTCCACACACGCACACATACTGACACTCAAAAACACAGCTAGTGTGATTCAATGCAAATCCTATGCCAGAAACTGCACACACGCACACACACAAACATCCCTATGAATCAGTGCATAGCGTATAACATCACACACATACACCTCACTGTGACTCAATGTGCTGCCTCTACCTGCACATAAACCCACAAACAACTCAATATGACTCAATGTGCAGGCTGTACCAGCACACACACACATGTGCACACACACCTCAGTGTGTCTCAATTGTCAGCCTATACCAGAACACACAGACACACACACCTCTCACTCGGACTCAATGCACAACCTATGCCAGCGTGCACACACACTCACATGGCACAGTGAATCAAGGCACAATTTTACCAGCACATGCACACACACCTCAGAGTGACTCAAAGCTCAGCATATAACAGCACACACACACACATACATGCACAGATGCAGGCCTCACTGTGACTCAATGCACAGCCTATACCAGAACACACACACACACCAACACGCACTCACACATGGCTCACTGGTACTCAATCAATCACCTATACCAGCACACACACACACACAGCTCACTGTGACTCAATGCAGTCTGTATCACCACACACTCACACACACACCCATGAGTCAATAAAGCCCATACCAGCAACATAAAGCCCATACCAGCACACAAACTCACATGCACACACACACAGACGAGACTGTGACTGAAAACGCTTCCTGTACCAGCACACACACACACAAACACCTCACTGTGACTCAATGCACAGCCTATACGAGCACACACATACACACACAGCTCACAGTGATTCAATACAGAGTCTATACCAGTGCACACACAGACACACACACACACAGAGCCACTCTGTCTCAATGGTCATCCAGTGCCAGCACACACACACACACACACACACAAACACACACACTCGTTCAGGTCAATGTTGATAAAACCACAGTCCATACCATCACAGACACACACACACCGCACTACACACTGTGACTCAATGCACAGTCTACAGCAGCAAATACACACACACACATACACACACAACTCCCACACATTTAACTGTGACTGAGTGCTGTGACTATACCAGCTCCCCACACACACATGCTTCACTGTGACTCAATGCACAACCAATAACTGTACACACACACACATACACACACATATGGCCAAGTTTGACCTAATGAACAGTCTGTAGCACCACATACACACATGCACACCTCAGTGACTCAATGTTCAGTCTCTAACATCACACACACACGCATACACAAATACACATACACACACAAATACGGCTCGCTATGATTAAATGCACAGCCTATAACACCACACAGAGACACCCATCATTGTGACTCAAACCGCAGCCTGTACCTGCACATACACACACAAAGACCCACTTTCTGTGACTCAATTTACAGCCTACTGCAGCACACATACACACACACAAACACAACCATCACTGTGACTCAGTGCACCTCCTATACCAGCATACACACATGGCTCACTGTTAATCAATGCACAGCCTATACAAGAACACACAAACTCTCACTCACACATACCAGACTGTGACTCAGTGAACCACCTATAGCAGTACACACACACACGCACAAACATACACGGCTCACCTGGACTCAATGCCCTGCCTATACCAGCACACACAAACACACACACACAGATATATGTCTCACTGACACAATGCACAGCCTGTACTTGCACACACACAAGGCTTACTGTGACTCAATGCAGAGTGTGCACCACCATACAAACACATGGCTCACTGTGACTCAATGTAACGCCTATGCCAGCACACACACACAGAGACACATGCATGGCTCTGTGTGATTCAATGCACGTACTATACCATCACAAACACACACAGACACACGCACAGTCACTGTGACACAATGCACAGCCTATACCACAACACCAATGCAAAGACACATATGCATGGCTCATTGTGACTCTATGCACACCCTATACTATCACATACACACATTCACACATGGCTCCTTGTGAATCAGTGCACAGTCTGTAGTTCCAGGTATACACACACAGACACACACCTCAGTGGCTGAATGAAAAGCCCATACCATTACACACAGACACACATACACACACAGCTCACTGTGAATCAGTGTACAGTCTTCAGCTCCATGTACATACACACACAACACAGCTTAGTGAATTAATGCAGAGACCATACCAGCATACACACACACATACACACACCTGAGACTCAATGCTCTGCCTATTGCAGCACACACACACACACAGGCACACACACGGCTCACTGTGATTCAATACCAGCCTGTACCTGCACACACACACACTCTCACACACACCGCCATGTGACTCAATGCACTTTATACCACCACACAGACACACAGACACACAAACACACCTCACTGTGACACAATGGTCAGCCTATACCAGAACACGCAGACACACACACACATCACTGTGATGCAATGCACAGACTATACCAGCGTGCACACAAACACACAGCACTGTGACTCAATATACAATGTATACCAAAACACACAAGCATACACACACACCTCAGTGTGACTCAATGCACAGCCTTTACCAGCACACACACATACAGACCTGCACAGATACAGGGTTCACTGTGACTCAATGCACAGCCTATAGAAGAACACACACACATACCAATATGCACACACACATGGCTGACCGTGACTCAATCAATCGCCTATACCAGCACACACACACGACTCACTGTGACTCAATGCAGTCTTTCGCACAACAAACACAGACACACACACCCCATGGAATTAATGAAAGCCCACCAACACACACACTCTCATACACACACACACATGGCTCAATGTGACTCAATGCACACTCTGTTTCACCACACACACACACATACACCTCAGTTACTCAATGCAAAGACCATACGAGCACACACACACACACACACATAACTGATTAAATGCTCCACACATACTAGTGCACACACACACAGACATGCTCACTGTGATTCAAGGCACAGTCTATACGAGCACATTAACACACAAACAATTCATTTTGACTCAATGCGCAGTCTACAGCAGCACACACACACACATAACTCCCTGTGACTCAATCCACAGCCTATATCAGCACACAGACACACACAAGGCTCACTGTGACTCAATGAAGTCTGTAACACCACACACACACACACAAACACACACATACACCTCAGTGACTCAATGCAAAGCTCATACGAACACTCACAGACACACACCTAACTGTGATTCAGTGCTCAACCTCTACCAGCACACAGATGCACACAGACACACACACACATGCACGGCTCTTTCTGACATAATGTACAGTTCTTACCAGAACAAACACATGCAACACATCTCACTGTAACTCAATGCTCAGACTGTACTTGCACACACACAAGGCTCACTGTGAGTCAATGCACAGCCTATACCAGCAGAGACACATACACACTGCTCTCTATGACACAGTGCACATCCTGTACTATCACACACACACACAGCTTATTGTGATGTAATACAGACTCTACACAACCAAATACACACACACACACACACAGCTCACTGTGATTCAATACCAGCCTGTATCTGCACACACACACACTCTCACACACACTGCTGTGTGATTCAATGCAGTTTATACCACCACACAGACACACAGACACACACACACGCCTCACTGTGACTCATGCAGACTCTACAGCACCAAATACACTAACACAGGGCTGGGATTCAATGCACAGTCCATACCAGCAAAGGCACACACACCACACCACACTGTGACTCAATGCTCAGATTATACCAGCACACACACACGGCTCACTGTGTCCTAGTGCACAGCATATAACATCACACACACACACACCCCCCACACTGTGACTCAATGCGCAGCCTGTACCTGCACATACACACACTCTCACACACACCGCCGTGTGACACAATGCAGTTTATACCACCACACAGACACACACACACACCTCAATGTGACTCAATGTCAAGCCCATGCAAGTAAACAGACACACAACCATGGCTCACTGTGACTCAATGAACAGTGTGTACTAGCACATACAAACACATTGCTCAATGTGAGTCAATGCATAGCCCATATCCGCACACACATACACAGAAACACACCTTAATGTGGCTCAGTGCACAACCTATAGCTGTACACACACACACACACACAACGCTCAGTGATTCAATGCAAATCACATATCAGCATACACATACACATACACTCACCTAGGTGTGACTCAATTCTCAGCCTATAGCTGCACACACACACACACCTTACTGTGACTCATGCAGACTCTACAGCACCAAATACACAAACACTAACACAGGGCTGGGATTCAATGCACAGTCCATACCAGCAAAGGCACATGCACCACACCACACTGTGACTCAATGCTCAGATTATACCAGCACACATACACGGCTCACTGTGTCCTAGTGCACAGCATATAACATCACACACACACACACACACACACCCCACTGTGACTCAATGCGCAGCCTGTACCTGCACACACACACACACACACACACACCTCACTGTGAAACAATGGTCAGCCTATACCAGAACACGCAAACACACACATCACTGTGACTCAATGCACAGACTATACCAGTGTGCACACAAACACACAGCACTGTGACTCAATATACAATGTATACCAAAACACACAGGCATACACACACAGCTCAGTGTGACTCAATGCACAGCCTATACCAGCACACACACATACAGACCTGCACAGATACAGGGTTCACTGTGACTCAATGCACAGCCTATAGAAGAACACACACACATACCAACATGCACACACACATGGCTGACCATGCCTCAATCAATCGCTTATACCAGCACACACACACATGACTCACTGTGACTCAATGCAGTCTTTTGCACAACAAACACAGACACACACACCCCACTGAATCAATGAAAGCCCACCAACACACACACACACATGGCTCACTGTGACTCAATGCACAGTCTGTATCACCACACACACACACACACACCTCAGTTACTCAATGCAAAGACCATACGAGCACACACACACACACACACATAATTGATTAAATGCTCCACACATACTAGTGCACACACACACAGACATGCTCACTCTGATTCAAGGCACAGTCTATACGAGCACAGTAACACACAAACAACTCATTTTGACTCAATGCGCAGTCTACAGCAGCACACACACACACATAACTCACTGTGACTCAATCCACAGCCTATATCAGCACACAGACACACACACACACACGGCCCACTCTGTCTCAATGGCCATCCAGTACCAGCACACACACACACACACACACAAACACACACACTCGTTTAGGTCAAAGTGGATAAAACCACAGTCCATACCATCACAGACACACACACACCGCACTACACACTGTGACTCAATGCACAGTCTACACCAGCAAATACACACACACACATACACACACAACTCCCACACATTTAACTGTGACTCAGTGCTGTGACTATAGCAGCTCCCCACACACACATGTTTCACTGTGACTCAATGCACACCCAATAACTGTACACATACACACACATACGACCCAGTTTGACCTAACGAACAGTCTGTAGCACCACATACACAGATGCACACCTCAGTGACTCAATGTTCAGCCTGTAACATCACACACACAAATGCATACACAAATACACATACACACACAAATACGGCTCACTGTGATTCAATGCACAGCCTATAACACCATACATGGACACCCATCACTGTGACTCAAACCGCAGCCTGTACCTGCACATACACACAAAAAGACCCACCTTCTCTGTCTCAATTCACAGCCTACTGCAGCACACACACACACACACACACACACAAAGACAACCATCACTGTGACTGAATGCACCTCCTATACCAGCATACACACATGGCTCACTGTGAATCAATACACAGCCTATACAAGAACACACAGACACACAAACACGCACTCACACATGGCTCACTGGTACTCAATCAATCGCCTATACCAGCACACACAAACACAGCTCGCTGTGATTCAATGCAGTCTGTATCACCACACACTCACACACACACCCATGAGTCAATAAAGCCCACACCAGCACAATAAAGCCCATACCAGCACACAAACTCTCATACACACACACACACACCTGACTGTGACTGAAAACCTGTCCTGTACCAGCACACACACACAAAAACACCTTACTGTGACTCAATGCACAGCCTATATGAGCACACACATACACACACAGCTCACAGTGACTCAATACAGATTCTATACCAGCACACACTCAGACACACACACAAACACAGCCCACTCTGTCTCAATTGTCATCCAGTGTCACCACACACACACACACACACACACACACACAGACTCGTTCAGGTCAAAGTGGATAAAACCACAGTCCACACCATCACAGACACACACACAACGCACTACTCACTGTGACTCAATGTACAGTCTACACCAGCAAATACACACACACACATACACACACACCTCCCACACATTTAACTGTGACTCAGTGCTGTGACTATACCAGCTCCCCACACACACATGGTTCACTGTGACTCTATGCACACCCAATAACTGTACACACACACACACATACACACACATATTGCTCAGTGTGACCTAACGAACAGTCTGTAGCACCACATACACACATGCACACCTCAGTGACTCAATGTTCAGCCTGTAACATCACACACACACATGCATACACAAATACACATACACACACAAATATGGCTCACTGTGATTCAATGCACAGCCTATAACACCACACAGAGACACCCATCACTGTGACTCAAACCGCAGCCTGTACCTGCACATACACACACAAAGTCCCTCCTTCTGTGACTCAAGTCACAGCCTACTGCAACACACACACAAACAAACACACACAAACACAACCATCACTGTGACTCAATGCACCTCCTATACCAGCATACACACATGGTTCACTGTGAATCAATACACAGCCTGTACCTCCACACACACACACATACAAACACTCACACACAGCTTAGTGTGACTCAATGCAAAGCATATACCAGCACGTGCACTCACACACACACTCACCTCCCTGTGACTCAGTGCATAGCATATAACATCACACACACACACACACCTCACTGTGACTGAATGCACAGCCTGTACCAGCACACACACATACAAATACTCACACATGGTTGTGACTAAATGTACAATCAACACCAGCACATACACACACATGACACCTCAGTGTGATCCAATGCTCTGTTTATACCAGCAAAACCACATGGCTCACTGTGACTCAGTGCACAGCATATGACATCACACACACACACACACATACACCTCACTGTGACTCAATGCACAGCCTGTACCTGCACAGAAACAAACACACACATCACTGTGATGCGATATGCAGCCTATACCAACACACACACACACACCAAAGTGTGACTAAATGGTCAGCCTACATGAGAACACACAGACACAATCATCCCTCACTGTGACACAATGCACAGTCTATACCAGCCTGCGCACACTCACATGACACTGTGACTCAATGCACAATCTGTAATAGCCCACACACGCACACATACACACCTTATTGTGACTCAATGCACAGCCTGTATGTGAACACACACACATACTAACATGCACTCACACATGTCTCACGGTGACTCAATCGCCTATACAAGCACACACACATGGCTCACTGTGAGTCAGTGCCCACTCCATACCAGCACCAAACACACAACACAGCTCACTGTGACTCAAGGCACAGTGTATGGCAGCAGACACACACACAGACACACTCATACCAACATCTCATTGTGCCTCTCAGCCTGTGAAAGACATGCACAATGAAACAGACACCCCTCACTGTGACTCTCTGCACATCCTATACCAGTGCACTCTCACACACACACACATGGTTGACTGTGAACCAATGCACACTCTATACCAGGACACACACACAAACACACACACACACACACACACATGGCTCCCTGTGACTCAGTGCACAGGATATGCTAGCAGACATACACACACAGAGAAGCACATACGGCAAACTGTGAGTCAATCCACATCCCTTACCTCCACACACGCACACATACTGACACTCAAAAACACAGCTCAGTGTGATTCAATGCAAATCCTATGCCAGAAACTGCACACACGCACACACACAAACATCCCTATGAATCAGTGCATAGCGTATAACTTCACACACATACACCTCACTGTGACTCAATGTGCTGCATCTACCTGCACATAAACCCACAAACAACTCAATATGACTCAATGTGCAGGCTGTACCAGCACACACACACATGTGCACACACACCTCAGTGTGCCTCAATTGTCAGCCTATACCAGAACACACAGACACACACACCTCTCACTCGGACTCAATGCACAACCTATGCCAGCGTGCACACACACTCACATGGCACAGTGAATCAAGGCAGAATTTTACCAGCACATGCACACACACCTCAGAGTGACTCAAAGCTCAGCATATAACAGCACACACACACACATACATGCACAGATGCAGGCCTCACTGTGACTCAATGCACAGCCTATACCAGAACACACACACACACCAACACGCACTCACACATGGCTCACTGGTACTCAATCAATCACCTATACCAGCACACACACACACACAGCTCACTGTGACTCAATGCAGTCTGTATCACCACACACTCACACACACACCCATGAGTCAATAAAGCCCATACCAGCAACATAAAGCCCATACCAGACACAAACTCACATGCACACACACACAGACGAGACTGTGACTGAAAACGCTTCCTGTACCAGCACACACACACACAAACACCTCACTGTGACTCAATGCACAGCCTATACGAGCACACACATACACACACAGCTCACAGTGATTCAATACAGAGTCTATACCAGTGCACACACAGACACACACACACACAGAGCCACTCTGTCTCAATGGTCATCCAGTGCCAGCACACACACACACACACACACACACAAACACACACACTCGTTCAGGTCAATGTTGATAAAACCACAGTCCATACCATCACAGACACACACACACCGCACTACACACTGTGACTCAATGCACAGTCTACAGCAGCAAATACACACACACACATACACACACAACTCCCACACATTTAACTGTGACTGAGTGCTGTGACTATACCAGCTCCCCACACACACATGCTTCACTGTGACTCAATGCACAACCAATAACTGTACACACACACACATACACACACATATGGCCAAGTTTGACCTAATGAACAGTCTGTAGCACCACATACACACATGCACACCTCAGTGACTCAATGTTCAGTCTCTAACATCACACACACACGCATACACAAATACACATACACACACAAATACGGCTCGCTATGATTAAATGCACAGCCTATAACACCACACAGAGACACCCATCATTGTGACTCAAACCGCAACCTGTACCTGCACATACACACACAAAGACCCACTTTCTGTGACTCAATTTACAGCCTACTGCAGCACACATACACACACACAAACACAACCATCACTGTGACTCAGTGCACCTCCTATACCAGCATACACACATGGCTCACTGTTAATCAATGCACAGCCTATACAAGAACACACAAACTCTCACTCACACATACCAGACTGTGACTCAGTGAACCACCTATAGCAGTACACACACACACGCACAAACATACACGGCTCACCTGGACTCAATGCCCTGCCTATACCAGCACACACAAACACACACACACAGATATATGTCTCACTGACACAATGCACAGCCTGTCGTTGCACACACACAAGGCTTACTGTGACTCAATGCAGAGTGTGCACCACCATACAAACACATGGCTCACTGTGACTCAATGTAACGCCTATGCCAGCACACACATACAGAGACACATGCATGGCTCTGTGTGATTCAATGCACGTACTATACCATCACAAACACACACAGACACACGCACAGTCACTGTGACACAATGCACAGCCTATACCACAACACCAATGCAAAGACACATATGCATGGCTCATTGTGACTCTATGCACACCCTATACTATCACATACACACATTCACACATGGCTCCTTGTGAATCAGTGCACAGTCTGTAGTTCCAGGTATACACACACAGACACACACCTCAGTGGCTGAATGAAAAGCCCATACCATTACACACAGACACACATACACACACAGCTCACTGTGAATCAGTGTACAGTCTTCAGCTCCATGTACATACACACACAACACAGCTTAGTGAATTAATGCAGAGACCATACCAGCATACACACACACATACACACACCTGAGACTCAATGCTCTGCCTATTGCAGCACACACACACACACAGGCACACACACGGCTCACTGTGATTCAATACCAGCCTGTACCTGCACACACACACACTCTCACACACACCGCCATGTGACTCAATGCACTTTATACCACCACACAGACACACAGACACACAAACACACCTCACTGTGACACAATGGTCAGCCTATACCAGAACACGCAGACACACACACACATCACTGTGATGCAATGCACAGACTATACCAGCGTGCACACAAACACACAGCACTGTGACTCAATATACAATGTATACCAAAACACACAAGCATACACACACACCTCAGTGTGACTCAATGCACAGCCTTTACCAGCACACACACATACAGACCTGCACAGATACAGGGTTCACTGTGACTCAATGCACAGCCTATAGAAGAACACACACACATACCAATATGCACACACACATGGCTGACCGTGACTCAATCAATCGCCTATACCAGCACACACACACGACTCACTGTGACTCAATGCAGTCTTTCGCACAACAAACACAGACACACACACCCCATGGAATTAATGAAAGCCCACCAACACACACACTCTCATACACACACACACATGGCTCAATGTGACTCAATGCACACTCTGTTTCACCACACACACACACATACACCTCAGTTACTCAATGCAAAGACCATACGAGCACACACACACACACACACATAACTGATTAAATGCTCCACACATACTAGTGCACACACACACAGACATGCTCACTGTGATTCAAGGCACAGTCTATACGAGCACATTAACACACAAACAACTCATTTTGACTCAATGCGCAGTCTACAGCAGCACACACACACACATAACTCCCTGTGACTCAATCCACAGCCTATATCAGCACACAGACACACACAAGGCTCACTGTGACTCAATGAAGTCTGTAACACCACACACACACACACAAACACACACATACACCTCAGTGACTCAATGCAAAGCTCATACGAACACTCACAGACACACACCTAACTGTGATTCAGTGCTCAACCTCTACCAGCACACAGACGCACACAGACACACACACACATGCACGGCTCTTTCTGACATAATGTACAGTTCTTACCAGAACAAACACATGCAACACATCTCACTGTAACTCAATGCTCAGACTGTACTTGCACACACACAAGGCTCACTGTGAGTCAATGCACAGCCTATACCAGCAGAGACACATACACACTGCTCTCTATGACACAGTGCACATCCTGTACTATCACACACACACACAGCTTATTGTGATGTAATACAGACTCTACACAACCAAATACACACACACACACACACAGCTCACTGTGATTCAATACCAGCCTGTATCTGCACACACACACACTCTCACACACACTGCTGTGTGATTCAATGCAGTTTATACCACCACACAGACACACAGACACACACACAAGCCTCACTGTGACTCATGCAGACTCTACAGCACCAAATACACTAACACAGGGCTGGGATTCAATGCACAGTCCATACCAGCAAAGGCACACACACCACACCACACTGTGACTCAATGCTCAGATTATACCAGCACACACACACGGCTCACTGTGTCCTAGTGCACAGCATATAACATCACACACACACACACCCCCCACACTGTGACTCAATGCGCAGCCTGTACCTGCACATACACACACTCTCACACACACCGCCGTGTGACACAATGCAGTTTATACCACCACACAGACACACACACACACCTCAATGTGACACAATGTCAAGCCCATGCAAGTAAACAGACACACAACCATGGCTCACTGTGACTCAATGAACAGTGTGTACTAGCACATACAAACACATTGCTCAATGTGAGTCAATGCATAGCCCATATCCGCACACACATACACAGAAACACACCTTAATGTGGCTCAGTGCACAACCTATAGCTGTACACACACACACACACACACAACGCTCAGTGATTCAATGCAAATCACATATCAGCATACACATACACATACACTCACCTAGGTGTGACTCAATTCTCAGCCTATAGCTGCACACACACACACACCTTACTGTGACTCATGCAGACTCTACAACACCAAATACACAAACACTAACACAGGGCTGGGATTCAATGCACAGTCCATACCAGCAAAGGCACATGCACCACACCACACTGTGACTCAATGCTCAGATTATACCAGCACACACACACGGCTCACTGTGTCCTAGTGCACAGCATATAACATCACACACACACACACACACACACCCCACTGTGACTCAATGCGCAGCCTGTACCTGCACACACACACACACACACACACCTCACTGTGAAACAATGGTCAGCCTATACCAGAACACGCAAACACACACATCACTGTGACTCAATGCACAGACTATACCAGTGTGCACACAAACACACAGCACTGTGACTCAATATACAATGTATACCAAAACACACAGGCATACACACACAGCTCAGTGTGACTCAATGCACAGCCTATACCAGCACACACACATACAGACCTGCACAGATACAGGGTTCACTGTGACTCAATGCACAGCCTATAGAAGAACACACACACATACCAACATGCACACACACATGGCTGACCGTGCCTCAATCAATCGCTTATACCAGCACACACACACATGACTCAATGTGACTCAATGCAGTCTTTTGCACAACAAACACAGACACACACACCCCACTGAATCAATGAAAGCCCACCAACACACACACACACATGGCTCACTGTGACTCAATGCACAGTCTGTATCACCACACACACACACACACACCTCAGTTACTCAATGCAAAGACCATACGAGCACACACACACACACACACATAATTGATTAAATGCTCCACACATACTAGTGCACACACACACAGACATGCTCACTCTGATTCAAGGCACAGTCTATACGAGCACAGTAACACACAAACAACTCATTTTGACTCAATGCGCAGTCTACAGCAGCACACACACACACATAACTCACTGTGACTCAATCCACAGCCTATATCAGCACACAGACACACACACACACACGGCCCACTCTGTCTCAATGGCCATCCAGTACCAGCACACACACACACACACACACAAACACACACACTCGTTTAGGTCAAAGTGGATAAAACCACAGTCCATACCATCACAGACACACACACACCGCACTACACACTGTGACTCAATGCACAGTCTACACCAGCAAATACACACACACACATACACACACAACTCCCACACATTTAACTGTGACTCAGTGCTGTGACTATAGCAGCTCCCCACACACACATGTTTCACTGTGACTCAATGCACACCCAATAACTGTACACATACACACACATACGACCCAGTTTGACCTAACGAACAGTCTGTAGCACCACATACACAGATGCACACCTCAGTGACTCAATGTTCAGCCTGTAACATCACACACACAAATGCATACACAAATACACATACACACACAAATACGGCTCACTGTGATTCAATGCACAGCCTATAACACCATACATGGACACCCATCACTGTGACTCAAACCGCAGCCTGTACCTGCACATACACACAAAAAGACCCACCTTCTCTGTCTCAATTCACAGCCTACTGCAGCACACACACACACACACACACACAAAGACAACCATCACTGTGACTGAATGCACCTCCTATACCAGCATACACACATGGCTCACTGTGAATCAATACACAGCCTATACAAGAACACACAGACACACAAACACGCACTCACACATGGCTCACTGGTACTCAATCAATCGCCTATACCAGCACACACAAACACAGCTCGCTGTGATTCAATGCAGTCTGTATCACCACACACTCACACACACACCCATGAGTCAATAAATCCCACACCAGCACAATAAAGCCCATACCAGCACACAAACTCTCATACACACACACACACACCTGACTGTGACTGAAAACCTGTCCTGTACCAGCACACACACACAAAAACACCTTACTGTGACTCAATGCACAGCCTATATGAGCACACACATACACACACAGCTCACAGTGACTCAATACAGATTCTATACCAGCACACACTCAGACACACACACACACACAGCCCACTCTGTCTCAATGGTCATCCAGTGCCACCACACACACACACACACACACACACACACAGAGAGACTCGTTCAGGTCAAAGTGGATAAAACCACTGTCCACACCATCACAGACACACACACAACGCACTACTCACTGTGACTCAATGTACAGTCTACACCAGCAAATACACACACACACATACACACACACCTCCCACACATTTAACTGTGACTCAGTGCTGTGACTATACCAGCTCCCCACACACACATGGTTCACTGTGACTCTATGCACACCCAATAACTGTACACACACACACACATACACACACATATTGCTCAGTGTGACCTAACGAACAGTCTGTAGCACCACATACACACATGCACACCTCAGTGACTCAATGTTCAGCCTGTAACATCACACACACATGCATACACAAATACACATACACACACAAATATGGCTCACTGTGATTCAATGCACAGCCTATAACACCACACAGAGACACCCATCACTGTGACTCAAACCGCAGCCTGTACCTGCACATACACACACAAAGTCCCTCCTTCTGTGACTCAAGTCACAGCCTACTGCAGCACACACACACACAAACACACACAAACACAACCATCACTGTGACTCAATGCACCTCCTATACCAGCATACACACATGGTTCACTGTGAATCAATACACAGCCTGTACCTCCACACACACACACATACAAACACTCACACACAGCTTAGTGTGACTCAATGCAAAGCATATACCAGCACGTGCACTCACACACACACTCACCTCCCTGTGACTCAGTGCATAGCATATAACATCACACACACACACACCCCTCACTGTGACTGAATGCACAGCCTGTACCAGCACACACACATACAAATACTCACACATGGTTGTGACTAAATGTACAATCAACACCAGCACATACACACACATGACACCTCAGTGTGATCCAATGCTCTGTTTATACCAGCAAAACCACATGGCTCACTGTGACTCAGTGCACAGCATATGACATCACACACACACACACACATACACCTCACTGTGACTCAATGCACAGCCTGTACCTGCACAGAAACAAACACACACATCACTGTGATGCGATATGCAGCCTATACCAACACACACACACACACCAAAGTGTGACTAAATGGTCAGCCTACATGAGAACACACAGACACTATCATCCCTCACTGTGACGCAATGCACAGTCTATACCAGCCTGCGCACACTCACATGACACTGTGACTCAATGCACAATCTGTAATAGCCCACACATGCACACATACACACCTTATTGTGACTCAATGCACAGCCTGTATGTGAACACACACACATACTAACATGCACTCACACATGTCTCACGGTGACTCAATCGCCTATACAAGCACACACACATGGCTCACTGTGAGTCAGTGCCCACTCCATACCAGCACCAAACACACAACACAGCTCACTGTGACTCAAGGCACAGTGTATGGCAGCAGACACACACACAGACACACTCATACCAACATCTCATTGTGCCTCTCAGCCTGTGAAAGACATGCACAATGAAACAGACACCCCTCACTGTGACTCTCTGCACATCCTATACCAGTGCACTCTCACACACACACACATGGTTGACTGTGAATCAATGCACACTCTATACCAGGACACACACACAAACACACACACACACACATGGCTCCCTGTGACTCAGTGCACAGGATATGCTAGCAGACATACACACACAGAGAAGCACATACGGCAAACTGTGAGTCAATCCACAGCCCATACCTCCACACACGCACACATACTGACACTCAAAAACACAGCTAGTGTGATTCAATGCAAATCCTATGCCAGAAACTGCACACACGCACACACACAAACATCCCTATGAATCAGTGCATAGCGTATAACATCACACACATACACCTCACTGTGACTCAATGTGCTGCCTCTACCTGCACATAAACCCACAAACAACTCAATATGACTCAATGTGCAGGCTGTACCAGCACACACACACATGTGCACACACACCTCAGTGTGCCTCAATTGTCAGCCTATACCAGAACACACAGACACACACACCTCTCACTCGGACTCAATGCACAACCTATGCCAGCGTGCACACACACTCACATGGCACAGTGAATCAAGGCACAATTTTACCAGCACATGCACACACACCTCAGAGTGACTCAAAGCTCAGCATATAACAGCACACACACACACATACATGCACAGATGCAGGCCTCACTGTGACTCAATGCACAGCCTATACCAGAACACACACACACACCAACACGCACTCACACATGGCTCACTGGTACTCAATCAATCACCTATACCAGCACACACACACACACAGCTCACTGTGACTCAATGCAGTCTGTATCACCACACACTCACACACACACCCATGAGTCAATAAAGCCCATACCAGCAACATAAAGCCCATACCAGCACACAAACTCACATGCACACACACACAGACGAGACTGTGACTGAAAACGCTTCCTGTACCAGCACACACACACACAAACACCTCACTGTGACTCAATGCACAGCCTATACGAGCACACACATACACACACAGCTCACAGTGATTCAATACAGAGTCTATACCAGTGCACACACAGACACACACACACACAGAGCCACTCTGTCTCAATGGTCATCCAGTGCCAGCACACACACACACACACACACACAAACACACACACTCGTTCAGGTCAATGTTGATAAAACCACAGTCCATACCATCACAGACACACACACACCGCACTACACACTGTGACTCAATGCACAGTCTACAGCAGCAAATACACACACACACATACACACACAACTCCCACACATTTAACTGTGACTGAGTGCTGTGACTATACCAGCTCCCCACACACACATGCTTCACTGTGACTCAATGCACAACCAATAACTGTACACACACACACATACACACACATATGGCCAAGTTTGACCTAATGAACAGTCTGTAGCACCACATACACACATGCACACCTCAGTGACTCAATGTTCAGTCTCTAACATCACACACACACGCATACACAAATACACATACACACACAAATACGGCTCGCTATGATTAAATGCACAGCCTATAACACCACACAGAGACACCCATCATTGTGACTCAAACCGCAGCCTGTACCTGCACATACACACACAAAGACCCACTTTCTGTGACTCAATTTACAGCCTACTGCAGCACACATACACACACACAAACACAACCATCACTGTGACTCAGTGCACCTCCTATACCAGCATACACACATGGCTCACTGTTAATCAATGCACAGCCTATACAAGAACACACAAACTCTCACTCACACATACCAGACTGTGACTCAGTGAACCACCTATAGCAGTACACACACACACGCACAAACATACACGGCTCACCTGGACTCAATGCCCTGCCTATACCAGCACACACAAACACACACACACAGATATATGTCTCACTGACACAATGCACAGCCTGTACTTGCACACACACAAGGCTTACTGTGACTCAATGCAGAGTGTGCACCACCATACAAACACATGGCTCACTGTGACTCAATGTAACGCCTATGCCAGCACACACACACAGAGACACATGCATGGCTCTGTGTGATTCAATGCACGTACTATACCATCACAAACACACACAGACACACGCACAGTCACTGTGACACAATGCACAGCCTATACCACAACACCAATGCAAAGACACATATGCATGGCTCATTGTGACTCTATGCACACCCTATACTATCACATACACACATTCACACATGGCTCCTTGTGAATCAGTGCACAGTCTGTAGTTCCAGGTATACACACACAGACACACACCTCAGTGGCTGAATGAAAAGCCCATACCATTACACACAGACACACATACACACACAGCTCACTGTGAATCAGTGTACAGTCTTCAGCTCCATGTACATACACACACAACACAGCTTAGTGAATTAATGCAGAGACCATACCAGCATACACACACACATACACACACCTGAGACTCAATGCTCTGCCTATTGCAGCACACACACACACACAGGCACACACACGGCTCACTGTGATTCAATACCAGCCTGTACCTGCACACACACACACTCTCACACACACCGCCATGTGACTCAATGCACTTTATACCACCACACAGACACACAGACACACAAACACACCTCACTGTGACACAATGGTCAGCCTATACCAGAACACGCAGACACACACACACATCACTGTGATGCAATGCACAGACTATACCAGCGTGCACACAAACACACAGCACTGTGACTCAATATACAATGTATACCAAAACACACAAGCATACACACACACCTCAGTGTGACTCAATGCACAGCCTTTACCAGCACACACACATACAGACCTGCACAGATACAGGGTTCACTGTGACTCAATGCACAGCCTATAGAAGAACACACACACATACCAATATGCACACACACATGGCTGACCGTGACTCAATCAATCGCCTATACCAGCACACACACACGACTCACTGTGACTCAATGCAGTCTTTCGCACAACAAACACAGACACACACACCCCATGGAATTAATGAAAGCCCACCAACACACACACTCTCATACACACACACACATGGCTCAATGTGACTCAATGCACACTCTGTTTCACCACACACACACACATACACCTCAGTTACTCAATGCAAAGACCATACGAGCACACACACACACACACACATAACTGATTAAATGCTCCACACATACTAGTGCACACACACACAGACATGCTCACTGTGATTCAAGGCACAGTCTATACGAGCACATTAACACACAAACAATTCATTTTGACTCAATGCGCAGTCTACAGCAGCACACACACACACATAACTCCCTGTGACTCAATCCACAGCCTATATCAGCACACAGACACACACAAGGCTCACTGTGACTCAATGAAGTCTGTAACACCACACACACACACACAAACACACACATACACCTCAGTGACTCAATGCAAAGCTCATACGAACACTCACAGACACACACCTAACTGTGATTCAGTGCTCAACCTCTACCAGCACACAGATGCACACAGACACACACACACATGCACGGCTCTTTCTGACATAATGTACAGTTCTTACCAGAACAAACACATGCAACACATCTCACTGTAACTCAATGCTCAGACTGTACTTGCACACACACAAGGCTCACTGTGAGTCAATGCACAGCCTATACCAGCAGAGACACATACACACTGCTCTCTATGACACAGTGCACATCCTGTACTATCACACACACACACAGCTTATTGTGATGTAATACAGACTCTACACAACCAAATACACACACACACACACACAGCTCACTGTGATTCAATACCAGCCTGTATCTGCACACACACACACTCTCACACACACTGCTGTGTGATTCAATGCAGTTTATACCACCACACAGACACACAGACACACACACACGCCTCACTGTGACTCATGCAGACTCTACAGCACCAAATACACTAACACAGGGCTGGGATTCAATGCACAGTCCATACCAGCAAAGGCACACACACCACACCACACTGTGACTCAATGCTCAGATTATACCAGCACACACACACGGCTCACTGTGTCCTAGTGCACAGCATATAACATCACACACACACACACCCCCCACACTGTGACTCAATGCGCAGCCTGTACCTGCACATACACACACTCTCACACACACCGCCGTGTGACACAATGCAGTTTATACCACCACACAGACACACACACACACCTCAATGTGACTCAATGTCAAGCCCATGCAAGTAAACAGACACACAACCATGGCTCACTGTGACTCAATGAACAGTGTGTACTAGCACATACAAACACATTGCTCAATGTGAGTCAATGCATAGCCCATATCCGCACACACATACACAGAAACACACCTTAATGTGGCTCAGTGCACAACCTATAGCTGTACACACACACACACACACAACGCTCAGTGATTCAATGCAAATCACATATCAGCATACACATACACATACACTCACCTAGGTGTGACTCAATTCTCAGCCTATAGCTGCACACACACACACACCTTACTGTGACTCATGCAGACTCTACAGCACCAAATACACAAACACTAACACAGGGCTGGGATTCAATGCACAGTCCATACCAGCAAAGGCACATGCACCACACCACACTGTGACTCAATGCTCAGATTATACCAGCACACATACACGGCTCACTGTGTCCTAGTGCACAGCATATAACATCACACACACACACACACACACACCCCACTGTGACTCAATGCGCAGCCTGTACCTGCACACACACACACACACACACACACCTCACTGTGAAACAATGGTCAGCCTATACCAGAACACGCAAACACACACATCACTGTGACTCAATGCACAGACTATACCAGTGTGCACACAAACACACAGCACTGTGACTCAATATACAATGTATACCAAAACACACAGGCATACACACACAGCTCAGTGTGACTCAATGCACAGCCTATACCAGCACACACACATACAGACCTGCACAGATACAGGGTTCACTGTGACTCAATGCACAGCCTATAGAAGAACACACACACATACCAACATGCACACACACATGGCTGACCATGCCTCAATCAATCGCTTATACCAGCACACACACACATGACTCACTGTGACTCAATGCAGTCTTTTGCACAACAAACACAGACACACACACCCCACTGAATCAATGAAAGCCCACCAACACACACACACACATGGCTCACTGTGACTCAATGCACAGTCTGTATCACCACACACACACACACACACCTCAGTTACTCAATGCAAAGACCATACGAGCACACACACACACACACACATAATTGATTAAATGCTCCACACATACTAGTGCACACACACACAGACATGCTCACTCTGATTCAAGGCACAGTCTATACGAGCACAGTAACACACAAACAACTCATTTTGACTCAATGCGCAGTCTACAGCAGCACACACACACACATAACTCACTGTGACTCAATCCACAGCCTATATCAGCACACAGACACACACACACACACGGCCCACTCTGTCTCAATGGCCATCCAGTACCAGCACACACACACACACACACACAAACACACACACTCGTTTAGGTCAAAGTGGATAAAACCACAGTCCATACCATCACAGACACACACACACCGCACTACACACTGTGACTCAATGCACAGTCTACACCAGCAAATACACACACACACATACACACACAACTCCCACACATTTAACTGTGACTCAGTGCTGTGACTATAGCAGCTCCCCACACACACATGTTTCACTGTGACTCAATGCACACCCAATAACTGTACACATACACACACATACGACCCAGTTTGACCTAACGAACAGTCTGTAGCACCACATACACAGATGCACACCTCAGTGACTCAATGTTCAGCCTGTAACATCACACACACAAATGCATACACAAATACACATACACACACAAATACGGCTCACTGTGATTCAATGCACAGCCTATAACACCATACATGGACACCCATCACTGTGACTCAAACCGCAGCCTGTACCTGCACATACACACAAAAAGACCCACCTTCTCTGTCTCAATTCACAGCCT
Organism: Stenella coeruleoalba; assembly: GCF_951394435.1. Taxonomy (NCBI): domain Eukaryota; kingdom Metazoa; phylum Chordata; class Mammalia; order Artiodactyla; family Delphinidae; genus Stenella; species Stenella coeruleoalba. The sequence continues at coordinate 4,283,095 of NC_137168.1, forward strand.
ACTGCAGCACACACACACACACACACACACACAAAGACAACCATCACTGTGACTGAATGCACCTCCTATACCAGCATACACACATGGCTCACTGTGAATCAATACACAGCCTATACAAGAACACACAGACACACAAACACGCACTCACACATGGCTCACTGGTACTCAATCAATCGCCTATACCAGCACACACAAACACAGCTCGCTGTGATTCAATGCAGTCTGTATCACCACACACTCACACACACACCCATGAGTCAATAAAGCCCACACCAGCACAATAAAGCCCATACCAGCACACAAACTCTCATACACACACACACACACCTGACTGTGACTGAAAACCTGTCCTGTACCAGCACACACACACAAAAACACCTTACTGTGACTCAATGCACAGCCTATATGAGCACACACATACACACACAGCTCACAGTGACTCAATACAGATTCTATACCAGCACACACTCAGACACACACACACACACAGCCCACTCTGTCTCAATGGTCATCCAGTGTCACCACACACACACACACACACACACACACACACAGACTCGTTCAGGTCAAAGTGGATAATACCACAGTCCACACCATCACAGACACACACACAACGCACTACTCACTGTGACTCAATGTACAGTCTACACCAGCAAATACACACACACACATACACACACACCTCCCACACATTTAACTGTGACTCAGTGCTGTGACTATACCAGCTCCCCACACACACATGGTTCACTGTGACTCTATGCACACCCAATAACTGTACACACACACACACATACACACACATATTGCTCAGTGTGACCTAACGAACAGTCTGTAGCACCACATACACACATGCACACCTCAGTGACTCAATGTTCAGCCTGTAACATCACACACACACATGCATACACAAATACACATACACACACAAATATGGCTCACTGTGATTCAATGCACAGCCTATAACACCACACAGAGACACCCATCACTGTGACTCAAACCGCAGCCTGTACCTGCACATACACACACAAAGTCCCTCCTTCTGTGACTCAAGTCACAGCCTACTGCAACACACACACAAACAAACACACACAAACACAACCATCACTGTGACTCAATGCACCTCCTATACCAGCATACACACATGGTTCACTGTGAATCAATACACAGCCTGTACCTCCACACACACACACATACAAACACTCACACACAGCTTAGTGTGACTCAATGCAAAGCATATACCAGCACGTGCACTCACACACACACTCACCTCCCTGTGACTCAGTGCATAGCATATAACATCACACACACACACACACCTCACTGTGACTGAATGCACAGCCTGTACCAGCACACACACATACAAATACTCACACATGGTTGTGACTAAATGTACAATCAACACCAGCACATACACACACATGACACCTCAGTGTGATCCAATGCTCTGTTTATACCAGCAAAACCACATGGCTCACTGTGACTCAGTGCACAGCATATGACATCACACACACACACACACATACACCTCACTGTGACTCAATGCACAGCCTGTACCTGCACAGAAACAAACACACACATCACTGTGATGCGATATGCAGCCTATACCAACACACACACACACACCAAAGTGTGACTAAATGGTCAGCCTACATGAGAACACACAGACACAATCATCCCTCACTGTGACACAATGCACAGTCTATACCAGCCTGCGCACACTCACATGACACTGTGACTCAATGCACAATCTGTAATAGCCCACACACGCACACATACACACCTTATTGTGACTCAATGCACAGCCTGTATGTGAACACACACACATACTAACATGCACTCACACATGTCTCACGGTGACTCAATCGCCTATACAAGCACACACACATGGCTCACTGTGAGTCAGTGCCCACTCCATACCAGCACCAAACACACAACACAGCTCACTGTGACTCAAGGCACAGTGTATGGCAGCAGACACACACACAGACACACTCATACCAACATCTCATTGTGCCTCTCAGCCTGTGAAAGACATGCACAATGAAACAGACACCCCTCACTGTGACTCTCTGCACATCCTATACCAGTGCACTCTCACACACACACACATGGTTGACTGTGAACCAATGCACACTCTATACCAGGACACACACACAAACACACACACACACACACACACATGGCTCCCTGTGACTCAGTGCACAGGATATGCTAGCAGACATACACACACAGAGAAGCACATACGGCAAACTGTGAGTCAATCCACATCCCTTACCTCCACACACGCACACATACTGACACTCAAAAACACAGCTCAGTGTGATTCAATGCAAATCCTATGCCAGAAACTGCACACACGCACACACACAAACATCCCTATGAATCAGTGCATAGCGTATAACTTCACACACATACACCTCACTGTGACTCAATGTGCTGCATCTACCTGCACATAAACCCACAAACAACTCAATATGACTCAATGTGCAGGCTGTACCAGCACACACACACATGTGCACACACACCTCAGTGTGCCTCAATTGTCAGCCTATACCAGAACACACAGACACACACACCTCTCACTCGGACTCAATGCACAACCTATGCCAGCGTGCACACACACTCACATGGCACAGTGAATCAAGGCAGAATTTTACCAGCACATGCACACACACCTCAGAGTGACTCAAAGCTCAGCATATAACAGCACACACACACACATACATGCACAGATGCAGGCCTCACTGTGACTCAATGCACAGCCTATACCAGAACACACACACACACCAACACGCACTCACACATGGCTCACTGGTACTCAATCAATCACCTATACCAGCACACACACACACACAGCTCACTGTGACTCAATGCAGTCTGTATCACCACACACTCACACACACACCCATGAGTCAATAAAGCCCATACCAGCAACATAAAGCCCATACCAGCACACAAACTCACATGCACACACACACAGACGAGACTGTGACTGAAAACGCTTCCTGTACCAGCACACACACACACAAACACCTCACTGTGACTCAATGCACAGCCTATACGAGCACACACATACACACACAGCTCACAGTGATTCAATACAGAGTCTATACCAGTGCACACACAGACACACACACACACAGAGCCACTCTGTCTCAATGGTCATCCAGTGCCAGCACACACACACACACACACACACACAAACACACACACTCGTTCAGGTCAATGTTGATAAAACCACAGTCCATACCATCACAGACACACACACACCGCACTACACACTGTGACTCAATGCACAGTCTACAGCAGCAAATACACACACACACATACACACACAACTCCCACACATTTAACTGTGACTGAGTGCTGTGACTATACCAGCTCCCCACACACACATGCTTCACTGTGACTCAATGCACAACCAATAACTGTACACACACACACATACACACACATATGGCCAAGTTTGACCTAATGAACAGTCTGTAGCACCACATACACACATGCACACCTCAGTGACTCAATGTTCAGTCTCTAACATCACACACACACGCATACACAAATACACATACACACACAAATACGGCTCGCTATGATTAAATGCACAGCCTATAACACCACACAGAGACACCCATCATTGTGACTCAAACCGCAACCTGTACCTGCACATACACACACAAAGACCCACTTTCTGTGACTCAATTTACAGCCTACTGCAGCACACATACACACACACAAACACAACCATCACTGTGACTCAGTGCACCTCCTATACCAGCATACACACATGGCTCACTGTTAATCAATGCACAGCCTATACAAGAACACACAAACTCTCACTCACACATACCAGACTGTGACTCAGTGAACCACCTATAGCAGTACACACACACACGCACAAACATACACGGCTCACCTGGACTCAATGCCCTGCCTATACCAGCACACACAAACACACACACACAGATATATGTCTCACTGACACAATGCACAGCCTGTCGTTGCACACACACAAGGCTTACTGTGACTCAATGCAGAGTGTGCACCACCATACAAACACATGGCTCACTGTGACTCAATGTAACGCCTATGCCAGCACACACATACAGAGACACATGCATGGCTCTGTGTGATTCAATGCACGTACTATACCATCACAAACACACACAGACACACGCACAGTCACTGTGACACAATGCACAGCCTATACCACAACACCAATGCAAAGACACATATGCATGGCTCATTGTGACTCTATGCACACCCTATACTATCACATACACACATTCACACATGGCTCCTTGTGAATCAGTGCACAGTCTGTAGTTCCAGGTATACACACACAGACACACACCTCAGTGGCTGAATGAAAAGCCCATACCATTACACACAGACACACATACACACACAGCTCACTGTGAATCAGTGTACAGTCTTCAGCTCCATGTACATACACACACAACACAGCTTAGTGAATTAATGCAGAGACCATACCAGCATACACACACACATACACACACCTGAGACTCAATGCTCTGCCTATTGCAGCACACACACACACACAGGCACACACACGGCTCACTGTGATTCAATACCAGCCTGTACCTGCACACACACACACTCTCACACACACCGCCATGTGACTCAATGCACTTTATACCACCACACAGACACACAGACACACAAACACACCTCACTGTGACACAATGGTCAGCCTATACCAGAACACGCAGACACACACACACATCACTGTGATGCAATGCACAGACTATACCAGCGTGCACACAAACACACAGCACTGTGACTCAATATACAATGTATACCAAAACACACAAGCATACACACACACCTCAGTGTGACTCAATGCACAGCCTTTACCAGCACACACACATACAGACCTGCACAGATACAGGGTTCACTGTGACTCAATGCACAGCCTATAGAAGAACACACACACATACCAATATGCACACACACATGGCTGACCGTGACTCAATCAATCGCCTATACCAGCACACACACACGACTCACTGTGACTCAATGCAGTCTTTCGCACAACAAACACAGACACACACACCCCATGGAATTAATGAAAGCCCACCAACACACACACTCTCATACACACACACACATGGCTCAATGTGACTCAATGCACACTCTGTTTCACCACACACACACACATACACCTCAGTTACTCAATGCAAAGACCATACGAGCACACACACACACACACACATAACTGATTAAATGCTCCACACATACTAGTGCACACACACACAGACATGCTCACTGTGATTCAAGGCACAGTCTATACGAGCACATTAACACACAAACAACTCATTTTGACTCAATGCGCAGTCTACAGCAGCACACACACACACATAACTCCCTGTGACTCAATCCACAGCCTATATCAGCACACAGACACACACAAGGCTCACTGTGACTCAATGAAGTCTGTAACACCACACACACACACACAAACACACACATACACCTCAGTGACTCAATGCAAAGCTCATACGAACACTCACAGACACACACCTAACTGTGATTCAGTGCTCAACCTCTACCAGCACACAGACGCACACAGACACACACACACATGCACGGCTCTTTCTGACATAATGTACAGTTCTTACCAGAACAAACACATGCAACACATCTCACTGTAACTCAATGCTCAGACTGTACTTGCACACACACAAGGCTCACTGTGAGTCAATGCACAGCCTATACCAGCAGAGACACATACACACTGCTCTCTATGACACAGTGCACATCCTGTACTATCACACACACACACAGCTTATTGTGATGTAATACAGACTCTACACAACCAAATACACACACACACACACACAGCTCACTGTGATTCAATACCAGCCTGTATCTGCACACACACACACTCTCACACACACTGCTGTGTGATTCAATGCAGTTTATACCACCACACAGACACACAGACACACACACAAGCCTCACTGTGACTCATGCAGACTCTACAGCACCAAATACACTAACACAGGGCTGGGATTCAATGCACAGTCCATACCAGCAAAGGCACACACACCACACCACACTGTGACTCAATGCTCAGATTATACCAGCACACACACACGGCTCACTGTGTCCTAGTGCACAGCATATAACATCACACACACACACACCCCCCACACTGTGACTCAATGCGCAGCCTGTACCTGCACATACACACACTCTCACACACACCGCCGTGTGACACAATGCAGTTTATACCACCACACAGACACACACACACACCTCAATGTGACACAATGTCAAGCCCATGCAAGTAAACAGACACACAACCATGGCTCACTGTGACTCAATGAACAGTGTGTACTAGCACATACAAACACATTGCTCAATGTGAGTCAATGCATAGCCCATATCCGCACACACATACACAGAAACACACCTTAATGTGGCTCAGTGCACAACCTATAGCTGTACACACACACACACACACACAACGCTCAGTGATTCAATGCAAATCACATATCAGCATACACATACACATACACTCACCTAGGTGTGACTCAATTCTCAGCCTATAGCTGCACACACACACACACCTTACTGTGACTCATGCAGACTCTACAACACCAAATACACAAACACTAACACAGGGCTGGGATTCAATGCACAGTCCATACCAGCAAAGGCACATGCACCACACCACACTGTGACTCAATGCTCAGATTATACCAGCACACACACACGGCTCACTGTGTCCTAGTGCACAGCATATAACATCACACACACACACACACACACACCCCACTGTGACTCAATGCGCAGCCTGTACCTGCACACACACACACACACACACACCTCACTGTGAAACAATGGTCAGCCTATACCAGAACACGCAAACACACACATCACTGTGACTCAATGCACAGACTATACCAGTGTGCACACAAACACACAGCACTGTGACTCAATATACAATGTATACCAAAACACACAGGCATACACACACAGCTCAGTGTGACTCAATGCACAGCCTATACCAGCACACACACATACAGACCTGCACAGATACAGGGTTCACTGTGACTCAATGCACAGCCTATAGAAGAACACACACACATACCAACATGCACACACACATGGCTGACCGTGCCTCAATCAATCGCTTATACCAGCACACACACACATGACTCAATGTGACTCAATGCAGTCTTTTGCACAACAAACACAGACACACACACCCCACTGAATCAATGAAAGCCCACCAACACACACACACACATGGCTCACTGTGACTCAATGCACAGTCTGTATCACCACACACACACACACACACCTCAGTTACTCAATGCAAAGACCATACGAGCACACACACACACACACACATAATTGATTAAATGCTCCACACATACTAGTGCACACACACACAGACATGCTCACTCTGATTCAAGGCACAGTCTATACGAGCACAGTAACACACAAACAACTCATTTTGACTCAATGCGCAGTCTACAGCAGCACACACACACACATAACTCACTGTGACTCAATCCACAGCCTATATCAGCACACAGACACACACACACACACGGCCCACTCTGTCTCAATGGCCATCCAGTACCAGCACACACACACACACACACACAAACACACACACTCGTTTAGGTCAAAGTGGATAAAACCACAGTCCATACCATCACAGACACACACACACCGCACTACACACTGTGACTCAATGCACAGTCTACACCAGCAAATACACACACACACATACACACACAACTCCCACACATTTAACTGTGACTCAGTGCTGTGACTATAGCAGCTCCCCACACACACATGTTTCACTGTGACTCAATGCACACCCAATAACTGTACACATACACACACATACGACCCAGTTTGACCTAACGAACAGTCTGTAGCACCACATACACAGATGCACACCTCAGTGACTCAATGTTCAGCCTGTAACATCACACACACAAATGCATACACAAATACACATACACACACAAATACGGCTCACTGTGATTCAATGCACAGCCTATAACACCATACATGGACACCCATCACTGTGACTCAAACCGCAGCCTGTACCTGCACATACACACAAAAAGACCCACCTTCTCTGTCTCAATTCACAGCCTACTGCAGCACACACACACACACACACACACAAAGACAACCATCACTGTGACTGAATGCACCTCCTATACCAGCATACACACATGGCTCACTGTGAATCAATACACAGCCTATACAAGAACACACAGACACACAAACACGCACTCACACATGGCTCACTGGTACTCAATCAATCGCCTATACCAGCACACACAAACACAGCTCGCTGTGATTCAATGCAGTCTGTATCACCACACACTCACACACACACCCATGAGTCAATAAATCCCACACCAGCACAATAAAGCCCATACCAGCACACAAACTCTCATACACACACACACACACCTGACTGTGACTGAAAACCTGTCCTGTACCAGCACACACACACAAAAACACCTTACTGTGACTCAATGCACAGCCTATATGAGCACACACATACACACACAGCTCACAGTGACTCAATACAGATTCTATACCAGCACACACTCAGACACACACACACACACAGCCCACTCTGTCTCAATGGTCATCCAGTGCCACCACACACACACACACACACACACACACACAGAGAGACTCGTTCAGGTCAAAGTGGATAAAACCACTGTCCACACCATCACAGACACACACACAACGCACTACTCACTGTGACTCAATGTACAGTCTACACCAGCAAATACACACACACACATACACACACACCTCCCACACATTTAACTGTGACTCAGTGCTGTGACTATACCAGCTCCCCACACACACATGGTTCACTGTGACTCTATGCACACCCAATAACTGTACACACACACACACATACACACACATATTGCTCAGTGTGACCTAACGAACAGTCTGTAGCACCACATACACACATGCACACCTCAGTGACTCAATGTTCAGCCTGTAACATCACACACACATGCATACACAAATACACATACACACACAAATATGGCTCACTGTGATTCAATGCACAGCCTATAACACCACACAGAGACACCCATCACTGTGACTCAAACCGCAGCCTGTACCTGCACATACACACACAAAGTCCCTCCTTCTGTGACTCAAGTCACAGCCTACTGCAGCACACACACACACAAACACACACAAACACAACCATCACTGTGACTCAATGCACCTCCTATACCAGCATACACACATGGTTCACTGTGAATCAATACACAGCCTGTACCTCCACACACACACACATACAAACACTCACACACAGCTTAGTGTGACTCAATGCAAAGCATATACCAGCACGTGCACTCACACACACACTCACCTCCCTGTGACTCAGTGCATAGCATATAACATCACACACACACACACCCCTCACTGTGACTGAATGCACAGCCTGTACCAGCACACACACATACAAATACTCACACATGGTTGTGACTAAATGTACAATCAACACCAGCACATACACACACATGACACCTCAGTGTGATCCAATGCTCTGTTTATACCAGCAAAACCACATGGCTCACTGTGACTCAGTGCACAGCATATGACATCACACACACACACACACATACACCTCACTGTGACTCAATGCACAGCCTGTACCTGCACAGAAACAAACACACACATCACTGTGATGCGATATGCAGCCTATACCAACACACACACACACACCAAAGTGTGACTAAATGGTCAGCCTACATGAGAACACACAGACACTATCATCCCTCACTGTGACGCAATGCACAGTCTATACCAGCCTGCGCACACTCACATGACACTGTGACTCAATGCACAATCTGTAATAGCCCACACATGCACACATACACACCTTATTGTGACTCAATGCACAGCCTGTATGTGAACACACACACATACTAACATGCACTCACACATGTCTCACGGTGACTCAATCGCCTATACAAGCACACACACATGGCTCACTGTGAGTCAGTGCCCACTCCATACCAGCACCAAACACACAACACAGCTCACTGTGACTCAAGGCACAGTGTATGGCAGCAGACACACACACAGACACACTCATACCAACATCTCATTGTGCCTCTCAGCCTGTGAAAGACATGCACAATGAAACAGACACCCCTCACTGTGACTCTCTGCACATCCTATACCAGTGCACTCTCACACACACACACATGGTTGACTGTGAATCAATGCACACTCTATACCAGGACACACACACAAACACACACACACACACATGGCTCCCTGTGACTCAGTGCACAGGATATGCTAGCAGACATACACACACAGAGAAGCACATACGGCAAACTGTGAGTCAATCCACAGCCCATACCTCCACACACGCACACATACTGACACTCAAAAACACAGCTAGTGTGATTCAATGCAAATCCTATGCCAGAAACTGCACACACGCACACACACAAACATCCCTATGAATCAGTGCATAGCGTATAACATCACACACATACACCTCACTGTGACTCAATGTGCTGCCTCTACCTGCACATAAACCCACAAACAACTCAATATGACTCAATGTGCAGGCTGTACCAGCACACACACACATGTGCACACACACCTCAGTGTGCCTCAATTGTCAGCCTATACCAGAACACACAGACACACACACCTCTCACTCGGACTCAATGCACAACCTATGCCAGCGTGCACACACACTCACATGGCACAGTGAATCAAGGCACAATTTTACCAGCACATGCACACACACCTCAGAGTGACTCAAAGCTCAGCATATAACAGCACACACACACACATACATGCACAGATGCAGGCCTCACTGTGACTCAATGCACAGCCTATACCAGAACACACACACACACCAACACGCACTCACACATGGCTCACTGGTACTCAATCAATCACCTATACCAGCACACACACACACACAGCTCACTGTGACTCAATGCAGTCTGTATCACCACACACTCACACACACACCCATGAGTCAATAAAGCCCATACCAGCAACATAAAGCCCATACCAGCACACAAACTCACATGCACACACACACAGACGAGACTGTGACTGAAAACGCTTCCTGTACCAGCACACACACACACAAACACCTCACTGTGACTCAATGCACAGCCTATACGAGCACACACATACACACACAGCTCACAGTGATTCAATACAGAGTCTATACCAGTGCACACACAGACACACACACACACAGAGCCACTCTGTCTCAATGGTCATCCAGTGCCAGCACACACACACACACACACACACAAACACACACACTCGTTCAGGTCAATGTTGATAAAACCACAGTCCATACCATCACAGACACACACACACCGCACTACACACTGTGACTCAATGCACAGTCTACAGCAGCAAATACACACACACACATACACACACAACTCCCACACATTTAACTGTGACTGAGTGCTGTGACTATACCAGCTCCCCACACACACATGCTTCACTGTGACTCAATGCACAACCAATAACTGTACACACACACACATACACACACATATGGCCAAGTTTGACCTAATGAACAGTCTGTAGCACCACATACACACATGCACACCTCAGTGACTCAATGTTCAGTCTCTAACATCACACACACACGCATACACAAATACACATACACACACAAATACGGCTCGCTATGATTAAATGCACAGCCTATAACACCACACAGAGACACCCATCATTGTGACTCAAACCGCAGCCTGTACCTGCACATACACACACAAAGACCCACTTTCTGTGACTCAATTTACAGCCTACTGCAGCACACATACACACACACAAACACAACCATCACTGTGACTCAGTGCACCTCCTATACCAGCATACACACATGGCTCACTGTTAATCAATGCACAGCCTATACAAGAACACACAAACTCTCACTCACACATACCAGACTGTGACTCAGTGAACCACCTATAGCAGTACACACACACACGCACAAACATACACGGCTCACCTGGACTCAATGCCCTGCCTATACCAGCACACACAAACACACACACACAGATATATGTCTCACTGACACAATGCACAGCCTGTACTTGCACACACACAAGGCTTACTGTGACTCAATGCAGAGTGTGCACCACCATACAAACACATGGCTCACTGTGACTCAATGTAACGCCTATGCCAGCACACACACACAGAGACACATGCATGGCTCTGTGTGATTCAATGCACGTACTATACCATCACAAACACACACAGACACACGCACAGTCACTGTGACACAATGCACAGCCTATACCACAACACCAATGCAAAGACACATATGCATGGCTCATTGTGACTCTATGCACACCCTATACTATCACATACACACATTCACACATGGCTCCTTGTGAATCAGTGCACAGTCTGTAGTTCCAGGTATACACACACAGACACACACCTCAGTGGCTGAATGAAAAGCCCATACCATTACACACAGACACACATACACACACAGCTCACTGTGAATCAGTGTACAGTCTTCAGCTCCATGTACATACACACACAACACAGCTTAGTGAATTAATGCAGAGACCATACCAGCATACACACACACATACACACACCTGAGACTCAATGCTCTGCCTATTGCAGCACACACACACACACAGGCACACACACGGCTCACTGTGATTCAATACCAGCCTGTACCTGCACACACACACACTCTCACACACACCGCCATGTGACTCAATGCACTTTATACCACCACACAGACACACAGACACACAAACACACCTCACTGTGACACAATGGTCAGCCTATACCAGAACACGCAGACACACACACACATCACTGTGATGCAATGCACAGACTATACCAGCGTGCACACAAACACACAGCACTGTGACTCAATATACAATGTATACCAAAACACACAAGCATACACACACACCTCAGTGTGACTCAATGCACAGCCTTTACCAGCACACACACATACAGACCTGCACAGATACAGGGTTCACTGTGACTCAATGCACAGCCTATAGAAGAACACACACACATACCAATATGCACACACACATGGCTGACCGTGACTCAATCAATCGCCTATACCAGCACACACACACGACTCACTGTGACTCAATGCAGTCTTTCGCACAACAAACACAGACACACACACCCCATGGAATTAATGAAAGCCCACCAACACACACACTCTCATACACACACACACATGGCTCAATGTGACTCAATGCACACTCTGTTTCACCACACACACACACATACACCTCAGTTACTCAATGCAAAGACCATACGAGCACACACACACACACACACATAACTGATTAAATGCTCCACACATACTAGTGCACACACACACAGACATGCTCACTGTGATTCAAGGCACAGTCTATACGAGCACATTAACACACAAACAATTCATTTTGACTCAATGCGCAGTCTACAGCAGCACACACACACACATAACTCCCTGTGACTCAATCCACAGCCTATATCAGCACACAGACACACACAAGGCTCACTGTGACTCAATGAAGTCTGTAACACCACACACACACACACAAACACACACATACACCTCAGTGACTCAATGCAAAGCTCATACGAACACTCACAGACACACACCTAACTGTGATTCAGTGCTCAACCTCTACCAGCACACAGATGCACACAGACACACACACACATGCACGGCTCTTTCTGACATAATGTACAGTTCTTACCAGAACAAACACATGCAACACATCTCACTGTAACTCAATGCTCAGACTGTACTTGCACACACACAAGGCTCACTGTGAGTCAATGCACAGCCTATACCAGCAGAGACACATACACACTGCTCTCTATGACACAGTGCACATCCTGTACTATCACACACACACACAGCTTATTGTGATGTAATACAGACTCTACACAACCAAATACACACACACACACACACAGCTCACTGTGATTCAATACCAGCCTGTATCTGCACACACACACACTCTCACACACACTGCTGTGTGATTCAATGCAGTTTATACCACCACACAGACACACAGACACACACACACGCCTCACTGTGACTCATGCAGACTCTACAGCACCAAATACACTAACACAGGGCTGGGATTCAATGCACAGTCCATACCAGCAAAGGCACACACACCACACCACACTGTGACTCAATGCTCAGATTATACCAGCACACACACACGGCTCACTGTGTCCTAGTGCACAGCATATAACATCACACACACACACACCCCCCACACTGTGACTCAATGCGCAGCCTGTACCTGCACATACACACACTCTCACACACACCGCCGTGTGACACAATGCAGTTTATACCACCACACAGACACACACACACACCTCAATGTGACTCAATGTCAAGCCCATGCAAGTAAACAGACACACAACCATGGCTCACTGTGACTCAATGAACAGTGTGTACTAGCACATACAAACACATTGCTCAATGTGAGTCAATGCATAGCCCATATCCGCACACACATACACAGAAACACACCTTAATGTGGCTCAGTGCACAACCTATAGCTGTACACACACACACACACACAACGCTCAGTGATTCAATGCAAATCACATATCAGCATACACATACACATACACTCACCTAGGTGTGACTCAATTCTCAGCCTATAGCTGCACACACACACACACCTTACTGTGACTCATGCAGACTCTACAGCACCAAATACACAAACACTAACACAGGGCTGGGATTCAATGCACAGTCCATACCAGCAAAGGCACATGCACCACACCACACTGTGACTCAATGCTCAGATTATACCAGCACACATACACGGCTCACTGTGTCCTAGTGCACAGCATATAACATCACACACACACACACACACACACCCCACTGTGACTCAATGCGCAGCCTGTACCTGCACACACACACACACACACACACACCTCACTGTGAAACAATGGTCAGCCTATACCAGAACACGCAAACACACACATCACTGTGACTCAATGCACAGACTATACCAGTGTGCACACAAACACACAGCACTGTGACTCAATATACAATGTATACCAAAACACACAGGCATACACACACAGCTCAGTGTGACTCAATGCACAGCCTATACCAGCACACACACATACAGACCTGCACAGATACAGGGTTCACTGTGACTCAATGCACAGCCTATAGAAGAACACACACACATACCAACATGCACACACACATGGCTGACCATGCCTCAATCAATCGCTTATACCAGCACACACACACATGACTCACTGTGACTCAATGCAGTCTTTTGCACAACAAACACAGACACACACACCCCACTGAATCAATGAAAGCCCACCAACACACACACACACATGGCTCACTGTGACTCAATGCACAGTCTGTATCACCACACACACACACACACACCTCAGTTACTCAATGCAAAGACCATACGAGCACACACACACACACACACATAATTGATTAAATGCTCCACACATACTAGTGCACACACACACAGACATGCTCACTCTGATTCAAGGCACAGTCTATACGAGCACAGTAACACACAAACAACTCATTTTGACTCAATGCGCAGTCTACAGCAGCACACACACACACATAACTCACTGTGACTCAATCCACAGCCTATATCAGCACACAGACACACACACACACACGGCCCACTCTGTCTCAATGGCCATCCAGTACCAGCACACACACACACACACACACAAACACACACACTCGTTTAGGTCAAAGTGGATAAAACCACAGTCCATACCATCACAGACACACACACACCGCACTACACACTGTGACTCAATGCACAGTCTACACCAGCAAATACACACACACACATACACACACAACTCCCACACATTTAACTGTGACTCAGTGCTGTGACTATAGCAGCTCCCCACACACACATGTTTCACTGTGACTCAATGCACACCCAATAACTGTACACATACACACACATACGACCCAGTTTGACCTAACGAACAGTCTGTAGCACCACATACACAGATGCACACCTCAGTGACTCAATGTTCAGCCTGTAACATCACACACACAAATGCATACACAAATACACATACACACACAAATACGGCTCACTGTGATTCAATGCACAGCCTATAACACCATACATGGACACCCATCACTGTGACTCAAACCGCAGCCTGTACCTGCACATACACACAAAAAGACCCACCTTCTCTGTCTCAATTCACAGCCTACTGCAGCACACACACACACACACACACACACAAAGACAACCATCACTGTGACTGAATGCACCTCCTATACCAGCATACACACATGGCTCACTGTGAATCAATACACAGCCTATACAAGAACACACAGACACACAAACACGCACTCACACATGGCTCACTGGTACTCAATCAATCGCCTATACCAGCACACACAAACACAGCTCGCTGTGATTCAATGCAGTCTGTATCACCACACACTCACACACACACCCATGAGTCAATAAATCCCACACCAGCACAATAAAGCCCATACCAGCACACAAACTCTCATACACACACACACACACCTGACTGTGACTGAAAACCTGTCCTGTACCAGCACACACACACAAAAACACCTTACTGTGACTCAATGCACAGCCTATATGAGCACACACATACACACACAGCTCACAGTGACTCAATACAGATTCTATACCAGCACACACTCAGACACACACACACACACAGCCCACTCTGTCTCAATGGTCATCCAGTGTCACCACACACACACACACACACACACACACACAGACTCGTTCAGGTCAAAGTGGATAAAACCACAGTCCACACCATCACAGACACACACACAACGCACTACTCACTGTGACTCAATGTACAGTCTACACCAGCAAATACACACACACACATACACACACACCTCCCACACATTTAACTGTGACTCAGTGCTGTGACTATACCAGCTCCCCACACACACATGGTTCACTGTGACTCTATGCACACCCAATAACTGTACACACACACACACATACACACACATATTGCTCAGTGTGACCTAACGAACAGTCTGTAGCACCACATACACACATGCACACCTCAGTGACTCAATGTTCAGCCTGTAACATCACACACACACATGCATACACAAATACACATACACACACAAATATGGCTCACTGTGATTCAATGCACAGCCTATAACACCACACAGAGACACCCATCACTGTGACTCAACCCGCAGCCTGTACCTGCACATACACACACAAAGTCCCTCCTTCTGTGACTCAAGTCACAGCCTACTGCAACACACACAAACAAACACACACAAACACAACCATCACTGTGACTCAATGCACCTCCTATACCAGCATACACACATGGTTCACTGTGAATCAATACACAGCCTGTACCTCCACACACACACACATACAAACACTCACACACAGCTTAGTGTGACTCAATGCAAAGCATATACCAGCACGTGCACTCACACACACACTCACCTCCCTGTGACTCAGTGCATAGCATATAACATCACACACACACACACACCTCACTGTGACTGAATGCACAGCCTGTACCAGCACACACACATACAAATACTCACACATGGTTGTGACTAAATGTACAATCAACACCAGCACATACACACACATGACACCTCAGTGTGATCCAATGCTCTGTTTATACCAGCAAAACCACATGGCTCACTGTGACTCAGTGCACAGCATATGACATCACACACACACACACACATACACCTCACTGTGACTCAATGCACAGCCTGTACCTGCACAGAAACAAACACACACATCACTGTGATGCGATATGCAGCCTATACCAACACACACACACACACCAAAGTGTGACTAAATGGTCAGCCTACATGAGAACACACAGACACAATCATCCCTCACTGTGACACAATGCACAGTCTATACCAGCCTGCGCACACTCACATGACACTGTGACTCAATGCACAATCTGTAATAGCCCACACACGCACACATACACACCTTATTGTGACTCAATGCACAGCCTGTATGTGAACACACACACATACTAACATGCACTCACACATGTCTCACGGTGACTCAATCGCCTATACAAGCACACACACATGGCTCACTGTGAGTCAGTGCCCACTCCATACCAGCACCAAACACACAACACAGCTCACTGTGACTCAAGGCACAGTGTATGGCAGCAGACACACACACAGACACACTCATACCAACATCTCATTGTGCCTCTCAGCCTGTGAAAGACATGCACAATGAAACAGACACCCCTCACTGTGACTCTCTGCACATCCTATACCAGTGCACTCTCACACACACACACATGGTTGACTGTGAACCAATGCACACTCTATACCAGGACACACACACAAACACACACACACACACACACACATGGCTCCCTGTGACTCAGTGCACAGGATATGCTAGCAGACATACACACACAGAGAAGCACATACGGCAAACTGTGAGTCAATCCACATCCCTTACCTCCACACACGCACACATACTGACACTCAAAAACACAGCTCAGTGTGATTCAATGCAAATCCTATGCCAGAAACTGCACACACGCACACACACAAACATCCCTATGAATCAGTGCATAGCGTATAACTTCACACACATACACCTCACTGTGACTCAATGTGCTGCATCTACCTGCACATAAACCCACAAACAACTCAATATGACTCAATGTGCAGGCTGTACCAGCACACACACACATGTGCACACACACCTCAGTGTGCCTCAATTGTCAGCCTATACCAGAACACACAGACACACACACCTCTCACTCGGACTCAATGCACAACCTATGCCAGCGTGCACACACACTCACATGGCACAGTGAATCAAGGCAGAATTTTACCAGCACATGCACACACACCTCAGAGTGACTCAAAGCTCAGCATATAACAGCACACACACACACATACATGCACAGATGCAGGCCTCACTGTGACTCAATGCACAGCCTATACCAGAACACACACACACACCAACACGCACTCACACATGGCTCACTGGTACTCAATCAATCACCTATACCAGCACACACACACACACAGCTCACTGTGACTCAATGCAGTCTGTATCACCACACACTCACACACACACCCATGAGTCAATAAAGCCCATACCAGCAACATAAAGCCCATACCAGCACACAAACTCACATGCACACACACACAGACGTGACTGTGACTGAAAACGCTTCCTGTACCAGCACACACACACACAAACACCTCACTGTGACTCAATGCACAGCCTATACGAGCACACACATACACACACAGCTCACAGTGATTCAATACAGAGTCTATACCAGTGCACACACAGACACACACACACACAGAGCCACTCTGTCTCAATGGTCATCCAGTGCCAGCACACACACACACACACACACACACACAAACACACACACTCGTTCAGGTCAATGTTGATAAAACCACAGTCCATACCATCACAGACACACACACACCGCACTACACACTGTGACTCAATGCACAGTCTACAGCAGCAAATACACACACACACATACACACACAACTCCCACACATTTAACTGTGACTGAGTGCTGTGACTATACCAGCTCCCCACACACACATGCTTCACTGTGACTCAATGCACAACCAATAACTGTACACACACACACATACACACACATATGGCCAAGTTTGACCTAATGAACAGTCTGTAGCACCACATACACACATGCACACCTCAGTGACTCAATGTTCAGTCTCTAACATCACACACACACGCATACACAAATACACATACACACACAAATACGGCTCGCTATGATTAAATGCACAGCCTATAACACCACACAGAGACACCCATCATTGTGACTCAAACCGCAACCTGTACCTGCACATACACACACAAAGACCCACTTTCTGTGACTCAATTTACAGCCTACTGCAGCACACATACACACACACAAACACAACCATCACTGTGACTCAGTGCACCTCCTATACCAGCATACACACATGGCTCACTGTTAATCAATGCACAGCCTATACAAGAACACACAAACTCTCACTCACACATACCAGACTGTGACTCAGTGAACCACCTATAGCAGTACACACACACACGCACAAACATACACGGCTCACCTGGACTCAATGCCCTGCCTATACCAGCACACACAAACACACACACACAGATATATGTCTCACTGACACAATGCACAGCCTGTCGTTGCACACACACAAGGCTTACTGTGACTCAATGCAGAGTGTGCACCACCATACAAACACATGGCTCACTGTGACTCAATGTAACGCCTATGCCAGCACACACATACAGAGACACATGCATGGCTCTGTGTGATTCAATGCACGTACTATACCATCACAAACACACACAGACACACGCACAGTCACTGTGACACAATGCACAGCCTATACCACAACACCAATGCAAAGACACATATGCATGGCTCATTGTGACTCTATGCACACCCTATACTATCACATACACACATTCACACATGGCTCCTTGTGAATCAGTGCACAGTCTGTAGTTCCAGGTATACACACACAGACACACACCTCAGTGGCTGAATGAAAAGCCCATACCATTACACACAGACACACATACACACACAGCTCACTGTGAATCAGTGTACAGTCTTCAGCTCCATGTACATACACACACAACACAGCTTAGTGAATTAATGCAGAGACCATACCAGCATACACACACACATACACACACCTGAGACTCAATGCTCTGCCTATTGCAGCACACACACACACACAGGCACACACACGGCTCACTGTGATTCAATACCAGCCTGTACCTGCACACACACACACTCTCACACACACCGCCATGTGACTCAATGCACTTTATACCACCACACAGACACACAGACACACAAACACACCTCACTGTGACACAATGGTCAGCCTATACCAGAACACGCAGACACACACACACATCACTGTGATGCAATGCACAGACTATACCAGCGTGCACACAAACACACAGCACTGTGACTCAATATACAATGTATACCAAAACACACAAGCATACACACACACCTCAGTGTGACTCAATGCACAGCCTTTACCAGCACACACACATACAGACCTGCACAGATACAGGGTTCACTGTGACTCAATGCACAGCCTATAGAAGAACACACACACATACCAATATGCACACACACATGGCTGACCGTGACTCAATCAATCGCCTATACCAGCACACACACACGACTCACTGTGACTCAATGCAGTCTTTCGCACAACAAACACAGACACACACACCCCATGGAATTAATGAAAGCCCACCAACACACACACTCTCATACACACACACACATGGCTCAATGTGACTCAATGCACACTCTGTTTCACCACACACACACACATACACCTCAGTTACTCAATGCAAAGACCATACGAGCACACACACACACACACACATAACTGATTAAATGCTCCACACATACTAGTGCACACACACACAGACATGCTCACTGTGATTCAAGGCACAGTCTATACGAGCACATTAACACACAAACAACTCATTTTGACTCAATGCGCAGTCTACAGCAGCACACACACACACATAACTCCCTGTGACTCAATCCACAGCCTATATCAGCACACAGACACACACAAGGCTCACTGTGACTCAATGAAGTCTGTAACACCACACACACACACACAAACACACACATACACCTCAGTGACTCAATGCAAAGCTCATACGAACACTCACAGACACACACCTAACTGTGATTCAGTGCTCAACCTCTACCAGCACACAGACGCACACAGACACACACACACATGCACGGCTCTTTCTGACATAATGTACAGTTCTTACCAGAACAAACACATGCAACACATCTCACTGTAACTCAATGCTCAGACTGTACTTGCACACACACAAGGCTCACTGTGAGTCAATGCACAGCCTATACCAGCAGAGACACATACACACTGCTCTCTATGACACAGTGCACATCCTGTACTATCACACACACACACAGCTTATTGTGATGTAATACAGACTCTACACAACCAAATACACACACACACACACACAGCTCACTGTGATTCAATACCAGCCTGTATCTGCACACACACACACTCTCACACACACTGCTGTGTGATTCAATGCAGTTTATACCACCACACAGACACACAGACACACACACAAGCCTCACTGTGACTCATGCAGACTCTACAGCACCAAATACACTAACACAGGGCTGGGATTCAATGCACAGTCCATACCAGCAAAGGCACACACACCACACCACACTGTGACTCAATGCTCAGATTATACCAGCACACACACACGGCTCACTGTGTCCTAGTGCACAGCATATAACATCACACACACACACACCCCCCACACTGTGACTCAATGCGCAGCCTGTACCTGCACATACACACACTCTCACACACACCGCCGTGTGACACAATGCAGTTTATACCACCACACAGACACACACACACACCTCAATGTGACACAATGTCAAGCCCATGCAAGTAAACAGACACACAACCATGGCTCACTGTGACTCAATGAACAGTGTGTACTAGCACATACAAACACATTGCTCAATGTGAGTCAATGCATAGCCCATATCCGCACACACATACACAGAAACACACCTTAATGTGGCTCAGTGCACAACCTATAGCTGTACACACACACACACACACACAACGCTCAGTGATTCAATGCAAATCACATATCAGCATACACATACACATACACTCACCTAGGTGTGACTCAATTCTCAGCCTATAGCTGCACACACACACACACCTTACTGTGACTCATGCAGACTCTACAACACCAAATACACAAACACTAACACAGGGCTGGGATTCAATGCACAGTCCATACCAGCAAAGGCACATGCACCACACCACACTGTGACTCAATGCTCAGATTATACCAGCACACACACACGGCTCACTGTGTCCTAGTGCACAGCATATAACATCACACACACACACACACACACACCCCACTGTGACTCAATGCGCAGCCTGTACCTGCACACACACACACACACACACACCTCACTGTGAAACAATGGTCAGCCTATACCAGAACACGCAAACACACACATCACTGTGACTCAATGCACAGACTATACCAGTGTGCACACAAACACACAGCACTGTGACTCAATATACAATGTATACCAAAACACACAGGCATACACACACAGCTCAGTGTGACTCAATGCACAGCCTATACCAGCACACACACATACAGACCTGCACAGATACAGGGTTCACTGTGACTCAATGCACAGCCTATAGAAGAACACACACACATACCAACATGCACACACACATGGCTGACCGTGCCTCAATCAATCGCTTATACCAGCACACACACACATGACTCACTGTGACTCAATGCAGTCTTTCGCACAACAAACACAGACACACACACCCCACTGAATCAATGAAAGCCCACCAACACACACACACACATGGCTCACTGTGACTCAATGCACAGTCTGTATCACCACACACACACACACACACACCTCAGTTACTCAATGCAAAGACCATACGAGCACACACACACACACACACATAATTGATTAAATGCTCCACACATACTAGTGCACACACACACAGACATGCTCACTCTGATTCAAGGCACAGTCTATACGAGCACAGTAACACACAAACAACTCATTTTGACTCAATGCGCAGTCTACAGCAGCACACACACACACATAACTCACTGTGACTCAATCCACAGCCTATATCAGCACACAGACACACACACACACACGGCCCACTCTGTCTCAATGGCCATCCAGTACCAGCACACACACACACACACACACAAACACACACACTCGTTTAGGTCAAAGTGGATAAAACCACAGTCCATACCATCACAGACACACACACACCGCACTACACACTGTGACTCAATGCACAGTCTACACCAGCAAATACACACACACACATACACACACAACTCCCACACATTTAACTGTGACTCAGTGCTGTGACTATAGCAGCTCCCCACACACACATGTTTCACTGTGACTCAATGCACACCCAATAACTGTACACATACACACACATACGACCCAGTTTGACCTAACGAACAGTCTGTAGCACCACATACACAGATGCACACCTCAGTGACTCAATGTTCAGCCTGTAACATCACACACACAAATGCATACACAAATACACATACACACACAAATACGGCTCACTGTGATTCAATGCACAGCCTATAACACCATACATGGACACCCATCACTGTGACTCAAACCGCAGCCTGTACCTGCACATACACACAAAAAGACCCACCTTCTCTGTCTCAATTCACAGCCTACTGCAGCACACACACACACACACACACACAAAGACAACCATCACTGTGACTGAATGCACCTCCTATACCAGCATACACACATGGCTCACTGTGAATCAATACACAGCCTATACAAGAACACACAGACACACAAACACGCACTCACACATGGCTCACTGGTACTCAATCAATCGCCTATACCAGCACACACAAACACAGCTCGCTGTGATTCAATGCAGTCTGTATCACCACACACTCACACACACACCCATGAGTCAATAAATCCCACACCAGCACAATAAAGCCCATACCAGCACACAAACTCTCATACACACACACACACACCTGACTGTGACTGAAAACCTGTCCTGTACCAGCACACACACACAAAAACACCTTACTGTGACTCAATGCACAGCCTATATGAGCACACACATACACACACAGCTCACAGTGACTCAATACAGATTCTATACCAGCACACACTCAGACACACACACACACACAGCCCACTCTGTCTCAATGGTCATCCAGTGCCACCACACACACACACACACACACACACACACAGAGAGACTCGTTCAGGTCAAAGTGGATAAAACCACTGTCCACACCATCACAGACACACACACAACGCACTACTCACTGTGACTCAATGTACAGTCTACACCAGCAAATACACACACACACATACACACACACCTCCCACACATTTAACTGTGACTCAGTGCTGTGACTATACCAGCTCCCCACACACACATGGTTCACTGTGACTCTATGCACACCCAATAACTGTACACACACACACACATACACACACATATTGCTCAGTGTGACCTAACGAACAGTCTGTAGCACCACATACACACATGCACACCTCAGTGACTCAATGTTCAGCCTGTAACATCACACACACATGCATACACAAATACACATACACACACAAATATGGCTCACTGTGATTCAATGCACAGCCTATAACACCACACAGAGACACCCATCACTGTGACTCAAACCGCAGCCTGTACCTGCACATACACACACAAAGTCCCTCCTTCTGTGACTCAAGTCACAGCCTACTGCAGCACACACACACACAAACACACACAAACACAACCATCACTGTGACTCAATGCACCTCCTATACCAGCATACACACATGGTTCACTGTGAATCAATACACAGCCTGTACCTCCACACACACACACATACAAACACTCACACACAGCTTAGTGTGACTCAATGCAAAGCATATACCAGCACGTGCACTCACACACACACTCACCTCCCTGTGACTCAGTGCATAGCATATAACATCACACACACACACACCCCTCACTGTGACTGAATGCACAGCCTGTACCAGCACACACACATACAAATACTCACACATGGTTGTGACTAAATGTACAATCAACACCAGCACATACACACACATGACACCTCAGTGTGATCCAATGCTCTGTTTATACCAGCAAAACCACATGGCTCACTGTGACTCAGTGCACAGCATATGACATCACACACACACACACACATACACCTCACTGTGACTCAATGCACAGCCTGTACCTGCACAGAAACAAACACACACATCACTGTGATGCGATATGCAGCCTATACCAACACACACACACACACCAAAGTGTGACTAAATGGTCAGCCTACATGAGAACACACAGACACTATCATCCCTCACTGTGACGCAATGCACAGTCTATACCAGCCTGCGCACACTCACATGACACTGTGACTCAATGCACAATCTGTAATAGCCCACACATGCACACATACACACCTTATTGTGACTCAATGCACAGCCTGTATGTGAACACACACACATACTAACATGCACTCACACATGTCTCACGGTGACTCAATCGCCTATACAAGCACACACACATGGCTCACTGTGAGTCAGTGCCCACTCCATACCAGCACCAAACACACAACACAGCTCACTGTGACTCAAGGCACAGTGTATGGCAGCAGACACACACACAGACACACTCATACCAACATCTCATTGTGCCTCTCAGCCTGTGAAAGACATGCACAATGAAACAGACACCCCTCACTGTGACTCTCTGCACATCCTATACCAGTGCACTCTCACACACACACACGGTTGACTGTGAATCAATGCACACTCTATACCAGGACACACACACAAACACACACACACACACATGGCTCCCTGTGACTCAGTGCACAGGATATGCTAGCAGACATACACACACAGAGAAGCACATACGGCAAACTGTGAGTCAATCCACAGCCCATACCTCCACACACGCACACATACTGACACTCAAAAACACAGCTAGTGTGATTCAATGCAAATCCTATGCCAGAAACTGCACACACGCACACACACAAACATCCCTATGAATCAGTGCATAGCGTATAACATCACACACATACACCTCACTGTGACTCAATGTGCTGCCTCTACCTGCACATAAACCCACAAACAACTCAATATGACTCAATGTGCAGGCTGTACCAGCACACACACACATGTGCACACACACCTCAGTGTGCCTCAATTGTCAGCCTATACCAGAACACACAGACACACACACCTCTCACTCGGACTCAATGCACAACCTATGCCAGCGTGCACACACACTCACATGGCACAGTGAATCAAGGCACAATTTTACCAGCACATGCACACACACCTCAGAGTGACTCAAAGCTCAGCATATAACAGCACACACACACACATACATGCACAGATGCAGGCCTCACTGTGACTCAATGCACAGCCTATACCAGAACACACACACACACCAACACGCACTCACACATGGCTCACTGGTACTCAATCAATCACCTATACCAGCACACACACACACACAGCTCACTGTGACTCAATGCAGTCTGTATCACCACACACTCACACACACACCCATGAGTCAATAAAGCCCATACCAGCAACATAAAGCCCATACCAGCACACAAACTCACATGCACACACACACAGACGAGACTGTGACTGAAAACGCTTCCTGTACCAGCACACACACACACAAACACCTCACTGTGACTCAATGCACAGCCTATACGAGCACACACATACACACACAGCTCACAGTGATTCAATACAGAGTCTATACCAGTGCACACACAGACACACACACACACAGAGCCACTCTGTCTCAATGGTCATCCAGTGCCAGCACACACACACACACACACACACACAAACACACACACTCGTTCAGGTCAATGTTGATAAAACCACAGTCCATACCATCACAGACACACACACACCGCACTACACACTGTGACTCAATGCACAGTCTACAGCAGCAAATACACACACACACATACACACACAACTCCCACACATTTAACTGTGACTGAGTGCTGTGACTATACCAGCTCCCCACACACACATGCTTCACTGTGACTCAATGCACAACCAATAACTGTACACACACACACATACACACACATATGGCCAAGTTTGACCTAATGAACAGTCTGTAGCACCACATACACACATGCACACCTCAGTGACTCAATGTTCAGTCTCTAACATCACACACACACGCATACACAAATACACATACACACACAAATACGGCTCGCTATGATTAAATGCACAGCCTATAACACCACACAGAGACACCCATCATTGTGACTCAAACCGCAGCCTGTACCTGCACATACACACACAAAGACCCACTTTCTGTGACTCAATTTACAGCCTACTGCAGCACACATACACACACACAAACACAACCATCACTGTGACTCAGTGCACCTCCTATACCAGCATACACACATGGCTCACTGTTAATCAATGCACAGCCTATACAAGAACACACAAACTCTCACTCACACATACCAGACTGTGACTCAGTGAACCACCTATAGCAGTACACACACACACGCACAAACATACACGGCTCACCTGGACTCAATGCCCTGCCTATACCAGCACACACAAACACACACACACAGATATATGTCTCACTGACACAATGCACAGCCTGTCGTTGCACACACACAAGGCTTACTGTGACTCAATGCAGAGTGTGCACCACCATACAAACACATGGCTCACTGTGACTCAATGTAACGCCTATGCCAGCACACACATACAGAGACACATGCATGGCTCTGTGTGATTCAATGCACGTACTATACCATCACAAACACACACAGACACACGCACAGTCACTGTGACACAATGCACAGCCTATACCACAACACCAATGCAAAGACACATATGCATGGCTCATTGTGACTCTATGCACACCCTATACTATCACATACACACATTCACACATGGCTCCTTGTGAATCAGTGCACATTCTGTAGTTCCAGGTATACACACACAGACACACACCTCAGTGGCTGAATGAAAAGCCCATACCATTACACACAGACACACATACACACACAGCTCACTGTGAATCAGTGTACAGTCTTCAGCTCCATGTACATACACACACAACACAGCTTAGTGAATTAATGCAGAGACCATACCAGCATACACACACACATACACACACCTGAGACTCAATGCTCTGCCTATTGCAGCACACACACACACACAGGCACACACACGGCTCACTGTGATTCAATACCAGCCTGTACCTGCACACACACACACTCTCACACACACCGCCATGTGACTCAATGCACTTTATACCACCACACAGACACACAGACACACAAACACACCTCACTGTGACACAATGGTCAGCCTATACCAGAACACGCAGACACACACACACATCACTGTGATGCAATGCACAGACTATACCAGCGTGCACACAAACACACAGCACTGTGACTCAATATACAATGTATACCAAAACACACAAGCATACACACACACCTCAGTGTGACTCAATGCACAGCCTTTACCAGCACACACACATACAGACCTGCACAGATACAGGGTTCACTGTGACTCAATGCACAGCCTATAGAAGAACACACACACATACCAATATGCACACACACATGGCTGACCGTGACTCAATCAATCGCCTATACCAGCACACACACACGACTCACTGTGACTCAATGCAGTCTTTCGCACAACAAACACAGACACACACACCCCATGGAATTAATGAAAGCCCACCAACACACACACTCTCATACACACACACACATGGCTCAATGTGACACACACATGGCTCATGGCTCAATGTGACACACTCTGTTTCACCACACACACACACATACACCTCAGTTACTCAATGCAAAGACCATACGAGCACACACACACACACACACATAACTGATTAAATGCTCCACACATACTAGTGCACACACACACAGACATGCTCACTGTGATTCAAGGCACAGTCTATACGAGCACATTAACACACAAACAACTCATTTTGACTCAATGCGCAGTCTACAGCAGCACACACACACACATAACTCACTGTGACTCAATCCACAGCCTATATCAGCACACAGACACACACAAGGCTCACTGTGACTCAATGAAGTCTGTAACACCACACACACACACACAAACACACACATACACCTCAGTGACTCAATGCAAAGCCCATACGAACACTCACAGACACACACCTAACTGTGATTCAGTGCTCAACCTCTACCAGCACACAGACGCACACACAGACACACACACACATGCACGGCTCTTTCTGACATAATGTACAGTTCTTACCAGAACAAACACATGCAACACATCTCACTGTAACTCAATGCTCAGACTGTACTTGCACACACACAAGGCTCACTGTGAGTCAATGCACAGCCTATACCAGCAGAGACACATACACACTGCTCTCTATGACACAGTGCACATCCTGTACTATCACACACACACACACAGCTTATTGTGATGTAATACAGACTCTACACAACCAAATACACACACGCACACACACAGCTCACTGTGATTCAATACCAGCCTGTACCTGCACACACACACACTCTCACACACACTGCTGTGTGATTCAATGCAGTTTATACCACCACACAGACACACAGACACACACACACGCCTCACTGTGACTCATGCAGACTCTACAGCACCAAATACACTAACACAGGGCTGGGATTCAATGCACAGTCCATACCAGCAAAGGCACATGCACCACACCACACTGTGACTCAATGCTCAGATTATACCAGCACACACACACGGCTCACTGTGTCCTAGTGCACAGCATATAACATCACACACACACACACCCCCCACACTGTGACTCAATGCGCAGCCTGTACCTGCACATACACACACTCTCACACACACCGCCGTGTGACACAATGCAGTTTATACCACCACACAGACACACACACACACCTCAATGTGACTCAATGTCAAGCCCATGCAAGTAAACAGACACACAACCATGGCTCACTGTGACTCAATGAACAGTGTGTACTAGCACATACAAACACATTGCTCAATGTGAGTCAATGCATAGCCCATATCCGCACACACATACACAGAAAGACACCTTAATGTGGCTCAGTGCACAACCTATTGCTGTACACACACACACACACACACAACGCTCAGTGATTCAATGCAAATCACATATCAGCATACACATATACATACACTCACCTAGGTGTGACTCAATTCTCAGCCGATAGCTGCACACACACACACACCTTACTGTGACTCATGCAGACTCTACAGCACCAAATACACAAACACTAACACAGGGCTGGGATTCAATGCACAGTCCATACCAGCAAAGGCACATGCACCACACCACACTGTGACTCAATGCTCAGATTATACCAGCACACACACACGGCTCACTGTGTCCTAGTGCACAGCATATAACATCACACACACACACACACACACCCCCCACTGTGACTCATTGTGCAGCCTGTACCTGCACACACACACACACCCGTCACTGTGAAACAATGGTCAGCCTATACCAGAACACGCAAACACACACATCACTGTGACTCAATGCACAGACTATACCAGTGTGCACACAAACACACAGCACTGTGACTCAATATACAATGTATACCAAAACACACAGGCATACACACACACCTCAGTGTGACTCAATGCACAGCCTATACCAGCACAAACACATACACACCTGCACAGATACAGGGTTCACTGTGACTCAATGCACAGCCTATAGAAGAACACACACACATACCAACATGCACACACACATGGCTGATCATGCCTCAATCAATCGCCTATACCAGCACACACACACATGACTCACTGTGACTCAATGCAGTCTTTCGCACAACAAACACAGACACACACACCCCACTGAATCAATGAAAGCCCACCAACACACACACACACACGGCTCACTGTGACTCAATGCACAGTCTGTATCACCACACACACACACACACCTCAGTTACTCAATGCAATGACCATACGAGCACACACACACACACACACACACATAATTGATTAAATGCTCCACACATACTAGTGCACACACACACAGACATGCTCACTCTGATTCAAGGCACAGTCTATACGAGCACAGTAACACACAAACAACTCATTTTGACTCAATGCGCAGTCTACAGCAGCACACACACACACATAACTCACTGTGACTCAATCCACAGCCTACATCAGCACACAGACACACACACACACAAACACACACACTCGTTTAGGTCAAAGTGGATAAAACCACAGTCCATACCATCACAGACACACACACACCGCACTACACACTGTGACTCAATGCACAGTCTACACCAGCAAATACACACACACACATACACACACAACTCCCACACATTTAACTGTGACTCAGTGTTGTGACTATAGCAGCTCCCCACACACACATGTTTCACTGTGACTCAATGCACACCCAATAACTGTACACATACACACACATACGACCAGTTTGACCTAACGAACAGTCTGTAGCACCACATACACAGATGCACACCTCAGTGACTCAATGTTCAGCCTGTAACATCACACACACAAATGCATACACAAATACACATACACACACAAATACGGCTCACTGTGATTCAATGCACAGCCTATAACACCATACATGGACACCCATCACTGTGACTCAAACCGCAGCCTGTACCTGCACATACACACAAAAAGACCCACCTTCTCTGACTCAATTCACAGCCTACTGCAGCACACACACACACACACACACACAAAGACAACCATCACTGTGACTGAATGCACCTCTTATACCAGCATACACACATGGCTCACTGTGAATCAATGCACAGCCTATACAAGAACACACAGACACACAAACACGCACTCACACATGGCTCACTGGTACTCAATCAATCGCCTATACCAGCACACACAAACACAGCTCGCTGTGATTCAATGCAGTCTGTATCACCACACACTCACACACACACCCATGAGTCAATAAAGCCCACACCAGCACAATAAAGCCCATACCAGCACACAAACTCTCATACACACACACACACACCTGACTGTGACTGAAAACCTGTCCTGTACCAGCACACACACACAAAAACACCTTACTGTGACTCAATGCACAGCCTATATGAGCACACACATACACACACAGCTCACAGTGACTCAATACAGATTCTATACCAGCACACACTCAGACACACACACACACACAGCCCACTCTGTCTCAATGGTCATCCAGTGCCACCACACACACACACACACACACACACACACACACAGAGACTCGTTCAGGTCAAAGTGGATAAAACCACAGTCCACACCATCACAGACACACACACAACGCACTACTCACTGTGACTCAATGTACAGTCTACACCAGCAAATACACACACACACATACACACACACCTCCCACACATTTAACTGTGACTCAGTGCTGTGACTATACCAGCTCCCCACACACACATGGTTCACTGTGACTCTATGCACACCCAATAACTGTACACACACACACACATACACACACATATTGCTCAGTGTGACCTAACGAACAGTCTGTAGCACCACATACACACATGCACACCTCAGTGACTCAATGTTCAGCCTGTAACATCACACACACACATGCATACACAAATACACATACACACACAAATATGGCTCACTGTGATTCAATGCACAGCCTATAACACCACACAGAGACACCCATCACTGTGACTCAAACCGCAGCCTGTACCTGCACATACACACACAAAGTCCCTCCTTCTGTGACTCAAGTCACAGCCTACTGCAGCACACACACACACAAACACACACAAACACAACCATCACTGTGACTCAATGCACCTCCTATACCAGCATACACACATGGTTCACTGTGAATCAATACACAGCCTGTACCTCCACACACACACACATACAAACACTCACACACAGCTTAGTGTGACTCAATGCAAAGCATATACCAGCACGTGCACTCACACACACACTCACCTCCCTGTGACTCAGTGCATAGCATATAACATCACACACACACACACCCCTCACTGTGACTGAATGCACAGCCTGTACCAGCACACACACATACAAATACTCACACATGGTTGTGACTAAATGTACAATCAACACCAGCACATACACACACATGACACCTCAGTGTGATCCAATGCTCTGTTTATACCAGCAAAACCACATGGCTCACTGTGACTCAGTGCACAGCATATGACATCACACACACACACACACATACACCTCACTGTGACTCAATGCACAGCCTGTACCTGCACAGAAACAAACACACACATCACTGTGATGCGATATGCAGCCTATACCAACACACACACACACACCAAAGTGTGACTAAATGGTCAGCCTACATGAGAACACACAGACACAATCATCCCTCACTGTGACGCAATGCACAGTCTATACCAGCCTGCGCACACTCACATGACACTGTGACTCAATGCACAATCTGTAATAGCCCACACATGCACACATACACACCTTATTGTGACTCAATGCACAGCCTGTATGTGAACACACACACATACTAACATGCACTCACACATGTCTCATGGTGACTCAATCGCCTATACAAGCACACACACATGGCTCACTGTGAGTCAGTGCCCACTCCATACCAGCACCAAACACACAACACAGCTCACTGTGACTCAAGGCACAGTGTATGGCAGCAGACACACACACAGACACACTCATACCAACATCTCATTGTGCCTCTCAGCCTGTGAAAGACATGCACAATGAAACAGACACCCCTCACTGTGACTCTCTGCACATCCTATACCAGTGCACTCTCACACACACACACATGGTTGACTGTGAATCAATGCACACTCTATACCAGGACACACACACAAACACACACACACACACATGGCTCCCTGTGACTCAGTGCACAGGATATGCTAGCAGACATACACACACAGAGAAGCACATAC
This sequence comes from Stenella coeruleoalba, assembly GCF_951394435.1. Classification (NCBI taxonomy): domain Eukaryota; kingdom Metazoa; phylum Chordata; class Mammalia; order Artiodactyla; family Delphinidae; genus Stenella; species Stenella coeruleoalba. Next base: position 4,317,864 of record NC_137168.1, read on the forward strand.
GGCAAACTGTGAGTCAATCCACAGCCCATACCTCCACACACGCACACATACTGACACTCAAAAACACAGCTAGTGTGATTCAATGCAAATCCTATGCCAGAAACTGCACACACGCACACACACAAACATCCCTATGAATCAGTGCATAGCGTATAACATCACACACATACACCTCACTGTGACTCAATGTGCTGCCTCTACCTGCACATAAACCCACAAACAACTCAATATGACTCAATGTGCAGGCTGTACCAGCACACACACACATGTGCACACACACCTCAGTGTGCCTCAATTGTCAGCCTATACCAGAACACACAGACACACACACCTCTCACTCGGACTCAATGCACAACCTATGCCAGCGTGCACACACACTCACATGGCACAGTGAATCAAGGCACAATTTTACCAGCACATGCACACACACCTCAGAGTGACTCAAAGCTCAGCATATAACAGCACACACACACACATACATGCACAGATGCAGGCCTCACTGTGACTCAATGCACAGCCTATACCAGAACACACACACACACCAACACGCACTCACACATGGCTCACTGGTACTCAATCAATCACCTATACCAGCACACACACACACACAGCTCACTGTGACTCAATGCAGTCTGTATCACCACACACTCACACACACACCCATGAGTCAATAAAGCCCATACCAGCAACATAAAGCCCATACCAGCACACAAACTCACATGCACACACACACAGACGAGACTGTGACTGAAAACGCTTCCTGTACCAGCACACACACACACAAACACCTCACTGTGACTCAATGCACAGCCTATACGAGCACACACATACACACACAGCTCACAGTGATTCAATACAGAGTCTATACCAGTGCACACACAGACACACACACACACAGAGCCACTCTGTCTCAATGGTCATCCAGTGCCAGCACACACACACACACACACACACAAACACACACACTCGTTCAGGTCAATGTTGATAAAACCACAGTCCATACCATCACAGACACACACACACCGCACTACACACTGTGACTCAATGCACAGTCTACAGCAGCAAATACACACACACACATACACACACAACTCCCACACATTTAACTGTGACTGAGTGCTGTGACTATACCAGCTCCCCACACACACATGCTTCACTGTGACTCAATGCACAACCAATAACTGTACACACACACACATACACACACATATGGCCAAGTTTGACCTAATGAACAGTCTGTAGCACCACATACACACATGCACACCTCAGTGACTCAATGTTCAGTCTCTAACATCACACACACACGCATACACAAATACACATACACACACAAATACGGCTCGCTATGATTAAATGCACAGCCTATAACACCACACAGAGACACCCATCATTGTGACTCAAACCGCAGCCTGTACCTGCACATACACACACAAAGACCCACTTTCTGTGACTCAATTTACAGCCTACTGCAGCACACATACACACACACAAACACAACCATCACTGTGACTCAGTGCACCTCCTATACCAGCATACACACATGGCTCACTGTTAATCAATGCACAGCCTATACAAGAACACACAAACTCTCACTCACACATACCAGACTGTGACTCAGTGAACCACCTATAGCAGTACACACACACACGCACAAACATACACGGCTCACCTGGACTCAATGCCCTGCCTATACCAGCACACACAAACACACACACACAGATATATGTCTCACTGACACAATGCACAGCCTGTACTTGCACACACACAAGGCTTACTGTGACTCAATGCAGAGTGTGCACCACCATACAAACACATGGCTCACTGTGACTCAATGTAATGCCTATGCCAGCACACACACACAGAGACACATGCATGGCTCTGTGTGATTCAATGCACGTACTATACCATCACAAACACACACAGACACACGCACAGTCACTGTGACACAATGCACAGCCTATACCACAACACCAATGCAAAGACACATATGCATGGCTCATTGTGACTCTATGCACACCCTATACTATCACATACACACATTCACACATGGCTCCTTGTGAATCAGTGCACAGTCTGTAGTTCCAGGTATACACACACAGACACACACCTCAGTGGCTGAATGAAAAGCCCATACCATTACACACAGACACACATACACACACAGCTCACTGTGAATCAGTGTACAGTCTTCAGCTCCATGTACATACACACACAACACAGCTTAGTGAATTAATGCAGAGACCATACCAGCATACACACACACATACACACACCTGAGACTCAATGCTCTGCCTATTGCAGCACACACACACACACAGGCACACACACGGCTCACTGTGATTCAATACCAGCCTGTACCTGCACACACACACACTCTCACACACACCGCCATGTGACTCAATGCACTTTATACCACCACACAGACACACAGACACACAAACACACCTCACTGTGACACAATGGTCAGCCTATACCAGAACACGCAGACACACACACACATCACTGTGATGCAATGCACAGACTATACCAGCGTGCACACAAACACACAGCACTGTGACTCAATATACAATGTATACCAAAACACACAAGCATACACACACACCTCAGTGTGACTCAATGCACAGCCTTTACCAGCACACACACATACAGACCTGCACAGATACAGGGTTCACTGTGACTCAATGCACAGCCTATAGAAGAACACACACACATACCAACATGCACACACACATGGCTGACCGTGCCTCAATCAATCGCCTATACCAGCACACACACACGACTCACTGTGACTCAATGCAGTCTTTCGCACAACAAACACAGACACACACACCCCACTGAATCAATGAAAGCCCACCAACACACACACACACATGGCTCACTGTGACTCAATGCACAGTCTGTATCACCACACACACACACACACACCTCAGTTACTCAATGCAAAGACCATACGAGCACACACACACACACACACATAATTGATTAAATGCTCCACACATACTAGTGCACACACACACAGACATGCTCACTCTGATTCAAGGCACAGTCTATACGAGCACAGTAACACACAAACAACTCATTTTGACTCAATGCGCAGTCTACAGCAGCACACACACACACATAACTCACTGTGACTCAATCCACAGCCTATATCAGCACACAGACACACACACACACACGGCCCACTCTGTCTCAATGGCCATCCAGTACCAGCACACACACACACACACACACACACACACACACACACACACTCGTTTAGGTCAAAGTGGATAAAACCACAGTCCATACCATCACAGACACACACACACCGCACTACACACTGTGACTCAATGCACAGTCTACACCAGCAAATACACACACACACATACACACACAACTCCCACACATTTAACTGTGACTCAGTGCTGTGACTATAGCAGCTCCCCACACACACATGTTTCACTGTGACTCAATGCACACCCAATAACTGTACACATACACACACATACGACCCAGTTTGACCTAACGAACAGTCTGTAGCACCACATACACAGATGCACACCTCAGTGACTCAATGTTCAGCCTGTAACATCACACACACAAATGCATACACAAATACACATACACACACAAATACGGCTCACTGTGATTCAATGCACAGCCTATAACACCATACATGGACACCCATCACTGTGACTCAAACCGCAGCCTGTACCTGCACATACACACAAAAAGACCCACCTTCTCTGACTCAATTCACAGCCTACTGCAGCACACACACACACACACACACACACAAAGACAACCATCACTGTGACTGAATGCACCTCCTATACCAGCATACACACATGGCTCACTGTGAATCAATGCACAGCCTATACAAGAACACACAGACACACAAACACGCACTCACACATGGCTCACTGGTACTCAATCAATCGCCTATACCAGCACACACAAACACAGCTCGCTGTGATTCAATGCAGTCTGTATCACCACACACTCACACACACACCCATGAGTCAATAAAGCCCACACCAGCACAATAAAGCCCATACCAGCACACAAACTCTCATACACACACACACACACCTGACTGTGACTGAAAACCTGTCCTGTACCAGCACACACACACGAAAACACCTTACTGTGACTCAATGCACAGCCTATATGAGCACACACATACACACACAGCTCACAGTGACTCAATACAGATTCTATACCAGCACACACTCAGACACACACACACACACAGCCCACTCTGTCTCAAAGGTCATCCAGTGCCACCACACACACACACACACACACACACACACAGACTCGTTCAGGTCAAAGTGGATAAAACCACAGTCCACACCATCACAGACACACACACAACGCACTACTCACTGTGACTCAATGTACAGTCTACACCAGCAAATACACACACACACATACACACACACCTCCCACACATTTAACTGTGACTCAGTGCTGTGACTATACCAGCTCCCCACACACACATGGTTCACTGTGACTCTATGCACACCCAATAACTGTACACACACACACACATACACACACATATTGCTCAGTGTGACCTAACGAACAGTCTGTAGCACCACATACACACATGCACACCTCAGTGACTCAATGTTCAGCCTGTAACATCACACACACACATGCATACACAAATACACATACACACACAAATATGGCTTACTGTGATTCAATGCACAGCCTATAACACCACACAGAGACACCCATCACTGTGACTCAAACCGCAGCCTGTACCTGCACATACACACACAAAGTCCCTCCTTCTGTGACTCAAGTCACAGCCTACTGCAGCACACACACACACAAACACACACAAACACAACCATCACTGTGACTCAATGCACCTCCTATACCAGCATACACACATGGTTCACTGTGAATCAATACACAGCCTGTACCTCCACACACACACACATACAAACACTCACACACAGCTTAGTGTGACTCAATGCAAAGCATATACCAGCACGTGCACTCACACACACACTCACCTCCCTGTGACTCAGTGCATAGCATATAACATCACACACACACACACCTCACTGTGACTGAATGCACAGCCTGTACCAGCACACACACATACAAATACTCACACATGGTAGTGACTAAATGTACAATCAACACCAGCACATACACACACATGACACCTCAGTGTGATCCAATGCTCTGTTTATACCAGCAAAACCACATGGCTCACTGTGACTCAGTGCACAGCATATGACATCACACACACACACACACATACACCTCACTGTGACTCAATGCACAGCCTGTACCTGCACAGAAACAAACACACACATCACTGTGATGCGATATGCAGCCTATACCAACACACACACACACACCAAAGTGTGACTAAATGGTCAGCCTACATGAGAACACACAGACACAATCATCCCTCACTGTGACGCAATGCACAGTCTATACCAGCCTGCGCACACTCACATGACACTGTGACTCAATGCACAATCTGTAATAGCCCACACACGCACACATACACACCTTATTGTGACTCAATGCACAGCCTGTATGTGAACACACACACATACTAACATGCACTCACACATGTCTCACGGTGACTCAATCGCCTATACAAGCACACACACATGGCTCACTGTGAGTCAGTGCCCACTCCATACCAGCACCAAACACACAACACAGCTCACTGTGACTCAAGGCACAGTGTATGGCAGCAGACACACACACAGACACACTCATACCAACATCTCATTGTGCCTCTCAGCCTGTGAAAGACATGCACAATGAAACAGACACCCCTCACTGTGACTCTCTGCACATCCTATACCAGTGCACTCTCACACACACACACATGGTTGACTGTGAACCAATGCACACTCTATACCAGGACACACACACAAACACACACACACACACACATGGCTCCCTGTGACTCAGTGCACAGGATATGCTAGCAGACATACACACACAGAGAAGCACATACGGCAAACTGTGAGTCAATCCACATCCCTTACCTCCACACACGCACACATACTGACACTCAAAAACACAGCTCAGTGTGATTCAATGCAAATCCTATGCCAGAAACTGCACACACGCACACACACAAACATCCCTATGAATCAGTGCATAGCGTATAACTTCACACACATACACCTCACTGTGACTCAATGTGCTGCATCTACCTGCACATAAACCCACAAACAACTCAATATGACTCAATGTGCAGGCTGTACCAGCACACACACACATGTGCACACACACCTCAGTGTGCCTCAATTGTCAGCCTATACCAGAACACACAGACACACACACCTCTCACTCGGACTCAATGCACAACCTATGCCAGCGTGCACACACACTCACATGGCACAGTGAATCAAGGCACAATTTTACCAGCACATGCACACACACCTCAGAGTGACTCAAAGCTCAGCATATAACAGCACACACACACACATACATGCACAGATGCAGGCCTCACTGTGACTCAATGCACAGCCTATACCAGAACACACACACACACCAACACGCACTCACACATGGCTCACTGGTACTCAATCAATCACCTATACCAGCACACACACACACACAGCTCACTGTGACTCAATGCAGTCTGTATCACCACACACTCACACACACACCCATGAGTCAATAAAGCCCATACCAGCAACATAAAGCCCATACCAGCACACAAACTCACATGCACACACACACAGACGAGACTGTGACTGAAAACGCTTCCTGTACCAGCACACACACACACAAACACCTCACTGTGACTCAATGCACAGCCTATACGAGCACACACATACACACACAGCTCACAGTGATTCAATACAGAGTCTATACCAGTGCACACACAGACACACACACACACAGAGCCACTCTGTCTCAATGGTCATCCAGTGCCAGCACACACACACACACACACACACACACACAAACACACACACTCGTTCAGGTCAATGTTGATAAAACCACAGTCCATACCATCACAGACACACACACACCGCACTACACACTGTGACTCAATGCACAGTCTACAGCAGCAAATACACACACACACATACACACACAACTCCCACACATTTAACTGTGACTGAGTGCTGTGACTATACCAGCTCCCCACACACACATGCTTCACTGTGACTCAATGCACAACCAATAACTGTACACACACACACATACACACACATATGGCCAAGTTTGACCTAATGAACAGTCTGTAGCACCACATACACACATGCACACCTCAGTGACTCAATGTTCAGTCTCTAACATCACACACACACGCATACACAAATACACATACACACACAAATACGGCTCGCTATGATTAAATGCACAGCCTATAACACCACACAGAGACACCCATCATTGTGACTCAAACCGCAGCCTGTACCTGCACATACACACACAAAGACCCACTTTCTGTGACTCAATTTACAGCCTACTGCAGCACACATACACACACACAAACACAACCATCACTGTGACTCAGTGCACCTCCTATACCAGCATACACACATGGCTCACTGTTAATCAATGCACAGCCTATACAAGAACACACAAACTCTCACTCACACATACCAGACTGTGACTCAGTGAACCACCTATAGCAGTACACACACACACGCACAAACATACACGGCTCACCTGGACTCAATGCCCTGCCTATACCAGCACACACAAACACACACACACAGATATATGTCTCACTGACACAATGCACAGCCTGTACTTGCACACACACAAGGCTTACTGTGACTCAATGCAGAGTGTGCACCACCATACAAACACATGGCTCACTGTGACTCAATGTAACGCCTATGCCAGCACACACATACAGAGACACATGCATGGCTCTGTGTGATTCAATGCACGTACTATACCATCACAAACACACACAGACACACGCACAGTCACTGTGACACAATGCACAGCCTATACCACAACACCAATGCAAAGACACATATGCATGGCTCATTGTGACTCTATGCACACCCTATACTATCACATACACACATTCACACATGGCTCCTTGTGAATCAGTGCACAGTCTGTAGTTCCAGGTATACACACACAGACACACACCTCAGTGGCTGAATGAAAAGCCCATACCATTACACACAGACACACATACACACACAGCTCACTGTGAATCAGTGTACAGTCTTCAGCTCCATGTACATACACACACAACACAGCTTAGTGAATTAATGCAGAGACCATACCAGCATACACACACACATACACACACCTGAGACTCAATGCTCTGCCTATTGCAGCACACACACACACACAGGCACACACACGGCTCACTGTGATTCAATACCAGCCTGTACCTGCACACACACACACTCTCACACACACCGCCATGTGACTCAATGCACTTTATACCACCACACAGACACACAGACACACAAACACACCTCACTGTGACACAATGGTCAGCCTATACCAGAACACGCAGACACACACACACATCACTGTGATGCAATGCACAGACTATACCAGCATGCACACAAACACACAGCACTGTGACTCAATATACAATGTATACCAAAACACACAAGCATACACACACACCTCAGTGTGACTCAATGCACAGCCTTTACCAGCACACACACATACAGACCTGCACAGATACAGGGTTCACTGTGACTCAATGCACAGCCTATAGAAGAACACACACACATACCAATATGCACACACACATGGCTGACCGTGACTCAATCAATCGCCTATACCAGCACACACACACGACTCACTGTGACTCAATGCAGTCTTTCGCACAACAAACACAGACACACACACCCCATGGAATTAATGAAAGCCCACCAACACACACACTCTCATACACACACACACATGGCTCAATGTGACTCAATGCACACTCTGTTTCACCACACACACACACATACACCTCAGTTACTCAATGCAAAGACCATACGAGCACACACACACACACACACATAACTGATTAAATGCTCCACACATACTAGTGCACACACACACAGACATGCTCACTGTGATTCAAGGCACAGTCTTTACGAGCACATTAACACACAAACAACTCATTTTGACTCAATGCGCAGTCTACAGCAGCACACACACACACATAACTCCCTGTGACTCAATCCACAGCCTATATCAGCACACAGACACACACAAGGCTCACTGTGACTCAATGAAGTCTGTAACACCACACACACACACACAAACACACACATACACCTCAGTGACTCAATGCAAAGCTCATACGAACACTCACAGACACACACCTAACTGTGATTCAGTGCTCAACCTCTACCAGCACACAGACGCACACAGACACACACACACATGCACGGCTCTTTCTGACATAATGTACAGTTCTTACCAGAACAAACACATGCAACACATCTCACTGTAACTCAATGCTCAGACTGTACTTGCACACACACAAGGCTCACTGTGAGTCAATGCACAGCCTATACCAGCAGAGACACATACACACTGCTCTCTATGACACAGTGCACATCCTGTACTATCACACACACACACAGCTTATTGTGATGTAATACAGACTCTACACAACCAAATACACACACACACACACACAGCTCACTGTGATTCAATACCAGCCTGTACCTGCACACACACACACTCTCACACACACTGCTGTGTGATTCAATGCAGTTTATACCACCACACAGACACACAGACACACACACACGCCTCACTGTGACTCATGCAGACTCTACAGCACCAAATACACTAACACAGGGCTGGGATTCAATGCACAGTCCATACCAGCAAAGGCACACACACCACACCACACTGTGACTCAATGCTCAGATTATACCAGCACACACACATGGCTCACTGTGTCCTAGTGCACAGCATATAACATCACACACACACACACCCCCCACACTGTGACTCAATGCGCAGCCTGTACCTGCACATACACACACTCTCACACACACCGCCGTGTGACACAATGCAGTTTATACCACCACACAGACACACACACACACCTCAATGTGACACAATGTCAAGCCCATGCAAGTAAACAGACACACAACCATGGCTCACTGTGACTCAATGAACAGTGTGTACTAGCACATACAAACACATTGCTCAATGTGAGTCAATGCATAGCCCATATCCGCACACACATACACAGAAACACACCTTAATGTGGCTCAGTGCACAACCTATAGCTGTACACACACACACACACACAACGCTCAGTGATTCAATGCAAATCACATATCAGCATACACATACACATACACTCACCTAGGTGTGACTCAATTCTCAGCCTATAGCTGCACACACACACACACCTTACTGTGACTCATGCAGACTCTACAGCACCAAATACACAAACACTAACACAGGGCTGGGATTCAATGCACAGTCCATACCAGCAAAGGCACATGCACCACACCACACTGTGACTCAATGCTCAGATTATACCAGCACACATACACGGCTCACTGTGTCCTAGTGCACAGCATATAACATCACACACACACACACACACACACCCCACTGTGACTCAATGCGCAGCCTGTACCTGCACACACACACACACACACACACCTCACTGTGAAACAATGGTCATTCTATACCAGAACACGCAAACACACACATCACTGTGACTCAATGCACAGACTATACCAGTGTGCACACAAACACACAGCACTGTGACTCAATATACAATGTATACCAAAACACACAGGCATACACACACACCTCAGTGTGACTCAATGCACAGCCTATACCAGCACACACACATACAGACCTGCACAGATACAGGGTTCACTGTGACTCAATGCACAGCCTATAGAAGAACACACACACATACCAACATGCACACACACATGGCTGACCATGCCTCAATCAATCGCTTATACCAGCACACACACACATGACTCACTGTGACTCAATGCAGTCTTTTGCACAACAAACACAGACACACACACCCCACTGAATCAATGAAAGCCCACCAACACACACACACACATGGCTCACTGTGACTCAATGCACAGTCTGTATCACCACACACACACACACACACCTCAGTTACTCAATGCAAAGACCATACGAGCACACACACACACACACACATAATTGATTAAATGCTCCACACATACTAGTGCACACACACACAGGCATGCTCACTCTGATTCAAGGCACAGTCTATACGAGCACAGTAACACACAAACAACTCATTTTGACTCAATGCGCAGTCTACAGCAGCACACACACACACATAACTCACTGTGACTCAATCCACAGCCTATATCAGCACACAGACACACACACACACACACGGCCCACTCTGTCTCAATGGCCATCCAGTACCAGCACACACACACACACACACACAAACACACACACTCGTTTAGGTCAAAGTGGATAAAACCACAGTCCATACCATCACAGACACACACACACCGCACTACACACTGTGACTCAATGCACAGTCTACACCAGCAAATACACACACACACATACACACACAACTCCCACACATTTAACTGTGACTCAGTGCTGTGACTATAGCAGCTCCCCACACACACATGTTTCACTGTGACTCAATGCACACCCAATAACTGTACACATACACACACATACGACCCAGTTTGACCTAACGAACAGTCTGTAGCACCACATACACAGATGCACACCTCAGTGACTCAATGTTCAGCCTGTAACATCACACACACAAATGCATACACAAATACACATACACACACAAATACGGCTCACTGTGATTCAATGCACAGCCTATAACACCATACATGGACACCCATCACTGTGACTCAAACCGCAGCCTGTACCTGCACATACACACAAAAAGACCCACCTTCTCTGTCTCAATTCACAGCCTACTGCAGCACACACACACACACACACACACACAAAGACAACCATCACTGTGACTGAATGCACCTCCTATACCAGCATACACACATGGCTCACTGTGAATCAATGCACAACCTATACAAGAACACACAGACACACAAACACGCACTCACACATGGCTCACTGGTACTCAATCAATCGCCTATACCAGCACACACAAACACAGCTCGCTGTGATTCAATGCAGTCTGTATCACCACACACTCACACACACACCCATGAGTCAATAAATCCCACACCAGCACAATAAAGCCCATACCAGCACACAAACTCTCATACACACACACACACACCTGACTGTGACTGAAAACCTGTCCTGTACCAGCACACACACACAAAAACACCTTACTGTGACTCAATGCACAGCCTATATGAGCACACACATACACACACAGCTCACAGTGACTCAATACAGATTCTATACCAGCACACACTCAGACACACACACACACACAGCCCACTCTGTCTCAATGGTCATCCAGTGCCACCACACACACACACACACACACACACACAGACTCGTTCAGGTCAAAGTGGATAAAACCACAGTCCACACCATCACAGACACACACACAACGCACTACTCACTGTGACTCAATGTACAGTCTACACCAGCAAATACACACACACACATACACACACACCTCCCACACATTTAACTGTGACTCAGTGCTGTGACTATACCAGCTCCCCACACACACATGGTTCACTGTGACTCTATGCACACCCAATAACTGTACACACACACACACATACACACACATATTGCTCAGTGTGACCTAACGAAGAGTCTGTAGCACCACATACACACATGCACACCTCAGTGACTCAATGTTCAGCCTGTAACATCACACACACACATGCATACACAAATACACATACACACACAAATATGGCTCACTGTGATTCAATGCACAGCCTATAACACCACACAGAGACACCCATCACTGTGACTCAAACCGCAGCCTGTACCTGCACATACACACACAAAGTCCCTCCTTCTGTGACTCAAGTCACAGCCTACTGCAACACACACACAAACAAACACACACAAACACAACCATCACTGTGACTCAATGCACCTCCTATACCAGCATACACACATGGTTCACTGTGAATCAATACACAGCCTGTACCTCCACACACACACACATACAAACACTCACACACAGCTTAGTGTGACTCAATGCAAAGCATATACCAGCACGTGCACTCACACACACACTCACCTCCCTGTGACTCAGTGCATAGCATATAACATCACACACACACACACACCTCACTGTGACTGAATGCACAGCCTGTACCAGCACACACACATACAAATACTCACACATGGTTGTGACTAAATGTACAATCAACACCAGCACATACACACACATGACACCTCAGTGTGATCCAATGCTCTGTTTATACCAGCAAAACCACATGGCTCACTGTGACTCAGTGCACAGCATATGACATCACACACACACACAGACATACACCTCACTGTGACTCAATGCACAGCCTATACGAGCACACACATACACACACAGCTCACAGTGATTCAATACAGAGTCTATACCAGTGCACACACAGACACACACACACACAGAGCCACTCTGTCTCAATGGTCATCCAGTGCCAGCACACACACACACACACACACACAAACACACACACTCGTTCAGGTCAATGTTGATAAAACCACAGTCCATACCATCACAGACACACACACACCGCACTACACACTGTGACTCAATGCACAGTCTACAGCAGCAAATACACACACACACATACACACACAACTCCCACACATTTAACTGTGACTGAGTGCTGTGACTATACCAGCTCCCCACACACACATGCTTCACTGTGACTCAATGCACAACCAATAACTGTACACACACACACATACACACACATATGGCCAAGTTTGACCTAATGAACAGTCTGTAGCACCACATACACACATGCACACCTCAGTGACTCAATGTTCAGTCTCTAACATCACACACACACGCATACACAAATACACATACACACACAAATACGGCTCGCTATGATTAAATGCACAGCCTATAACACCACACAGAGACACCCATCATTGTGACTCAAACCGCAGCCTGTACCTGCACATACACACACAAAGACCCACTTTCTGTGACTCAATTTACAGCCTACTGCAGCACACATACACACACACAAACACAACCATCACTGTGACTCAGTGCACCTCCTATACCAGCATACACACATGGCTCACTGTTAATCAATGCACAGCCTATACAAGAACACACAAACTCTCACTCACACATACCAGACTGTGACTCAGTGAACCACCTATAGCAGTACACACACACACGCACAAACATACACGGCTCACCTGGACTCAATGCCCTGCCTATACCAGCACACACAAACACACACACACAGATATATGTCTCACTGACACAATGCACAGCCTGTACTTGCACACACACAAGGCTTACTGTGACTCAATGCAGAGTGTGCACCACCATACAAACACATGGCTCACTGTGACTCAATGTAATGCCTATGCCAGCACACACACACAGAGACACATGCATGGCTCTGTGTGATTCAATGCACGTACTATACCATCACAAACACACACAGACACACGCACAGTCACTGTGACACAATGCACAGCCTATACCACAACACCAATGCAAAGACACATATGCATGGCTCATTGTGACTCTATGCACACCCTATACTATCACATACACACATTCACACATGGCTCCTTGTGAATCAGTGCACAGTCTGTAGTTCCAGGTATACACACACAGACACACACCTCAGTGGCTGAATGAAAAGCCCATACCATTACACACAGACACACATACACACACAGCTCACTGTGAATCAGTGTACAGTCTTCAGCTCCATGTACATACACACACAACACAGCTTAGTGAATTAATGCAGAGACCATACCAGCATACACACACACATACACACACCTGAGACTCAATGCTCTGCCTATTGCAGCACACACACACACACAGGCACACACACGGCTCACTGTGATTCAATACCAGCCTGTACCTGCACACACACACACTCTCACACACACCGCCATGTGACTCAATGCACTTTATACCACCACACAGACACACAGACACACAAACACACCTCACTGTGACACAATGGTCAGCCTATACCAGAACACGCAGACACACACACACATCACTGTGATGCAATGCACAGACTATACCAGCGTGCACACAAACACACAGCACTGTGACTCAATATACAATGTATACCAAAACACACAAGCATACACACACACCTCAGTGTGACTCAATGCACAGCCTTTACCAGCACACACACATACAGACCTGCACAGATACAGGGTTCACTGTGACTCAATGCACAGCCTATAGAAGAACACACACACATACCAACATGCACACACACATGGCTGACCGTGCCTCAATCAATCGCCTATACCAGCACACACACACGACTCACTGTGACTCAATGCAGTCTTTCGCACAACAAACACAGACACACACACCCCACTGAATCAATGAAAGCCCACCAACACACACACACACATGGCTCACTGTGACTCAATGCACAGTCTGTATCACCACACACACACACACACACCTCAGTTACTCAATGCAAAGACCATACGAGCACACACACACACACACACATAATTGATTAAATGCTCCACACATACTAGTGCACACACACACAGACATGCTCACTCTGATTCAAGGCACAGTCTATACGAGCACAGTAACACACAAACAACTCATTTTGACTCAATGCGCAGTCTACAGCAGCACACACACACACATAACTCACTGTGACTCAATCCACAGCCTATATCAGCACACAGACACACACACACACACGGCCCACTCTGTCTCAATGGCCATCCAGTACCAGCACACACACACACACACACACACACACACACACACACTCGTTTAGGTCAAAGTGGATAAAACCACAGTCCATACCATCACAGACACACACACACCGCACTACACACTGTGACTCAATGCACAGTCTACACCAGCAAATACACACACACACATACACACACAACTCCCACACATTTAACTGTGACTCAGTGCTGTGACTATAGCAGCTCCCCACACACACATGTTTCACTGTGACTCAATGCACACCCAATAACTGTACACATACACACACATACGACCCAGTTTGACCTAACGAACAGTCTGTAGCACCACATACACAGATGCACACCTCAGTGACTCAATGTTCAGCCTGTAACATCACACACACAAATGCATACACAAATACACATACACACACAAATACGGCTCACTGTGATTCAATGCACAGCCTATAACACCATACATGGACACCCATCACTGTGACTCAAACCGCAGCCTGTACCTGCACATACACACAAAAAGACCCACCTTCTCTGACTCAATTCACAGCCTACTGCAGCACACACACACACACACACACACAAAGACAACCATCACTGTGACTGAATGCACCTCCTATACCAGCATACACACATGGCTCACTGTGAATCAATGCACAGCCTATACAAGAACACACAGACACACAAACACGCACTCACACATGGCTCACTGGTACTCAATCAATCGCCTATACCAGCACACACAAACACAGCTCGCTGTGATTCAATGCAGTCTGTATCACCACACACTCACACACACACCCATGAGTCAATAAAGCCCACACCAGCACAATAAAGCCCATACCAGCACACAAACTCTCATACACACACACACACACCTGACTGTGACTGAAAACCTGTCCTGTACCAGCACACACACACGAAAACACCTTACTGTGACTCAATGCACAGCCTATATGAGCACACACATACACACACAGCTCACAGTGACTCAATACAGATTCTATACCAGCACACACTCAGACACACACACACACACAGCCCACTCTGTCTCAAAGGTCATCCAGTGCCACCACACACACAGACACACACACACACAGACTCGTTCAGGTCAAAGTGGATAAAACCACAGTCCACACCATCACAGACACACACACAACGCACTACTCACTGTGACTCAATGTACAGTCTACACCAGCAAATACACACACACACATACACACACACCTCCCACACATTTAACTGTGACTCAGTGCTGTGACTATACCAGCTCCCCACACACACATGGTTCACTGTGACTCTATGCACACCCAATAACTGTACACACACACACACATACACACACATATTGCTCAGTGTGACCTAACGAACAGTCTGTAGCACCACATACACACATGCACACCTCAGTGACTCAATGTTCAGCCTGTAACATCACACACACACATGCATACACAAATACACATACACACACAAATATGGCTCACTGTGATTCAATGCACAGCCTATAACACCACACAGAGACACCCATCACTGTGACTCAAACCGCAGCCTGTACCTGCACATACACACACAAAGTCCCTCCTTCTGTGACTCAAGTCACAGCCTACTGCAGCACACACACACACAAACACACACAAACACAACCATCACTGTGACTCAATGCACCTCCTATACCAGCATACACACATGGTTCACTGTGAATCAATACACAGCCTGTACCTCCACACACACACACATACAAACACTCACACACAGCTTAGTGTGACTCAATGCAAAGCATATACCAGCACGTGCACTCACACACACACTCACCTCCCTGTGACTCAGTGCATAGCATATAACATCACACACACACACACCCCTCACTGTGACTGAATGCACAGCCTGTACCAGCACACACACATACAAATACTCACACATGGTTGTGACTAAATGTACAATCAACACCAGCACATACACACACATGACACCTCAGTGTGATCCAATGCTCTGTTTATACCAGCAAAACCACATGGCTCACTGTGACTCAGTGCACAGCATATGACATCACACACACACACACACATACACCTCACTGTGACTCAATGCACAGCCTGTACCTGCACAGAAACAAACACACACATCACTGTGATGCGATATGCAGCCTATACCAACACACACACACACACCAAAGTGTGACTAAATGGTCAGCCTACATGAGAACACACAGACACTATCATCCCTCACTGTGACGCAATGCACAGTCTATACCAGCCTGCGCACACTCACATGACACTGTGACTCAATGCACAATCTGTAATAGCCCACACATGCACACATACACACCTTATTGTGACTCAATGCACAGCCTGTATGTGAACACACACACATACTAACATGCACTCACACATGTCTCACGGTGACTCAATCGCCTATACAAGCACACACACATGGCTCACTGTGAGTCAGTGCCCACTCCATACCAGCACCAAACACACAACACAGCTCACTGTGACTCAAGGCACAGTGTATGGCAGCAGACACACACACAGACACACTCATACCAACATCTCATTGTGCCTCTCAGCCTGTGAAAGACATGCACAATGAAACAGACACCCCTCACTGTGACTCTCTGCACATCCTATACCAGTGCACTCTCACACACACACACATGGTTGACTGTGAATCAATGCACACTCTATACCAGGACACACACACAAACACACACACACACACATGGCTCCCTGTGACTCAGTGCACAGGATATGCTAGCAGACATACACACACAGAGAAGCACATACGGCAAACTGTGAGTCAATCCACAGCCCATACCTCCACACACGCACACATACTGACACTCAAAAACACAGCTAGTGTGATTCAATGCAAATCCTATGCCAGAAACTGCACACACGCACACACACAAACATCCCTATGAATCAGTGCATAGCGTATAACATCACACACATACACCTCACTGTGACTCAATGTGCTGCCTCTACCTGCACATAAACCCACAAACAACTCAATATGACTCAATGTGCAGGCTGTACCAGCACACACACACATGTGCACACACACCTCAGTGTGCCTCAATTGTCAGCCTATACCAGAACACACAGACACACACACCTCTCACTCGGACTCAATGCACAACCTATGCCAGCGTGCACACACACTCACATGGCACAGTGAATCAAGGCACAATTTTACCAGCACATGCACACACACCTCAGAGTGACTCAAAGCTCAGCATATAACAGCACACACACACACATACATGCACAGATGCAGGCCTCACTGTGACTCAATGCACAGCCTATACCAGAACACACACACACACCAACACGCACTCACACATGGCTCACTGGTACTCAATCAATCACCTATACCAGCACACACACACACACAGCTCACTGTGACTCAATGCAGTCTGTATCACCACACACTCACACACACACCCATGAGTCAATAAAGCCCATACCAGCAACATAAAGCCCATACCAGCACACAAACTCACATGCACACACACACAGACGAGACTGTGACTGAAAACGCTTCCTGTACCAGCACACACACACACAAACACCTCACTGTGACTCAATGCACAGCCTATACGAGCACACACATACACACACAGCTCACAGTGATTCAATACAGAGTCTATACCAGTGCACACACAGACACACACACACACAGAGCCACTCTGTCTCAATGGTCATCCAGTGCCAGCACACACACACACACACACACACAAACACACACACTCGTTCAGGTCAATGTTGATAAAACCACAGTCCATACCATCACAGACACACACACACCGCACTACACACTGTGACTCAATGCACAGTCTACAGCAGCAAATACACACACACACATACACACACAACTCCCACACATTTAACTGTGACTGAGTGCTGTGACTATACCAGCTCCCCACACACACATGCTTCACTGTGACTCAATGCACAACCAATAACTGTACACACACACACATACACACACATATGGCCAAGTTTGACCTAATGAACAGTCTGTAGCACCACATACACACATGCACACCTCAGTGACTCAATGTTCAGTCTCTAACATCACACACACACGCATACACAAATACACATACACACACAAATACGGCTCGCTATGATTAAATGCACAGCCTATAACACCACACAGAGACACCCATCATTGTGACTCAAACCGCAGCCTGTACCTGCACATACACACACAAAGACCCACTTTCTGTGACTCAATTTACAGCCTACTGCAGCACACATACACACACACAAACACAACCATCACTGTGACTCAGTGCACCTCCTATACCAGCATACACACATGGCTCACTGTTAATCAATGCACAGCCTATACAAGAACACACAAACTCTCACTCACACATACCAGACTGTGACTCAGTGAACCACCTATAGCAGTACACACACACACGCACAAACATACACGGCTCACCTGGACTCAATGCCCTGCCTATACCAGCACACACAAACACACACACACAGATATATGTCTCACTGACACAATGCACAGCCTGTACTTGCACACACACAAGGCTTACTGTGACTCAATGCAGAGTGTGCACCACCATACAAACACATGGCTCACTGTGACTCAATGTAACGCCTATGCCAGCACACACACACAGAGACACATGCATGGCTCTGTGTGATTCAATGCACGTACTATACCATCACAAACACACACAGACACACGCACAGTCACTGTGACACAATGCACAGCCTATACCACAACACCAATGCAAAGACACATATGCATGGCTCATTGTGACTCTATGCACACCCTATACTATCACATACACACATTCACACATGGCTCCTTGTGAATCAGTGCACAGTCTGTAGTTCCAGGTATACACACACAGACACACACCTCAGTGGCTGAATGAAAAGCCCATACCATTACACACAGACACACATACACACACAGCTCACTGTGAATCAGTGTACAGTCTTCAGCTCCATGTACATACACACACAACACAGCTTAGTGAATTAATGCAGAGACCATACCAGCATACACACACACATACACACACCTGAGACTCAATGCTCTGCCTATTGCAGCACACACACACACACAGGCACACACACGGCTCACTGTGATTCAATACCAGCCTGTACCTGCACACACACACACTCTCACACACACCGCCATGTGACTCAATGCACTTTATACCACCACACAGACACACAGACACACAAACACACCTCACTGTGACACAATGGTCAGCCTATACCAGAACACGCAGACACACACACACATCACTGTGATGCAATGCACAGACTATACCAGCGTGCACACAAACACACAGCACTGTGACTCAATATACAATGTATACCAAAACACACAAGCATACACACACACCTCAGTGTGACTCAATGCACAGCCTTTACCAGCACACACACATACAGACCTGCACAGATACAGGGTTCACTGTGACTCAATGCACAGCCTATAGAAGAACACACACACATACCAATATGCACACACACATGGCTGACCGTGACTCAATCAATCGCCTATACCAGCACACACACACGACTCACTGTGACTCAATGCAGTCTTTCGCACAACAAACACAGACACACACACCCCATGGAATTAATGAAAGCCCACCAACACACACACTCTCATACACACACACACATGGCTCAATGTGACACACACATGGCTCATGGCTCAATGTGACACACTCTGTTTCACCACACACACACACATACACCTCAGTTACTCAATGCAAAGACCATACGAGCACACACACACACACACACATAACTGATTAAATGCTCCACACATACTAGTGCACACACACACAGACATGCTCACTGTGATTCAAGGCACAGTCTATACGAGCACATTAACACACAAACAACTCATTTTGACTCAATGCGCAGTCTACAGCAGCACACACACACACATAACTCACTGTGACTCAATCCACAGCCTATATCAGCACACAGACACACACAAGGCTCACTGTGACTCAATGAAGTCTGTAACACCACACACACACACACAAACACACACATACACCTCAGTGACTCAATGCAAAGCCCATACGAACACTCACAGACACACACCTAACTGTGATTCAGTGCTCAACCTCTACCAGCACACAGACGCACACACAGACACACACACACATGCACGGCTCTTTCTGACATAATGTACAGTTCTTACCAGAACAAACACATGCAACACATCTCACTGTAACTCAATGCTCAGACTGTACTTGCACACACACAAGGCTCACTGTGAGTCAATGCACAGCCTATACCAGCAGAGACACATACACACTGCTCTCTATGACACAGTGCACATCCTGTACTATCACACACACACAGCTTATTGTGATGTAATACAGACTCTATACAACCAAATACACACACGCACACACACAGCTCACTGTGATTCAATACCAGCCTGTACCTCTACACACACACACTCTCACACACACTGCTGTGTGATTCAATGCAGTTTATACCACCACACAGACACACAGACACACACACACGCCTCACTGTGACTCATGCAGACTCTACAGCACCAAATACACTAACACAGGGCTGGGATTCAATGCACAGTCCATACCAGCAAAGGCACATGCACCACACCACACTGTGACTCAATGCTCAGATTATACCAGCACACACACACGGCTCACTGTGTCCTAGTGCACAGCATATAACATCACACACACACACACCCCCCACACTGTGACTCAATGCGCAGCCTGTACCTGCACATACACACACTCTCACACACACCGCCGTGTGACACAATGCAGTTTATACCACCACACAGACACACACACACACCTCAATGTGACTCAATGTCAAGCCCATGCAAGTAAACAGACACACAACCATGGCTCACTGTGACTCAATGAACAGTGTGTACTAGCACATACAAACACATTGCTCAATGTGAGTCAATGCATAGCCCATATCCGCACACACATACACAGAAACACACCTTAATGTGGCTCAGTGCACAACCTATAGCTGTACACACACACACACACACAACGCTCAGTGATTCAATGCAAATCACATATCAGCATACACATACACATACACTCACCTAGGTGTGACTCAATTCTCAGCCTATAGCTGCACACACACACACACCTTACTGTGACTCATGCAGACTCTACAGCACCAAATACACAAACACTAACACAGGGCTGAGATTCAATGCACAGTCCATACCAGCAAAGGCACATGCACCACACCACACTGTGACTCAATGCTCAGATTATACCAGCACACACACACGGCTCACTGTGTCCTAGTGCACAGCATATAACATCACACACACACACACACACACACCCCACTGTGACTCATTGCGCAGCCTGTACCTGCACACACACACACACCCCTCACTGTGAAACAATGGTCAGCCTATACCAGAACACGCAAACACACACATCACTGTGACTCAATGCACAGACTATACCAGTGTGCACACAAACACACAGCACTGTGACTCAATATACAATGTATACCAAAACACACAGGCATACACACACACCTCAGTGTGACTCAATGCACAGCCTATACCAGCACAAACACATACAGACCTGCACAGATACAGGGTTCACTGTGACTCAATGCACAGCCTATAGAAGAACACACACACATACCAACATGCACACACACATGGCTGATCATGCCTCAATCAATCGCCTATACCAGCACACACACACATGACTCACTGTGACTCAATGCAGTCTTTCGCACAACAAACACAGACACACACACCCCACTGAATCAATGAAAGCCCACCAACACACACACACACATGGCTCACTGTGACTCAATGCACAGTCTGTATCACCACACACACACACACACACCTCAGTTACTCAATGCAATGACCATACGAGCACACACACACACACACACACACATAATTGATTAAATGCTCCACACATACTAGTGCACACACACACAGACATGCTCACTCTGATTCAAGGCACAGTCTATACGAGCACAGTAACACACAAACAACTCATTTTGACTCAATGCGCAGTCTACAGCAGCACACACACACACATAACTCACTGTGACTCAATCCACAGCCTACATCAGCACACAGACACACACACACACACGGCCTCCTCTGTCTCAATGGCCATCCAGTAACAGCACACACACACACACACACACAAACACACACACTCGTTTAGGTCAAAGTGGATAAAACCACAGTCCATACCATCACAGACACACACACACCGCACTACACACTGTGACTCAATGCACAGTCTACACCAGCAAATACACACACACACATACACACACAACTCCCCCACATTTAACTGTGACTCAGTGTTGTGACTATAGCAGCTCCCCACACACACATGTTTCACTGTGACTCAATGCACACCCAATAACTGTACACATACACACACATACGACCAGTTTGACCTAACGAACAGTCTGTAGCACCACATACACAGATGCACACCTCAGTGACTCAATGTTCAGCCTGTAACATCACACACACAAATGCATACACAAATACACATACACACACAAATACGGCTCACTGTGATTCAATGCACAGCCTATAACACCATACATGGACACCCATCACTGTGACTCAAACCGCAGCCTGTACCTGCACATACACACAAAAAGACCCACCTTCTCTGACTCAATTCACAGCCTACTGCAGCACACACACACACACACACACAAAGACAACCATCACTGTGACTGAATGCACCTCTTATACCAGCATACACACATGGCTCACTGTGAATCAATGCACAGCCTATACAAGAACACACAGACACACAAACACGCACTCACACATGGCTCACTGGTACTCAATCAATCGCCTATACCAGCACACACAAACACAGCTCGCTGTGATTCAATGCAGTCTGTATCACCACACACTCACACACACACCCATGAGTCAATAAAGCCCACACCAGCACAATAAAGCCCATACCAGCACACAAACTCTCATACACACACACACACACCTGACTGTGACTGAAAACCTGTCCTGTACCAGCACACACACACAAAAACACCTTACTGTGACTCAATGCACAGCCTATATGAGCACACACATACACACACAGCTCACAGTGACTCAATACAGATTCTATACCAGCACACACTCAGACACACACACACACACACAGCCCACTCTGTCCCAATGGTCATCCAGTGCCACCACACACACACACACACACACACACACACACACACACACAGAGACTCGTTCAGGTCAAAGTGGATAAAACCACAGTCCACACCACCACAGACACACACACAACGCACTACTCACTGTGACTCAATGTACAGTCTACACCAGCAAATACACACACACACATACACACACACCTCCCACACATTTAACTGTGACTCAGTGCTGTGACTATACCAGCTCCCCACACACACATGGTTCACTGTGACTCTATGCACACCCAATAACTGTACACACACACACACATACACACACATATTGCTCAGTGTGACCTAACGAACAGTCTGTAGCACCACATACACACATGCACACCTCAGTGACTCAATGTTCAGCCTGTAACATCACACACACATGCATACACAAATACACATACACACACAAATATGGCTCACTGTGATTCAATGCACAGCCTATAACACCACACAGAGACACCCATCACTGTGACTCAAACCGCAGCCTGTACCTGCACATACACACACAAAGTCCCTCCTTCTGTGACTCAAGTCACAGCCTACTGCAGCACACACACACACAAACACACACAAACACAACCATCACTGTGACTCAATGCACCTCCTATACCAGCATACACACATGGTTCACTGTGAATCAATACACAGCCTGTACCTCCACACACACACACATACAAACACTCACACACAGCTTAGTGTGACTCAATGCAAAGCATATACCAGCACGTGCACTCACACACACACTCACCTCCCTGTGACTCAGTGCATAGCATATAACATCACACACACACACACCCCTCACTGTGACTGAATGCACAGCCTGTACCAGCACACACACATACAAATACTCACACATGGTTGTGACTAAATGTACAATCAACACCAGCACATACACACACATGACACCTCAGTGTGATCCAATGCTCTGTTTATACCAGCAAAACCACATGGCTCACTGTGACTCAGTGCACAGCATATGACATCACACACACACACACACATACACCTCACTGTGACTCAATGCACAGCCTGTACCTGCACAGAAACAAACACACACATCACTGTGATGCGATATGCAGCCTATACCAACACACACACACACACCAAAGTGTGACTAAATGGTCAGCCTACATGAGAACACACAGACACTATCATCCCTCACTGTGACGCAATGCACAGTCTATACCAGCCTGCGCACACTCACATGACACTGTGACTCAATGCACAATCTGTAATAGCCCACACACGCACACATACACACCTTATTGTGACTCAATGCACAGCCTGTATGTGAACACACACACATACTAACATGCACTCACACATGTCTCACGGTGACTCAATCGCCTATACAAGCACACACACATGGCTCACTGTGAGTCAGTGCCCACTCCATACCAGCACCAAACACACAACACAGCTCACTGTGACTCAAGGCACAGTGTATGGCAGCAGACACACACACAGACACACTCATACCAACATCTCATTGTGCCTCTAAGCCTATGAAAGACATGCACAATGAAACAGACACCCCTCACTGTGACTCTCTGCACATCCTATACCAGTGCACTCTCACACACACACACATGGTTGACTGTGAATCAATGCACACTCTATACCAGGACACACACACAAACACACACACACACACATGGCTCCCTGTGACTCAGTGCACAGGATATGCTAGCAGACATACACACACAGAGAAGCACATACGGCAAACTGTGAGTCAATCCACAGCCCATACCTCCACACACGCACACATACTGACACTCAAAAACACAGCTAGTGTGATTCAATGCAAATCCTATGCCAGAAACTGCACACACGCACACACACAAACATCCCTATGAATCAGTGCATAGCGTATAACATCACACACATACACCTCACTGTGACTCAATGTGCTGCCTCTACCTGCACATAAACCCACAAACAACTCAATATGACTCAATGTGCAGGCTGTACCAGCACACACACACATGTGCACACACACCTCAGTGTGCCTCAATTGTCAGCCTATACCAGAACACACAGACACACACACCTCTCACTCGGACTCAATGCACAACCTATGCCAGCGTGCACACACACTCACATGGCACAGTGAATCAAGGCACAATTTTACCAGCACATGCACACACACCTCAGAGTGACTCAAAGCTCAGCATATAACAGCACACACACACACATACATGCACAGATGCAGGCCTCACTGTGACTCAATGCACAGCCTATACCAGAACACACACACACACCAACACGCACTCACACATGGCTCACTGGTACTCAATCAATCACCTATACCAGCACACACACACACAGCTCACTGTGACTCAATGCAGTCTGTATCACCACACACTCACACACACACCCATGAGTCAATAAAGCCCATACCAGCAACATAAAGCCCATACCAGCACACAAACTCACATGCACACACACACAGACGAGACTGTGACTGAAAACGCTTCCTGTACCAGCACACACACACACAAACACCTCACTGTGACTCAATGCACAGCCTATACGAGCACACACATACACACACAGCTCACAGTGATTCAATACAGAGTCTATACCAGTGCACACACAGACACACACACACACAGAGCCACTCTGTCTCAATGGTCATCCAGTGCCAGCACACACACACACACACACACACAAACACACACACTCGTTCAGGTCAATGTTGATAAAACCACAGTCCATACCATCACAGACACACACACACCGCACTACACACTGTGACTCAATGCACAGTCTACAGCAGCAAATACACACACACACATACACACACAACTCCCACACATTTAACTGTGACTGAGTGCTGTGACTATACCAGCTCCCCACACACACATGTTTCACTGTGACTCAATGCACAACCAATAACTGTACACACACACACATACACACACATATGGCCAAGTTTGACCTAATGAACAGTCTGTAGCACCACATACACACATGCACACCTCAGTGACTCAATGTTCAGTCTCTAACATCACACACACACGCATACACAAATACACATACACACACAAATACGGCTCGCTATGATTAAATGCACAGCCTATAACACCACACAGAGACACCCATCATTGTGACTCAAACCGCAGCCTGTACCTGCACATACACACACAAAGACCCACTTTCTGTGACTCAATTTACAGCCTACTGCAGCACACATACACACACACAAACACAACCATCACTGTGACTCAGTGCACCTCCTATACCAGCATACACACATGGCTCACTGTTAATCAATGCACAGCCTATACAAGAACACACAAACTCTCACTCACACATACCAGACTGTGACTCAGTGAACCACCTATAGCAGTACACACACACACGCACAAACATACACGGCTCACCTGGACTCAATGCCCTGCCTATACCAGCACACACAAACACACACACACAGATATATGTCTCACTGACACAATGCACAGCCTGTACTTGCACACACACAAGGCTTACTGTGACTCAATGCAGAGTGTGCACCACCATACAAACACATGGCTCACTGTGACTCAATGTAACGCCTATGCCAGCACACACACACAGAGACACATGCATGGCTCTGTGTGATTCAATGCACGTACTATACCATCACAAACACACACAGACACACGCACAGTCACTGTGACACAATGCACAGCCTATACCACAACACCAATGCAAAGACACATATGCATGGCTCATTGTGACTCTATGCACACCCTATACTATCACATACACACATTCACACATGGCTCCTTGTGAATCAGTGCACAGTCTGTAGTTCCAGGTATACACACACAGACACACACCTCAGTGGCTGAATGAAAAGCCCATACCATTACACACAGACACACATACACACACAGCTCACTGTGAATCAGTGTACAGTCTTCAGCTCCATGTACATACACACACAACACAGCTTAGTGAATTAATGCAGAGACCATACCAGCATACACACACACATACACACACCTGAGACTCAATGCTCTGCCTATTGCAGCACACACACACACACAGGCACACACACGGCTCACTGTGATTCAATACCAGCCTGTACCTGCACACACACACACTCTCACACACACCGCCATGTGACTCAATGCACTTTATACCACCACACAGACACACAGACACACAAACACACCTCACTGTGACACAATGGTCAGCCTATACCAGAACACGCAGACACACACACACATCACTGTGATGCAATGCACAGACTATACCAGCGTGCACACAAACACACAGCACTGTGACTCAATATACAATGTATACCAAAACACACAAGCATACACACACACCTCAGTGTGACTCAATGCACAGCCTTTACCAGCACACACACATACAGACCTGCACAGATACAGGGTTCACTGTGACTCAATGCACAGCCTATAGAAGAACACACACACATACCAATATGCACACACACATGGCTGACCGTGACTCAATCAATCGCCTATACCAGCACACACACACGACTCACTGTGACTCAATGCAGTCTTTCGCACAACAAACACAGACACACACACCCCATGGAATTAATGAAAGCCCACCAACACACACACTCTCATACACACACACACATGGCTCAATGTGACTCAATGCACACTCTGTTTCACCACACACACACACATACACCTCAGTTACTCAATGCAAAGACCATACGAGCACACACACACACACACACATAACTGATTAAATGCTCCACACATACTAGTGCACACACACACAGACATGCTCACTGTGATTCAAGGCACAGTCTATACGAGCACATTAACACACAAACAATTCATTTTGACTCAATGCGCAGTCTACAGCAGCACACACACACACATAACTCCCTGTGACTCAATCCACAGCCTATATCAGCACACAGACACACACAAGGCTCACTGTGACTCAATGAAGTCTGTAACACCACACACACACACACAAACACACACATACACCTCAGTGACTCAATGCAAAGCTCATACGAACACTCACAGACACACACCTAACTGTGATTCAGTGCTCAACCTCTACCAGCACACAGATGCACACAGACACACACACACATGCACGGCTCTTTCTGACATAATGTACAGTTCTTACCAGAACAAACACATGCAACACATCTCACTGTAACTCAATGCTCAGACTGTACTTGCACACACACAAGGCTCACTGTGAGTCAATGCACAGCCTATACCAGCAGAGACACATACACACTGCTCTCTATGACACAGTGCACATCCTGTACTATCACACACACACACAGCTTATTGTGATGTAATACAGACTCTACACAACCAAATACACACACACACACACACAGCTCACTGTGATTCAATACCAGCCTGTATCTGCACACACACACACTCTCACACACACTGCTGTGTGATTCAATGCAGTTTATACCACCACACAGACACACAGACACACACACACGCCTCACTGTGACTCATGCAGACTCTACAGCACCAAATACACTAACACAGGGCTGGGATTCAATGCACAGTCCATACCAGCAAAGGCACACACACCACACCACACTGTGACTCAATGCTCAGATTATACCAGCACACACACACGGCTCACTGTGTCCTAGTGCACAGCATATAACATCACACACACACACACCCCCCACACTGTGACTCAATGCGCAGCCTGTACCTGCACATACACACACTCTCACACACACCGCCGTGTGACACAATGCAGTTTATACCACCACACAGACACACACACACACCTCAATGTGACTCAATGTCAAGCCCATGCAAGTAAACAGACACACAACCATGGCTCACTGTGACTCAATGAACAGTGTGTACTAGCACATACAAACACATTGCTCAATGTGAGTCAATGCATAGCCCATATCCGCACACACATACACAGAAACACACCTTAATGTGGCTCAGTGCACAACCTATAGCTGTACACACACACACACACACAACGCTCAGTGATTCAATGCAAATCACATATCAGCATACACATACACATACACTCACCTAGGTGTGACTCAATTCTCAGCCTATAGCTGCACACACACACACACCTTACTGTGACTCATGCAGACTCTACAGCACCAAATACACAAACACTAACACAGGGCTGGGATTCAATGCACAGTCCATACCAGCAAAGGCACATGCACCACACCACACTGTGACTCAATGCTCAGATTATACCAGCACACATACACGGCTCACTGTGTCCTAGTGCACAGCATATAACATCACACACACACACACACACACACCCCACTGTGACTCAATGCGCAGCCTGTACCTGCACACACACACACACACACACACACCTCACTGTGAAACAATGGTCAGCCTATACCAGAACACGCAAACACACACATCACTGTGACTCAATGCACAGACTATACCAGTGTGCACACAAACACACAGCACTGTGACTCAATATACAATGTATACCAAAACACACAGGCATACACACACAGCTCAGTGTGACTCAATGCACAGCCTATACCAGCACACACACATACAGACCTGCACAGATACAGGGTTCACTGTGACTCAATGCACAGCCTATAGAAGAACACACACACATACCAACATGCACACACACATGGCTGACCATGCCTCAATCAATCGCTTATACCAGCACACACACACATGACTCACTGTGACTCAATGCAGTCTTTTGCACAACAAACACAGACACACACACCCCACTGAATCAATGAAAGCCCACCAACACACACACACACATGGCTCACTGTGACTCAATGCACAGTCTGTATCACCACACACACACACACACACACCTCAGTTACTCAATGCAAAGACCATACGAGCACACACACACACACACACACATAATTGATTAAATGCTCCACACATACTAGTGCACACACACACAGACATGCTCACTCTGATTCAAGGCACAGTCTATACGAGCACAGTAACACACAAACAACTCATTTTGACTCAATGCGCAGTCTACAGCAGCACACACACACACATAACTCACTGTGACTCAATCCACAGCCTATATCAGCACACAGACACACACACACACACGGCCCACTCTGTCTCAATGGCCATCCAGTACCAGCACACACACACACACACACACAAACACACACACTCGTTTAGGTCAAAGTGGATAAAACCACAGTCCATACCATCACAGACACACACACACCGCACTACACACTGTGACTCAATGCACAGTCTACACCAGCAAATACACACACACACATACACACACAACTCCCACACATTTAACTGTGACTCAGTGCTGTGACTATAGCAGCTCCCCACACACACATGTTTCACTGTGACTCAATGCACACCCAATAACTGTACACATACACACACATACGACCCAGTTTGACCTAACGAACAGTCTGTAGCACCACATACACAGATGCACACCTCAGTGACTCAATGTTCAGCCTGTAACATCACACACACAAATGCATACACAAATACACATACACACACAAATACGGCTCACTGTGATTCAATGCACAGCCTATAACACCATACATGGACACCCATCACTGTGACTCAAACCGCAGCCTGTACCTGCACATACACACAAAAAGACCCACCTTCTCTGTCTCAATTCACAGCCTACTGCAGCACACACACACACACACACACACACAAAGACAACCATCACTGTGACTGAATGCACCTCCTATACCAGCATACACACATGGCTCACTGTGAATCAATGCACAGCCTATACAAGAACACACAGACACACAAACACGCACTCACACATGGCTCACTGGTACTCAATCAATCGCCTATACCAGCACACACAAACACAGCTCGCTGTGATTCAATGCAGTCTGTATCACCACACACTCACACACACACCCATGAGTCAATAAATCCCACACCAGCACAATAAAGCCCATACCAGCACACAAACTCTCATACACACACACACACACCTGACTGTGACTGAAAACCTGTCCTGTACCAGCACACACACACAAAAACACCTTACTGTGACTCAATGCACAGCCTATATGAGCACACACATACACACACAGCTCACAGTGACTCAATACAGATTCTATACCAGCACACACTCAGACACACACACACACACAGCCCACTCTGTCTCAATGGTCATCCAGTGCCACCACACACACACACACACACACACACACAGACTCGTTCAGGTCAAAGTGGATAAAACCACAGTCCACACCATCACAGACACACACACAACGCACTACTCACTGTGACTCAATGTACAGTCTACACCAACAAATACACACACACACATACACACACACCTCCCACACATTTAACTGTGACTCAGTGCTGTGACTATACCAGCTCCCCACACACACATGGTTCACTGTGACTCTATGCACACCCAATAACTGTACACACACACACACATACACACACATATTGCTCAGTGTGACCTAACGAACAGTCTGTAGCACCACATACACACATGCACACCTCAGTGACTCAATGTTCAGCCTGTAACATCACACACACACATGCATACACAAATACACATACACACACAAATATGGCTCACTGTGATTCAATGCACAGCCTATAACACCACACAGAGACACCCATCACTGTGACTCAAACCGCAGCCTGTACCTGCACATACACACACAAAGTCCCTCCTTCTGTGACTCAAGTCACAGCCTACTGCAACACACACACAAACAAACACACACAAACACAACCATCACTGTGACTCAATGCACCTCCTATACCAGCATACACACATGGTTCACTGTGAATCAATACACAGCCTGTACCTCCACACACACACACATACAAACACTCACACACAGCTTAGTGTGACTCAATGCAAAGCATATACCAGCACGTGCACTCACACACACACTCACCTCCCTGTGACTCAGTGCATAGCATATAACATCACACACACACACACACCTCACTGTGACTGAATGCACAGCCTGTACCAGCACACACACATACAAATACTCACACATGGTTGTGACTAAATGTACAATCAACACCAGCACATACACACACATGACACCTCAGTGTGATCCAATGCTCTGTTTATACCAGCAAAACCACATGGCTCACTGTGACTCAGTGCACAGCATATGACATCACACACACACACACACATACACCTCACTGTGACTCAATGCACAGCCTGTACCTGCACAGAAACAAACACACACATCACTGTGATGCGATATGCAGCCTATACCAACACACACACACACACCAAAGTGTGACTAAATGGTCAGCCTACATGAGAACACACAGACACAATCATCCCTCACTGTGACACAATGCACAGTCTATACCAGCCTGCGCACACTCACATGACACTGTGACTCAATGCACAATCTGTAATAGCCCACACACGCACACATACACACCTTATTGTGACTCAATGCACAGCCTGTATGTGAACACACACACATACTAACATGCACTCACACATGTCTCACGGTGACTCAATCGCCTATACAAGCACACACACATGGCTCACTGTGAGTCAGTGCCCACTCCATACCAGCACCAAACACACAACACAGCTCACTGTGACTCAAGGCACAGTGTATGGCAGCAGACACACACACAGACACACTCATACCAACATCTCATTGTGCCTCTCAGCCTGTGAAAGACATGCACAATGAAACAGACACCCCTCACTGTGACTCTCTGCACATCCTATACCAGTGCACTCTCACACACACACACATGGTTGACTGTGAACCAATGCACACTCTATACCAGGACACACACACAAACACACACACACACACACACACATGGCTCCCTGTGACTCAGTGCACAGGATATGCTAGCAGACATACACACACAGAGAAGCACATACGGCAAACTGTGAGTCAATCCACATCCCTTACCTCCACACACGCACACATACTGACACTCAAAAACACAGCTCAGTGTGATTCAATGCAAATCCTATGCCAGAAACTGCACACACGCACACACACAAACATCCCTATGAATCAGTGCATAGCGTATAACTTCACACACATACACCTCACTGTGACTCAATGTGCTGCATCTACCTGCACATAAACCCACAAACAACTCAATATGACTCAATGTGCAGGCTGTACCAGCACACACACACATGTGCACACACACCTCAGTGTGCCTCAATTGTCAGCCTATACCAGAACACACAGACACACACACCTCTCACTCGGACTCAATGCACAACCTATGCCAGCGTGCACACACACTCACATGGCACAGTGAATCAAGGCACAATTTTACCAGCACATGCACACACACCTCAGAGTGACTCAAAGCTCAGCATATAACAGCACACACACACACATACATGCACAGATGCAGGCCTCACTGTGACTCAATGCACAGCCTATACCAGAACACACACACACACCAACACGCACTCACACATGGCTCACTGGTACTCAATCAATCACCTATACCAGCACACACACACACACAGCTCACTGTGACTCAATGCAGTCTGTATCACCACACACTCACACACACACCCATGAGTCAATAAAGCCCATACCAGCAACATAAAGCCCATACCAGCACACAAACTCACATGCACACACACACAGACGAGACTGTGACTGAAAACGCTTCCTGTACCAGCACACACACACACAAACACCTCACTGTGACTCAATGCACAGCCTATACGAGCACACACATACACACACAGCTCACAGTGATTCAATACAGAGTCTATACCAGTGCACACACAGACACACACACACACAGAGCCACTCTGTCTCAATGGTCATCCAGTGCCAGCACACACACACACACACACACACAAACACACACACTCGTTCAGGTCAATGTTGATAAAACCACAGTCCATACCATCACAGACACACACACACCGCACTACACACTGTGACTCAATGCACAGTCTACAGCAGCAAATACACACACACACATACACACACAACTCCCACACATTTAACTGTGACTGAGTGCTGTGACTATACCAGCTCCCCACACACACATGCTTCACTGTGACTCAATGCACAACCAATAACTGTACACACACACACATACACACACATATGGCCAAGTTTGACCTAATGAACAGTCTGTAGCACCACATACACACATGCACACCTCAGTGACTCAATGTTCAGTCTCTAACATCACACACACACGCATACACAAATACACATACACACACAAATACGGCTCGCTATGATTAAATGCACAGCCTATAACACCACACAGAGACACCCATCATTGTGACTCAAACCGCAGCCTGTACCTGCACATACACACACAAAGACCCACTTTCTGTGACTCAATTTACAGCCTACTGCAGCACACATACACACACACAAACACAACCATCACTGTGACTCAGTGCACCTCCTATACCAGCATACACACATGGCTCACTGTTAATCAATGCACAGCCTATACAAGAACACACAAACTCTCACTCACACATACCAGACTGTGACTCAGTGAACCACCTATAGCAGTACACACACACACGCACAAACATACACGGCTCACCTGGACTCAATGCCCTGCCTATACCAGCACACACAAACACACACACACAGATATATGTCTCACTGACACAATGCACAGCCTGTACTTGCACACACACAAGGCTTACTGTGACTCAATGCAGAGTGTGCACCACCATACAAACACATGGCTCACTGTGACTCAATGTAACGCCTATGCCAGCACACACATACAGAGACACATGCATGGCTCTGTGTGATTCAATGCACGTACTATACCATCACAAACACACACAGACACACGCACAGTCACTGTGACACAATGCACAGCCTATACCACAACACCAATGCAAAGACACATATGCATGGCTCATTGTGACTCTATGCACACCCTATACTATCACATACACACATTCACACATGGCTCCTTGTGAATCAGTGCACAGTCTGTAGTTCCAGGTATACACACACAGACACACACCTCAGTGGCTGAATGAAAAGTCCATACCATTACACACAGACACACATACACACACAGCTCACTGTGAATCAGTGTACAGTCTTCAGCTCCATGTACATACACACACAACACAGCTTAGTGAATTAATGCAGAGACCATACCAGCATACACACACACATACACACACCTGAGACTCAATGCTCTGCCTATTGCAGCACACACACACACACAGGCACACACACGGCTCACTGTGATTCAATACCAGCCTGTACCTGCACACACACACACTCTCACACACACCGCCATGTGACTCAATGCACTTTATACCACCACACAGACACACAGACACACAAACACACCTCACTGTGACACAATGGTCAGCCTATACCAGAACACGCAGACACACACACACATCACTGTGATGCAATGCACAGACTATACCAGCGTGCACACAAACACACAGCACTGTGACTCAATATACAATGTATACCAAAACACACAAGCATACACACACACCTCAGTGTGACTCAATGCACAGCCTTTACCAGCACACACACATACAGACCTGCACAGATACAGGGTTCACTGTGACTCAATGCACAGCCTATAGAAGAACACACACACATACCAATATGCACACACACATGGCTGACCGTGACTCAATCAATCGCCTATACCAGCACACACACACGACTCACTGTGACTCAATGCAGTCTTTCGCACAACAAACACAGACACACACACCCCATGGAATTAATGAAAGCCCACCAACACACACACTCTCATACACACACACACATGGCTCAATGTGACTCAATGCACACTCTGTTTCACCACACACACACACATACACCTCAGTTACTCAATGCAAAGACCATACGAGCACACACACACACACACACATAACTGATTAAATGCTCCACACATACTAGTGCACACACACACAGACATGCTCACTGTGATTCAAGGCACAGTCTATACGAGCACATTAACACACAAACAATTCATTTTGACTCAATGCGCAGTCTACAGCAGCACACACACACACATAACTCCCTGTGACTCAATCCACAGCCTATATCAGCACACAGACACACACAAGGCTCACTGTGACTCAATGAAGTCTGTAACACCACACACACACACACAAACACACACATACACCTCAGTGACTCAATGCAAAGCTCATACGAACACTCACAGACACACACCTAACTGTGATTCAGTGCTCAACCTCTACCAGCACACAGATGCACACAGACACACACACACATGCACGGCTCTTTCTGACATAATGTACAGTTCTTACCAGAACAAACACATGCAACACATCTCACTGTAACTCAATGCTCAGACTGTACTTGCACACACACAAGGCTCACTGTGAGTCAATGCACAGCCTATACCAGCAGAGACACATACACACTGCTCTCTATGACACAGTGCACATCCTGTACTATCACACACACACACAGCTTATTGTGATGTAATACAGACTCTACACAACCAAATACACACACACACACACACAGCTCACTGTGATTCAATACCAGCCTGTATCTGCACACACACACACTCTCACACACACTGCTGTGTGATTCAATGCAGTTTATACCACCACACAGACACACAGACACACACACACGCCTCACTGTGACTCATGCAGACTCTACAGCACCAAATACACTAACACAGGGCTGGGATTCAATGCACAGTCCATACCAGCAAAGGCACACACACCACACCACACTGTGACTCAATGCTCAGATTATACCAGCACACACACACGGCTCACTGTGTCCTAGTGCACAGCATATAACATCACACACACACACACCCCCCACACTGTGACTCAATGCGCAGCCTGTACCTGCACATACACACACTCTCACACACACCGCCGTGTGACACAATGCAGTTTATACCACCACACAGACACACACACACACCTCAATGTGACTCAATGTCAAGCCCATGCAAGTAAACAGACACACAACCATGGCTCACTGTGACTCAATGAACAGTGTGTACTAGCACATACAAACACATTGCTCAATGTGAGTCAATGCATAGCCCATATCCGCACACACATACACAGAAACACACCTTAATGTGGCTCAGTGCACAACCTATAGCTGTACACACACACACACACACAACGCTCAGTGATTCAATGCAAATCACATATCAGCATACACATACACATACACTCACCTAGGTGTGACTCAATTCTCAGCCTATAGCTGCACACACACACACACCTTACTGTGACTCATGCAGACTCTACAGCACCAAATACACAAACACTAACACAGGGCTGGGATTCAATGCACAGTCCATACCAGCAAAGGCACATGCACCACACCACACTGTGACTCAATGCTCAGATTATACCAGCACACATACACGGCTCACTGTGTCCTAGTGCACAGCATATAACATCACACACACACACACACACACACCCCACTGTGACTCAATGCGCAGCCTGTACCTGCACACACACACACACACACACACACCTCACTGTGAAACAATGGTCAGCCTATACCAGAACACGCAAACACACACATCACTGTGACTCAATGCACAGACTATACCAGTGTGCACACAAACACACAGCACTGTGACTCAATATACAATGTATACCAAAACACACAGGCATACACACACAGCTCAGTGTGACTCAATGCACAGCCTATACCAGCACACACACATACAGACCTGCACAGATACAGGGTTCACTGTGACTCAATGCACAGCCTATAGAAGAACACACACACATACCAACATGCACACACACATGGCTGACCATGCCTCAATCAATCGCTTATACCAGCACACACACACATGACTCACTGTGACTCAATGCAGTCTTTTGCACAACAAACACAGACACACACACCCCACTGAATCAATGAAAGCCCACCAACACACACACACACATGGCTCACTGTGACTCAATGCACAGTCTGTATCACCACACACACACACACACACACCTCAGTTACTCAATGCAAAGACCATACGAGCACACACACACACACACACACATAATTGATTAAATGCTCCACACATACTAGTGCACACACACACAGACATGCTCACTCTGATTCAAGGCACAGTCTATACGAGCACAGTAACACACAAACAACTCATTTTGACTCAATGCGCAGTCTACAGCAGCACACACACACACATAACTCACTGTGACTCAATCCACAGCCTATATCAGCACACAGACACACACACACACACGGCCCACTCTGTCTCAATGGCCATCCAGTACCAGCACACACACACACACACACACAAACACACACACTCGTTTAGGTCAAAGTGGATAAAACCACAGTCCATACCATCACAGACACACACACACCGCACTACACACTGTGACTCAATGCACAGTCTACACCAGCAAATACACACACACACATACACACACAACTCCCACACATTTAACTGTGACTCAGTGCTGTGACTATAGCAGCTCCCCACACACACATGTTTCACTGTGACTCAATGCACACCCAATAACTGTACACATACACACACATACGACCCAGTTTGACCTAACGAACAGTCTGTAGCACCACATACACAGATGCACACCTCAGTGACTCAATGTTCAGCCTGTAACATCACACACACAAATGCATACACAAATACACATACACACACAAATACGGCTCACTGTGATTCAATGCACAGCCTATAACACCATACATGGACACCCATCACTGTGACTCAAACCGCAGCCTGTACCTGCACATACACACAAAAAGACCCACCTTCTCTGTCTCAATTCACAGCCTACTGCAGCACACACACACACACACACACACACAAAGACAACCATCACTGTGACTGAATGCACCTCCTATACCAGCATACACACATGGCTCACTGTGAATCAATGCACAGCCTATACAAGAACACACAGACACACAAACACGCACTCACACATGGCTCACTGGTACTCAATCAATCGCCTATACCAGCACACACAAACACAGCTCGCTGTGATTCAATGCAGTCTGTATCACCACACACTCACACACACACCCATGAGTCAATAAATCCCACACCAGCACAATAAAGCCCATACCAGCACACAAACTCTCATACACACACACACACACCTGACTGTGACTGAAAACCTGTCCTGTACCAGCACACACACACAAAAACACCTTACTGTGACTCAATGCACAGCCTATATGAGCACACACATACACACACAGCTCACAGTGACTCAATACAGATTCTATACCAGCACACACTCAGACACACACACACACACAGCCCACTCTGTCTCAATGGTCATCCAGTGCCACCACACACACACACACACACACACACACACAGACTCGTTCAGGTCAAAGTGGATAAAACCACAGTCCACACCATCACAGACACACACACAACGCACTACTCACTGTGACTCAATGTACAGTCTACACCAACAAATACACACACACACATACACACACACCTCCCACACATTTAACTGTGACTCAGTGCTGTGACTATACCAGCTCCCCACACACACATGGTTCACTGTGACTCTATGCACACCCAATAACTGTACACACACACACACATACACACACATATTGCTCAGTGTGACCTAACGAACAGTCTGTAGCACCACATACACACATGCACACCTCAGTGACTCAATGTTCAGCCTGTAACATCACACACACACATGCATACACAAATACACATACACACACAAATATGGCTCACTGTGATTCAATGCACAGCCTATAACACCACACAGAGACACCCATCACTGTGACTCAAACCGCAGCCTGTACCTGCACATACACACACAAAGTCCCTCCTTCTGTGACTCAAGTCACAGCCTACTGCAACACACACACAAACAAACACACACAAACACAACCATCACTGTGACTCAATGCACCTCCTATACCAGCATACACACATGGTTCACTGTGAATCAATACACAGCCTGTACCTCCACACACACACACATACAAACACTCACACACAGCTTAGTGTGACTCAATGCAAAGCATATACCAGCACGTGCACTCACACACACACTCACCTCCCTGTGACTCAGTGCATAGCATATAACATCACACACACACACACACCTCACTGTGACTGAATGCACAGCCTGTACCAGCACACACACATACAAATACTCACACATGGTTGTGACTAAATGTACAATCAACACCAGCACATACACACACATGACACCTCAGTGTGATCCAATGCTCTGTTTATACCAGCAAAACCACATGGCTCACTGTGACTCAGTGCACAGCATATGACATCACACACACACACACACATACACCTCACTGTGACTCAATGCACAGCCTGTACCTGCACAGAAACAAACACACACATCACTGTGATGCGATATGCAGCCTATACCAACACACACACACACACCAAAGTGTGACTAAATGGTCAGCCTACATGAGAACACACAGACACAATCATCCCTCACTGTGACACAATGCACAGTCTATACCAGCCTGCGCACACTCACATGACACTGTGACTCAATGCACAATCTGTAATAGCCCACACACGCACACATACACACCTTATTGTGACTCAATGCACAGCCTGTATGTGAACACACACACATACTAACATGCACTCACACATGTCTCATGGTGACTCAATCGCCTATACAAGCACACACACATGGCTCACTGTGAGTCAGTGCCCACTCCATACCAGCACCAAACACACAACACAGCTCACTGTGACTCAAGGCACAGTGTATGGCAGCAGACACACACACAGACACACTCATACCAACATCTCATTGTGCCTCTCAGCCTGTGAAAGACATGCACAATGAAACAGACACCCCTCACTGTGACTCTCTGCACATCCTATACCAGTGCACTCTCACACACACACACATGGTTGACTGTGAACCAATGCACACTCTATACCAGGACACACACACAAACACACACACACACACACACACATGGCTCCCTGTGACTCAGTGCACAGGATATGCTAGCAGACATACACACACAGAGAAGCACATACGGCAAACTGTGAGTCAATCCACATCCCTTACCTCCACACACGCACACATACTGACACTCAAAAACACAGCTCAGTGTGATTCAATGCAAATCCTATGCCAGAAACTGCACACACGCACACACACAAACATCCCTATGAATCAGTGCATAGCGTATAACTTCACACACATACACCTCACTGTGACTCAATGTGCTGCATCTACCTGCACATAAACCCACAAACAACTCAATATGACTCAATGTGCAGGCTGTACCAGCACACACACACATGTGCACACACACCTCAGTGTGCCTCAATTGTCAGCCTATACCAGAACACACAGACACACACACCTCTCACTCGGACTCAATGCACAACCTATGCCAGCGTGCACACACACTCACATGGCACAGTGAATCAAGGCACAATTTTACCAGCACATGCACACACACCTCAGAGTGACTCAAAGCTCAGCATATAACAGCACACACACACACATACATGCACAGATGCAGGCCTCACTGTGACTCAATGCACAGCCTATACCAGAACACACACACACACCAACACGCACTCACACATGGCTCACTGGTACTCAATCAATCACCTATACCAGCACACACACACACACAGCTCACTGTGACTCAATGCAGTCTGTATCACCACACACTCACACACACACCCATGAGTCAATAAAGCCCATACCAGCAACATAAAGCCCATACCAGCACACAAACTCACATGCACACACACACAGACGAGACTGTGACTGAAAACGCTTCCTGTACCAGCACACACACACACAAACACCTCACTGTGACTCAATGCACAGCCTATACGAGCACACACATACACACACAGCTCACAGTGATTCAATACAGAGTCTATACCAGTGCACACACAGACACACACACACACAGAGCCACTCTGTCTCAATGGTCATCCAGTGCCAGCACACACACACACACACACACACAAACACACACACTCGTTCAGGTCAATGTTGATAAAACCACAGTCCATACCATCACAGACACACACACACCGCACTACACACTGTGAC
The DNA here is from genome assembly GCF_951394435.1 of Stenella coeruleoalba. Classification (NCBI taxonomy): domain Eukaryota; kingdom Metazoa; phylum Chordata; class Mammalia; order Artiodactyla; family Delphinidae; genus Stenella; species Stenella coeruleoalba. Next base: position 4,361,951 of record NC_137168.1, read on the forward strand.
TCAATGCACAGTCTACAGCAGCAAATACACACACACACATACACACACAACTCCCACACATTTAACTGTGACTGAGTGCTGTGACTATACCAGCTCCCCACACACACATGCTTCACTGTGACTCAATGCACAACCAATAACTGTACACACACACACATACACACACATATGGCCAAGTTTGACCTAATGAACAGTCTGTAGCACCACATACACACATGCACACCTCAGTGACTCAATGTTCAGTCTCTAACATCACACACACACGCATACACAAATACACATACACACACAAATACGGCTCGCTATGATTAAATGCACAGCCTATAACACCACACAGAGACACCCATCATTGTGACTCAAACCGCAGCCTGTACCTGCACATACACACACAAAGACCCACTTTCTGTGACTCAATTTACAGCCTACTGCAGCACACATACACACACACAAACACAACCATCACTGTGACTCAGTGCACCTCCTATACCAGCATACACACATGGCTCACTGTTAATCAATGCACAGCCTATACAAGAACACACAAACTCTCACTCACACATACCAGACTGTGACTCAGTGAACCACCTATAGCAGTACACACACACACGCACAAACATACACGGCTCACCTGGACTCAATGCCCTGCCTATACCAGCACACACAAACACACACACACAGATATATGTCTCACTGACACAATGCACAGCCTGTACTTGCACACACACAAGGCTTACTGTGACTCAATGCAGAGTGTGCACCACCATACAAACACATGGCTCACTGTGACTCAATGTAACGCCTATGCCAGCACACACATACAGAGACACATGCATGGCTCTGTGTGATTCAATGCACGTACTATACCATCACAAACACACACAGACACACGCACAGTCACTGTGACACAATGCACAGCCTATACCACAACACCAATGCAAAGACACATATGCATGGCTCATTGTGACTCTATGCACACCCTATACTATCACATACACACATTCACACATGGCTCCTTGTGAATCAGTGCACAGTCTGTAGTTCCAGGTATACACACACAGACACACACCTCAGTGGCTGAATGAAAAGTCCATACCATTACACACAGACACACATACACACACAGCTCACTGTGAATCAGTGTACAGTCTTCAGCTCCATGTACATACACACACAACACAGCTTAGTGAATTAATGCAGAGACCATACCAGCATACACACACACATACACACACCTGAGACTCAATGCTCTGCCTATTGCAGCACACACACACACACAGGCACACACACGGCTCACTGTGATTCAATACCAGCCTGTACCTGCACACACACACACTCTCACACACACCGCCATGTGACTCAATGCACTTTATACCACCACACAGACACACAGACACACAAACACACCTCACTGTGACACAATGGTCAGCCTATACCAGAACACGCAGACACACACACACATCACTGTGATGCAATGCACAGACTATACCAGCGTGCACACAAACACACAGCACTGTGACTCAATATACAATGTATACCAAAACACACAAGCATACACACACACCTCAGTGTGACTCAATGCACAGCCTTTACCAGCACACACACATACAGACCTGCACAGATACAGGGTTCACTGTGACTCAATGCACAGCCTATAGAAGAACACACACACATACCAATATGCACACACACATGGCTGACCGTGACTCAATCAATCGCCTATACCAGCACACACACACGACTCACTGTGACTCAATGCAGTCTTTCGCACAACAAACACAGACACACACACCCCATGGAATTAATGAAAGCCCACCAACACACACACTCTCATACACACACACACATGGCTCAATGTGACTCAATGCACACTCTGTTTCACCACACACACACACATACACCTCAGTTACTCAATGCAAAGACCATACGAGCACACACACACACACACACATAACTGATTAAATGCTCCACACATACTAGTGCACACACACACAGACATGCTCACTGTGATTCAAGGCACAGTCTATACGAGCACATTAACACACAAACAATTCATTTTGACTCAATGCGCAGTCTACAGCAGCACACACACACACATAACTCCCTGTGACTCAATCCACAGCCTATATCAGCACACAGACACACACAAGGCTCACTGTGACTCAATGAAGTCTGTAACACCACACACACACACACAAACACACACATACACCTCAGTGACTCAATGCAAAGCTCATACGAACACTCACAGACACACACCTAACTGTGATTCAGTGCTCAACCTCTACCAGCACACAGATGCACACAGACACACACACACATGCACGGCTCTTTCTGACATAATGTACAGTTCTTACCAGAACAAACACATGCAACACATCTCACTGTAACTCAATGCTCAGACTGTACTTGCACACACACAAGGCTCACTGTGAGTCAATGCACAGCCTATACCAGCAGAGACACATACACACTGCTCTCTATGATACAGTGCACATCCTGTACTATCACACACACACACAGCTTATTGTGATGTAATACAGACTCTACACAACCAAATACACACACACACACACACAGCTCACTGTGATTCAATACCAGCCTGTATCTGCACACACACACACTCTCACACACACTGCTGTGTGATTCAATGCAGTTTATACCACCACACAGACACACAGACACACACACACGCCTCACTGTGACTCATGCAGACTCTACAGCACCAAATACACTAACACAGGGCTGGGATTCAATGCACAGTCCATACCAGCAAAGGCACACACACCACACCACACTGTGACTCAATGCTCAGATTATACCAGTACACACACACGGCTCACTGTGTCCTAGTGCACAGCATATAACATCACACACACACACACACCCCACACTGTGACTCAATGCGCAGCCTGTACCTGCACATACACACACTCTCACACACACCGCCGTGTGACACAATGCAGTTTATACCACCACACAGACACACACACACACCTCAATGTGACTCAATGTCAAGCCCATGCAAGTAAACAGACACACAACCATGGCTCACTGTGACTCAATGAACAGTGTGTACTAGCACATACAAACACATTGCTCAATGTGAGTCAATGCATAGCCCATATCCGCACACACATACACAGAAACACAGCTTAATGTGGCTCAGTGCACAACCTATAGCTGTACACACACACACACACACAACGCTCAGTGATTCAATGCAAATCACATATCAGCATACACATACACATACACTCACCTAGGTGTGACTCAATTCTCAGCCTATAGCTGCACACACACACACACCTTACTGTGACTCATGCAGACTCTACAGCACCAAATACACAAACACTAACACAGGGCTGGGATTCAATGCACAGTCCATACCAGCAAAGGCACATGCACCACACCACACTGTGACTCAATGCTCAGATTATACCAGCACACATACACGGCTCACTGTGTCCTAGTGCACAGCATATAACATCACACACACACACACACACCCCACTGTGACTCAATGCGCAGCCTGTACCTGCACACACACACACACACACACACACCTCACTGTGAAACAATGGTCAGCCTATACCAGAACACGCAAACACACACATCACTGTGACTCAATGCACAGACTATACCAGTGTGCACACAAACACACAGCACTGTGACTCAATATACAATGTATACCAAAACACACAGGCATACACACACAGCTCAGTGTGACTCAATGCACAGCCTATACCAGCACACACACATACAGACCTGCACAGATACAGGGTTCACTGTGACTCAATGCACAGCCTATAGAAGAACACACACACATACCAACATGCACACACACATGGCTGACCATGCCTCAATCAATCGCTTATACCAGCACACACACACATGACTCACTGTGACTCAATGCAGTCTTTTGCACAACAAACACAGACACACACACCCCACTGAATCAATGAAAGCCCACCAACACACACACACACATGGCTCACTGTGACTCAATGCACAGTCTGTATCACCACACACACACACACACACACCTCAGTTACTCAATGCAAAGACCATACGAGCACACACACACACACACACATAATTGATTAAATGCTCCACACATACTAGTGCACACACACACAGACATGCTCACTCTGATTCAAGGCACAGTCTATACGAGCACAGTAACACACAAACAACTCATTTTGACTCAATGCGCAGTCTACAGCAGCACACACACACACATAACTCACTGTGACTCAATCCACAGCCTATATCAGCACACAGACACACACACACACACGGCCCACTCTGTCTCAATGGCCATCCAGTACCAGCACACACACACACACACACACAAACACACACACTCGTTTAGGTCAAAGTGGATAAAACCACAGTCCATACCATCACAGACACACACACACCGCACTACACACTGTGACTCAATGCACAGTCTACACCAGCAAATACACACACACACATACACACACAACTCCCACACATTTAACTGTGACTCAGTGCTGTGACTATAGCAGCTCCCCACACACACATGTTTCACTGTGACTCAATGCACACCCAATAACTGTACACATACACACACATACGACCCAGTTTGACCTAACAAACAGTCTGTAGCACCACATACACAGATGCACACCTCAGTGACTCAATGTTCAGCCTGTAACATCACACACACAAATGCATACACAAATACACATACACACACAAATACGGCTCACTGTGATTCAATGCACAGCCTATAACACCATACATGGACACCCATCACTGTGACTCAAACCGCAGCCTGTACCTGCACATACACACAAAAAGACCCACCTTCTCTGTCTCAATTCACAGCCTACTGCAGCACACACACACACACACACACACACAAAGACAACCATCACTGTGACTGAATGCACCTCCTATACCAGCATACACACATGGCTCACTGTGAATCAATGCACAGCCTATACAAGAACACACAGACACACAAACACGCACTCACACATGGCTCACTGGTACTCAATCAATCGCCTATACCAGCACACACAAACACAGCTCGCTGTGATTCAATGCAGTCTGTATCACCACACACTCACACACACACCCATGAGTCAATAAATCCCACACCAGCACAATAAAGCCCATACCAGCACACAAACTCTCATACACACACACACACACCTGACTGTGACTGAAAACCTGTCCTGTACCAGCACACACACACAAAAACACCTTACTGTGACTCAATGCACAGCCTATATGAGCACACACATACACACACAGCTCACAGTGACTCAATACAGATTCTATACCAGCACACACTCAGACACACACACACACACAGCCCACTCTGTCTCAATGGTCATCCAGTGCCACCACACACACACACACACACACACACACACAGACTCGTTCAGGTCAAAGTGGATAAAACCACAGTCCACACCATCACAGACACACACACAACGCACTACTCACTGTGACTCAATGTACAGTCTACACCAACAAATACACACACACACATACACACACACCTCCCACACATTTAACTGTGACTCAGTGCTGTGACTATACCAGCTCCCCACACACACATGGTTCACTGTGACTCTATGCACACCCAATAACTGTACACACACACACACATACACACACATATTGCTCAGTGTGACCTAACGAACAGTCTGTAGCACCACATACACACATGCACACCTCAGTGACTCAATGTTCAGCCTGTAACATCACACACACACATGCATACACAAATACACATACACACACAAATATGGCTCACTGTGATTCAATGCACAGCCTATAACACCACACAGAGACACCCATCACTGTGACTCAAACCGCAGCCTGTACCTGCACATACACACACAAAGTCCCTCCTTCTGTGACTCAAGTCACAGCCTACTGCAACACACACACAAACAAACACACACAAACACAACCATCACTGTGACTCAATGCACCTCCTATACCAGCATACACACATGGTTCACTGTGAATCAATACACAGCCTGTACCTCCACACACACACACATACAAACACTCACACACAGCTTAGTGTGACTCAATGCAAAGCATATACCAGCACGTGCACTCACACACACACTCACCTCCCTGTGACTCAGTGCATAGCATATAACATCACACACACACACACACCTCACTGTGACTGAATGCACAGCCTGTACCAGCACACACACATACAAATACTCACACATGGTTGTGACTAAATGTACAATCAACACCAGCACATACACACACATGACACCTCAGTGTGATCCAATGCTCTGTTTATACCAGCAAAACCACATGGCTCACTGTGACTCAGTGCACAGCATATGACATCACACACACACACACACATACACCTCACTGTGACTCAATGCACAGCCTGTACCTGCACAGAAACAAACACACACATCACTGTGATGCGATATGCAGCCTATACCAACACACACACACACACCAAAGTGTGACTAAATGGTCAGCCTACATGAGAACACACAGACACAATCATCCCTCACTGTGACGCAATGCACAGTCTATACCAGCCTGCGCACACTCACATGACACTGTGACTCAATGCACAATCTGTAATAGCCCACACACGCACACATACACACCTTATTGTGACTCAATGCACAGCCTGTATGTGAACACACACACATACTAACATGCACTCACACATGTCTCACGGTGACTCAATCGCCTATACAAGCACACACACATGGCTCACTGTGAGTCAGTGCCCACTCCATACCAGCACCAAACACACAACACAGCTCACTGTGACTCAAGGCACAGTGTATGGCAGCAGACACACACACAGACACACTCATACCAACATCTCATTGTGCCTCTCAGCCTGTGAAAGACATGCACAATGAAACAGACACCCCTCACTGTGACTCTCTGCACATCCTATACCAGTGCACTCTCACACACACACACATGGTTGACTGTGAACCAATGCACACTCTATACCAGGACACACACACAAACACACACACACACACACACACATGGCTCCCTGTGACTCAGTGCACAGGATATGCTAGCAGACATACACACACAGAGAAGCACATACGGCAAACTGTGAGTCAATCCACATCCCTTACCTCCACACACGCACACATACTGACACTCAAAAACACAGCTCAGTGTGATTCAATGCAAATCCTATGCCAGAAACTGCACACACGCACACACACAAACATCCCTATGAATCAGTGCATAGCGTATAACTTCACACACATACACCTCACTGTGACTCAATGTGCTGCATCTACCTGCACATAAACCCACAAACAACTCAATATGACTCAATGTGCAGGCTGTACCAGCACACACACACATGTGCACACACACCTCAGTGTGCCTCAATTGTCAGCCTATACCAGAACACACAGACACACACACCTCTCACTCGGACTCAATGCACAACCTATGCCAGCGTGCACACACACTCACATGGCACAGTGAATCAAGGCAGAATTTTACCAGCACATGCACACACACCTCAGAGTGACTCAAAGCTCAGCATATAACAGCACACACACACACATACATGCACAGATGCAGGCCTCACTGTGACTCAATGCACAGCCTATACCAGAACACACACACACACCAACACGCACTCACACATGGCTCACTGGTACTCAATCAATCACCTATACCAGCACACACACACACACAGCTCACTGTGACTCAATGCAGTCTGTATCACCACACACTCACACACACACCCATGAGTCAATAAAGCCCATACCAGCAACATAAAGCCCATACCAGCACACAAACTCACATGCACACACACACAGACGAGACTGTGACTGAAAACGCTTCCTGTACCAGCACACACACACACAAACACCTCACTGTGACTCAATGCACAGCCTATACGAGCACACACATACACACACAGCTCACAGTGATTCAATACAGAGTCTATACCAGTGCACACACAGACACACACACACACAGAGCCACTCTGTCTCAATGGTCATCCAGTGCCAGCACACACACACACACACACACACACACAAACACACACACTCGTTCAGGTCAATGTTGATAAAACCACAGTCCATACCATCACAGACACACACACACCGCACTACACACTGTGACTCAATGCACAGTCTACAGCAGCAAATACACACACACACATACACACACAACTCCCACACATTTAACTGTGACTGAGTGCTGTGACTATACCAGCTCCCCACACACACATGCTTCACTGTGACTCAATGCACAACCAATAACTGTACACACACACACACATACACACACATATGGCCAAGTTTGACCTAATGAACAGTCTGTAGCACCACATACACACATGCACACCTCAGTGACTCAATGTTCAGTCTCTAACATCACACACACACGCATACACAAATACACATACACACACAAATACGGCTCGCTATGATTAAATGCACAGCCTATAACACCACACAGAGACACCCATCATTGTGACTCAAACCGCAGCCTGTACCTGCACATACACACACAAAGACCCACTTTCTGTGACTCAATTTACAGCCTACTGCAGCACACATACACACACACAAACACAACCATCACTGTGACTCAGTGCACCTCCTATACCAGCATACACACATGGCTCACTGTTAATCAATGCACAGCCTATACAAGAACACACAAACTCTCACTCACACATACCAGACTGTGACTCAGTGAACCACCTATAGCAGTACACACACACACGCACAAACATACACGGCTCACCTGGACTCAATGCCCTGCCTATACCAGCACACACAAACACACACACACAGATATATGTCTCACTGACACAATGCACAGCCTGTACTTGCACACACACAAGGCTTACTGTGACTCAATGCAGAGTGTGCACCACCATACAAACACATGGCTCACTGTGACTCAATGTAACGCCTATGCCAGCACACACATACAGAGACACATGCATGGCTCTGTGTGATTCAATGCACGTACTATACCATCACAAACACACACAGACACACGCACAGTCACTGTGACACAATGCACAGCCTATACCACAACACCAATGCAAAGACACATATGCATGGCTCATTGTGACTCTATGCACACCCTATACTATCACATACACACATTCACACATGGCTCCTTGTGAATCAGTGCACAGTCTGTAGTTCCAGGTATACACACACAGACACACACCTCAGTGGCTGAATGAAAAGCCCATACCATTACACACAGACACACATACACACACAGCTCACTGTGAATCAGTGTACAGTCTTCAGCTCCATGTACATACACACACAACACAGCTTAGTGAATTAATGCAGAGACCATACCAGCATACACACACACATACACACACCTGAGACTCAATGCTCTGCCTATTGCAGCACACACACACACACAGGCACACACACGGCTCACTGTGATTCAATACCAGCCTGTACCTGCACACACACACACTCTCACACACACCGCCATGTGACTCAATGCACTTTATACCACCACACAGACACACAGACACACAAACACACCTCACTGTGACACAATGGTCAGCCTATACCAGAACACGCAGACACACACACACATCACTGTGATGCAATGCACAGACTATACCAGCGTGCACACAAACACACAGCACTGTGACTCAATATACAATGTATACCAAAACACACAAGCATACACACACACCTCAGTGTGACTCAATGCACAGCCTTTACCAGCACACACACATACAGACCTGCACAGATACAGGGTTCACTGTGACTCAATGCACAGCCTATAGAAGAACACACACACATACCAATATGCACACACACATGGCTGACCGTGACTCAATCAATCGCCTATACCAGCACACACACACGACTCACTGTGACTCAATGCAGTCTTTCGCACAACAAACACAGACACACACACCCCATGGAATTAATGAAAGCCCACCAACACACACACTCTCATACACACACACACATGGCTCAATGTGACTCAATGCACACTCTGTTTCACCACACACACACACATACACCTCAGTTACTCAATGCAAAGACCATACGAGCACACACACACACACACACATAACTGATTAAATGCTCCACACATACTAGTGCACACACACACAGACATGCTCACTGTGATTCAAGGCACAGTCTATACGAGCACAGTAACACACAAACAACTCATTTTGACTCAATGCGCAGTCTACAGCAGCACACACACACACATAACTCCCTGTGACTCAATCCACAGCCTATATCAGCACACAGACACACACAAGGCTCACTGTGACTCAATGAAGTCTGTAACACCACACACACACACACAAACACACACATACACCTCAGTGACTCAATGCAAAGCTCATACGAACACTCACAGACACACACCTAACTGTGATTCAGTGCTCAACCTCTACCAGCACACAGACGCACACAGACACACACACACATGCACGGCTCTTTCTGACATAATGTACAGTTCTTACCAGAACAAACACATGCAACACATCTCACTGTAACTCAATGCTCAGACTGTACTTGCACACACACAAGGCTCACTGTGAGTCAATGCACAGCCTATACCAGCAGAGACACATACACACTGCTCTCTATGACACAGTGCACATCCTGTACTATCACACACACACACAGCTTATTGTGATGTAATACAGACTCTACACAACCAAATACACACACACACACACACAGCTCACTGTGATTCAATACCAGCCTGTATCTGCACACACACACACTCTCACACACACTGCTGTGTGATTCAATGCAGTTTATACCACCACACAGACACACAGACACACACACACGCCTCACTGTGACTCATGCAGACTCTACAGCACCAAATACACTAACACAGGGCTGGGATTCAATGCACAGTCCATACCAGCAAAGGCACACACACCACACCACACTGTGACTCAATGCTCAGATTATACCAGCACACACACACGGCTCACTGTGTCCTAGTGCACAGCATATAACATCACACACACACACACACCCCACACTGTGACTCAATGCGCAGCCTGTACCTGCACATACACACACTCTCACACACACCGCCGTGTGACACAATGCAGTTTATACCACCACACAGACACACACACACACCTCAATGTGACACAATGTCAAGCCCATGCAAGTAAACAGACACACAACCATGGCTCACTGTGACTCAATGAACAGTGTGTACTAGCACATACAAACACATTGCTCAATGTGAGTCAATGCATAGCCCATATCCGCACACACATACACAGAAACACACCTTAATGTGGCTCAGTGCACAACCTATAGCTGTACACACACACACACACACACAACGCTCAGTGATTCAATGCAAATCACATATCAGCATACACATACACATACACTCACCTAGGTGTGACTCAATTCTCAGCCTATAGCTGCACACACACACACACCTTACTGTGACTCATGCAGACTCTACAACACCAAATACACAAACACTAACACAGGGCTGGGATTCAATGCACAGTCCATACCAGCAAAGGCACATGCACCACACCACACTGTGACTCAATGCTCAGATTATACCAGCACACACACACGGCTCACTGTGTCCTAGTGCACAGCATATAACATCACACACACACACACACACACACCCCACTGTGACTCAATGCGCAGCCTGTACCTGCACACACACACACACACACACACCTCACTGTGAAACAATGGTCAGCCTATACCAGAACACGCAAACACACACATCACTGTGACTCAATGCACAGACTATACCAGTGTGCACACAAACACACAGCACTGTGACTCAATATACAATGTATACCAAAACACACAGGCATACACACACAGCTCAGTGTGACTCAATGCACAGCCTATACCAGCACACACACATACAGACCTGCACAGATACAGGGTTCACTGTGACTCAATGCACAGCCTATAGAAGAACACACACACATACCAACATGCACACACACATGGCTGACCGTGCCTCAATCAATCGCTTATACCAGCACACACACACATGACTCAATGTGACTCAATGCAGTCTTTTGCACAACAAACACAGACACACACACCCCACTGAATCAATGAAAGCCCACCAACACACACACACACATGGCTCACTGTGACTCAATGCACAGTCTGTATCACCACACACACACACACACACCTCAGTTACTCAATGCAAAGACCATACGAGCACACACACACACACACACATAATTGATTAAATGCTCCACACATACTAGTGCACACACACACAGACATGCTCACTCTGATTCAAGGCACAGTCTATACGAGCACAGTAACACACAAACAACTCATTTTGACTCAATGCGCAGTCTACAGCAGCACACACACACACATAACTCACTGTGACTCAATCCACAGCCTATATCAGCACACAGACACACACACACACACGGCCCACTCTGTCTCAATGGCCATCCAGTACCAGCACACACACACACACACACACAAACACACACACTCGTTTAGGTCAAAGTGGATAAAACCACAGTCCATACCATCACAGACACACACACACCGCACTACACACTGTGACTCAATGCACAGTCTACACCAGCAAATACACACACACACATACACACACAACTCCCACACATTTAACTGTGACTCAGTGCTGTGACTATAGCAGCTCCCCACACACACATGTTTCACTGTGACTCAATGCACACCCAATAACTGTACACATACACACACATACGACCCAGTTTGACCTAACGAACAGTCTGTAGCACCACATACACAGATGCACACCTCAGTGACTCAATGTTCAGCCTGTAACATCACACACACAAATGCATACACAAATACACATACACACACAAATACGGCTCACTGTGATTCAATGCACAGCCTATAACACCATACATGGACACACATCACTGTGACTCAAACCGCAGCCTGTACCTGCACATACACACAAAAAGACCCACCTTCTCTGTCTCAATTCACAGCCTACTGCAGCACACACACACACACACACACACAAAGACAACCATCACTGTGACTGAATGCACCTCCTATACCAGCATACACACATGGCTCACTGTGAATCAATACACAGCCTATACAAGAACACACAGACACACAAACACGCACTCACACATGGCTCACTGGTACTCAATCAATCGCCTATACCAGCACACACAAACACAGCTCGCTGTGATTCAATGCAGTCTGTATCACCACACACTCACACACACACCCATGAGTCAATAAATCCCACACCAGCACAATAAAGCCCATACCAGCACACAAACTCTCATACACACACACACACACCTGACTGTGACTGAAAACCTGTCCTGTACCAGCACACACACACAAAAACACCTTACTGTGACTCAATGCACAGCGTATATGAGCACACACATACACACACAGCTCACAGTGACTCAATACAGATTCTATACCAGCACACACTCAGACACACACACACACACAGCCCACTCTGTCTCAATGGTCATCCAGTGCCACCACACACACACACACACACACACACACACAGAGACTCATTCAGGTCAAAGTGGATAAAACCACTGTCCACACCATCACAGACACACACACAACGCACTACTCACTGTGACTCAATGTACAGTCTACACCAGCAAATACACACACACACATACACACACACCTCCCACACATTTAACTGTGACTCAGTGCTGTGACTATACCAGCTCCCCACACACACATGGTTCACTGTGACTCTATGCACACCCAATAACTGTACACACACACACACATACACACACATATTGCTCAGTGTGACCTAACGAACAGTCTGTAGCACCACATACACACATGCACACCTCAGTGACTCAATGTTCAGCCTGTAACATCACACACACACATGCATACACAAATACACATACACACACAAATATGGCTCACTGTGATTCAATGCACAGCCTATAACACCACACAGAGACACCCATCACTGTGACTCAAACCGCAGCCTGTACCTGCACATACACACACAAAGTCCCTCCTTCTGTGACTCAAGTCACAGCCTACTGCAGCACACACACACACAAACACACACAAACACAACCATCACTGTGACTCAATGCACCTCCTATACCAGCATACACACATGGTTCACTGTGAATCAATACACAGCCTGTACCTCCACACACACACACATACAAACACTCACACACAGCTTAGTGTGACTCAATGCAAAGCATATACCAGCACGTGCACTCACACACACACTCACCTCCCTGTGACTCAGTGCATAGCATATAACATCACACACACACACACCCCTCACTGTGACTGAATGCACAGCCTGTACCAGCACACACACATACAAATACTCACACATGGTTGTGACTAAGTGTACAATCAACACCAGCACATACACACACATGACACCTCAGTGTGATCCAATGCTCTGTTTATACCAGCAAAACCACATGGCTCACTGTGACTCAGTGCACAGCATATGACATCACACACACACACACACATACACCTCACTGTGACTCAATGCACAGCCTGTACCTGCACAGAAACAAACACACACATCACTGTGATGCGATATGCAGCCTATACCAACACACACACACACACCAAAGTGTGACTAAATGGTCAGCCTACATGAGAACACACAGACACTATCATCCCTCACTGTGACGCAATGCACAGTCTATACCAGCCTGCGCACACTCACATGACACTGTGACTCAATGCACAATCTGTAATAGCCCACACATGCACACATACACACCTTATTGTGACTCAATGCACAGCCTGTATGTGAACACACACACATACTAACATGCACTCACACATGTCTCACGGTGACTCAATCGCCTATACAAGCACACACACATGGCTCACTGTGAGTCAGTGCCCACTCCATACCAGCACCAAACACACAACACAGCTCACTGTGACTCAAGGCACAGTGTATGGCAGCAGACACACACACAGACACACTCATACCAACATCTCATTGTGCCTCTCAGCCTGTGAAAGACATGCACAATGAAACAGACACCCCTCACTGTGACTCTCTGCACATCCTATACCAGTGCACTCTCACACACACACACATGGTTGACTGTGAATCAATGCACACTCTATACCAGGACACACACACAAACACACACACACACACATGGCTCCCTGTGACTCAGTGCACAGGATATGCTAGCAGACATACACACACAGAGAAGCACATACGGCAAACTGTGAGTCAATCCACAGCCCATACCTCCACACACGCACACATACTGACACTCAAAAACACAGCTAGTGTGATTCAATGCAAATCCTATGCCAGAAACTGCACACACGCACACACACAAACATCCCTATGAATCAGTGCATAGCGTATAACATCACACACATACACCTCACTGTGACTCAATGTGCTGCCTCTACCTGCACATAAACCCACAAACAACTCAATATGACTCAATGTGCAGGCTGTACCAGCACACACACACATGTGCACACACACCTCAGTGTGCCTCAATTGTCAGCCTATACCAGAACACACAGACACACACACCTCTCACTCGGACTCAATGCACAACCTATGCCAGCGTGCACACACACTCACATGGCACAGTGAATCAAGGCACAATTTTACCAGCACATGCACACACACCTCAGAGTGACTCAAAGCTCAGCATATAACAGCACACACACACACATACATGCACAGATGCAGGCCTCACTGTGACTCAATGCACAGCCTATACCAGAACACACACACACACCAACACGCACTCACACATGGCTCACTGGTACTCAATCAATCACCTATACCAGCACACACACACACACAGCTCACTGTGACTCAATGCAGTCTGTATCACCACACACTCACACACACACCCATGAGTCAATAAAGCCCATACCAGCAACATAAAGCCCATACCAGCACACAAACTCACATGCACACACACACAGACGAGACTGTGACTGAAAACGCTTCCTGTACCAGCACACACACACACAAACACCTCACTGTGACTCAATGCACAGCCTATACGAGCACACACATACACACACAGCTCACAGTGATTCAATACAGAGTCTATACCAGTGCACACACAGACACACACACACACAGAGCCACTCTGTCTCAATGGTCATCCAGTGCCAGCACACACACACACACACACACACAAACACACACACTCGTTCAGGTCAATGTTGATAAAACCACAGTCCATACCATCACAGACACACACACACCGCACTACACACTGTGACTCAATGCACAGTCTACAGCAGCAAATACACACACACACATACACACACAACTCCCACACATTTAACTGTGACTGAGTGCTGTGACTATACCAGCTCCCCACACACACATGCTTCACTGTGACTCAATGCACAACCAATAACTGTACACACACACACATACACACACATATGGCCAAGTTTGACCTAATGAACAGTCTGTAGCACCACATACACACATGCACACCTCAGTGACTCAATGTTCAGTCTCTAACATCACACACACACGCATACACAAATACACATACACACACAAATACGGCTCGCTATGATTAAATGCACAGCCTATAACACCACACAGAGACACCCATCATTGTGACTCAAACCGCAGCCTGTACCTGCACATACACACACAAAGACCCACTTTCTGTGACTCAATTTACAGCCTACTGCAGCACACATACACACACACAAACACAACCATCACTGTGACTCAGTGCACCTCCTATACCAGCATACACACATGGCTCACTGTTAATCAATGCACAGCCTATACAAGAACACACAAACTCTCACTCACACATACCAGACTGTGACTCAGTGAACCACCTATAGCAGTACACACACACACGCACAAACATACACGGCTCACCTGGACTCAATGCCCTGCCTATACCAGCACACACAAACACACACACACAGATATATGTCTCACTGACACAATGCACAGCCTGTACTTGCACACACACAAGGCTTACTGTGACTCAATGCAGAGTGTGCACCACCATACAAACACATGGCTCACTGTGACTCAATGTAACGCCTATGCCAGCACACACACACAGAGACACATGCATGGCTCTGTGTGATTCAATGCACGTACTATACCATCACAAACACACACAGACACACGCACAGTCACTGTGACACAATGCACAGCCTATACCACAACACCAATGCAAAGACAC
The DNA here is from genome assembly GCF_951394435.1 of Stenella coeruleoalba. Taxonomy (NCBI): domain Eukaryota; kingdom Metazoa; phylum Chordata; class Mammalia; order Artiodactyla; family Delphinidae; genus Stenella; species Stenella coeruleoalba. The sequence goes on from NC_137168.1 coordinate 4,379,178, forward strand.
ATATGCATGGCTCATTGTGACTCTATGCACACCCTATACTATCACATACACACATTCACACATGGCTCCTTGTGAATCAGTGCACATTCTGTAGTTCCAGGTATACACACACAGACACACACCTCAGTGGCTGAATGAAAAGCCCATACCATTACACACAGACACACATACACACACAGCTCACTGTGAATCAGTGTACAGTCTTCAGCTCCATGTACATACACACACAACACAGCTTAGTGAATTAATGCAGAGACCATACCAGCATACACACACACATACACACACCTGAGACTCAATGCTCTGCCTATTGCAGCACACACACACACACAGGCACACACACGGCTCACTGTGATTCAATACCAGCCTGTACCTGCACACACACACACTCTCACACACACCGCCATGTGACTCAATGCACTTTATACCACCACACAGACACACAGACACACAAACACACCTCACTGTGACACAATGGTCAGCCTATACCAGAACACGCAGACACACACACACATCACTGTGATGCAATGCACAGACTATACCAGCGTGCACACAAACACACAGCACTGTGACTCAATATACAATGTATACCAAAACACACAAGCATACACACACACCTCAGTGTGACTCAATGCACAGCCTTTACCAGCACACACACATACAGACCTGCACAGATACAGGGTTCACTGTGACTCAATGCACAGCCTATAGAAGAACACACACACATACCAATATGCACACACACATGGCTGACCGTGACTCAATCAATCGCCTATACCAGCACACACACACGACTCACTGTGACTCAATGCAGTCTTTCGCACAACAAACACAGACACACACACCCCATGGAATTAATGAAAGCCCACCAACACACACACTCTCATACACACACACACATGGCTCAATGTGACACACACATGGCTCATGGCTCAATGTGACACACTCTGTTTCACCACACACACACACATACACCTCAGTTACTCAATGCAAAGACCATACGAGCACACACACACACACACACATAACTGATTAAATGCTCCACACATACTAGTGCACACACACACAGACATGCTCACTGTGATTCAAGGCACAGTCTATACGAGCACATTAACACACAAACAACTCATTTTGACTCAATGCGCAGTCTACAGCAGCACACACACACACATAACTCACTGTGACTCAATCCACAGCCTATATCAGCACACAGACACACACAAGGCTCACTGTGACTCAATGAAGTCTGTAACACCACACACACACACACAAACACACACATACACCTCAGTGACTCAATGCAAAGCCCATACGAACACTCACAGACACACACCTAACTGTGATTCAGTGCTCAACCTCTACCAGCACACAGACGCACACACAGACACACACACACATGCACGGCTCTTTCTGACATAATGTACAGTTCTTACCAGAACAAACACATGCAACACATCTCACTGTAACTCAATGCTCAGACTGTACTTGCACACACACAAGGCTCACTGTGAGTCAATGCACAGCCTATACCAGCAGAGACACATACACACTGCTCTCTATGACACAGTGCACATCCTGTACTATCACACACACACACACAGCTTATTGTGATGTAATACAGACTCTACACAACCAAATACACACACGCACACACACAGCTCACTGTGATTCAATACCAGCCTGTACCTGCACACACACACACTCTCACACACACTGCTGTGTGATTCAATGCAGTTTATACCACCACACAGACACACAGACACACACACACGCCTCACTGTGACTCATGCAGACTCTACAGCACCAAATACACTAACACAGGGCTGGGATTCAATGCACAGTCCATACCAGCAAAGGCACATGCACCACACCACACTGTGACTCAATGCTCAGATTATACCAGCACACACACACGGCTCACTGTGTCCTAGTGCACAGCATATAACATCACACACACACACACCCCCCACACTGTGACTCAATGCGCAGCCTGTACCTGCACATACACACACTCTCACACACACCGCCGTGTGACACAATGCAGTTTATACCACCACACAGACACACACACACACCTCAATGTGACTCAATGTCAAGCCCATGCAAGTAAACAGACACACAACCATGGCTCACTGTGACTCAATGAACAGTGTGTACTAGCACATACAAACACATTGCTCAAGGTGAGTCAATGCATAGCCCATATCCGCACACACATACACAGAAAGACACCTTAATGTGGCTCAGTGCACAACCTATTGCTGTACACACACACACACACACACAACGCTCAGTGATTCAATGCAAATCACATATCAGCATACACATATACATACACTCACCTAGGTGTGACTCAATTCTCAGCCTATAGCTGCACACACACACACACCTTACTGTGACTCATGCAGACTCTACAGCACCAAATACACAAACACTAACACAGGGCTGGGATTCAATGTACAGTCCATACCAGCAAAGGCACATGCACCACACCACACTGTGACTCAATGCTCAGATTATACCAGCACACACACACGGCTCACTGTGTCCTAGTGCACAGCATATAACATCACACACACACACACACACACCCCCCACTGTGACTCATTGTGCAGCCTGTACCTGCACACACACACACACCCCTCACTGTGAAACAATGGTCAGCCTATACCAGAACACGCAAACACACACATCACTGTGACTCAATGCACAGACTATACCAGTGTGCACACAAACACACAGCACTGTGACTCAATATACAATGTATACCAAAACACACAGGCATACACACACACCTCAGTGTGACTCAATGCACAGCCTATACTAGCACAAACACATACAGACCTGCACAGATACAGGGTTCACTGTGACTCAATGCACAGCCTATAGAAGAACACACACACATACCAACATGCACACACACATGGCTGATCATGCCTCAATCAATCGCCTATACCAGCACACACACACATGACTCACTGTGACTCAATGCAGTCTTTCGCACAACAAACACAGACACACACACCCCACTGAATCAATGAAAGCCCACCAACACACACACACACATGGCTCACTGTGACTCAATGCACAGTCTGTATCACCACACACACACACACACCTCAGTTACTCAATGCAATGACCATACGAGCACACACACACACACACACATAATTGATTAAATGCTCCACACATACTAGTGCACACACACACAGACATGCTCACTCTGATTCAAGGCACAGTCTATACGAGCACAGTAACACACAAACAACTCATTTTGACTCAATGCGCAGTCTACAGCAGCACACACACACATATAACTCACTGTGACTCAATCCACAGCCTACATCAGCACACAGACACACACACACACAAACACACACACTCGTTTAGGTCAAAGTGGATAAAACCACAGTCCATACCATCACAGACACACACACACCGCACTACACACTGTGACTCAATGCACAGTCTACACCAGCAAATACACACACACACATACACACACAACTCCCACACATTTAACTGTGACTCAGTGTTGTGACTATAGCAGCTCCCCACACACACATGTTTCACTGTGACTCAATGCACACCCAATAACTGTACACATACACACACATACGACCAGTTTGACCTAACGAACAGTCTGTAGCACCACATACACAGATGCACACCTCAGTGACTCAATGTTCAGCCTGTAACATCACACACACAAATGCATACACAAATACACATACACACACAAATACGGCTCACTGTGATTCAATGCACAGCCTATAACACCATACATGGACACCCATCACTGTGACTCAAACCGCAGCCTGTACCTGCACATACACACAAAAAGACCCACCTTCTCTGACTAAATTCACAGCCTACTGCAGCACACACACACACACACACACACACAAAGACAACCATCACTGTGACTGAATGCACCTCTTATACCAGCATACACACATGGCTCACTGTGAATCAATGCACAGCCTATACAAGAACACACAGACACACAAACACGCACTCACACATGGCTCACTGGTACTCAATCAATCGCCTATACCAGCACACACAAACACAGCTCGCTGTGATTCAATGCAGTCTGTATCACCACACACTCACACACACACCCATGAGTCAATAAAGCCCACACCAGCACAATAAAGCCCATACCAGCACACAAACTCTCATACACACACACACACACCTGACTGTGACTGAAAACCTGTCCTGTACCAGCACACACACACAAAAACACCTTACTGTGACTCAATGCACAGCCTATATGAGCACACACATACACACACAGCTCACAGTGACTCAATACAGATTCTATACCAGCACACACTCAGACACACACACACACACAGCCCACTCTGTCTCAATGGTCATCCAGTGCCACCACACACACACACACACACACACACACAGAGACTCGTTCAGGTCAAAGTGGATAAAACCACAGTCCACACCATCACAGACACACACACAACGCACTACTCACTGTGACTCAATGTACAGTCTACACCAGCAAATACACACACACACATACACACACACCTCCCACACATTTAACTGTGACTCAGTGCTGTGACTATACCAGCTCCCCACACACACATGGTTCACTGTGACTCTATGCACACCCAATAACTGTACACACACACACACATACACACACATATTGCTCAGTGTGACCTAACGAACAGTCTGTAGCACCACATACACACATGCACACCTCAGTGACTCAATGTTCAGCCTGTAACATCACACACACACATGCATACACAAATACACATACACACACAAATATGGCTCACTGTGATTCAATGCACAGCCTATAACACCACACAGAGACACCCATCACTGTGACTCAAACCGCAGCCTGTACCTGCACATACACACACAAAGTCCCTCCTTCTGTGACTCAAGTCACAGCCTACTGCAGCACACACACACACAAACACACACAAACACAACCATCACTGTGACTCAATGCACCTCCTATACCAGCATACACACATGGTTCACTGTGAATCAATACACAGCCTGTACCTCCACACACACACACATACAAACACTCACACACAGCTTAGTGTGACTCAATGCAAAGCATATACCAGCACGTGCACTCACACACACACTCACCTCCCTGTGACTCAGTGCATAGCATATAACATCACACACACACACACACCTCACTGTGACTGAATGCACAGCCTGTACCAGCACACACACATACAAATACTCACACATGGTTGTGACTAAATGTACAATCAACACCAGCACATACACACACATGACACCTCAGTGTGATCCAATGCTCTGTTTATACCAGCAAAACCACATGGCTCACTGTGACTCAGTGCACAGCATATGACATCACACACACACACACACATACACCTCACTGTGACTCAATGCACAGCCTGTACCTGCACAGAAACAAACACACACATCACTGTGATGCGATATGCAGCCTATACCAACACACACACACACACCAAAGTGTGACTAAATGGTCAGCCTACATGAGAACACACAGACACAATCATCCCTCACTGTGACGCAATGCACAGTCTATACCAGCCTGCGCACACTCACATGACACTGTGACTCAATGCACAATCTGTAATAGCCCACACACGCACACATACACACCTTATTGTGACTCAATGCACAGCCTGTATGTGAACACACACACATACTAACATGCACTCACACATGTCTCATGGTGACTCAATCGCCTATACAAGCACACACACATGGCTCACTGTGAGTCAGTGCCCACTCCATACCAGCACCAAACACACAACACAGCTCACTGTGACTCAAGGCACAGTGTATGGCAGCAGACACACACACAGACACACTCATACCAACATCTCATTGTGCCTCTCAGCCTGTGAAAGACATGCACAATGAAACAGACACCCCTCACTGTGACTCTCTGCACATCCTATACCAGTGCACTCTCACACACACACACATGGTTGACTGTGAACCAATGCACACTCTATACCAGGACACACACACAAACACACACACACACACACACACATGGCTCCCTGTGACTCAGTGCACAGGATATGCTAGCAGACATACACACACAGAGAAGCACATACGGCAAACTGTGAGTCAATCCACATCCCTTACCTCCACACACGCACACATACTGACACTCAAAAACACAGCTCAGTGTGATTCAATGCAAATCCTATGCCAGAAACTGCACACACGCACACACACAAACATCCCTATGAATCAGTGCATAGCGTATAACTTCACACACATACACCTCACTGTGACTCAATGTGCTGCATCTACCTGCACATAAACCCACAAACAACTCAATATGACTCAATGTGCAGGCTGTACCAGCACACACACACATGTGCACACACACCTCAGTGTGCCTCAATTGTCAGCCTATACCAGAACACACAGACACACACACCTCTCACTCGGACTCAATGCACAACCTATGCCAGCGTGCACACACACTCACATGGCACAGTGAATCAAGGCACAATTTTACCAGCACATGCACACACACCTCAGAGTGACTCAAAGCTCAGCATATAACAGCACACACACACACATACATGCACAGATGCAGGCCTCACTGTGACTCAATGCACAGCCTATACCAGAACACACACACACACCAACACGCACTCACACATGGCTCACTGGTACTCAATCAATCACCTATACCAGCACACACACACACACAGCTCACTGTGACTCAATGCAGTCTGTATCACCACACACTCACACACACACCCATGAGTCAATAAAGCCCATACCAGCAACATAAAGCCCATACCAGCACACAAACTCACATGCACACACACACAGACGAGACTGTGACTGAAAACGCTTCCTGTACCAGCACACACACACACAAACACCTCACTGTGACTCAATGCACAGCCTATACGAGCACACACATACACACACAGCTCACAGTGATTCAATACAGAGTCTATACCAGTGCACACACAGACACACACACACACAGAGCCACTCTGTCTCAATGGTCATCCAGTGCCAGCACACACACACACACACACACACAAACACACACACTCGTTCAGGTCAATGTTGATAAAACCACAGTCCATACCATCACAGACACACACACACCGCACTACACACTGTGACTCAATGCACAGTCTACAGCAGCAAATACACACACACACATACACACACAACTCCCACACATTTAACTGTGACTGAGTGCTGTGACTATACCAGCTCCCCACACACACATGCTTCACTGTGACTCAATGCACAACCAATAACTGTACACACACACACATACACACACATATGGCCAAGTTTGACCTAATGAACAGTCTGTAGCACCACATACACACATGCACACCTCAGTGACTCAATGTTCAGTCTCTAACATCACACACACACGCATACACAAATACACATACACACACAAATACGGCTCGCTATGATTAAATGCACAGCCTATAACACCACACAGAGACACCCATCATTGTGACTCAAACCGCAGCCTGTACCTGCACATACACACACAAAGACCCACTTTCTGTGACTCAATTTACAGCCTACTGCAGCACACATACACACACACAAACACAACCATCACTGTGACTCAGTGCACCTCCTATACCAGCATACACACATGGCTCACTGTTAATCAATGCACAGCCTATACAAGAACACACAAACTCTCACTCACACATACCAGACTGTGACTCAGTGAACCACCTATAGCAGTACACACACACACGCACAAACATACACGGCTCACCTGGACTCAATGCCCTGCCTATACCAGCACACACAAACACACACACACAGATATATGTCTCACTGACACAATGCACAGCCTGTACTTGCACACACACAAGGCTTACTGTGACTCAATGCAGAGTGTGCACCACCATACAAACACATGGCTCACTGTGACTCAATGTAATGCCTATGCCAGCACACACACACAGAGACACATGCATGGCTCTGTGTGATTCAATGCACGTACTATACCATCACAAACACACACAGACACACGCACAGTCACTGTGACACAATGCACAGCCTATACCACAACACCAATGCAAAGACACATATGCATGGCTCATTGTGACTCTATGCACACCCTATACTATCACATACACACATTCACACATGGCTCCTTGTGAATCAGTGCACAGTCTGTAGTTCCAGGTATACACACACAGACACACACCTCAGTGGCTGAATGAAAAGCCCATACCATTACACACAGACACACATACACACACAGCTCACTGTGAATCAGTGTACAGTCTTCAGCTCCATGTACATACACACACAACACAGCTTAGTGAATTAATGCAGAGACCATACCAGCATACACACACACATACACACACCTGAGACTCAATGCTCTGCCTATTGCAGCACACACACACACACAGGCACACACACGGCTCACTGTGATTCAATACCAGCCTGTACCTGCACACACACACACTCTCACACACACCGCCATGTGACTCAATGCACTTTATACCACCACACAGACACACAGACACACAAACACACCTCACTGTGACACAATGGTCAGCCTATACCAGAACACGCAGACACACACACACATCACTGTGATGCAATGCACAGACTATACCAGCGTGCACACAAACACACAGCACTGTGACTCAATATACAATGTATACCAAAACACACAAGCATACACACACACCTCAGTGTGACTCAATGCACAGCCTTTACCAGCACACACACATACAGACCTGCACAGATACAGGGTTCACTGTGACTCAATGCACAGCCTATAGAAGAACACACACACATACCAACATGCACACACACATGGCTGACCGTGCCTCAATCAATCGCCTATACCAGCACACACACACGACTCACTGTGACTCAATGCAGTCTTTCGCACAACAAACACAGACACACACACCCCACTGAATCAATGAAAGCCCACCAACACACACACACACATGGCTCACTGTGACTCAATGCACAGTCTGTATCACCACACACACACACACACACCTCAGTTACTCAATGCAAAGACCATACGAGCACACACACACACACACACATAATTGATTAAATGCTCCACACATACTAGTGCACACACACACAGACATGCTCACTCTGATTCAAGGCACAGTCTATACGAGCACAGTAACACACAAACAACTCATTTTGACTCAATGTGCAGTCTACAGCAGCACACACACACACATAACTCACTGTGACTCAATCCACAGCCTATATCAGCACACAGACACACACACACACACGGCCCACTCTGTCTCAATGGCCATCCAGTACCAGCACACACACACACACACACACACACACACACACACACACTCGTTTAGGTCAAAGTGGATAAAACCACAGTCCATACCATCACAGACACACACACACCGCACTACACACTGTGACTCAATGCACAGTCTACACCAGCAAATACACACACACACATACACACACAACTCCCACACATTTAACTGTGACTCAGTGCTGTGACTATAGCAGCTCCCCACACACACATGTTTCACTGTGACTCAATGCACACCCAATAACTGTACACATACACACACATACGACCCAGTTTGACCTAACGAACAGTCTGTAGCACCACATACACAGATGCACACCTCAGTGACTCAATGTTCAGCCTGTAACATCACACACACAAATGCATACACAAATACACATACACACACAAATACGGCTCACTGTGATTCAATGCACAGCCTATAACACCATACATGGACACCCATCACTGTGACTCAAACCGCAGCCTGTACCTGCACATACACACAAAAAGACCCACCTTCTCTGACTCAATTCACAGCCTACTGCAGCACACACACACACACACACACACAAAGACAACCATCACTGTGACTGAATGCACCTCCTATACCAGCATACACACATGGCTCACTGTGAATCAATGCACAGCCTATACAAGAACACACAGACACACAAACACGCACTCACACATGGCTCACTGGTACTCAATCAATCGCCTATACCAGCACACACAAACACAGCTCGCTGTGATTCAATGCAGTCTGTATCACCACACACTCACACACACACCCATGAGTCAATAAAGCCCACACCAGCACAATAAAGCCCATACCAGCACACAAACTCTCATACACACACACACACACCTGACTGTGACTGAAAACCTGTCCTGTACCAGCACACACACACGAAAACACCTTACTGTGACTCAATGCACAGCCTATATGAGCACACACATACACACACAGCTCACAGTGACTCAATACAGATTCTATACCAGCACACACTCAGACACACACACACACACAGCCCACTCTGTCTCAAAGGTCATCCAGTGCCACCACACACACAGACACACACACACACAGACTCGTTCAGGTCAAAGTGGATAAAACCACAGTCCACACCATCACAGACACACACACAACGCACTACTCACTGTGACTCAATGTACAGTCTACACCAGCAAATACACACACACACATACACACACACCTCCCACACATTTAACTGTGACTCAGTGCTGTGACTATACCAGCTCCCCACACACACATGGTTCACTGTGACTCTATGCACACCCAATAACTGTACACACACACACACATACACACACATATTGCTCAGTGTGACCTAACGAACAGTCTGTAGCACCACATACACACATGCACACCTCAGTGACTCAATGTTCAGCCTGTAACATCACACACACACATGCATACACAAATACACATACACACACAAATATGGCTCACTGTGATTCAATGCACAGCCTATAACACCACACAGAGACACCCATCACTGTGACTCAAACCGCAGCCTGTACCTGCACATACACACACAAAGTCCCTCCTTCTGTGACTCAAGTCACAGCCTACTGCAGCACACACACACACAAACACACACAAACACAACCATCACTGTGACTCAATGCACCTCCTATACCAGCATACACACATGGTTCACTGTGAATCAATACACAGCCTGTACCTCCACACACACACACATACAAACACTCACACACAGCTTAGTGTGACTCAATGCAAAGCATATACCAGCACGTGCACTCACACACACACTCACCTCCCTGTGACTCAGTGCATAGCATATAACATCACACACACACACACCTCACTGTGACTGAATGCACAGCCTGTACCAGCACACACACATACAAATACTCACACATGGTAGTGACTAAATGTACAATCAACACCAGCACATACACACACATGACACCTCAGTGTGATCCAATGCTCTGTTTATACCAGCAAAACCACATGGCTCACTGTGACTCAGTGCACAGCATATGACATCACACACACACACACACATACACCTCACTGTGACTCAATGCACAGCCTGTACCTGCACAGAAACAAACACACACATCACTGTGATGCGATATGCAGCCTATACCAACACACACACACACACCAAAGTGTGACTAAATGGTCAGCCTACATGAGAACACACAGACACAATCATCCCTCACTGTGACGAAATGCACAGTCTATACCAGCCTGCGCACACTCACATGACACTGTGACTCAATGCACAATCTGTAATAGCCCACACACGCACACATACACACCTTATTGTGACTCAATGCACAGCCTGTATGTGAACACACACACATACTAACATGCACTCACACATGTCTCATGGTGACTCAATCGCCTATACAAGCACACACACATGGCTCACTGTGAGTCAGTGCCCACTCCATACCAGCACCAAACACACAACACAGCTCACTGTGACTCAAGGCACAGTGTATGGCAGCAGACACACACACAGACACACTCATACCAACATCTCATTGTGCCTCTCAGCCTGTGAAAGACATGCACAATGAAACAGACACCCCTCACTGTGACTCTCTGCACATCCTATACCAGTGCACTCTCACACACACACACATGGTTGACTGTGAATCAATGCACACTCTATACCAGGACACACACACAAACACACACACACACACATGGCTCCCTGTGACTCAGTGCACAGGATATGCTAGCAGACATACACACACAGAGAAGCACATACGGCAAACTGTGAGTCAATCCACAGCCCATACCTCCACACACGCACACATACTGACACTCAAAAACACAGCTAGTGTGATTCAATGCAAATCCTATGCCAGAAACTGCACACACGCACACACACAAACATCCCTATGAATCAGTGCATAGCGTATAACATCACACACATACACCTCACTGTGACTCAATGTGCTGCCTCTACCTGCACATAAACCCACAAACAACTCAATATGACTCAATGTGCAGGCTGTACCAGCACACACACACATGTGCACACACACCTCAGTGTGCCTCAATTGTCAGCCTATACCAGAACACACAGACACACACACCTCTCACTCGGACTCAATGCACAACCTATGCCAGCGTGCACACACACTCACATGGCACAGTGAATCAAGGCACAATTTTACCAGCACATGCACACACACCTCAGAGTGACTCAAAGCTCAGCATATAACAGCACACACACACACATACATGCACAGATGCAGGCCTCACTGTGACTCAATGCACAGCCTATACCAGAACACACACACACACCAACACGCACTCACACATGGCTCACTGGTACTCAATCAATCACCTATACCAGCACACACACACACACAGCTCACTGTGACTCAATGCAGTCTGTATCACCACACACTCACACACACACCCATGAGTCAATAAAGCCCATACCAGCAACATAAAGCCCATACCAGCACACAAACTCACATGCACACACACACAGACGAGACTGTGACTGAAAACGCTTCCTGTACCAGCACACACACACACAAACACCTCACTGTGACTCAATGCACAGCCTATACGAGCACACACATACACACACAGCTCACAGTGATTCAATACAGAGTCTATACCAGTGCACACACAGACACACACACACACAGAGCCACTCTGTCTCAATGGTCATCCAGTGCCAGCACACACACACACACACACACACAAACACACACACTCGTTCAGGTCAATGTTGATAAAACCACAGTCCATACCATCACAGACACACACACACCGCACTACACACTGTGACTCAATGCACAGTCTACAGCAGCAAATACACACACACACATACACACACAACTCCCACACATTTAACTGTGACTGAGTGCTGTGACTATACCAGCTCCCCACACACACATGCTTCACTGTGACTCAATGCACAACCAATAACTGTACACACACACACATACACACACATATGGCCAAGTTTGACCTAATGAACAGTCTGTAGCACCACATACACACATGCACACCTCAGTGACTCAATGTTCAGTCTCTAACATCACACACACACGCATACACAAATACACATACACACACAAATACGGCTCGCTATGATTAAATGCACAGCCTATAACACCACACAGAGACACCCATCATTGTGACTCAAACCGCAGCCTGTACCTGCACATACACACACAAAGACCCACTTTCTGTGACTCAATTTACAGCCTACTGCAGCACACATACACACACACAAACACAACCATCACTGTGACTCAGTGCACCTCCTATACCAGCATACACACATGGCTCACTGTTAATCAATGCACAGCCTATACAAGAACACACAAACTCTCACTCACACATACCAGACTGTGACTCAGTGAACCACCTATAGCAGTACACACACACACGCACAAACATACACGGCTCACCTGGACTCAATGCCCTGCCTATACCAGCACACACAAACACACACACACAGATATATGTCTCACTGACACAATGCACAGCCTGTACTTGCACACACACAAGGCTTACTGTGACTCAATGCAGAGTGTGCACCACCATACAAACACATGGCTCACTGTGACTCAATGTAACGCCTATGCCAGCACACACATACAGAGACACATGCATGGCTCTGTGTGATTCAATGCACGTACTATACCATCACAAACACACACAGACACACGCACAGTCACTGTGACACAATGCACAGCCTATACCACAACACCAATGCAAAGACACATATGCATGGCTCATTGTGACTCTATGCACACCCTATACTATCACATACACACATTCACACATGGCTCCTTGTGAATCAGTGCACAGTCTGTAGTTCCAGGTATACACACACAGACACACACCTCAGTGGCTGAATGAAAAGCCCATACCATTACACACAGACACACATACACACACAGCTCACTGTGAATCAGTGTACAGTCTTCAGCTCCATGTACATACACAGACAACACAGCTTAGTGAATTAATGCAGAGACCATACCAGCATACACACACACATACACACACCTGAGACTCAATGCTCTGCCTATTGCAGCACACACACACACACAGGCACACACACGGCTCACTGTGATTCAATACCAGCCTGTACCTGCACACACACACACTCTCACACACACCGCCATGTGACTCAATGCACTTTATACCACCACACAGACACACAGACACACAAACACACCTCACTGTGACACAATGGTCAGCCTATACCAGAACACGCAGACACACACACACATCACTGTGATGCAATGCACAGACTATACCAGCGTGCACACAAACACACAGCACTGTGACTCAATATACAATGTATACCAAAACACACAAGCATACACACACACCTCAGTGTGACTCAATGCACAGCCTTTACCAGCACACACACATACAGACCTGCACAGATACAGGGTTCACTGTGACTCAATGCACAGCCTATAGAAGAACACACACACATACCAATATGCACACACACATGGCTGACCGTGACTCAATCAATCGCCTATACCAGCACACACACACGACTCACTGTGACTCAATGCAGTCTTTCGCACAACAAACACAGACACACACACCCCATGGAATTAATGAAAGCCCACCAACACACACACTCTCATACACACACACACATGGCTCAATGTGACACACACATGGCTCATGGCTCAATGTGACACACTCTGTTTCACCACACACACACACATACACCTCAGTTACTCAATGCAAAGACCATACGAGCACACACACACACACACACATAACTGATTAAATGCTCCACACATACTAGTGCACACACACACAGACATGCTCACTGTGATTCAAGGCACAGTCTATACGAGCACATTAACACACAAACAACTCATTTTGACTCAATGCGCAGTCTACAGCAGCACACACACACACATAACTCACTGTGACTCAATCCACAGCCTATATCAGCACACAGACACACACAAGGCTCACTGTGACTCAATGAAGTCTGTAACACCACACACACACACACAAACACACACATACACCTCAGTGACTCAATGCAAAGCCCATACGAACACTCACAGACACACACCTAACTGTGATTCAGTGCTCAACCTCTACCAGCACACAGACGCACACACAGACACACACACACATGCACGGCTCTTTCTGACATAATGTACAGTTCTTACCAGAACAAACACATGCAACACATCTCACTGTAACTCAATGCTCAGACTGTACTTGCACACACACAAGGCTCACTGTGAGTCAATGCACAGCCTATACCAGCAGAGACACATACACACTGCTCTCTATGACACAGTGCACATCCTGTACTATCACACACACACACACAGCTTATTGTGATGTAATACAGACTCTACACAACCAAATACACACACGCACACACACAGCTCACTGTGATTCAATACCAGCCTGTACCTGCACACACACACACTCTCACACACACTGCTGTGTGATTCAATGCAGTTTATACCACCACACAGACACACAGACACACACACACGCCTCACTGTGACTCATGCAGACTCTACAGCACCAAATACACTAACACAGGGCTGGGATTCAATGCACAGTCCATACCAGCAAAGGCACATGCACCACACCACACTGTGACTCAATGCTCAGATTATACCAGCACACACACACGGCTCACTGTGTCCTAGTGCACAGCATATAACATCACACACACACACACCCCCCACACTGTGACTCAATGCGCAGCCTGTACCTGCACATACACACACTCTCACACACACCGCCGTGTGACACAATGCAGTTTATACCACCACACAGACACACACACACACCTCAATGTGACTCAATGTCAAGCCCATGCAAGTAAACAGACACACAACCATGGCTCACTGTGACTCAATGAACAGTGTGTACTAGCACATACAAACACATTGCTCAAGGTGAGTCAATGCATAGCCCATATCCGCACACACATACACAGAAAGACACCTTAATGTGGCTCAGTGCACAACCTATTGCTGTACACACACACACACACACACAACGCTCAGTGATTCAATGCAAATCACATATCAGCATACACATATACATACACTCACCTAGGTGTGACTCAATTCTCAGCCTATAGCTGCACACACACACACACCTTACTGTGACTCATGCAGACTCTACAGCACCAAATACACAAACACTAACACAGGGCTGGGATTCAATGCACAGTCCATACCAGCAAAGGCACATGCACCACACCACACTGTGACTCAATGCTCAGATTATACCAGCACACACACACGGCTCACTGTGTCCTAGTGCACAGCATATAACATCACACACACACACACACACACACCCCACTGTGACTCATTGCGCAGCCTGTACCTGCACACACACACACACCCCTCACTGTGAAACAATGGTCAGCCTATACCAGAACACGCAAACACACACATCACTGTGACTCAATGCACAGACTATACCAGTGTGCACACAAACACACAGCACTGTGACTCAATATACAATGTATACCAAAACACACAGGCATACACACACACCTCAGTGTGACTCAATGCACAGCCTATACCAGCACAAACACATACAGACCTGCACAGATACAGGGTTCACTGTGACTCAATGCACAGCCTATAGAAGAACACACACACATACCAACATGCACACACACATGGCTGATCATGCCTCAATCAATCGCCTATACCAGCACACACACACATGACTCACTGTGACTCAATGCAGTCTTTCGCACAACAAACACAGACACACACACCCCACTGAATCAATGAAAGCCCACCAACACACACACACACATGGCTCACTGTGACTCAATGCACAGTCTGTATCACCACACACACACACACACACCTCAGTTACTCAATGCAATGACCATACGAGCACACACACACACACACACACACATAATTGATTAAATGCTCCACACATACTAGTGCACACACACACAGACATGCTCACTCTGATTCAAGGCACAGTCTATACGAGCACAGTAACACACAAACAACTCATTTTGACTCAATGCGCAGTCTACAGCAGCACACACACACACATAACTCACTGTGACTCAATCCACAGCCTACATCAGCACACAGACACACACACACACACGGCCCCCTCTGTCTCAATGGCCATCCAGTAACAGCACACACACACACACACACACAAACACACACACTCGTTTAGGTCAAAGTGGATAAAACCACAGTCCATACCATCACAGACACACACACACCGCACTACACACTGTGACTCAATGCACAGTCTACACCAGCAAATACACACACACACATACACACACAACTCCCCCACATTTAACTGTGACTCAGTGTTGTGACTATAGCAGCTCCCCACACACACATGTTTCACTGTGACTCAATGCACACCCAATAACTGTACACATACACACACATACGACCAGTTTGACCTAACGAACAGTCTGTAGCACCACATACACAGATGCACACCTCAGTGACTCAATGTTCAGCCTGTAACATCACACACACAAATGCATACACAAATACACATACACACACAAATACGGCTCACTGTGATTCAATGCACAGCCTATAACACCATACATGGACACCCATCACTGTGACTCAAACCGCAGCCTGTACCTGCACATACACACAAAAAGACCCACCTTCTCTGACTCAATTCACAGCCTACTGCAGCACACACACACACACACACACACAAAGACAACCATCACTGTGACTGAATGCACCTCTTATACCAGCATACACACATGGCTCACTGTGAATCAATGCACAGCCTATACAAGAACACACAGACACACAAACACGCACTCACACATGGCTCACTGGTACTCAATCAATCGCCTATACCAGCACACACAAACACAGCTCGCTGTGATTCAATGCAGTCTGTATCACCACACACTCACACACACACCCATGAGTCAATAAAGCCCACACCAGCACAATAAAGCCCATACCAGCACACAAACTCTCATACACACACACACACACCTGACTGTGACTGAAAACCTGTCCTGTACCAGCACACACACACAAAAACACCTTACTGTGACTCAATGCACAGCCTATATGAGCACACACATACACACACAGCTCACAGTGACTCAATACAGATTCTATACCAGCACACACTCAGACACACACACACACAGCCCACTCTGTCTCAATGGTCATCCAGTGCCACCACACACACACACACACACACACACACACAGAGAGACTCGTTCAGGTCAAAGTGGATAAAACCACAGTCCACACCATCACAGACACACACACAACGCACTACTCACTGTGACTCAATGTACAGTCTACACCAGCAAATACACACACACACATACACACACACCTCCCACACATTTAACTGTGACTCAGTGCTGTGACTATACCAGCTCCCCACACACACATGGTTCACTGTGACTCTATGCACACCCAATAACTGTACACACACACACACATACACACACATATTGCTCAGTGTGACCTAACGAACAGTCTGTAGCACCACATACACACATGCACACCTCAGTGACTCAATGTTCAGCCTGTAACATCACACACACACATGCATACACAAATACACATACACACACAAATATGGCTCACTGTGATTCAATGCACAGCCTATAACACCACACAGAGACACCCATCACTGTGACTCAAACCGCAGCCTGTACCTGCACATACACACACAAAGTCCCTCCTTCTGTGACTCAAGTCACAGCCTACTGCAGCACACACACACACAAACACACACAAACACAACCATCACTGTGACTCAATGCACCTCCTATACCAGCATACACACATGGTTCACTGTGAATCAATACACAGCCTGTACCTCCACACACACACACATACAAACACTCACACACAGCTTAGTGTGACTCAATGCAAAGCATATACCAGCACGTGCACTCACACACACACTCACCTCCCTGTGACTCAGTGCATAGCATATAACATCACACACACACACACCCCTCACTGTGACTGAATGCACAGCCTGTACCAGCACACACACATACAAATACTCACACATGGTTGTGACTAAATGTACAATCAACACCAGCACATACACACACATGACACCTCAGTGTGATCCAATGCTCTGTTTATACCAGCAAAACCACATGGCTCACTGTGACTCAGTGCACAGCATATGACATCACACACACACACACACATACACCTCACTGTGACTCAATGCACAGCCTGTACCTGCACAGAAACAAACACACACATCACTGTGATGCGATATGCAGCCTATACCAACACACACACACACACCAAAGTGTGACTAAATGGTCAGCCTACATGAGAACACACAGACACTATCATCCCTCACTGTGACGCAATGCACAGTCTATACCAGCCTGCGCACACTCACATGACACTGTGACTCAATGCACAATCTGTAATAGCCCACACATGCACACATACACACCTTATTGTGACTCAATGCACAGCCTGTATGTGAACACACACACATACTAACATGCACTCACACATGTCTCACGGTGACTCAATCGCCTATACAAGCACACACACATGGCTCACTGTGAGTCAGTGCCCACTCCATACCAGCACCAAACACACAACACAGCTCACTGTGACTCAAGGCACAGTGTATGGCAGCAGACACACACACAGACACACTCATACCAACATCTCATTGTGCCTCTCAGCCTGTGAAAGACATGCACAATGAAACAGACACCCCTCACTGTGACTCTCTGCACATCCTATACCAGTGCACTCTCACACACACACACATGGTTGACTGTGAATCAATGCACACTCTATACCAGGACACACACACAAACACACACACACACACATGGCTCCCTGTGACTCAGTGCACAGGATATGCTAGCAGACATACACACACAGAGAAGCACATACGGCAAACTGTGAGTCAATCCACAGCCCATACCTCCACACACGCACACATACTGACACTCAAAAACACAGCTAGTGTGATTCAATGCAAATCCTATGCCAGAAACTGCACACACGCACACACACAAACATCCCTATGAATCAGTGCATAGCGTATAACATCACACACATACACCTCACTGTGACTCAATGTGCTGCCTCTACCTGCACATAAACCCACAAACAACTCAATATGACTCAATGTGCAGGCTGTACCAGCACACACACACATGTGCACACACACCTCAGTGTGCCTCAATTGTCAGCCTATACCAGAACACACAGACACACACACCTCTCACTCGGACTCAATGCACAACCTATGCCAGCGTGCACACACACTCACATGGCACAGTGAATCAAGGCACAATTTTACCAGCACATGCACACACACCTCAGAGTGACTCAAAGCTCAGCATATAACAGCACACACACACACATACATGCACAGATGCAGGCCTCACTGTGACTCAATGCACAGCCTATACCAGAACACACACACACACCAACACGCACTCACACATGGCTCACTGGTACTCAATCAATCACCTATACCAGCACACACACACACACAGCTCACTGTGACTCAATGCAGTCTGTATCACCACACACTCACACACACACCCATGAGTCAATAAAGCCCATACCAGCAACATAAAGCCCATACCAGCACACAAACTCACATGCACACACACACAGACGAGACTGTGACTGAAAACGCTTCCTGTACCAGCACACACACACACAAACACCTCACTGTGACTCAATGCACAGCCTATACGAGCACACACATACACACACAGCTCACAGTGATTCAATACAGAGTCTATACCAGTGCACACACAGACACACACACACACAGAGCCACTCTGTCTCAATGGTCATCCAGTGCCAGCACACACACACACACACACACACAAACACACACACTCGTTCAGGTCAATGTTGATAAAACCACAGTCCATACCATCACAGACACACACACACCGCACTACACACTGTGACTCAATGCACAGTCTACAGCAGCAAATACACACACACACATACACACACAACTCCCACACATTTAACTGTGACTGAGTGCTGTGACTATACCAGCTCCCCACACACACATGCTTCACTGTGACTCAATGCACAACCAATAACTGTACACACACACACATACACACACATATGGCCAAGTTTGACCTAATGAACAGTCTGTAGCACCACATACACACATGCACACCTCAGTGACTCAATGTTCAGTCTCTAACATCACACACACACGCATACACAAATACACATACACACACAAATACGGCTCGCTATGATTAAATGCACAGCCTATAACACCACACAGAGACACCCATCATTGTGACTCAAACCGCAGCCTGTACCTGCACATACACACACAAAGACCCACTTTCTGTGACTCAATTTACAGCCTACTGCAGCACACATACACACACACAAACACAACCATCACTGTGACTCAGTGCACCTCCTATACCAGCATACACACATGGCTCACTGTTAATCAATGCACAGCCTATACAAGAACACACAAACTCTCACTCACACATACCAGACTGTGACTCAGTGAACCACCTATAGCAGTACACACACACACGCACAAACATACACG
Organism: Stenella coeruleoalba; assembly: GCF_951394435.1. Lineage (NCBI taxonomy): Eukaryota > Metazoa > Chordata > Mammalia > Artiodactyla > Delphinidae > Stenella > Stenella coeruleoalba. Next base: position 4,401,089 of record NC_137168.1, read on the forward strand.
GCTCACCTGGACTCAATGCCCTGCCTATACCAGCACACACAAACACACACACACAGATATATGTCTCACTGACACAATGCACAGCCTGTACTTGCACACACACAAGGCTTACTGTGACTCAATGCAGAGTGTGCACCACCATACAAACACATGGCTCACTGTGACTCAATGTAACGCCTATGCCAGCACACACACACAGAGACACATGCATGGCTCTGTGTGATTCAATGCACGTACTATACCATCACAAACACACACAGACACACGCACAGTCACTGTGACACAATGCACAGCCTATACCACAACACCAATGCAAAGACACATATGCATGGCTCATTGTGACTCTATGCACACCCTATACTATCACATATACACATTCACACATGGCTCCTTGTGAATCAGTGCACAGTCTGTAGTTCCAGGTATACACACACAGACACACACCTCAGTGGCTGAATGAAAAGCCCATACCATTACACACAGACACACATACACACACAGCTCACTGTGAATCAGTGTACAGTCTTCAGCTCCATGTACATACACACACAACACAGCTTAGTGAATTAATGCAGAGACCATACCAGCATACACACACACATACACACACCTGAGACTCAATGCTCTGCCTATTGCAGCACACACACACACACAGGCACACACACGGCTCACTGTGATTCAATACCAGCCTGTACCTGCACACACACACACTCTCACACACACCGCCATGTGACTCAATGCACTTTATACCACCACACAGACACACAGACACACAAACACACCTCACTGTGACACAATGGTCAGCCTATACCAGAACACGCAGACACACACACACATCACTGTGATGCAATGCACAGACTATACCAGCGTGCACACAAACACACAGCACTGTGACTCAATATACAATGTATACCAAAACACACAAGCATACACACACACCTCAGTGTGACTCAATGCACAGCCTTTACCAGCACACACACATACAGACCTGCACAGATACAGGGTTCACTGTGACTCAATGCACAGCCTATAGAAGAACACACACACATACCAATATGCACACACACATGGCTGACCGTGACTCAATCAATCGCCTATACCAGCACACACACACGACTCACTGTGACTCAATGCAGTCTTTTGCACAACAAACACAGACACACACACCCCATGGAATTAATGAAAGCCCACCAACACACACACTCTCATACACACACACACATGGCTCAATGTGACTCAATGCACACTCTGTTTCACCACACACACACACATACACCTCAGTTACTCAATGCAAAGACCATACGAGCACACACACACACACACACATAACTGATTAAATGCTCCACACATACTAGTGCACACACACACAGACATGCTCACTGTGATTCAAGGCACAGTCTATACGAGCACATTAACACACAAACAATTCATTTTGACTCAATGCGCAGTCTACAGCAGCACACACACACACATAACTCCCTGTGACTCAATCCACAGCCTATATCAGCACACAGACACACACAAGGCTCACTGTGACTCAATGAAGTCTGTAACACCACACACACACACACAAACACACACATACACCTCAGTGACTCAATGCAAAGCTCATACGAACACTCACAGACACACACCTAACTGTGATTCAGTGCTCAACCTCTACCAGCACACAGATGCACACAGACACACACACACATGCACGGCTCTTTCTGACATAATGTACAGTTCTTACCAGAACAAACACATGCAACACATCTCACTGTAACTCAATGCTCAGACTGTACTTGCACACACACAAGGCTCACTGTGAGTCAATGCACAGCCTATACCAGCAGAGACACATACACACTGCTCTCTATGACACAGTGCACATCCTGTACTATCACACACACACACAGCTTATTGTGATGTAATACAGACTCTACACAACCAAATACACACACACACACACACAGCTCACTGTGATTCAATACCAGCCTGTATCTGCACACACACACACTCTCACACACACTGCTGTGTGATTCAATGCAGTTTATACCACCACACAGACACACAGACACACACACACGCCTCACTGTGACTCATGCAGACTCTACAGCACCAAATACACTAACACAGGGCTGGGATTCAATGCACAGTCCATACCAGCAAAGGCACACACACCACACCACACTGTGACTCAATGCTCAGATTATACCAGCACACACACACGGCTCACTGTGTCCTAGTGCACAGCATATAACATCACACACACACACACACCCCACACTGTGACTCAATGCGCAGCCTGTACCTGCACATACACACACTCTCACACACACCGCCGTGTGACACAATGCAGTTTATACCACCACACAGACACACACACACACCTCAATGTGACTCAATGTCAAGCCCATGCAAGTAAACAGACACACAACCATGGCTCACTGTGACTCAATGAACAGTGTGTACTAGCACATACAAACACATTGCTCAATGTGAGTCAATGCATAGCCCATATCCGCACACACATACACAGAAACACACCTTAATGTGGCTCAGTGCACAACCTATAGCTGTACACACACACACAACGCTCAGTGATTCAATGCAAATCACATATCAGCATACACATACACATACACTCACCTAGGTGTGACTCAATTCTCAGCCTATAGCTGCACACACACACACACCTTACTGTGACTCATGCAGACTCTACAGCACCAAATACACAAACACTAACACAGGGCTTGGATTCAATGCACAGTCCATACCAGCAAAGGCACATGCACCACACCACACTGTGACTCAATGCTCAGATTATACCAGGACACACACACGGCTCACTGTGTCCTAGTGCACAGCATATAACATCACACACACACACACACACACCCCACACTGTGACTCAATGCGCAGCCTGTACCTGCACACACACACACACACACACACCTCACTGTGAAACAATGGTCAGCCTATACCAGAACACGCAAACACACACATCACTGTGACTCAATGCACAGACTATACCAGTGTGCACACAAACACACAGCACTGTGACTCAATATACAATGTATACCAAAACACACAGGCATACACACACACCTCAGTGTGACTCAATGCACAGCCTATACCAGCACACACACATACAGACCTGCACAGATACAGGGTTCACTGTGACTCAATGCACAGCCTATAGAAGAACACACACACATACCAACATGCACACACACATGGCTGACCGTGCCTCAATCAATCGCTTATACCAGCACAGACACACATGACTCACTGTGACTCAATGCAGTCTTTTGCACAACAAACACAGACACACACACCCCACTGAATCAATGAAAGCCCACCAACACACACACACACATGGCTCACTGTGACTCAATGCACAGTCTGTATCACCACACACACACACACACCTCAGTTACTCAATGCAAAGACCATACGAGCACACACACACACACACACACATAATTGATTAAATGCTCCACACATACTAGTGCACACACACACAGACATGCTCACTCTGATTCAAGGCACAGTCTATACGAGCACAGTAACACACAAACAACTCATTTTGACTCAATGCGCAGTCTACAGCAGCACACACACACACATAACTCACTGTGACTCAATCCACAGCCTATATCAGCACACAGACACACACACACACACGGCCCACTCTGTCTCAATGGCCATCCAGTACCAGCACACACACACACACACACACACACACAAATACACACACTCGTTTAGGTCAAAGTGGATAAAACCACAGTCCATACCATCACAGACACACACACACCGCACTACACACTGTGACTCAATGCACAGTCTACACCAGCAAATACACACACACACATACACACACAACTCCCATACATTTAACTGTGACTCAGTGCTGTGACTATAGCAGCTCCCCACACACACATGTTTCACTGTGACTCAATGCACACCCAATAACTGTACACATACACACACACGACCCAGTTTGACCTAACGAACAGTCTGTAGCACCACATACACAGATGCACACCTCAGTGACTCAATGTTCAGCCTGTAACATCACACACACAAATGCATACACAAATACACATACACACACAAATACGGCTCACTGTGATTCAATGCACAGCCTATAACACCATACATGGACACCCATCACTGTGACTCAAACCGCAGCCTGTACCTGCACATACACACAAAAAGACCCACCTTCTCTGACTCAATTCACAGCCTACTGCAGCACACACACACACACACACACAAAGACAACCATCACTGTGACTGAATGCACCTCCTATACCAGCATACACACATGGCTCACTGTGAATCAATGCACAGCCTATACAAGAACACACAGACACACAAACACGCACTCACACATGGCTCACTGGTACTCAATCAATCGCCTATACCAGCACACACAAACACAGCTCGCTGTGATTCAATGCAGTCTGTATCACCACACACTCACACACACACCCATGAGTCAATAAAGCCCACACCAGCACAATAAAGCCCATACCAGCACACAAACTCTCATACACACACACACACACACCTGACTGTGACTGAAAACCTGTCCTGTACCAGCACACACACACGAAAACACCTTACTGTGACTCAATGCACAGCCTATATGAGCACACACATACACACACAGCTCACAGTGACTCAATACAGATTCTATACCAGCACACACTCAGACACACACACACACACAGCCCACTCTGTCTCAAAGGTCATCCAGTGCCACCACACACACACACACACACACACACACACACACACAGACTCGTTCAGGTCAAAGTGGATAAAACCACAGTCCACACCATCACAGACACACACACAACGCACTACTCACTGTGACTCAATGTACAGTCTACACCAGCAAATACACACACACACATACACACACACCTCCCACACATTTAACTGTGACTCAGTGCTGTGACTATACCAGCTCCCCACACACACATGGTTCACTGTGACTCTATGCACACCCAATAACTGTACACACACACACACATACACACACATATTGCTCAGTGTGACCTAACGAACAGTCTGTAGCACCACATACACACATGCACACATCAGTGACTCAATGTTCAGCCTGTAACATCACACACACACATGCATACACAAATACACATACACACACAAATATGGCTCACTGTGATTCAATGCACAGCCTATAACACCACACAGAGACACCCATCACTGTGACTCAAACCGCAGCCTGTACCTGCACATACACACACAAAGTCCCTCCTTCTGTGACTCAAGTCACAGCCTACTGCAGCACACACACACACAAACACACACAAACACAACCATCACTGTGACTCAATGCACCTCCTATACCAGCATACACACATGGTTCACTGTGAATCAATACACAGCCTGTACCTCCACACACACACACATACAAACACTCACACACAGCTTAGTGTGACTCAATGCAAAGCATATACCAGCACGTGCACTCACACACACACTCACCTCCCTGTGACTCAGTGCATAGCATATAACATCACACACACACACACCCCTCACTGTGACTGAATGCACAGCCTGTACCAGCACACACACATACAAATACTCACACATGGTTGTGACTAAATGTACAATCAACACCAGCACATACACACACATGACACCTCAGTGTGATCCAATGCTCTGTTTATACCAGCAAAACCACATGGCTCACTGTGACTCAGTGCACAGCATATGACATCACACACACACACACACATACACCTCACTGTGACTCAATGCACAGCCTGTACCTGCACAGAAACAAACACACACATCACTGTGATGCGATATGCAGCCTATACCAACACACACACACACACCAAAGTGTGACTAAATGGTCAGCCTACATGAGAACACACAGACACTATCATCCCTCACTGTGACGCAATGCACAGTCTATACCAGCCTGCGCACACTCACATGACACTGTGACTCAATGCACAATCTGTAATAGCCCACACATGCACACATACACACCTTATTGTGACTCAATGCACAGCCTGTATGTGAACACACACACATACTAACATGCACTCACACATGTCTCACGGTGACTCAATCGCCTATACAAGCACACACACATGGCTCACTGTGAGTCAGTGCCCACTCCATACCAGCACCAAACACACAACACAGCTCACTGTGACTCAAGGCACAGTGTATGGCAGCAGACACACACACAGACACACTCATACCAACATCTCATTGTGCCTCTCAGCCTGTGAAAGACATGCACAATGAAACAGACACCCCTCACTGTGACTCTCTGCACATCCTATACCAGTGCACTCTCACACACACACACATGGTTGACTGTGAATCAATGCACACTCTATACCAGGACACACACACAAACACACACACACACACATGGCTCCCTGTGACTCAGTGCACAGGATATGCTAGCAGACATACACACACAGAGAAGCACATACGGCAAACTGTGAGTCAATCCACAGCCCATACCTCCACACACGCACACATACTGACACTCAAAAACACAGCTAGTGTGATTCAATGCAAATCCTATGCCAGAAACTGCACACACGCACACACACAAACATCCCTATGAATCAGTGCATAGCGTATAACATCACACACATACACCTCACTGTGACTCAATGTGCTGCCTCTACCTGCACATAAACCCACAAACAACTCAATATGACTCAATGTGCAGGCTGTACCAGCACACACACACATGTGCACACACACCTCAGTGTGCCTCAATTGTCAGCCTATACCAGAACACACAGACACACACACCTCTCACTCGGACTCAATGCACAACCTATGCCAGCGTGCACACACACTCACATGGCACAGTGAATCAAGGCACAATTTTACCAGCACATGCACACACACCTCAGAGTGACTCAAAGCTCAGCATATAACAGCACACACACACACATACATGCACAGATGCAGGCCTCACTGTGACTCAATGCACAGCCTATACCAGAACACACACACACACCAACACGCACTCACACATGGCTCACTGGTACTCAATCAATCACCTATACCAGCACACACACACACACAGCTCACTGTGACTCAATGCAGTCTGTATCACCACACACTGACACACACACCCATGAGTCAATAAAGCCCATACCAGCAACATAAAGCCCATACCAGCACACAAACTCACATGCACACACACACAGACGAGACTGTGACTGAAAACGCTTCCTGTACCAGCACACACACACACAAACACCTCACTGTGACTCAATGCACAGCCTATACGAGCACACACATACACACACAGCTCACAGTGATTCAATACAGAGTCTATACCAGTGCACACACAGACACACACACACACAGAGCCACTCTGTCTCAATGGTCATCCAGTGCCAGCACACACACACACACACACACACAAACACACACACTCGTTCAGGTCAATGTTGATAAAACCACAGTCCATACCATCACAGACACACACACACCGCACTACACACTGTGACTCAATGCACAGTCTACAGCAGCAAATACACACACACACATACACACACAACTCCCACACATTTAACTGTGACTGAGTGCTGTGACTATACCAGCTCCCCACACACACATGCTTCACTGTGACTCAATGCACAACCAATAACTGTACACACACACACATACACACACATATGGCCAAGTTTGACCTAATGAACAGTCTGTAGCACCACATACACACATGCACACCTCAGTGACTCAATGTTCAGTCTCTAACATCACACACACACGCATACACAAATACACATACACACACAAATATGGCTCGCTATGATTAAATGCACAGCCTATAACACCACACAGAGACACCCATCATTGTGACTCAAACCGCAGCCTGTACCTGCACATACACACACAAAGACCCACTTTCTGTGACTCAATTTACAGCCTACTGCAGCACACATACACACACACAAACACAACCATCACTGTGACTCAGTGCACCTCCTATACCAGCATACACACATGGCTCACTGTTAATCAATGCACAGCCTATACAAGAACACACAAACTCTCACTCACACATACCAGACTGTGACTCAGTGAACCACCTATAGCAGTACACACACACACGCACAAACATACACGGCTCACCTGGACTCAATGCCCTGCCTATACCAGCACACACAAACACACACACACAGATATATGTCTCACTGACACAATGCACAGCCTGTACTTGCACACACACAAGGCTTACTGTGACTCAATGCAGAGTGTGCACCACCATACAAACACATGGCTCACTGTGACTCAATGTAATGCCTATGCCAGCACACACACACAGAGACACATGCATGGCTCTGTGTGATTCAATGCACGTACTATACCATCACAAACACACACAGACACACGCACAGTCACTGTGACACAATGCACAGCCTATACCACAACACCAATGCAAAGACACATATGCATGGCTCATTGTGACTCTATGCACACCCTATACTATCACATACACACATTCACACATGGCTCCTTGTGAATCAGTGCACAGTCTGTAGTTCCAGGTATACACACACAGACACACACCTCAGTGGCTGAATGAAAAGCCCATACCATTACACACAGACACACATACACACACAGCTCACTGTGAATCAGTGTACAGTCTTCAGCTCCATGTACATACACACACAACACAGCTTAGTGAATTAATGCAGAGACCATACCAGCATACACACACACATACACACACCTGAGACTCAATGCTCTGCCTATTGCAGCACACACACACACACAGGCACACACACGGCTCACTGTGATTCAATACCAGCCTGTACCTGCACACACACACACTCTCACACACACCGCCATGTGACTCAATGCACTTTATACCACCACACAGACACACAGACACACAAACACACCTCACTGTGACACAATGGTCAGCCTATACCAGAACACGCAGACACACACACACATCACTGTGATGCAATGCACACACTATACCAGCGTGCACACACACAGCACTGTGACTCAATATACAATGTATACCAAAACACACAAGCATACACACACACCTCAGTGTGACTCAATGCACAGCCTTTACCAGCACACACACATACAGACCTGCACAGATACAGGGTTCACTGTGACTCAATGCACAGCCTATAGAAGAACACACACACATACCAACATGCACACACACATGGCTGACCGTGCCTCAATCAATCGCCTATACCAGCACACACACACGACTCACTGTGACTCAATGCAGTCTTTCGCACAACAAACACAGACACACACACCCCACTGAATCAATGAAAGCCCACCAACACACACACACACATGGCTCACTGTGACTCAATGCACAGTCTGTATCACCACACACACACACACACCTCAGTTACTCAATGCAAAGACCATACGAGCACACACACACACACACACATAATTGATTAAATGCTCCACACATACTAGTGCACACACACACAGACATGCTCACTCTGATTCAAGGCACAGTCTATACGAGCACAGTAACACACAAACAACTCATTTTGACTCAATGCGCAGTCTACAGCAGCACACACACACACATAACTCACTGTGACTCAATCCACAGCCTATATCAGCACACACACACACACACGGCCCCCTCTGTCTCAATGGCCATCCAGTACCAGCACACACACACACACACACACACACACACACACACTCGTTTAGGTCAAAGTGGATAAAACCACAGTCCATACCATCACAGACACACACACACCGCACTACACACTGTGACTCAATGCACAGTCTACACCAGCAAATACACACACACACATACACACACAACTCCCACACATTTAACTGTGACTCAGTGCTGTGACTATAGCAGCTCCCCACACACACATGTTTCACTGTGACTCAATGCACACCCAATAACTGTACACATACACACACATACGACCCAGTTTGACCTAACGAACAGTCTGTAGCACCACATACACAGATGCACACCTCAGTGACTCAATGTTCAGCCTGTAACATCACACACACAAATGCATACACAAATACACATACACACACAAATACGGCTCACTGTGATTCAATGCACAGCCTATAACACCATACATGGACACCCATCACTGTGACTCAAACCGCAGCCTGTACCTGCACATACACACAAAAAGACCCACCTTCTCTGACTCAATTCACAGCCTACTGCAGCACACACACACACACACACACACAAAGACAACCATCACTGTGACTGAATGCACCTCCTATACCAGCATACACACATGGCTCACTGTGAATCAATGCACAGCCTATACAAGAACACACAGACACACAAACACGCACTCACACATGGCTCACTGGTACTCAATCAATCGCCTATACCAGCACACACAAACACAGCTCGCTGTGATTCAATGCAGTCTGTATCACCACACACTCACACACACACCCATGAGTCAATAAAGCCCACACCAGCACAATAAAGCCCATACCAGCACACAAACTCTCATACACACACACACACACCTGACTGTGACTGAAAACCTGTTCTGTACCAGCACACACACACGAAAACACCTTACTGTGACTCAATGCACAGCCTATATGAGCACACACATACACACACAGCTCACAGTGACTCAATACAGATTCTATACCAGCACACACTCAGAGACACACACACACACAGCACACTCTGTCTCAAAGGTCATCCAGTGCCACCACACACACACACACACACACACACACACAGACTCGTTCAGGTCAAAGTGGATAAAACCACAGTCCACACCATCACAGACACACACACAACGCACTACTCACTGTGACTCAATGTACAGTCTACACCAGCAAATACACACACACACATACACACACACCTCCCACACATTTAACTGTGACTCAGTGCTGTGACTATACCAGCTCCCCACACACACATGGTTCACTGTGACTCTATGCACACCCAATAACTGTACACACACACACACATACACACACATATTGCTCAGTGTGACCTAACGAACAGTCTGTAGCACCACATACACACATGCACACCTCAGTGACTCAATGTTCAGCCTGTAACATCACACACACACATGCATACACAAATACACATACACACACAAATATGGCTCACTGTGATTCAATGCACAGCCTATAACACCACACAGAGACACCCATCACTGTGACTCAAACCGCAGCCTGTACCTGCACATACACACACAAAGTCCCTCCTTCTGTGACTCAAGTCACAGCCTACTGCAACACACACACAAACAAACACACACAAACACAACCATCACTGTGACTCAATGCACCTCCTATACCAGCATACACACATGGTTCACTGTGAATCAATACACAGCCTGTACCTCCACACACACACACATACAAACACTCACACACAGCTTAGTGTGACTCAATGCAAAGCATATACCAGCACGTGCACTCACACACACACTCACCTCCCTGTGACTCAGTGCATAGCATATAACATCACACACACACACACACCTCACTGTGACTGAATGCACAGCCTGTACCAGCACACACACATACAAATACTCACACATGGTTGTGACTAAATGTACAATCAACACCAGCACATACACACACATGACACCTCAGTGTGATCCAATGCTCTGTTTATACCAGCAAAACCACATGGCTCACTGTGACTCAGTGCACAGCATATGACATCACACACACACACACACATACACCTCACTGTGACTCAATGCACAGCCTGTACCTGCACAGAAACAAACACACACATCACTGTGATGCGATATGCAGCCTATACCAACACACACACACACACCAAAGTGTGACTAAATGGTCAGCCTACATGAGAACACACAGACACAATCATCCCTCACTGTGACACAATGCACAGTCTATACCAGCCTGCGCACACTCACATGACACTGTGACTCAATGCACAATCTGTAATAGCCCACACACGCACACATACACACCTTATTGTGACTCAATGCACAGCCTGTATGTGAACACACACACATACTAACATGCACTCACACATGTCTCACGGTGACTCAATCGCCTATACAAGCACACACACATGGCTCACTGTGAGTCAGTGCCCACTCCATACCAGCACCAAACACACAACACCGCTCACTGTGACTCAAGGCACAGTGTATGGCAGCAGACACACACACAGACACACTCATACCAACATCTCATTGTGCCTCTAAGCCTATGAAAGCACATGCACAATGAAACAAACACCCCTCACTGTGACTCACTGCACATCGTATACCAGTGCACTCTCACACACACACACATGGCTGACTGTGAATCAATGCACACTCTATAACAGTGCACACACACAAACACACACACACACACACGGCTACCTGTGACTCAGTGCACAGCATATGCTAGCAGACATACACACACAGAGAAGCACATACGGCAAACTGTGAGTCAATCCACATCCCTTACCTCCACACACGCACACATACTGACATTCAAAAACACAGCTCAGTGTGATTCAATGCAAATCCTAAACCAGAAACTGCACACACACACACACACAAACCTCCCTATGAATCAGTACATAGCGTATAACATCACACACATACACCTCACTGTGACTCAATGTCCTGCCTCTACCTGCACATACACCCACAAACAACTCAATATGTCTCAATGTGCAGGGTGTACCAGCACACACACACACACATGTGCACACACACCTCAGTGTGCCTCAATTGTCAGCCTATACCGGAACACACAGACACACACACCTCTCACTCTGACTCAATGCACAACCTATACCAGCGTGCACACACACTCACATGGCACAGTGAATCAAGGCACAATTTTTCCAGCACAGGCACACACACCTCAGGGTGACTCAAAGCTCAGCCTATACCAGCACACACACACACACACACACACATGCACAGATGCAGGCCTCACTGTGACTCAATGCACAGCCTATAGCAGAACACACACACACACCAACACGCACTCACACATGGCTCACTCGTACTCAATCAATCGCCTATACCAGCACACACACACACAGCTCACTGTGATTCAAGGCAGTCTGTATCACCACACACTCACACACACACCCATGAGTCAATGAAGCCCATACCAGCACACAAACTCACATGCACACACACACACACCTGACTGTGACTGAAAACGCTTCCTGTACCAGCACACACACACAAACACCTCACTGTGACTCAATGCACAGCCTATACGAGCACACACATACACACACAGCTCACAGTCACTCAATACACAGTCTATACCAGTGCACACACAGACAGACACACACAAACACACACACTTGTTCAGGTCAAAGTGGATAAAACCACAGTCCATACCATCACAGACACACACACACCACATGACACACTATACTCAATGCACAGTCTACACCAGCAAATACACACACACACAAACACACACAACTCCCACACATTTAACTGTGACTCAGTGCTGTGACTATAGCAGCTCCCCACACACACGTGGTTCACTGTGACTCAATGCACAGCCAATAACTGTACACACACACACACATACACACACATATGGCCCAGTTTGACTTAATGAACAGTCTGTAGCACCACATACAATCATGCACACCTCAGTGACTCAATGTTCAGACTGTACCATCACACACACACACGAATACACAAATACACATACACACAAATACGGCTCACTGTGATTCAATGCACAGCCTATAACACCACACAGAGACACCCGTCACTGTGACTCAAACCGCAGCCAGCACCTGCACATACACACACAAAGACCCACCTTCTGTGACTGAATTCACAGCCTACTGCAGCACACACACACATACACACATACAAACACAACCATCACTGTGACTCAATGCACCTCCTATACCAGCATACACAGACGGCTAACTGTGAATCAATGCACAGCCTATACAAGAACACACACACACACCAACACGCACTCACACATGGCTCACTGGTAATCAATCGCTTATACTAGCGTGCACACACACAGCTTGCTGTGACTCAATGCAGTCTGTATCACCACACACTCACACACAGAACCATGAGTCAATAAAGCCCATACCAGCACAATGAAGCCCATACCAACACACAAACTCAAATGCACACACACACACACCTGACTGTGACTGAAAACGCTTCCTGTACCTGCACACACACACAAAAACACCTCACTGTGACTCAATGCACACCTATACGAGCACACACATACACACACAGCTCATAGTGACTCAATACAGAATGTATACCAGCACACACACAGACACAAGCACAACACAGCCCACTCTGTCTCAATGGTCATCCAGTGCCAGCACACACTCACACACACATACACGCTCGTTCAGGTCCAAGTGGATAAAACCACAGTCCACACCATCACAGACACACACACACCGCACTACTCACTATGACTCAATGCACAGTCTACACCAGCAAATACAAACACACACATACACACACAACTACCACACATTTAACTATGACTCAGTGTTGTGACTATACCAGCTCCCCACACACACATGGTTCACTGTGACTCAATGCACAGCCAATAACTGTACACAGACACACATACACACACATATTGCTCAGTTTGATCTAACAAACAGTCTGTAGCATCTCATACACACATGCACACTTCAGTGACTCAATGTTCAGCCTGTAACATCACACACACACGCATACCCAATACACATACACACACAAATACGGCTCGCTGTGATTCAATGCACAGCCTATAACACCACACAGAGACACCCATCATTGTGACTCAAACCGCAGCCTGTACCTGCACATACACACACAAAGACCCACTTTGTGTGACTCAATTCACAACCTACTGCAGCACACACACACACAAACACACACACAAACACAACCATCACTGAGACTCAATGCACCTCCTATACAAGCATACACACATGGCTCACTGTTAATCAATGCACAGCCTGTACAAGAACACACAAACACTCACTCACACATACCTGACTGTGACTCAGTGAACCACCTATAGCAGCACACACACACACAAACACAAACATACACGGCTCACTTGAACGCAATGCCATGCCTATACCAGCACACACACACACACACACACACATATGACTCACTGACACAATGCACAGCATGTACTGGCACACACACAAGGTTTACTGTGAGTCAATGCAGAGTCTACACCAGCATACAAACACATGGCTCACTGTGACTCAATATAATGCCTATGCCAGCACACTCACAGAGAGACACATGCATGGCTCTGTGTGATTCAATGCACGTACTATACCATTACAAACACACATAAACACACGCACAGTCACTGTGACACAATGCACAGCCTATACCACAACACCCATGCAAAGACACATATGCTCAGCACATTGTGACTCTATGCACACACTGTACTATCACATACACATATTCACACATGACTCATTGTAAATCAGTGCACAGTCTGTATTTCCAGGTATACACACACAGACACACACCTCAGTGACTCAATGAAAAGCCCATACCATCACACACAGACACACATACACACACAACTCACTGTGAATCAGTGTACAGTTTTCAGCTCCATGTACATACACACACAACACACCTTAGTGAATCAATACAGAGACCATACCACACACATACACACACCTGAGACTCAATGCTCTGCCTATTCCAGCACACACACACACACAGGCACACACACGGCTCACTGTGATTCAATACCAGCCTGTACCTGCACAAACGCACACTCTCACACACACCGCCGTGTGACTCAATGCAGTTTATACCACCACACAGACACACAGACACACACACACGCCTCACTGTGACTCAATGCCAAGCCCATACAAGTAAACAGACACACACAACCATGGCTCACTGAGACTCAATGAACAGTGTATACTAGCACATACAAACACAAGGCTCAATGTGAGTCAATGCATAGCCTATACCCACACACACACACACAGAAACACACCTGAATGTGGCTCAGTGCACAGCCTATTGCAGTACACACACTCACAGACACACACACCGCTGAGTGATTCAATGCAAATCCCATATCAGCATACACATACACCTACACTCACCTAGGTGTGACTCAATTCTCAGCCTATAGCAGCACACACACACACCTTACTGTGACTCATGCAGACTCTACAGCACCAAATAGACAAACACTAACACAGGACTGGGATTTAATGCACAGTCCATACCAGCAAAGGTACACACACCACACCACACTGTGACTCAATGCTCAGATTATACCAGCACACACACACGGCTCACTGTGTCCTAGTGTACAGCATATAACATCACACACACACACACACATCGCACACTGTGACTCAATGTGCAGCCTGTACCTATGCATACACACACACACATTTCACTGTGACAAATGTGCACCCTATACCAGCGCACACACACACCTCAATGTGACACAGTGGTCAGCCTATATCAGAACACGCAGACACACGCAACATCACTGTGACTCAATGAACAGACTATACCACCGTGCACACAAACACACAGCACTGTGACTCAATATACAATGTATACCAAAACACACAAGCATACACACACACCTAAGTGTGACTCAATGCACAGCCTATACCAGCACACACACATACACAACTGCACAGACACAGGGTTCACTGTAACTCAATGCACAGCCTATAGAAGAACACAAACACATACCAACATGCACACACACATGGCTGACCATGACTCAATCAATCGCCTATACCAGCACACACACACATGACTCACTGTGACTTAATGCTGTCTTTAACACAACAAACACAGACAAACACACCCCATTAAATCAATGAAAGTCCACTAACACACACACTCTCATACACACACACACGTGGCTCAATGTGACACAATGCACACTCTGTTTCACCACACACACACACATACACCTCAGTTACTCAATGCAAAGACCATACGAGCACACACACACACACACACATAACTGATTAAATGCTCCACACATACTAGTGCACACACACACAGACATGTTCACTGTGATTCAAGGCACAGTCTATACGAGCACATTAACACACAAACAACTCATTTTGACTCAATGCGCAGTCTACAGCAGCACACACACACACATAACTCCCTGTGACTCAATCCACAGCCTATATCAGCACACACACACACACAAGGCTCACTGTGACTCAATGAAGTCTGTAACACCACACACACAAACACACATACACCTCAGTGACTCAATGCAAAGCCCATACGAACACTCACAGACACACACCTAACTGTGATTCAGTGCTCAACCTCTACCAGCACACAGACGCACACACAGACACACACACACATGCACGGCTCTTTCTGACATAATGTACAGTTCTTACCAGCACAAGCACACGAAACACATCTCACTGTAACTCAATGTTCAGACTGTACTTGCACACACACAAGGCTCACTGTGAGTCAATGCACAGCCTATACCAGCAGAGACACACACACACTGCTCTCTATGACACAGTGCACATCCTGTAACATCACATACAGACACAGCTTATTGTGATGCAATACAGACTCTACACAATGAAATACACACACACACACATGTACAGCTCACTGTGATTCCATGCAGACTCCATACCAGTGCACAAAAACACAGCACACAACTCAGTGTGATTCAATGCTCACTTTATACCAAAACACACATAGACACACACACGGTTCTCTGTGACTCAGTGCACAGTCCATACCAGCACTGCACACACACTCACAGCTCACCTTGCATGAAAGCACAGCCTACCCCAGCAAACACACAGACACAGTTCACTGTGACTCAATGCACAGGCTATACCAGCACACACACATATACACACACAGCTTACTGTGACACAATACAGTCTCTACACCAGCAAATACACAAACAAACACATGCACAGCCCCATGTGATTCCATGCACATTCCATGCCAGTGCATACAGTCATACAGAACACACCTCAGTTTGACTCAATGTTCACAGTATGCGAAAACATACATAGACACACACACACGGCTCCCTGTTACTCAGTGCACAGTGTATGCTAGCAGAGTTACACACACAAAGAAACACACATGGCTCATTGTGAATCAATACACAGCCTGTACCTACACACACACACACACACACACACACACACACTCTTTCAGGTCAAAGTGGATAAAACCACAGTCCACACCATCACAGACACACACACACTGCACTACTCACTGTGACTCAATGCACAGTGTACACCAGCAAATACACGTACACATACACACACACCTCCCTCACATTTAACTGTGACTCAGTGCTGTGACTATACCAGCTCCCCACACACACATGGTTCACTGTGACTCAATGCACAGCCAATAACTGTACACAAACACACACACATACACACATATGGCTCAGTTTGACCTAACGAACAGTCTGTAGCACCACATACACACAGGCACACCTCAGTGACTCAATTTTCTGCCGGTACCATCACACACACACATGCATACACAAATACACATACACACAAAAATACGGCTCGCTGTGATTCAATGAACAACCTATAACACCACACAGAGACACCCATCATTGTGACTCGAACTGCAGCCTATACCTGCAAATACACACACAAAGACCCGCCTTCAGTGACTGAATTCACAGCCTACTGCAGCACACACACACACAGACACACACAAACACAACCATCACTGTGACTCAATGCACCTCCTATACCAGCATACACACATGGCTCACTGTGAATCAATGTACAGCCTATACAAGAACACACACACACACCAACATGCACTCACACATGGCTCACTTGTACTCAATCAATCGCCTATACCAGCACTCACACACACAGCTTGCTGTGACTCAATGCAGTCTGTATCACCACACACTCACACCACACCCATTAGTCATTAAAGCCCATACAGGCACAATAAAGCCCATACCAGCACACAAACTCACATGCACACACACACACACCTGACTGTGACTGAAAACGCTTCCTGTACCTGCACACACACACAAAACACCTCACTGTGAATCAATGCACAGCCTATACGAGCACACACATACACACACAGCTCACAGTGACTCAATACAGAATCTATAGCAGCACGCACACAGACACAAACACACACACAGCCCACTGTGTCTCAATGGTCATCCAGTGGCAGCACACACACGCACACACACACACACACACACTCGTTCATGTCAAAGTGGATAAAACCACAGTCCACACCATCACAGACACACACACACACCGCACTACTCACTGTGACTCAATGCACAGTCTACACTAGCATATACACACACACACATGCACACACACCTCCCACACATTTAACTGTGACTCAGTGCTGTTACTATACCAGCTCCCCACACACACATGGTTCACTGTGATTCAACGCACAGCCAATAACTGTACACAGACACAAACATATTGCTCAGTTTGACCTAACGAACAGTCTGTAGAACCATACACACAGGCACACGTCAGTGACTCAATGTTCAGCCTGTACCATCACACACACACACAGATACAGAAATACACATACACACACAAATACAGCTCGCTGTGATTCAATGCACAGCCTATAACACCGCACAGAGACACCCATCATTGTGACTCAAACCGCAGCCTGTACCTGCACATACACACACAAAGACCCACTTTGTGTGACTCAATTCACAACCTACTGCAGCACAAACAAACACACACACACAAAGACAAACATCACTGTGACTCAATGCACCTCCTGTACCAACTTACATTGATGGCTCACTGTGAATCAATGCACAGCCTATACAAGAACACACAAACACTCACGGCTCACTTGGACTCAATGCATTGCCTATACCAGCACACACACACACACACACACATATATGACTCGCTGACTCAATGCACAGCCTGTACTTGCACACACACAAGGCTTACTGTGACTCAATGCAGAGTGTGCACCACCATACAAACACATGGCACACTGTGACTCAATGTAATGCCTATGGCAGCACACACACACAGAGATACATGCATGGCTCTCTCTTATTCAATGCATGTACAATACCGCCACAAGCACACACACACACACATAAACACACGCACAGTCACTGTGACACAATGCACAGCCTATACCACAACACCCATGCAAAGACACATATTCACGGCTCTTTGTGACTCTATGCACACACTATACTATCACATACACACATTCACACATGGCTCATTGTGAATCAGTGCACAGTCTGTAGTTCCAGGTATACACACACAGACACACACCTCAGTGACTCAATGCAAAGCCCATACCATCACACACACACACACATACACACACAACTCACTGTGAATCAATGTGTAGTCTTCAGCTCCATGTACATACACACACAACACACCTTAGTGAATCAATGCAGAGACCATACCAGCATACACACACACATACACACACCTGAGACTCAATGCTCTGTATATTCCAGCACACACACACTCACAGGCACACACACAGGGCTCACTGTGATTCAATAGCAGCCTGTACCTGCACACACTCACACTCTCACTCACACCACTGTGTGACTCAATGCACTTTATACCACCACACAGACACACAGACACACACAAACACCTCTCTGTTACTCAATGCCAAGCCCACACAAGTAAACAGACACACACAACCATGGCTCACTGAGACTCAATGAACAGTGTATAGTAGCACATAGAAACACATGGTCAATGTGAGTCAATGCATAGCCTATACCCACACACACATACACAGAAACACACCTTAATGTGGCTCACTGTACAGCCTATACCAGAACACACACACACACCAACACGCACTCACAAATGGCTCACTGGTACTCAATCAATCGCCTATACCAGCACACACACACACAGCTCACTGTGACTCAATGCAGTCTGTATCACCACACACTCACACACACACCCATGAGTCAATAAAGCCCATACCAGCACACAAACTCACATGCACACACAGACACATGAGATTGTGACTGAAAATGCTTCCTGTACCAGCACACACACACACAAACACCTCACTGTGACTCAATGCACAGCCTATGCGAGCACACACATACACACACAGCTCACCGTGACTCAATACAGAGTCTATACCAGCGCACACAGAGACACACACACACACACACAACCCACTCTGTCTCAAAGGTCATCCAGTGCCAGCACACACACACACACACACACACACACACACATACTTTTTTAGGTCAAAGTGGATAAAACCACAGTCCATACCAGCACAGACACACACACACCGCACTACTCACTGTGACTCAATGCACAGTCTACACAAGCAAATAGACACACACACATACACGCACAACTCCCACACATTTAACTGTGAATCAGTGCTGTGACTATACCAGATCCCCACACACACATGGTTCACTGTGACTCAATGCACACCCAGTAACTGTACATACGCACACATATACACACACATATGGCTCAGTTTGACCTAACGAACAGTCTGTAGCACCACATAAACACATGCACACCTCAGTAACTCAATGTTCAGTCTGTACCATCACACACACACGCATACAAAAATACACATACACACACAAATATGGCTCACTGTGATTCAATGCACAGCCTATAACACCACACAGAGACACCCATCACTGTGACTCAAACCGCAACCTGTACCTGCACATACACACACAAAGTCCCACCTTCTGTGACTCAATTCACAGCCTACTGCAGCACACACACAGACACACAATTTCAACCATCACTGTGACTCAGTGCACCTCCTATACCAGCATACACACATGTCTCATTGTGAATCAACATACAGCCTATACAAGAACACACAAACACACACTCACGCATACCTGACTGTGACTCAGTGAACCACCTATAGCAGCACACACACACACACAAACATACACGGCTCACTTGGACTCAATGCACTGCCTGTACCAGCACACACACACACACACACACACACACTAACACATATATGACTCACTGACTCAATGCACAGCCTGTACTTGCACACACAAAAGGCTTACTGTGACTCAATGCAGAGTCTACACCAGCGTACAAACACAGGACTCACTGTGACTCAATGTAATGCCTATGCCAGCACACACACACAGAGACACATGCATGGCTCTCTCTGATTCAATACACATATATACCATCACAAACACACACACACACACACAGGCACTCACACGGCTCACTGTGATTCAATACCAGCCTGTACCTGCACACACACACACTCTCACACACACCGCCGTGTGACGCATTGCAGTTTATACCACCACACAGACACACACAAACACCTCACTGTGACTCAATGCCAAGCCCATACAAGTAAACAGACACACACAACCATGGCTCACTGAGACTCAATGAACAGTGTATACTAGTACATACAAACACATGGCTCAATTGAGTCAATGCATAGCCTATACCCGCACACACACACACAGAAACACACCTTAATGTGGCTCAGTGCGCAGCCTATAGCAGTACACACACACACACACAATGCTTAGTGATTCAATGCAAATCCCATATCAGCATACACATACACTCACCTAGGTGTGACTCAATTCTCAGCCAATAGCAACACACACACACATCTTACTGTGACTCATGCAGACTCTACAGCACCAAATACACAAACACTAACACAGGGCTGGGATTCAATGCACAGTCCATACCAGCAAAGGCACACACACCACACCACACTGTGACTCAATGCTCAGATTATACCAGCACACACACACGGCTCACTGTGTCCTAGTGCACAGAGTATAACATCACAAACAGACACACACCCCCCACACTGTGACTCAATGCACAACCTGTACCTACACATACACACACACACACCTTACTGTGAAAAAAGTGCAGCCTATACCAGCGCACACACACACACACACCTCAATGTGACACAATTGTCAGCCTATACCAGAACACGCAGACACACACACACATCACTGTGACTCACTGCATATCCTATACCAGTGTACTCACACACACAAACACATGGCTGACTGTGAATCAATGCACACTCTATACCAGGACACACACACACACACACACTCACACACAGGGCTCCCTGTGACTCAGTGCACAGGATATGCTAACAGACATACACACACAGAGAAGCACATACGGCAAACTGTGAGTCAATCCACAGCCCATACCTCCACACACGCACACATACTGACACTCAAAAACACAGTTCAGTGTGATTCAATGCAAATCCTATACCAGAAAGTGCACACACACACACACCTCCCTATGAATCAATGCATAGCATATAACATCACACACATACACCTCACTGTGACTCAATGTGCTGCCTCTACCTGCACATACACACACAAACAACACAATATGACTCAATGTGCAGGCTGTACCAGCACACACACACACACATGTGCACACACACCTCAGTGTGCCTCAATTGTCAGCCTATACCAGAACACACAGACACACACACCTCTCACTCTGACTCAATGCACAACCTAAACCAGCATGTACACACACTCACATGGCACAGTGAATCAATATATAACTGCACACACACACACACACACATGCACAGATGCAGGCCTCACTGTGACTCAATGCACAGCCTATACCAGTACACACACACACACCAACACGCACTCACACATGGCTCACTGGTACTCAAACAATCGCCTATACGAGCACACACACACACAGCTCACTGTGACTCAATGCAGTCTGTATCACCACACACTCACACACACACCCATGAGTCAATGAACCCCATACCAACACAGTAAAGCACATACCAGCACACAAACTCACATGCACACACACACACACGAGACTGTGACTGAAAACGCTTCCTGTACCAGCACACACACACACACAAACACCTCACTGTGACTCAGTGAACAGCCTATATGAGCACTCACATACACACACAGCTCACAGTGACTCAATACATAGTCTATACCAGTGCACACACAGACACACACACACAGCCCACTCTGTCTCAATGGTCATCCAGTGCCAGCACACAAACACACACACACACAAACACACACACTCGTTTAGGTCAAAGTGGATAAAACCACAGGCCACTCCATCAGAGACACACACACACTGCACTACTCACTGTGACTCAATGCACAGTCTACACTGGCAAATACACACACACACACATACACACACACACACACACCTCCCACACATTTAACTGAAACTCAGTGCTGTGACTATACCAGCTCCCCACACACACATGGTTCACTGTGACTCAATGCACAGCCAGTAACTCTACACACACACACACACATACACACACACATTGCTCAGTTTGACCTAACGAACAGTCTGTAGCACCACATACACACATGCACACCTCAGTGACTCAATGCTCAGCCTGTACCATCACACACACAAACGCATACACATATACACATACACACAAAAATACAGTTCGCTGTGATTCAATGCACAACCTATTACACCACACAGAGACACCCATCACTCTGACTCAAACCGCAGCCTGTATCTGCACATACACACACAAAGACCCACCTTCTGTGACTCAGTTCACAGCCTACTGGAGCACAAACACACACACACACACAAACAAAACCATCACTGTGACTCAATGCACCTCCTATACCAGCTTACACACAGGGCTCACTGTGAATTAATACACAGCCTATAGAAGAACACACAAACACACACTCACACATACCTGACTGTGACTCAGTGAACCACCTATAGCAGCACACACACACAAACATACATGGCTCTCTTGGACATAATGCACTGCCTATACCAGCACACACACACACACACACATATATGACTCACTGACTCAATGCACAGCCTGTACTGGCACACACACAACGCTTACTGTGACTCAATGCAGAGTCTACACCAACATACAAACACATGGCTCACTGTGACTCAATGTAATGCCTATGCCAGCACACACACACAGAGACACATGCATGGCTCTCTCTGATTCAATGCACGTCCTATACAATCACATACACACACACACACACACACAGTCACTGTGACACAATGCACAGCCTATGCCACAACACCCATGCAAAGACACATATGCACGGTTCAATGTGACTCTATGCACACCTTATACTATCATATACACACATTCACACATGGCTCGTTGTGAATCAGTGCAGTCTGTAGTTCCAGGTATACACACACAGACACACACCTCAGTGATTCAATGAAAAGCCCATACCATCACACACACACACAAACACATACACACTGCTCACTGTGAATCAGTGTGTAGTCTTCAGCTCCATGTACATACACACACAACACACCTTAGTGAATCAATGCAGAGACCATACCAGCATACACACACACATACACACACCTGAGACTCAATGCTCTGCCTATTCCAGCACACACACACACACGGCTCACTGTGATTCAATACCAGCATGTACCTGCACACACACACACTCTCACACACAGTGCCGTGTGACTCAATGCAGCTTATACCACCACACAGACACACAGACACACACACACACCCCACTGTGACTCAATGTCAAGCCCATACAAGTTAACAGACACACACAACCCTGGTTCACTGAGACTCAATGATTAGTGTATACTA
Source organism: Stenella coeruleoalba (assembly GCF_951394435.1). Classification (NCBI taxonomy): domain Eukaryota; kingdom Metazoa; phylum Chordata; class Mammalia; order Artiodactyla; family Delphinidae; genus Stenella; species Stenella coeruleoalba. The sequence goes on from NC_137168.1 coordinate 4,426,768, forward strand.
GCACATACAAACACATGGCTCAATGTGAGTCAATGCATAGCCTATACCCGCACACACATACACAGAAACATTCCTTAATGTGGCTCAGTGCACAGCCTATATTAGTACACAAACACACACACACACCGCTCACTGATTCAATGCAAATCCCATATCAGCTTACACATACACATACACTCACCTAGGTGTGACTCAATTTTCAGCCTATAGCAGCACACACACACACACCTTACTGTGACTCATGCAGACTCTACAGCACCAAATACACAAACACTAACACAGGGCTGGGATTCAATGCACAGTCCATACCAGCAAAGGCACACACACCACACCACACTGTGACTCAATGCTCAGATTATACCAGCACACACACACGGCTCACTGTGTCCTAGTGCACAGCATATAACAACACACACACACACACACCCCCCACTGTGACTCAATGCGCAGCCTGTACCTACACATACACACACACACATCTCACTGTGACAAAAAGTGCAGCCTATGCCAGCACACACACACACACACACACACACCTCAATGTGACACAATGGTCAGCCTATACCAGAACACGCAGACACACGCACACATCACTGTGACTCAATGCACAGACTATACCAGCGTGCACACAAACACACAGCACTGTGACTCAATGTACATTGTATACCAAAACACACAGGCATACACACACACCTCAGTGTGACTCAATGCACAGCCTATACCAGCACCACACATACATACCTGCACAGATACAGGGTTCACTGTGACTCAATGCACAACCTATAGAAGAACACACACACATACCAACATGCACACACACATGGCTGACCGTGACTCAATCAATCGTCTATACCAGCACACACACACACGACTCACTGTGACTCAATGCAGTCTTTAGCACAACAAACACAGACACACACACCCCATTGAATCAATGAAAGCCCACCAACACACAACACACCCATGGCTCCGTGTTACACAATACGCAGCCTCTAGCAGCACACACACACACCCACACACACAGCCAAACATATGCATGGCTCACTGTATCTCAATGTACATCTTATACCAGAACACAAACAGAAACACACACATACACGGCCACACACCACACTGTGACTAAATGTTCAAAATATACCAGCATGCACACATGAAAACAGCTCACTCACACTCAATGCATGGCCTTTAAGAGCACAAAACACACACGTAGATCACTATGTGTCAATGCATAAACTATACCAGCATTCACACACACACACACTGCCATGACTCAGTTCACAGACTTTACAAGCACACACACACACACGGCTCACTGTCACCCAATAACCAGCCTACGCCAGGACAGACACACAAACACACCTCACTGTGAATGAATGCACAGCCTATACCAGTACAGAAACATACACAAACACACAAGGCACACTGTAACTAATAGCCAGCCTTTAGATGCAGACACATGCACACTCACACAAACACAATTCACTGTGACACAATGCTCAGCCTGTAGCACAACACAGAGACACACATACCCCCAGATGACTGTGAAAAATGCAAAGCATACACACACATACAAAGCTATGCAAAGCATAGCTGTTGTGCAGCTATATGTTTTGCATTGATTCACTGTGAGCTGTGTGTGTGTGAGTGTGCATGTGTGTGAACATATAGGCTGGACATTTTGTCACAGTGAGGTGTGTGTGTGAGTTTGTGTGCAGTGGTAAAAGCCACACACTGAGAAACAGTGATGTTTGTGTGTGATTGTGTGTGTCTTTTCAGGTTTATGCTAGGCATTGAGTCACAGTGAGCCATGTGTGTGTGTGCATGTGTGTGTTTGTGTGCTGGTATAGGCTGTGCATTGAGTCACAGTGAGGTGTGTGTGTCTGTTCAGGTGTACACTGGGCACTGAGTCTCAGCTTTGTATGTCTGTGTGTGTGTGCTGAGATAGGCTGTGCATTGAATCACAGTGACATGTGTGTCAGTGTCTGTGTGAGTGTGTAATAGTATAGCTTGTGTATTCTGACACAGTGAGGTTTGAGTGTGAGTGTGTGTGCTGTTAGAGGCTGAGGATTGAGTATCAGTGAGCCATGTTTGTTTATGTGTGTGTGCATGCATGTGTTCTGTTATAAGATGTGCACTGAGTCACATGGCCGTATTTGTGTGTGTGTGTGTATGCGTGTTGATATAGGCTATGCATTGAGTCACAGTGATCCGTTAGTTTCTGTGAGGGTTTGTTGGTATAGGCTCTGCACAGGGTCCCAGTGAGCCATCTGTGTGTGTGTGTCTGTGCAAATATGGACAGTGCATTGAGTCACAGTGAGTCATGTGTGTCTCTGGGTGTGTGTGTGTCCACATGTGCTGTTTGCAGTTGCATGATGTGTCACAGTAAGTCATGTGTGAGTGTGTGCTGGTATAGACTGTGAACTGAGTCACGACCATGTGTGTGTGTGTGTGTGTATGCATGCAGACATAGGCTATGCATTGACTCATAGTGAGCTGTTTATTTGTGTGTGACGTTATAGCCTGTCAATTGAGTCACAGTGAGCTGTTTGCATTTGCATGTGCTGATATAGTTTGAGCATTGAGTCACAGTTTGGTTGTGAGTTTATTTTGCCGGTACAAGAGGTACACCAAGTTACAGTGAGCCGTGGGTGTCTGTGGCTGTGTGTGTATGTGTGTGCCTATATAGGTGATGCAGTGAGTCACAGTGAGCTGTGAGTGTGATGCTAGTATAGACTGTGAACTGATTCTCAGTGAACCATGTGTGTGTGTGTGTGTGTGAGTGTGTGTGTTTGCTTCAAGTTAATGTGCATTGGGACACAATGAGCTCTGTTTATGTTTGTGAATACCTCTGAGCTGGTATAGGCTGAGCATTGGGTCACAGTGAGGTGTGTGTGTCAGTGTGCGTGTGTGTGCAAGTATAGGCTGGGCATTGAATCACAGTGAGCTGTGTGTTTTTGTGTGTGTGCTGGTATAGGCTGCGCAATCAGTCACAGTGAGCCGTGTGTGTATGAGTGTTCTTGTAGAGACTGCACATTGAATCACAGTGAGGGGTGTGTGTGATTGTGTGTGTGTGTGCTGTTCCATTCTGTGCATTCTGTCACAGTTAGCCATGTGTGTGTGTGAATTTGTCTGTGATTTTATAAGTTGTGAATTGATTCACATTGAACTGTGTGTGTGGGTGTGTGCTGGTGTATGCTTTGCATTGTTTCACAGTCAGCTGGGTGTGTGTGTGTGTGTGTCTGTGTTGTGCTAAAGGCTAAGCATTGTGTCACAGTGAATTGTGTTTGTGTGAGTGTGCATGTGTCTGCATCAAAAGGCTGGCTATTAGTCACAGTGTGCCTTGTGTGTTTGTGTATTTTTTGTACTGGTATAGGCTGTGCATTCATTCACAGTGATGTGTGTGTGTGTCTGTCCTGGCGTAGGCTGGTTTCTGGGTGACAGTGAGCCATGAGTGTGTGTGTGCTTGTAAAGTCTGTGAACTGAGTCATGGCCGTGTGTGTGTTTGAATGGTGGTATAGTTTTTGTATTGACACATAGTGAGCTACATGTGTGTTTTGTGCTGTTATACGCCATGCATTGAGTGTGAGTGAGCTGTTTTCATGTGTGCATGCTGGTATATTCTGAACATTGAGTCACAGTGTGGTGTGTGGCTGTGTATGTGTGTGTGTGTGTGTGTTCTAGTATAAGATGTACATTGAGATAGAGTGAGCCGTGCATATGTGTGGCTGTGTGTGTGTGTGTGTGCTGCTAGAGGCTGTGTATTGTGTAACACTGAGCCATGGATTTCTGTGTGTCACTCTATAGACTGTGCATTGTGTTTGTGTGTGTGTATGCATGTGTGCTTGTATAGGCTATGCATTGATTCACATTGAGTTAGTGTGTGGTTGTGCACGTTGTGTGGCTATATGTTTTGCATTGATTCACTGTGAGCTGTGTGTGTGTGAGTGTGCATGTGTGTGAACATATAGGCTGGACATTTTTTCACAGTGAGGTGTGTGTGTGTTTGTGTTTTTGTGCAGTGGTAAAAGCCACGCACTGAGAAACAGTGATGTTTGTGTGTTATTGTGTGTGTCTTTTCAGGTTTATGCTAGACATTGAGTCACAGTGAGCCATGTGTGTGTGTGCATGTGTGTGTTTCTGTGCTGGTATAGGCTGTGCATTGAGTCACAGTGAGGTGTATGTGTCTGTTCAGGTGTACACTGGGCATTGAGTCTCAGCTTTGTATGTCTGTGTGTGTGTGCTGAGATAGGCTGTGCATTGAGTCACAGTGACATGTGTGTCAGTGTCTGTGTGAGTGTGTAATAGTATGCCTTGTGTATTCTGACACAGTGAGGTTTGAGTGTGAGTGTGTGTGTGCTGTTAGAGGCTGAGGATTGAGTATCAGTGAGCCATGTTTGTTTTTGTGTGTGTGCATGCATGTGTTCTGTTATAAGCTGTGCACTGAGTCACATGGCCGTATTTGTGTGTGTGTGTGTATGCGTGTTGATATAGGCTATGCATTGAGTCACAGTGATCCGTTAGTGTCTGTGAGGGTTTGTTAGTATAGGCTCTGCACAGGGTCCCAGTGAGCTATCTGTGTGTGTGTGTCTGTGCAAATATGGACAGTGCATTGAGTCACAGTGAGTCATGTGTGTCTCTGGGTGTGTGTGTGTCCACATGTGCAGTTTTCAGTTGCATGATGTGTCACAGTAAGCCATGTGTGAGTGTGTGCTGGTATAGACTGTGAACTGAGTCACGACCATGTGTGTGTGTGTGTGTGTGTGTATGCATGCAGACATAGGCTATGCATTGACTCATAGTGAGCTGTTTATTTGTGTGTGATGTTATAGCCTGTCAATTGAGTCACAGTGAGCTGTTTGTATTTGCATGTGCTGATATAGTTTGAGCATTGAGTCACAGTTTGGTTGTGAGTTTGTTTTGCCGGTACAAGAGGTACACCGAGTTACAGTGAGCCGTGGGTGTCTGTGGCTGTGTGTGTATGTGTGTGTCTATATAGGTGGTGCAGTGAGTCACAGTGAGCTGTGAGTGTGATGCTAGTATAGACTGTGAACTGATTCTCAGTGAACCATGTGTGTGTGTGTGTGTGAGTGTGTGTGTGTGTGTTTGCTTCAAGTTAATGTGCATTGGGTCACAATGAGCTCTGTTTATGTTTGTGAATACCTCTGAGCTGGTATAGGCTGAGCATTGGGTCACAGCGAGGTGTGTGTGTGAGTGTGCGTGTGTGTGCAAGTATTGGCTGGGCATTGAATCACAGTGAGCTGTGTGTTTTTGTGTGTGTGCTGGTATAGGCTGCGCAATCAGTCACAGTGAGCCGTGTGTGTAAGAGTGTTCTTGTAGAGACTGCACATTGAATCACAGTGAGGGGTGTGTGTGATTGTGTGTGTGTGTGCTGTTCCATTCTGTGCATTCTGTCACAGTTAGCCATGTGTGTGTGTGAATTTGTCTGTGATTTTATAAGCTGTGAATTGATTCACATTGAACTGTGTGTGTGGGTGTGTGCTGGTGTATGCTTTGCATTGTTTCACAGTCATTTGGGTGTGTGTGTGTGTGTCTGTGTTGTGTTACAGGCTGAGCATTGTGTCACAGTGAAGTGTGTTTGTGTGAGTGTGCATGTGTCTGCATCTAAAGGCTGGCTATTAGTCACAGTGTACCTTGTGTGTTTGTGTATTTTCTGTACTGGTATAGGCTGTGCATTCATTCACAGTGCTGTGTGTGTCTGTCTGTCCTTGCGTAGGCTGGTTTCTGGGTGACAGTGAGCCATGTGTGTGTGTGTGCTTGTAAAGTCTGTGAACTGAGTCATGGCCGTGTGTGTGTTTGAATGGTGGTATAGTTTTTACATTGACACATAGTGAGCTACATGTGTGTTTTGTGCTGTTATATGCCATGCATTGAGTGTGAGTGAGCTGTTTTCATGTGTGCATGTTGGTATATTCTGAACATTGAGTCACAGTGTGGTGTGTGGTTGTGTATGTGTGTGTGTGTGTGTGTTCTGGTATAAGATGTACATTGAGATACAGTGAGCCGTGCATATGTGTGGCTGTGTGTGTGTGTGTGTGTGCTGCTAGAGGCTGCATATTGTTTAACACTGAGCCATGGATTTCTGTGTGTCACTCTATAGACTGTGCATTGTGTTTGTGTGTGTGTATGCATGTGTGCTTGTATAGGCTATGCATTGATTCACATTGAGTTAGTGTGTGGTTGTGCATGTTGTGCGGTATATGTTTTGCATTGATTCACTGTGAGTTGTGTGTGTGTGAGTGTGCATGTGTGTGAACATATAGGCTGGACATTTTGTCACAGTGAGGTGTGTGTGTGAGTTTGTGTTTGTGTGCACTGGTATAGGCCATGCCCTGAGACACAGTGATATTTGTGTGTGTCTTTTCAGGTTTATGCTGGGCAATGAGTCACAGTGAGCTGTGTGTGTGTGTGAGTGTGTGTGAGTGTGCTGGTATAGGCTGTACATTGAGTCAGTGAGGTGTGTGTCTGTTTTGGTGTCAGTGTGCATTGAATCACTGTGCGGTGTGTGTGTGTGTGATGTTAGAGGCTGTGAAAGGAGTCACAGTGACCCTTGTTTGTGTGTGTGCATGCATGTGTTCCATTATTAGCTGTGCACTGAGTCACATGACTGTATTTTTGTGTGTGTATGCTTTCTGATATAAGCTATGCATTGAGTCAAAGTCATCCGTTAGTGTCTGTGAGGGTTTGTTGGTATAGGCTGTGCACAGAGTGCCAGTGAGCCATCTCTGTGTGTCTGTGTCTGTGCAAATATGGACAGTGCATTGAGTCACAGTGAGATGTGTGTGTCTCTGTGTGTGTGTGTCCACATGTGCTATTTTAGGCTACTTGTTGTGTCACAGTAAGCAATGAGTGTGTGTGCTGGTATAGATGGTGAATTGAATCACGGCATGAGTGTGTGTGTGTGTGTGTGTGCATGCAGATATAGGCTATGCATTGACCAATAAGGAGCTGGGTGTGTGTTGTGTGCTGGTATAAGCAGTGAATTCTGTCACACTGATCTGTGTGCATGTGAGTTTGCTGGTATAGTCCAAGGATTGAATCACAGTGACGGGTGTGTGTGTGTGTGTCTCTTCAGTTGTCAGCTTGACATTGAGTCACAGTGAGCCTTGTGTGTGTCTGTGTGTGCTGATATAGGTGGTGTATTGAGTCACAGTGAGTTTTGTGTGTGTCTGTGTGTGTTGTTAGAGACTGTAGATTGATTCACAATAGCCATATGTGTCTGTGTGCATGTATGTGTGCTGTTATAAACTGTACATTGAGTTACAATGAGCAGTGTGTTTGTGTGTTTATGCATGCAGATATAGGCTGTGCATTGAGTCACAGTGATCCGTTAGTGTCTGTGAGGGTTTGTTGGTATAGGCTGTGCACATTCCCAGTGAGCCGTCTCTGTGTATGTGTTTCTGTGCAGAAATGCACTGTGCATTGAGTCACTGTGTGTTGTGTGCATCTGTGTGTGTGTGTCAAAGTGTGTTTGTTTAGTCTGTGTGTTGTGTCACAGTGAGCCATGTGTGTTTTGTGTTGGTATAGACTGTGAACTAAGTCTCGGCCATGTGTGTATATTTGTGCATGAAGGTACAGGCTGTGTATCCATTCACAGTGAAGTGTGTGTGTGTGTCTGTGCAGGTGTATGCTGGTTATTAAGTTACAGTGATCGGTGTGTGTGTGTGTGCTTGAATAAACTGTGAACTGAGTCATGGCCGTTTGTGCATGTGTGTGTGTGGGGAGCATGGTGGTATAGGATTTACATTGACACATAGTGAGCTGTGTGTGTGTGTTGTGATGTTATAGGCAAAGCATTGAGTCACAGTGAGCTGTTTTCATGTGTGCGTTCTGGTATATTCTGACCATTGAGTCACAGTGTGGTGTGTGTGTTTGTGTTCTGGAATAAGATGAACTTTGAGATACAGTGAGCCGTGTTTATGTGTGGCTGTGTGTGTGTGTGTCTGCTGGTAGAGGCTGCGCATTTTGCAACAGTGAGTCATGGGTTTCTGCGTGTCACTCTATAGACTGCACATAGTGTCTATGTGTGTGCATGCATGTGTGCTTGTATAGGCTACGCATTGATTCACATTGAACTTTGTGTGTGTTTGTGCTGCTCTATGTTTTGCATTGATTCACACTGAGCTGTGTGTGTGTGAGCATGCATATATGTGAACATATAGGCTGGGTATTGAGTCACAATGAGGTGTGTGTGTGAGTGTCTGTCTTTGTGCACTGGCATAGGCCATGCAGTGAGACACCGTGAGATTTGTGTATGAGTGTGTGTGTCTTTTCAGGTGTATGCTGGGCATTGAGTCACAGTGTGCCATGAGTGTGTGTGCATGTGTGTTGGTGTGTACTGGTATAGGCTGTGCATTGAGTCACAGTGAGGTGTGTGTCTATGTGTCTGTGCTGTTGTATGTGTGCATTGAGTCACAGTGAGGTGTGTGTTGTTAGAGACTGTGAATTGACTCACACTGAGACGTGTGTGTGTGTGTGTGTGCACCTTCATAGGCTGTGCATTGAGTCACAGTGAGGTGTGTGTGTCTTTTCAGGTGTAGGCTGGGCTTTGAGTCTCAGTTAGCTTTGTGTGTGTGAGTGCTGAGATACGTTATACATTGAGTCACAGTGACATGTGTGTCAGCGTCTGTCTGTGTGTGTGCTAGTATAGCTTGTGTATTCAGACACAGTGAGGTTTGAGTGTGTGTGCTGTTAGACACGTGGATTGAGTCTCAGTGAGCCGCATGTGTGTGTGTCTGCCTGCATGTGTTCTGGTATAAGCTATGCACTGAGTCACATGGCCATGTTTGGGTGTGTGTGTAGGCTTGTTGATATAGGCTAAGCATTGAGTCTAAGTGATCCGTTAGTGTCTGTGAGGGTTTGTTGTTATAGGTTGTGCACAGGGTCCCAGTGAGCCATCTGTGTGTGTGTGTCTGTGCAAATATGGACAGTGCATTGAGTCACAGTGAGTTGTGTGTGTCTTGGGTGTGTGTCTGTCCACATGTGCTCTTTTTGGTTGCGTGCTGTGTCACAGTAAACCCTGTGTGAGTGTGTGCTGTTATAGACAGTGAACGGAGTCACGGCCATGTGTTTGTGTTTGTGCATGCATATATAGGCTATGCATTGACTCACAGTGAGCTGTGTGTGTGTGTGTGCTGGTATAGGCTGTGAATCCAGTCACACTGATCTGTGCGCCTGTGAGTGTGCTGGTATAGTCTGAGCATTAAGTCACAGTGAGGTGTGTGTGTGAGTGTGTTTGTCTGTTCAGTTGTAGGTTTAACATTGAGTCACAGTGAGTCTTGTCTGTGTGTGTGCTGAAAGAGTTTGTGTACTGAGTCATGGTGCAGTTTGTGTCCGTTTGTGTGTGTGTGTGCTGTCAGAGACTGTCGATTGATTCACAGTGAGGCATGTGGGTCTGTGGGCATGCATGTGTGCTTTTATAAGCTGTGCACTTAGTCACAATGAACAGTGTGTTTGTGTGTTTATGCATGCTGTTAGAGGCTATGCATTGAGTCACAGTGATCCGTTAGTGTCTGTGAGGGTTTGTTGGAATAGTCTATGCAAAGAATCCCAGTGAGCCATCTCTGTGTATGTGTTTCTCCTCAGGTATTGAATGTGCATTGTGTAACTGTGAATCTTGTGCATCTGCGTGTGTGTGTGTGTGTCAAAGTGTGCTGGTTTAGGTTGCCTGTTGTGTCACAATGAGCCACGTGTTTGTTGTGTTGGTATAGACAGTGAAATGAGTCACAGCCAATTATGTGTACTTGTGCACAAAGGTACCTGCTGTGCATTGATTCATAGTGAGCTGTATATGTGTGTGTGCTGGTATAGGCCGTCAATTCAGTCACAGTGAGCTGTTTGCGTGTGCATGTGCTGGTATAGTTTGAGCATTGTGTCACAGTGTTGTTGTGAGTTTGTTTTGCCGGTACAAGATGTACACTGAGTTACAGTGAGCCGTGTGTGTCTGTGGCTGTGTGTGTATGTGTGTGCTTACATAGGTGATGCAGTGAGTCAAAGTGAGCTGTGAGTGTGGCTGTGATGTTGGTATAGACTATGAACTGAGTCACAGTGAGCCATGTGTGTCTCTGAGTGTGTGTGTGTGTGTGTGTGTGTGTGCTATTTGGTAATGTGCATTGAGTCACAGTGAGCTCTCTGTGTGTTTTTGAATACCACTGGACTGGCATAGGCTGAGCATTGAGTCACAGTGAGGTGTGTGTCTATGTATCTGTTCTGTTGTAGGTGTGCATTGAGTCACATTGAGGTGTGTGTTGTTAGAGACTGTGAATTGACTCACACTGAGCCTTGTGTGTGTTGTGTGTGTGTGCTTGCATAGGCTTTGCATTGAGTCACAGTGAGGGTCGTTTGTCTGTTCAAGTGTAGGCTGGGCATTGAGTCTCAGTTAGCTATGGGTGTGTGTGTGTGCTGAGATACAATATGCATTGAATCACAGTCATATGTGTGTCAGTGTCTGTGTGTGTGTGTGCTAGTATAGCTTGTGTATTCAGACACAGTGAGGTTTGAGTGCGTGTACTGTTAGAGACGTGGATTGAGTCTCAGGTAGTCGCATGTGTGTGTGTCTGCCTGCATGTGTTCCATTATAAGCTGTGCACTGAGTCACATGGCCTTGTTTGGGTGTGTGTGTATGCTTGTTGATATAGGTTATGCATTGAGTCACAGTGATCCGTTAGTTTTTGTGAGGGTTTGTTGTTATAGGCTGTGCACAGGGTCCCAGTGAGCCATCTGTGTGTGTGTGTCTGTGCAAATATGGACAGTGCATTGAGTCACAATGAGTCGTGTGTGTCTCTGGATGTGTGAGTGTCCACATGTGCTGTTTTTGGTTGCGTGTTGTGTCACAGTAAGCCATGTGTGAGTGTGTGCTGGTATAGGCAGTGAACTGAGTCACGGCCATGTGTGTGTGTGTGTGCATGCAGTTATAGGCTATGCATAGTCTCATAGTGAGCTGTGTGTTTGTGTGTGCTAGTATAGGCTGTGAATTTAGTCACACTGATCTGTGTGCATGTGAGTGTGCTGGTATAGTCTGAGCATTGAGTCACAGTGAGGTGTGTGTGTGAGTGTGTGTGTCTGTTCAGTTGTAGGTTTATCATAGAGTCACAGTGAGTCTTGTGTGTGTGTCTGTGTGCTGATAATGTTTGTGTATTGAGTCATGGTGCAGTTTTTGTCTGTTGTGTGTGCGTGTGCTGTCAGAGACTGTCGACTGATTCACAGTGAGCCATGTGTGTCTGTGGGCATGCATGTATGCTGTAATAAGCTGTGCACTTAGTCACAATGAACAGTGTGTTTGTGTCTTTATGCATGCTGATATAGGCTATGCATTGAATCACAGTGATCTGTTAGTGTTTGTGAGGGTTTGTTGGAATAGTCTGTGCAAAGAGTCCCAGTGAGCCATCTCTGTGTATGTGTTTCTCTGCACATATGGATGGTGCATTGAGTCACAGTGAGTCGTATGCGTCTGTGTGTGTGTGTGTCACAGTGTGCTGCTTTAGGCTGTGTGTTGTGTCACAGTGAGCCATGTGTGCTGGTATAGACTGTGAAATGAGTCACAGCCATGTTTGTCTGTTTGTGTATGAAGCCACGGGCTGTGCATTGATTCCTAGTGAGCTGTGTATGTGTGTGTGCCAGTACAGGCCGTGAATTCAGTCACAGTGAGCTGTGTGTGTGAGCATGTGCTGGTATAGTTTGAGCATTGAGTCACGGTGTGGTTGTGAATTTCTTGTGCTGGTGTAAGATGTACAATGAGTTACAGTGAGCTGTGTGTTTCTGTGGCAGTGTGTGTATGTGTGTGCTTATATAGGTGGCACATTGAGTCACAGTGAGCCTTGTTTGTGTGTATGCAGGCATGTGTTCTGTTATTCGCTGTGCACTGAGTCACATCGTCGTGTTTTGGGGTGTGTATGTTTTGTGGTATAGGCTGTGCATTGTGTTACACAGATCTGTTAGTGTCTGTGAGGGTTTGTTGGTATAGGCTGTGCACAGAGTCCCAGTGAGCCATCTCTGTGTGTGTGCATCTGTGCAAATATGGACAGTGCATTGAGTCACAGTGAGTTGTATGTGTGTGTTTGTCCACATGTGCTGTTTTAGGCTGCTTGTTGTGTCACAGTAAGCCGTGTGTGTGTGTGCTGGTATAGACTGAACTGAGATTTCCCATGTGTGTGTTTGTGTGTGCATGCAGATTTAGGTTATGAGTTGACTAATACTGAGCTGTGGGTGTGTGTGTGCTGGTATAGGCGGTGAATTCAGTCACACTGATCGGTGTGCATGTGAGTGTGCTGGTATAGTCTGAGGATTAAATCAGAGTGAGGTGTCTGTGTGTGTCTGTTCAGTTTTTGGCTTGGCATTGAGTCACAGCGAGCCTTGTGTGTGTGTGTGTGTGCTGGTATAGGTGGTGTATAGACTCAGTGAGTTTTGTGTGTGTCTGTGTGTTCTGATAGAGACTGTGGATTGATTCACAGTGAGCCATCTGTGTCTGTGCTTGCATGTGTGCTTTTATAAGCTGTGCATTAAGTCACAATGAGCAGTGTGTTTGTGTGTTTATGCATGCAGATATAGGCTGTGTATTTGAGTCACAGTGATCCGTTAGTGTCTGGGAAGGTTTGTTGGTATAGGCTGTGCACAGTCCCAGTTAGCCGTCTCTGTGTATGTGTTTCTCTGCAGGTATGGACAGTGAATTGTGTCACTGTGAATCGTGTGTGTCTGCGTGTGTGTGTGTGTGTGTCAAAGTGTGCTAGTTTAGGCTGCCTGTTGTGTCACAGGGAGCCAGGTTTTGTTGTGTTGTTATAGACAGTGAAATGAGTCACAGCCATGTATGTGTACTTGTGTACGAATGTACCTGCTGTGCATTGATTCACAGTGAGCTGTATATGTGTGTGTGCTGGTATAGGCCGTCAATTCAGTCACAGTGAACTGTTTGCATGTGCATATGCTGGTATAGTTTGAGCACTGTGTCACAGTGTTTTTGTGAGTTTGTTTTGCTGCTACAAGGTTTACACTGAGTTACTGTGAGCCGTGTGTGTCTGTGGTTGTGTGTGTATGTGTGTGCTTACATAGATGATGCAGTGACTCAAAGTGAGCTGTGAGTGTGGCTGTGATGTTGGTTAGACTATGAACTGAGTCACGGTGAGCCATGTGTATCTCAGTGTGTGTGTGTGTGTGTGTGTGTGTGTGTGTGCTGTTTGGTAATGTGCATTGAGTCACAGTGAGCTCTGTGTGTGTTTTTGAATACCACTGGGCTGGCATAGGCTGAGCATTGAGTCACAGTGTGGTGTGTGTGTGAGTGTGCATGTGTGTGCAAGTATAGGCTGGGCATTGAATCATAGTGATCTGTGTATGTTCGTGTGTGTGCTGATAAAGGCTGCGCATTCAGTCACAGTGAGCCGTGTGTGTATGAGAGTGTGCTTGTAGAGGCTGCACACTGAGTAACAGTGAGGTGTGTATGAGTGTGTGTGTGTGCTGTTTCATACTGTGCATTCAGTCACAGTTTGCTGTGTGTGTGTGTGCATGCGTGTGTGCTTTTATAGGCTGTGCCTTGATTCACATTGAACTCTGTGTGTGTGTGTGTGTGTGTGTGTGTGTGTGTGTTCTGGTACAGGCTGAGCATTGTGTCCCAGTGAGGTGTGTGTGTGTGAGCGTGCATGACTCTGCATCTGAAGGATGACAATTGGTCACAGTGTGCCATGTGTTTTTGTGTATGTTTCTGTACTGGTATAGGCTGTGCATTCATTCTCAGTGAGGTGTGTGTGATTGTCTGTCCAGGTGTAGGCTGGTTATTGAGTCACAGTGAGCCGTGTGTGTGTGTGTGCTTGTATACACTGTGAACTAAGTCATGGTGTTGTGTGTGTTTGTGTGTGTGAATGCTTGTATAAGTTTTGCATTGACACATAGTGAGCTGTGTGTGTGTGTTTGCTGGTATAGGCCATGCATTGAGTCTGAGTGAGCTGTCATCATGTGTGCATGTTGGTATATTCTGAACACTGAGTCATATCGTGGTGTGTGGCTGTGTATGTGTGTGTGTGTGTGTGTGTGTGTTCTGGGATAAGATGTACATTGAGTTACAATGAGCCGTGCATGTGTGTGGCTGTGTGTGTGTGTGTGTGTGTGCTGCTAGAGGCTACACATTGTGTAACACTGATCCATGTGTTTCTGTGTGTCACTCTATAGACTTGGCATTGTGTCTGTGTGTGTGCATGCATGTGTGCTTGTATAGGCTATTCGTTTATTCACATTGAGTTTGTGTGTGGTTTGCGTGTTGTGCAGCTATATGTTTTGCTTTGATTCACTGTGACCTGTGTGTGTATGAGTATGCATGTCTGTGAACATACAGGCTGGACATTGAGTCACAGTGACGTTTGTGTGTGAGTTTGTGTTTGTGTGCACTGGTATAGGCCATGCACTGAGACACAGTGATGTTTGTGTGTGATTGTGTGTGTCTTTTCAGGTGTATGCTGGCATTGAGTCACAGTGAGCCACGTGTGTGTGTGTGTGAGTGTGTGTGTATGTGCTGGTATAGGCTGTGTATTGAGTCAGTGAGGTGTGTGTCTGTCTGTTTTGGTGTAAGTGTGCATTGAATCACTGAGGGGTGTGTGTGTGTGTGATGTTAGAGACTGTGAATTGAGTCACAGTGAGCCTTGTTTGTGTGTGTGCATGCATGTGTTCTATTATTAGCTGTGCACTGAGTCACATGACCATATTTGTGTGTGTGTATGCTTGCTGATATAGGCTATGCATTGAGTCAAAGTCATCCGTTACTGTCTGTGAGGGTTTGTTGGTATAGGCTGTGCACAGAGTCCCAGTGAGCCGCCTATGTGTGTGTGTGTCTGTGCAAATATGGACAGTGCATTGAGTCACAGTGAGTTGTGTGTGTCTGTGTGTGTGTCCGTCCACATGTGCTATTTTAGGCTACATGTTTTGTCCCAGTAAGCCATCTGTGTGTGTGCTGGTATAGACTGTGAACTGAGTCAGGGCATGTGTGTGTGCATGCAGATATAGGCTATGCATTGACCCATAAGGAGCTGGGTGTGTCTGTGTGTGCTGGTATAGGCAGTGAATTCAGTCACACTGATCTGTGTGCATGTGAGTGTGCTTGTATAGTCTGAGGATTGAATCACAGTGAGGTGTGTGTGTGTGTGTGGGTCTGTTCAGTTATCGGCTTGGCATTGAGTCACAGTGAGCTTTGTGTGTGTGTGTGTGTGCTGGTATAGGTGGTGTATTGAGCCACAGTGAGTTTTGTGTGTGTCTGTGTGTGCTGTTAGAGACTGTGGATTGATCCACAGTGAGCCATATGTGTCTTGCATGCATGTGTGCTGTTATAAGCTGTGCATTGAGTCACAATGAGCAGTATGTTTGTGTGTTTATGCATGCAGCTATAGGCTGTGCATTGAGTCACAGTGATCCGTTAGTGTCTGTGAGGGTTTGTTGGTATAGGCTGTGCACATTCCCAGTGAGCCGTCTCGGTGTATGTGTTTCTGTGCAGGTATGGACGGTGCATTGAGTCACTGTGAGTCGTGTGCTTCTGTGTGCGTGTGTGTCAAAGTGTGCTGGTTTAGGCTGTGTGTTGTGTCACAGTGAGGCATGTGTGTGTTGTGTTGGTATAGACTGTGGCCTGCATCATGGCCATGTGTGTGTGTTTTTGCATGAAGGTACAGGCTGTGCATTGATTCATAGTGAGTTGTTTATGTGTGTGTCATGGTATAGGCCGTCAATTCAGTCACAGTGAGCTCTGTGTGTGAGCATGTGCTGGTATAGTTTGAGCATTGAGTCAGAGTGTGGTTGTGAGTTTCTTATGGCGGTACAAGATGTACACTCTATTACAGTGAGCCGTGAGAGTCTGTGGCTGTGTGTGTATGTGTGTGCTTATATAGGCTGTACATTGAATCATAGTGAGCTGTGAGTGTGGGTGTGGTGCTTGTTTAGACTGTGAACTGAGTCACAGTGAATTATGTTTGTTTGTGTGTGTGTGCTGCTAGGTAATGTGCCTTGAGTCACAGTGAGCTCTGTGTGTGTTTTTGAGTACCTCTGGGCTGACGTAGGCTGACCATTGAGTCACAGTGAGGTGTGTGTGTGAATATGCATGTGTCTGCAAGTATAGGCTGGGCGATGAATCACAGTGAGCTGAGTGTGTTTGTGTGTGTGCTGGTATAGGCTGCGCATTCAGTTACAGTGAGTCGTGTGTGTGCTATAACAGCATACACACACACACACATGCACAAATGCAGGCCTCGCTGTGACTCAATGCAGTGTCTATACCAGTACACACACACGCACCAACACGCACTCATACATGGCTCACTGGTACTCAAACAATCGCTTATACAAGCACACACACACACAGCTCACTGTTACTCAATGCAGTCTGTATCACCACACACTCACACACACACCCATGAGTCAATAAAGCCCATACAAGCACAATAAAGACCATACCAGCACACAAACTCACATGCACACCTACACACGAGACTGTGACTGAAAACGCTTCCTGTACCAGCACACATACACACAAACACCTCACTGTGACTCAATGCACAACCTATATGAGCACACACATACACACACAGCTCACAGTGACTCAATACAGAGTCTATACCAGTGCACACACAGACACACAAACACACAGCCCACTCTGTCTCAATGGTCATCCAGTGCCAGCACACACACACACACACACACGCACAAACACACACCCTCATTCAGGTCAAAGTGGATAAAACCACAGTCCACACCATCACAGACACACACACATTGCACTACTCACTGTGACTCAATGCACCGTCTACACCAGCAAATACACACACACACACACCTCCCACACACTTAACTGTGATCAGTGCTGTGACTATACCAGCTCCCCCCACACACATGGTTCACTGTGACTCAATGCACAGCCAATAACTGTACACACACACATACACACACATATTGCTCAATTTGACCTAACGAGCAGTCTGTAACACCACATACACACATGCACACCTCAGTGGCTCAATGTTCAGCCTGTACCATCACACAGACAAACACATACACATATACACATACACACACAAATACGGCTCGCTGTGATTCAATGCACAGCCTATTACAGCACACAGAGACACCAATCACTCTGACTCATACCGCAGCCTGTTCCTGCACATACACACACAAAGACCCACCTTCTGTGACTCAATTCACAGTCTACTGCAGCACAAACACACACACACACACAAACACAACCATCGCTGTGACCCAATGCACTTCCTATACCAGCATACACACATGGCTCACTGTGAATCAATGCACAGCCTATACAAGAACACACACACACACCAACATGCACTCACACATGGCTCACTGGTACTCAGTCAATCGCCTATACCAGCACACACACACAGCTCGCTGTGACTCAATGCAGTCGGTATCACCACACACTCACACAACACCCATGATTCAATAAAACCCATACCAGCACAATAAAGCCCATACCAGCACACAAAATCTCATGCACACACACACACACCTGACTGTGACTGAAAACGCTTCCTGTACCAGCACACACACACACAAACACCTCACTGAGACTCAATGCACTGCCTATACAAGCACACACATACACACACAGCTCACAGTGAATCAATACAGAGTCTATACCAGCACACACACAGACACACACACAGCCCACTCTGTCTCAATGGTCATCCAGTGCCAGCACACACACACACACACACACACACACACACAGATACACAGACACACACTCATTCATGTTAAAGTGGATAAAACCACAGTCCACACCATCACAGACACACACACACTGCACTACTCACTGTGACTCAATGCACAGTCTACACCAGCAAATACACACACACACATACACACACACCTCCTACACATTTAACTGTGACTCAGTGCTGTGACTATACCAGCTCCCCACACACACATGTTTCACCATGACTCAATGCACAGCCAATAACTGTACACACACACACACATACACACACATATGGCTCAGTTTGACCTAACGAACAGTCTGTAGCACCACATACACACATGCACAACTCTGTGACATAATGTTCAGCCTGTACCATCACAAATATATACATAAATACACATACACACAAAAATACGGCTCGCTGTGATTCAATGCACAGCCTATTACACCACACATAGACACCCATCACTGTGACTCAAACTGCAGCCTGTACCTGCACATACACACACAAAGACCCACTTTCTGTGACTCAATTCACAGCCTACTGCAGCACACACACACACAAAAACAACCATCACTGTGAGTCAATGCACCTCCTATACCAGCATACGCACATGGCTCACTGTGAATCAATGCACAGCCTATACAAGAACACACAAACACACACTCACACATACCTGACTGTGACTCAGTGAACCACCTATAGCAGCACACACACACACACACAAACATACATGGCTCTCTTGGACTCAATGCACTGCCTATACCAACACACACACACACACACACACACATATGACTCACTACTCAATGCACAGCCTGTACTGGCACACACACAAGGCTTACTGTGAGTCAATGCAGAGTCTACACCAGCATACAAACACATGGCTCACTGTGACTCAATGTAATGCCTATGCCAGCAACACACACAGAGATACATGCATGGCTCTCTCTTATTCAATGCACATACTGCACCGTCACAAACACAAACACACACACACATGCACAGTCACTGTGACAAAATACACAACCTATACCACAACACCCATGCAAAGACACATATGCACGGCACATTGTGACTCTATGCACACCCTATACTATCACATACACAAATTCACACATGGCTTGTTGTGAATCAGTACACAGTCTGTAGTTCCAGGTATACACACACAGACAGACACCTCAGTGACTCAATGTAAAGCCCATACCATCACACACACACACACACATACACACACAGCTCACTGTGAATCAGTGTACAGTCTTCAGCTCCATGTACATACACACACAACACACCTTAGTGAATCAATGCAGAGACCATACCAGCATACACAAACACATACACACACCTGAGACTCAATGTTCTGCCTATTCCAGCACACACACGTACACACGCACACACACGGATCACTGTGATTCAATACCAGCCTGTATGTGCACACACACACACTCTCACACACACCGCCACGTGACTCAATGCAGTTTATACCACCACACAGACACACAGACACACACACACGCCTAACTGTGACTCAATGTCAAGCCCATACAAGTAAACAGACACACACAACCATGGCTCACTGAGACTCAATGAACAGTGTATATTAGCACATACAAACACAAGGCTCAATGTGAGTCAATGCATAGCCTATACCCGCACACACACACACAGAAACACACCTTAATTTGGCTCAGTGCACAGCCTATTGCAGTACACGCACACACACCGCTCAGTAATTCAATGCAAATCCCATATCAGCATACACATACACATACACTCACCTAGGTGTGACTCAATTCTCAGCCTATAGCAGCACACACACACACCTTACTGTGACTCATGCAGACTCTACAGCACCAAATACACAAACACTAACACAGGGCTGGGATTCAATGCACAGTCCATACCAGCAAAGGCACACACCCCACACCACACTGTGACTCAATGCTCAGATTATACCAGCACACACACACGGCTCACTGTGTCCTAGTGCACAGCATATAACATCACACACACACACACACACACTGTGACTCAATGCACAACCTGTACCTACACATACACACACACACACCACACTGTGACAAAAACTGCAGCCTATGCCAGCACACACACACACAAACACACACACCTCAATGTGGCACAATGGTCAGCCTATACCAGAACACGCAGACACACACACACATCACTGTGACTCAATGCACAGACTATACCAGCGTGCACACAAACACAAAGCACTGTGACTCAATGTACAATGTATACCAAAACACAGAAGCATACACACACACCTCAGTGTGACACAATGCACAGCCTATACCAGCACCACACATACACACCAGCACAGATACAGGGTTCACTGTGACTCAATGCACAGCCTATAGAAAAACACACACACATACCAACATGCACACACACATGGCTGACCGTGACTCAATCAATCGTCTATACCAGCACACACACACATGACTCACTGTGACTCAATGCAGTCTTTAGCACAACAAACACAGACAAACCCACCCCATTGAATCAATGGAAGCCCACCAACACACAACACACCCATGGCTCCGTGTTACACAATGCGCAGCCTCTAGGAGCACACACACACAGACACATGACCGTGACTCACTCCACAGTCTATACCACCACATAATCACACATGGCTTACTGTGACAAAACACACAACCGAAAACAGCACATGTGGACACACACACACCCAGAGACACACATGACTCACTGTGATTCAATGCACTGTCCATATTTGCACAGACACACACACACAGATGGCTCACTGGGACACTGTGCACACCCTATACCAACAAACCCTCACAGACACTAACAGATCACTGTGACTCAATGCATAGCCTATATCAACAGGCATAACACACGCACAAAAATACGGCCATGTGACTCAGTGCACAGCTTATAACAGAACACATGCATGCACACACACAAAAACAAATATGGCTCACTGATACTCAATCCACAGTCTCTAACAGCACACACACACTCACACTCAAACCTCATTGTGTATGAATACACAAGCTATACTATTTCACACTCACACAGACACTGACACACATGTCACTGTGACTCAATGCACAGCCTATCTCAGCACACACACACAGACATACAAAGCTGAGACTCAATGCCCAGTGTACACCTGAACAGACACTCACACCTCACTGTGACTCAATACACAGCCTATACCAGCACACAAACACACACATGCACAAACACACATGGCTCACTGTGACTCAATGCCCAGAATAAACCTGAAAAGACACACCACAATCACACACAAACATCACTATTTCTCAGTGCGTGGCTTTTACCACTGCACACAAACACAAACTCACACACACACCTCACTGTGACTCAATGTCCAGCTTATATGTTCACACACATGCACACTCACACACACACAGCTCACAGTGAATCAATTCAAAACATATAGCTTCTCAACACGCACAACCACACACTAACTCAATGTGAATCAATGCATAGCCAAAGCAGCACACATGCATGTACACACACAGACTCAATGCACAGTCTATAGAGTGACACACAGAAACACATGACTCAGTGTTACACAATACGGAGCATGTAGCAGCACACACACAAACACACAGACACACACATGCAGGGCTCACTGTATCTCAATGTACATCTTATACCAGAACAGACACACACACACACACACACACACAGCTCATTTTGAAACAATGCAAAACGTATACCAGCAGACACCAACACACTCACACTCACAGTTCAATGTGAATCAAGGCACAACCTATAAAAGCACAGATGCATGCACACACACACACAGCAAACTGTGACAAAATGCCCAGTATGTAACAGCACACACACACACTCATACACACCTCACTGTTAATCAGTGTGCAACTTCTACAAGCACACTCACATACACACATGGCTCACTGTAACTGAGGTAGAGCCCATATCAGCACACACAAAAACACACACAGCTCACTGCGCTTCAATGCTCAGACTATACTTGATCCGTTAGTGTCTGTGAGGGTTTCTTGGTATAGACTGTGCACAGTACCAGTGAGCTGTCACTTTGTATGGGTTTATCTGCAGTTATGGACTGTGCATTAAGTCTTGTGCTTCTGTGTGTGTGTGTGTGTGTGTGTCAAAGTGTTCTGGTTTAGGCAGCGTGCTGTGTCACAGTGAGCCATGTTTGTATTGTGTTGGTATAGACTGTGAACTGAGTCACAGCCATGTGTGTGTACTTGTGCATGAAGGTACCAACTGTGCATTTATTCATAGTGAGCTGTGTATGTGTGTGTGCTGGTATAGACCATCAATTCAGTCACAGTGAGCTGTTTGCATGTGCATGTGCTGGTTAGTTTGAGCATTGAGTCACAGTGTGGTTGTGAGTTTGTTTTGCCGGTACAAGATTTACACAGAGATACAGTGAGTCGTTTCTGTCTGTGGCTCTGTGTGTATGTGTGTGCTTATATAGGTGGCGCAGTGAGTCACAGTGAGCTTTGAGTGTGGGTGTGATGCTGGTATAGACTATGAACTGACTATGAGCCATGTGTGTGAGTGTGTGTGTGTGTGTGCTGTTACATACTGGGCATTCAGTCACAGTTTGCTGTGTGTGTGTGTGTGTGCATGCATGTGTGCTTTTATAGGCTGTGCCTTGATTCACATTGAACTGTGAGTGAGGGTGTGTGGATGTCTGCTGGTATACGTTTTGCATTGTTTCACAATGAGCTGTGTGTGTGTGTGTTCTGGTATAAGTTGTACATTGAGATACAGTGAGCCGTGCATGTGTGTGGCTGTGTGTGTGTGTGTGTGTGCTGCTACAGGCTGCGCATTTTGTAACACTGAGCCTTGTGTTTCTGTGTGTCACTCTATAGATTGTGCATTGAGTATGTGTGTGTTCATGCATGGGTGCTAGTATAGGCTATGCATTGATTCACATTGAGTTAGTGTGTGGTTGTGCGTGTTGTGTGGCTATATGTTTTGCCTTGATTCACTGTGAGCTGTGTGTGTGTGAGTGTGCATGTGTGTGAACATATAGGCTGGACATTGAGTCACAGTGAGGTGTGTGTGTGTGTTTGTTTTTGTGTGCAGTGGTAAAAGCCACGCACTGAGAAACAGTGATGTTTGTGTGTGATTGTGTGTGTCTTTTCAGGTTTATGCTAGGCATTGAGTCACAGTGAACCATGTGTGTGTGTGCATGTGTGTGTTTGTGTGCTGGTATAGGCTGTGCATTGAGTCACAATGAGGTGTGTGTCTGTTCAGGTGTAAACTGGGCATTGAGTCTCAGCTTTGTATGTCTGTGTGTGTGTGCTGAGATTGTGCATTGAGTCACAGTGACATGTGTGTCAGTGTCTGTGTGAGTGTGTAACAGTATAGCTTGTGTATTCAGACACAATGAGGTTTGAGTGTGACTGTGTGTGTGCTGTTAGAGACTGTGGATTGAGTATCAGTGAGCCATGTTTGTTTTTGTGTGTGTGCTTGCATGTGTTCTGTTGTAAGCTGTGCACTGAGTCACATGGCCATTTTTGTGTGTGCGTGGGTATGCTTGTTGATATAGGCTATGCATTGAGTCACAGTGATCTGTTAGTGTCTGTGAGGGTTTGTTGGTATAGACTGTGCACAGGGTCCCAGTGAGCCATCTGTGTGTGTGTGTCTGTGCAAATATGGACAGTGCATTGAATCACAGTGAGTCATGTGTGTCTTTGGGTGTGTGTGTGTCCACATGTGCAGTTTTCAGTTGTGTGTTGTGTCACAGTGAGCCATGTGTGAGTGTGTGCTGGTATAGACTGTGAACTGAGTCACGGCCATGTGTGTGTGTGTGTGTGTGTATGCATGCACACATAAGCTATGCATTGACTCATAGTGAGCTGTTTATGTGTGTGTGATGGTATAGGCTGTCAATTGAGTCACAGTGAGCTGTTTGCATTTGCATGTGCTGATATAGTTTGAACATTGAGTCACAGTTTGGTTGTGAGTTTGTTTGCCGGTACAAGATGTACACCGAGTTACAGTGAGTCGTGGGTGTCTGTGGCTGTGTGTGTATGAGTGTGCCTATACAGGTGGTGCAGTGAGTCACAGTGAGCTGTGAATGTGGGTGTGATACTAGTATAGACTGAGAACTGAGTCACAGTGAACCATCTGTGTGTGTGTATTTGTGTGTTTGCTACAAGTTAATGTGCATTCAGTCACAGTAGCTCTGTTTGTGTTTGTAAATACCTATGGTCTGGTATAGGCTGCGGATTCAGTCACAGTGCGCCGTGTGTGTGTGAGTGTTCTTATAGAGGCTGCACATTGAATCACAGTGAGGTGTGTGTGTGATTGTGTGTGTGTGTGCTGTTTCATTCTGTGCATTCTGTCACAGTTAGCCATGTGTGTGTGTGCATTTGTGTGTGATTTTATAAGCTGTGCATTGATTCACATTGAACTGTGTGTGTGGGTGTGTGCCAGTGTATGCTTTGCATTGTTTCACAGTCAACTGTGTGTGTGTGTGTGTCTGTGTGTTGTGGTACAGGCTGAGCATTGTGTCACAGTGAAGTGTGTTTGTGTGAGTGTGCATGTGTCTGCATCTAAAGGCTGGCTATTAGTCACAGTCTGCCTTGTGTGTTTGTGTATGTTTCTGTACTGGTATAGGCTGTGCATTCATTCACAGTGAGGTGTGTTTGTGTGACAGTCCTGGCATAGGCTGGTTTCTGGTTGACAGTGAGCCATGTGTGTGTGTGTGCTTGTAAAGTCTGTGAACTGAGTCATGGCCGTGTGTGTTTGTGTGAATGCTGGTATAGTTTTTGCATTGACACATAGTGAGCTACGTGTGTGTTTTGTGCTGGTATAGGCCATGCATTGAGTGTGAGTGAGCTGTTTTCATGTGTGCATGCTGGTATATTCTGAACACTGAGTCACAGTGTGGTGTGTGGCTGTGTATGTGTGTGTGTGTGTGTGTTCTGGTATAAGATGTACATTGAGATACAGTGAGCCATGTATATGTGTGGCTGTGTGTGTCGGGGTTTGTGCGTGCTGCTAGAGGCTGCTCATTGTGTAACACTGAGCCATGGGTTTCTGTGTGTCACTCTATAGACTGTGAATTGTGTTTGTGTGTGTGTATGCCTGTGTGCTTGTATAGGCTATGCATTGATTCACATTGAGTTAGTGTGTGGTTGTGCATGTTGTGTGGCTATATGTTTTGCTTTGATTCACACTGAGCTGTGTGTGTGTGAGTGTGCATGTGTGTGAACATATAGACTGGACATTGAGTCACAGTGAGGGTGTGTGTGTTTTTGTGTTTGTGAGCACTGGTATAGGCCATGCACTGAGACACAGTGATATTTGTGTGTGTCTTTTCAGGTTTATGCCGGGCATTGAGTTCAGTGAGCCATGTGTGTGTGTGAGTGTGTGTGAGTGTGCCAGTATAGGCTGTGCATTGAGTCAGTGAGGTGTGTGTCTGTGTGTCTGTTTTGGTGTCAGTGTGCATTGAATCACTGTGGGGTGTGTGTGTGTGTGATGTTAGAGACTGTGAAATGAGTCACAGTGAGTCTTGTTTGTGTGTGTGCATGCATGTGTTCTATTCTTAGCTGTGCACTGAGTCACATGACCGTATTTTTGTGTGTGTATGCAAATATGGACAGTGCATTGAGTCACAGTGAGATGTGTGTGTCTCTGTGTGTGTGTGTCCACATGTGCTATTTTAGGCTACTTGTTGTGTCCCTGTAAGCCGTGTGTGTGTGTGCTGGTATAGACTGGGAATTGAGTCACGGCATGTGTGTGTGTGTGTGCATGCAGATATAGGCTATGCATTGTCCAATAAGGAGCTGGGTGTGTGTGTGTGTGTGCTGGTATAAGCAGTGAATTCTGTCACACTGATCTGTGTGCATGTGAGTGTGCTGGTATAGTCTGAGGATTGAATCACAGTGATCTGTGTGTGTGTGTGTGTCTTCAGTTGTCAGCTTGATATTGAGTCACAGTGAGCCTTGTGTGTGTCTGTGTGTGCTGGTATAGGTGGTGTATTGAGTCACAGTGAGTTTTGTGTGTGTCTGTGTGTGCTGTTAGAGAGTGTGGATTGATTCACAGTGAGCCATATGTGTCTGTGTGCATGTATGTGTGCTGTTATAAGCTGTGCATTGAGTCACAATGAGCAGTGTGTTTGTGTGTTTATGCATGCAAATATAGGCTGTGCATTGAGTCACAGTGATCCGTTAGTGTCTGTGAGGGTTTGTTGGTATAGGCTGTGCACATTCCCAGTGAGCCGTCTCTGTGTATGTGCTCTATGCAGGAATGCACTGTGCATTGAGTCACTGTGTGTTGTGTGCATCTGTGTGTGTGTGTCAAAGTGTGTTTGTTTAGGCTGTGTGTTGTGTCACAGTGAGCCATGTGTGTGTTGTGTTGGTATAGACTGTGAACTGATTCTCGGCTATGTGTGTATGTTTGTGCATGAAGGTACAGTCTGTATATCCATTCACAGTGAAGTGTGTGTGTGTGTCTGTGCAGGTGTATGCTGGTTATTAAGTCACAGTGATCCGTGTGTGTGTGTGTGCTTGAATAAACTTTGAACTGAGTCATGGCCGTTTGTGCATGTGTGTGTGTGGGGAGCATGGTGGTATAGGTTTTGGATTGACATATAGTGAGCTGTGTGTGTGTGTTGTGCTGTTATAGTCAAAGCTTTGAGTCACAGTGAGCTGTTTTCATGTGTGCATTCTGGTATATTCTGACCATTGAGTCACAGTGTGGTGTGTGTGTGTGTGTTCTGGAATAAGATGAACTTTGAGATACAGTGAGCCGTGTTTATGTGTGGCTGTGTGTGTGTGTGTGTGTCTGCTGGTAGAGGCTTCGCATTTTGTAACAGTGAGCCATGGGTTTCTGCGTGTCACTCTATTGACTGCACATAGTGTCTGTGTGTGTGCATGCCTGTGTGATTGTATAGGCTATGCATTGATTCACATTGAGCTTTGTGTGTGGTTGTGTGTGTTGTGCTGCTTTATGTTTTGCATTGATTCACACTGAGCTGTGTGTGTGAGCGTGTATATATGTGAACATATAGGCTGGGTATTGAGTCACAATGAGGTGTGTGTGTGAGTGTCTGTCTTTGTGCACTTCCATAGGCCATGCAGTGAGAGACAGTGAGGTTTGTGTGTGAGTGTGTGTGTCTTTTCAGGGGTATGCTGGGCATTGAGTCACAGTGTGCCGTGAGTGTGTGTACATGTGTATTGGTGTGTACTGGTACAGTCTGTGCATTTAGTCACAGTGTGGTGTGTGTCTATGTGTCTGTGCTTTTGTAGGTGTGCATTGAGTCACAGTGAGGTGTGTGTTGTTAGAGACTGTGAATTGACTCACACTGAGACTTGTGTGTGTGTGTGTGTGTGTGCGTTTGCATAGGCTGTACATTGAGTCACAGTGAGGTGTGTGTGTCTTTTCAGGTGTAGGCTGGGCATTGAGTCTCAGTTAGCTTTGTGTGTGTGAGTGCTGAGATACGTTATACAATTAGTCACAGTGACATGTGTTTCAGTGTCTGTCTGTGTGTGTGCTAGTATAGCTTGTGTATTCAGACACAGTGAGGTTTGAGTGTGTGTGCTGTTAGAGACATGGATTGAGTCTCAGTGAGCCACATGTGTGTGTGTCTGTCTGCATGTGTTCTGTTATAAGCTGTGCACTGAGTCACATGGCCATGTTTGTGTGTGTGTGTATGCTTGTTGATATAGGCTATGCATTGAGTCACAGTGATCCATTAGTGTCTGTGAGGGGTAGTTGTTATAGGCTGTGAACAGAGTCCCAGTGAGCAATCTGTGTGTGTGTCTCTGTGCAAATATGGACAGTGCATTGGATCACAGTGAGTTTTGTGTGTCTCTGGGTGTGTGTGTGTCCACATGTGTTGTTTTTGGTTGTGTGTTGTGTGACAGTAAGCCCTGTGTGAGTGTGTGCTGTTATAGACAGTGAACTGAGTCACGGCCATGTGTGTGTGTGTGTGCATGCATATATAGGTTATGCATTGACTCACAGTGAGCTGTGTGTGTGTGTGTGCTGGTATAGGCTGTGAATTCAGTCACACTGATCTGTGCGCCTGTGAGTGTGCTGGTATAGTCTGAGCATTGAGTTACAGTGAGGTGTGTGTGTGAGTGTGTGTGTCTGTTCAATTGTAGGTTTAGCATTGAGTCACAGTGAGTCTTGTGTGTGTTTGTGCTGAAAGAGTTTGTGTACTGAGTCACGGTGCAGTTTGTGTCTGTGTGTGTGTGTGCTGTCAGAGACTGTCGATTGATTCACAGTGAGCCATGTGTGTCTCTGGGCATGCATGTATGCTGTAATAAGCTGTGCACTTAGTCACAATAAACAGTGTGTTTGTGTGTTTATGCATGCTGGTAGAGGCTATGCATTGAGTCACAGTGATCCGTTAGTGTCTGTGAGGGTTTGTTGGAATAGTCTGTGCAAAGAGTCCCAGTGAGCCATCTCTGTGTATGTGTTTCTCTGAAGGTATGGACGGTGCATTGAGTCACAGTGAGTCATGTGCATCTGTGTGTGTGTGTGTGTGTGTGTGTGTCAAAGTGTGCTGCTTTAGGCTGTGTGTTGTGTCACAGTGAGCCATGTGTGTGTTCTGTTGGTATAGACTGTGAAATGAGTCACGACCTTATGTGTTTCTTTGTGCATGAAGCTACGGGCTGTGCATTGATTCCTAGTGAGCTGTGTATGTGTGTGTGCCAGTACAGGCCATGAATTCAGTCACAGTGAGCTGTGTGTGTGAGCATGTGCTGGTATAGTTTGAGCATTGAGTCACAGTGTGGTTGTGAATTTCTTGTGCCAGTATAAGATGTACACTGAGTTACAGTGAGCTGTGTGTGTCTGTGGCAGTGTGTGTATGTGTGTGCTTATATAGGTGGCCCATTGAGTCACAGTAAGCCTTTTTTTGTGTGTGCATGCATGTGTTCTGTTATTCAATGTGCACTGAGTCACATGGCCGTGTTTTGTGCTGTGTATGCTTTGTGGTATAGGCTGTACATTGATTCACAGTGATCTGTTAGTGTCTGTGAGGGTTTTTTGGTATAGGCTGTGCACAGAGTCCCAGTGAGCCATCTCTGTGTGTGTGTGTGTGTGCAAATATGGACAATACATTGAGTCACAGTGAGTTTTATGTGTGTGTGTGTCCTAATGTGCTGTTTAAGGCTGCTTGTTGTGTCACAGTAAGCCGTGTGTGTGTGTGCTGGTAAGGACTGTGAACTGAGATATCCCATGTGTGTGTTTGTGTGTGTGCATGCAGATATAGTTTATGCGTTGACTAATACTGAGCTGTGTGTGTGTGTCTGCTTGTATAGGCAGTGAATTCAGTCACACTGATCTGTGTGCATGTGAGTGTACTGGTATAGTCTGAGGATTGAATCACAGTGAGGTATGTGTGTGTGTGTCTGTTCAGTTTTTGGCTTGGCATTGAGTCACAGTGAGCCTTGTGTGTGTGTGTGTGTGTGTGCGTGTGTGCTGGTATAGGTGGTGTATTGAGTCACAGTGAGTTTTGTGTGTATCTGTTTGTGCTGTTAGATGCGGTGGATTCATTCACAGTGAGCCATGTGTGTCTGTGTGATTGCATGTGTGCTTTCATAAGCTGTGCATTAAGTCACAATGAGCTGTGTGTTTGTGTGTTTATGCATGCAGATAGAGGCTGTGCATTTGAGTCACAGTGATCCATTAGTGTCTGGGAGGGTTTGTTGGTATAGGCTGTGCACAGTCCCAGTGAGCCATCTCTGTATATGTGTTACTCTGCAGGTATGGACTGTGATTATGTCACTGTGAATAGTGTGCATCTGAGTGTGTGTGTGTGTGTGTGTGTCAAAGTGTGCTGGTTTAGGCTGCCTGTTGTCTCACAGGGAGCCATGTGTTTGTTTGTTGGTATAGACAGTGAAATGAGTCACAGCCATGTATGTGTACTTGTGCACGAAGGTACCTGCTGTGCATTGATTCATAGTGAGCTGTATATGTGTGTGTGCTGGTATAGGCCATCAATTCAGTCACAGTCTGCTGTTTGCGTGTGCATGTGATGGTATAGTTTGAGCATTGTGTCACAGTGTTGTTGTGAGTTTCTTTTGCCAGTACAAGATTTACACTGAGTTACAGTGAGCCGTGTGTGTCTGTGATTGTGTGTGTATGTGTGTGCTTACATAGGTGGCGCAGTTAGTCAAAGTGAGCTGTGAGTGTGCCTGTGATGCTGGTATAGACTATGAACTGAGTCACAGTGAGCCATGTGTGTCTCTGAGTGTGTGTGTGTGTGTGAGTGTGTGTGTGCTGTTTGGTAATATGCATTGAGTCACAGTGAGCTCTGTGTGTGTTTTTGAATACCACTGGGCTGGCATAGGCTGAGCATTGAGTCACAGTGTGGTGTGTGTGTGAGTGTGCATGTGTGTGCAAGTATAGGCTGGACATTGAATCATAGTGAGCTGTGTGTGTTCAAGTGTGTGCTGATAAAAGCTGTGCATTCAGTCACAGTGAGCCGTGTGTGTATGTGAGTGTGCTTGTAGAGGCTGCACACTGAATAACAGTGAGGTGTGTATGAGTGTGTGTGTGTTGTTCCATACTGTGCATTCAGTCACAGTTTGTTGTGTGTGTGTGTGCATTCATGTGTGCTTTACAGGCTGTGCCTTGATTCACATTGAACTGTGTGTGTGTGTGTGTGTGTGTGTGTGTACTGGTATAGGCTGTGCATTGAGTCACAGTGAGGTGTGTGTCTATGTGTCTGTGCTGTTGTAGATGTGCATCGAGTCACATTGAGGTTTGTGTTGTTAGAGACTGTGAATTGACTCACACTGAGCCCTCTGTGTGTGTGTCTGTGTGTGCCTGCATAGGCTGTGCATTGAGTCACAGTGAGAGGTGTGTGTCTGTTCAAGTGTAGGCTGGGCTTTGAGTCTCAGTTAGCTATGGGTGTGTGTGTGTGCTGAGATACAATATGCATTGAATCACAGTGACATGTGTGTCAGTGTCTGTGTGTGTGTGTGCTAGTATAGCTTGTGTATTCAGACAAAGTGAGGTTTGAGTGTGTGTACTGTTAGAGACGTGGATTGAGTCTCAGGTAGTCACATGTGTGTGTGTCTGCCTGCATGTGTTCCATTATAAGCTGTGCACTGAGTCACATGGCCGTGTTTGGGTGTGTGTGTATGCTTGTTGATATAGGTTATGCATTGAGTCACAGTGATCCATTAGTGTCTGTGAGTGTTTGTTGTTATAGGCTGTGCACAGGGTCCCAGTGAGCCAGCTGTGTGTGTGTGTCTGTGCAAATATGGACAGTGCATTGAGTCACAGTGAGTCGTGTGTGTCTCTGGTTGTGTGTGTGTCCACATGTGCTGTTTTGCATTGCGTGTTGAGTCAGAGTAAGACATGTGTGAGTGTGTGCTGGTGTAGGCAGTGAACTGAGTCACGGCCATGTGTGTGTGTGTGCATGCAGTTATAGGCTATACATAGACTCATAGTGAGCTGTGTGTTTGTGTGTGCTGGTATAGGCTGTGAATTCAGTCACATTGATCTTTGTGCATGTGAGTGTGCTGGTATAGTCTGAGCATTGACTCACAGTGAGGTGTGTGTGTGAGTGTGTGTGTCTGTTCAGTTGTAGGTTTAGCATTGAGTAAGAGTGAGTATTGTGTGTGTGTGTGTGCTGATAGTGTTTGTGTATTGAGTCACGGTGCAGTTTGTGTCTGTTGTGTGTGCGTGTGCTGTCAGAGACTGTCGACTGATTCACAGTGACCCATGTGTGTCTGTGGGCATGCATGTATGCTGTAATAAGCTGTGTACTTAGTCACAATGAACAGTGTGTTTGTGTCTTTATGCATGCTGATATAGGCTATGCATTGAATCACAGTGATCGGTTAGTGTTTGTGAGGGTTTGTTGGAATAGTCTGTGCAAAGAGTCCCAGTGAGCCATCTCTGTGTATGTGTTTCTCTGCAGGGATGGACGGTGCATTGAGTCACAGTGAGTCATGTGCATCTGTGTGTGTATGTGTGTCAAAGTGTGCTGCTTTAGGCTGTGTGTTGTGTCACAGTGAGCCATGTATGTGTTGTGTTGGTATAGACTGTGAAATGAGTCACAGCCATGTTTGTCTGTTTGTGCATGAAGCCACGGGCTGTGCATTGATTCATAGTGAGCTGTGTATGTGTGTGTGCCAGTATAGGCCGTGAATTCAGTCACAGTGAGCTGTGTGTGAGCATGTGCTGGAATAGTTTGAGCATAGAGTCACAGTGTGGTTGTGAATTTCTTGTGCCAGTGTAAGATATACACTTAGTTACTTTGAGCCGTGTGTGTCTATGGCAGTGTGTGTATGTGTGTGCTTATATAGGTGACACATTGAGTAACAGTGAGCCTTGTTTCTGTGTGTGCATGCATGTGTTCTGTTATTTGCTGTGCACTGAGTCACATGGCCGTGTTTTTGTGTGTGTATGCTTGGTGGTATAGGCTGTGCATTGTGTCACAGTGATCCGTTAGTGTCTGTGAGGGTTTTTTGGTATAGGCTGTGCACAGAGTCCCAGTGCGTTATCTCTGTGTGTGTCCGTGCAAATATGGACAGTGCATTGAGTCACAGTAAGTTGTATGTGTGTGTGTGTCCACATGTGCTGTTTTAGACTGCTTGTTGTGTCACAGTAAGCCATGTGTGTGTGTGCTGGTATAGACTGTGAACTGAGATATCCCATGTGTGTGTTTGTGTGTGTGCATGCAGATATAGTTTATGCATTGACTAATACTGAGCTGTGTGTTTGTGTGTGCTGGTATAGGCAGTGCTGGTATAGGCCATCAATTCAGTCACAGTGAGCTGTTTGTGTGTCCATGTGCTGGTATAGTTTGAGCATTGAGTCACAGTTTTGTTGTGAGTTTGTTTTGCCGGTCAAGATTTACATTAAGTTACAGTGAGCCGTGTGTGTCTGTGGCTGTGTGTGTATGTGTGTGCTTATATAGGCAGTGCAGTGAATCACAGTGAGCTGTTAGTGTGGGTGTGATGATGGTATAGACTATGAACTGAGTCACAGTGAGCCATGTGTGTCTGTGTGTGTGTGTGTGTGTGTGTGCTGTTTGGTAATGTGCATTGATTCTCAGTTAGCTCTGTGTGTGTTTTTGAATACCACTGGGTTGGCATATGCTGAGCATTGAGTCACAGTGTGGTGTGTGTGTGAGTGTGCATGTGTGTGCAAGGATGGGCTGGGCATTGAATAATAGTGAGCTGTGTGTGTTCGTGTGTGTGCTGATCAAGGCTGCACATTCTGTCACAGTGAGCCATGTATGTGAGTGTGCTTGTAGAGGCTGCACACTGAATAACAGTGAGGTGTGTATGAGTGTGTGTGTGTGTTGTTCCATACTGTGCATTCAGTCACAGTTTTGTGTGTGTGTGTGTGCATGCATGTGTGCCTATATAGGCTGTGCCTTGATTCACATTGAACTGTGTGTGTGTGTGTGTGTGTGTGTGGTACAGGCTGAGCATTGTGTCACAGTATGGTGTATGTGTGTGTGTGTGTCTGCACCTGGAGGCTGAAAATTGGTCACAGTGTGCCATGTGTGTTTGGGTATGTTTCTGCACTGGTATAGGCTGTGCATTTATTCTCAGTAAGGTGTGTGTGATTGTCTGTCCTGGTGTAGGCTGGTTATTGAGTCACAGTTAGCCGTACTTGTGTGCGACAGTGTGTGTGTGTGTGTGTGTGTGTGTGCTGCTAGAGGCTGCTCATTGTGTAACACTGAGCCGTGTGTTTCTGTGTGTCACTCTATAGACTTGGCATTGTGTCTGTGTGTGTGCATGCATGTGTACTTGTATAGGCTATGCATTAATTCAAATTGAGTTTGTGTGTGGTTGTGCATGTTCTGCAGCTATATGTTTTGCTTTGATTCACTGTGACATGTGTGTGTGTGAGTATGCATATTTGTGAACATACAGGCTGGACATTGAGTCACAGTGACGTGTGTTTGTGAGTCTGTGTTTGTGTGCACTGGTATAGGCCATGCACTGAGACACAGTGATGTTTGTGTGTGATTGTGTGTGTCTTTTCAGGTGTATGCTGGAATTGAGTCACAGTGAGCCATGTGTGCGTGTGTGTGTATGTGTTGGTATAGGCTGTGTATTGAGTCAGTGAGGTGTGTGTCTGTGTGTCTGTTTTGGTGTAAGTGTGCATTGAATCACTGAGGGGTGTGTGTGTGTGTGATGTTAGAGACTGTGAATTGAGTCACAGTGAGCCTAGTTTGTGTGTGTGCATGCATGTGTTCTATTATTAGTTGTGCACTGAGTCACATGACCATATTTTTGTGTGTGTATGCTTGCTGATATAGGCTATGCATTGAGTCAAAGTCATCCGTTACTGTCTGTGAGGGTTTGTTGGTATAGGCTGTGCACAGAGTCCCAGTGAGCCGCCTATGTGTGTGTGTGTCTGTGCAAATATGGACAGTGCGTTGATTCAGAGTGAGTTGGGTGTGTCTGTGTGTGTGTCCGTCCACATGTGCTACTTTAGGCTACTGGTTGTGTCCCAGTAAGGCATCTGTGTGTGTGCTGGTATAGACTGTGAACTGAGTCACGGCATGTGTGTGTGCATGCAGATATAGGCTATGCATTGACCCATAAGGAGCTGGGTGTGTCTGTATGTGCTGGTATAGGCAGTGAATTCAGTCACACTGATCTGTGTGTGCCGAGGACCAGCCCCAGCTGGACAGGATTCACCCAAAGGGGAAGACGGAGTCGGCGTGGACAGAGCACAAGACACCTCAGAGGATGCAAGGATCTGACAAATTTATTCTTCGTGATTTCAAAGCATTTATACTATAAAGTGATCTCATTTTCAAATTCAACATCCTCATTCCCACGCCAAAAACTCCCCCACATAGGCCACAAAACAAAGGTAATTTACATCAGCAGATTGATCAAAACAGGTTAGGTAATTTTCCCATCACCCAGAGTCTCTTTCATCTCCTGTGGTTAGGTACATGTTGGTCACATCTACGTCAGGAACACAGTCTGCGGTTTCATCGTCTTCCTTAGAAAATTAGATGTTCTTGTACCTGTATGTTCTTGTTCAATCAGCCAACTATTCAAAGCACAAACTCAAGCACATTATTCTTTTAACAATTATAAATATTTACAGACTATTTTCTTCTACCTTTATGATCGAAACTTATAAAAGGCTGCCAAATAGCCTACTCTATCTAATTTGCTATATACCCACTGTAGCATAAAACCTTCCCACCACCATACCCAAAAATTTCCTAACCTACCTCTACCTCCCCAGGAAGGCCATAACTCATTCAACTTGTTTTCTAAAATAGGCTTTTGCCACATAAATGCTTCTATTGTATTTCCTTAAACCTAACGCCTCAACCTGGGAGTGAAAATTTCAGGCATAATCATTAAGGGAGCCGGAGTAATCACAATCCCGCTTAATTTTACCCTAGGTAGGGGTCTTTCTCTAAATCCTCTATCAAAGCCGGGAATATTTATCACCTTAAACAAAAGCGGGGGGGGGGGCAAGGGGAACCATACAGAGGAGAGTTTTGCTTCTCCATATTTGTACCTGGCAGTACCAGCTTTGCTTGGCACTATGGGTCTCGTCCGTGCTGAGACTCAAAGGCTCGTCCGTGCTGAGACTCAAAGGCACTTCCTATACGGCTCCCGGCATGTGTGCATGTGAGTGTGCTGATATAGTCTGAGGATTGAATCACAGTGAGGTGTGTGTGTGTGTGTTTGTCTGTTCAGTTGACGGCTTGGCATTGAGTCACAGTGAGCCTTTGTGTGTGTGTGTGCTGGTATAGGTGGTGTATTGAGTCACAGTGAGTTTTGTGTGTGTCTGTGTGTGCTGTTAGAGACAGTGGATTGATTCACAGTGAGCCATATGTGTCTTGCATGCATGTGTGCTGTTATAAGCTGTGCATTGAATCACAATGAGCAGTGTGTTTGTGTGTTTATGCACGCAGATATAGGCTGTGCATTGAGTCACAGTGATCTGTTAGTGTCTGTAAGGGTTTGTTGGTATAGGCTGTGCACATTCCCAGTGAGCCGTCTCTGTGTATGTGTTTCCATGCAGCTATGGACGGTGCATTGAGTCACTGTAAGTTGTGTGCGTCTCTGTGTGTGTGTGTGTCAAAGTGTGCTGGTTTAGGCTGTGTGTTGTGTCACAGTGAGCCATGTGTGTGTTTTGTTGGTATAGACTGTGAACTGAGTCATGGCCATGTGTGTGTGTTTGTGCATGAAGATACAGGCTGTGCATTGATTCATAGTGTGCTATTTATGTGTGTGTGATGGTATAGGCCGTCAATTGAGTCACAGTGAACTGTGTGTGTGAGCATGTGCTGGTATAGTTTGAGCATTGAGTCACAGTGTGGTTCTGAGTTTCTTATGGCGGTACAAGATGTACACTGTATTACAGTGAGCCATGAGAGTCTGTGGCTGTGTGTATGTGTGTGCTTATATAGGCTGACCATTGAGTCACAGTGAGCTGTGAGTGTGGGTGTGATGCTTGTTTAGACTCTGAACTGAGTCACAGTGAATTATGTGTGTGTGTGTGTGTGTGCTGCTAGGTAATGTGCCTTGAGTCACAGTGAGCTTTGTGTGTGTTTGTGATACCTCTGGGCTGACACAGGCTGAGCATTGAGTCACAGTGAGGTGTGTGTGTGACTGTGCATGTGTGTGCAAGTATAGGCTGGGCATTGAATCACAGTGAGCTGAGGGTGTTTGTGTGTGTGCTGGCATAGGCTGCGAATTCAGTCACAGTGAGTCGTGTGTGTGTGTGAGTGTTCTTGTAGAGGCTGCACATTGAATCACACTGAGGTGTGGTGTGATTGTGTGTTTGTGTGCTGTTCCATACTGTGCAATCAGTCACAGTTATCCATGTGTGTGTGTGTTCTTGCATGTGTGCTTTTATAGGCTGTGCCTTCATTCACATTGAACTGTGTGTGTGGGTGTGTGCTGGTATATGCTTTGCATGGCTTCACAGTGAACAGTGTGTGTGTGTGTTTATGTGTGCCAGTACAGATGGAGCATTATTTCACAGTGAGGTGTGTGTGTGTGAGTGTGCATGTGTCTGCATCTAAAGGCTGGCAGTTAGTGACCATGT
Source organism: Stenella coeruleoalba (assembly GCF_951394435.1). Classification (NCBI taxonomy): domain Eukaryota; kingdom Metazoa; phylum Chordata; class Mammalia; order Artiodactyla; family Delphinidae; genus Stenella; species Stenella coeruleoalba. Next base: position 4,463,508 of record NC_137168.1, read on the forward strand.
GTAGTGTGTTTTTGTGTATGTTTCTGTACTGGTATAGGGTGTGCATTCATTCACAGTGAGGTGTGTGTGTGTGTCTGTCCAGGTGTAGGCTGGTTATTGAGTCAGAGTGAGCCATTTGTGTGAGTGTGCTTGAATACACTGTGAACTGAGTTATGGACTTTTCTTTGTGTGTGTGTGTGTGTGTGTGTGTGTGTGTGTGTGGGCTTGCTGGTATAGGTTTTGCATTGACACATAGTGAGCTGTGTGTGTGTGTTGTGCTGGTATAAGCCATACACTGATTCAGAGTGAGCTGTTTTCATGTGTGCGTTCTGGTATATTCTGACAATTAGTCACAGTGTTGTGTGTGTGTGTGTTTTGGTGTAAGATGAAAATTGAGATACAGTGAGCCATGTTTATGTGTGGCTGTGTGTGTGTGTGTTTCTGCTGGTAGAGGCTGCACATTTTGTAACAGTGAGCCATGGGTTTCTGTGTGTCACTCTATAGACTGTACATAGTGTCACTGTGTGTGCATGCATGTGTGCTTGTATAGGTTGATTGATTCACATTGAGCTCAGTGTGTGGTTGTGCATGCTGTGCTGCTCTATGTTTTGCATTGATTCACACTGAGCTGCGTGTGTGTGAGGGTGCATATGTGTGAACATATAGGCTGGGTATTGAGTCACAATGAGGTGTGTGTGTGAGTGTCTGTGTTTGTGCACTGGCATAGGCCATGCACTGAGACACAGTGAGGTTTGTGTGTGAGTGTGTGTGTCTTCAGGTGTATGCTGGGCATTGAGTCACAGTGAGCTGTGAGTTTGTGTGCATGTGCGTGAGTGTGTACTGATATAGGCTGTGCAATGAGTCACAGTGAGGTGTGTGTCTATGTGTCTGTGCTGTTGTAGGTGTGCATTGAGTCACAGTGAGTTGTGTGTTGTTAGAGACTGTGAATTGAGTCACACTGAGACTTGTGTGTGCTTCCATGGGCTGTGCATTGGTCACAGTGAGGTGTGTGTGTCTGTTCAGGTGTAGGCTGGGCATTGAGTCTCAGTTAGCTTTGTGTGTGTGTGTGCTGAGATACACTATGCATTGCATCACAGTGACATGCATCTCAGTGTCTGATGTGTGATAGTATAGCTTGTGTATTCAGACACAGTGAGGTTTGAGTGTGTGTGGTGTTAGAGACTTGGATTGAGTCTCAGTGAGCTGCGTGTGTGTGTGTCTGCCTGCATGTGTTCTGTTATAAACTGTGCACTGAGTCACATGGCCGTGTTTCGGTGTGTGTGTATGCTTGTTGATATAGGCTATGCATTGAGTCACAGTGATCCATTAGTGTCTGTGAGGGTTTGTTGTTATAGGCTCTGCACAGCGTCCCAGTGAGCCATCTGTGTATGTGCTGTTTTGCATTGCGTGTTGTGTCACAGTAAGCCATATGTGAGTGTGTGCTGGTATAGGCATTGAACTGAGTCACGGCCATGTGTGTGTGTGTGTGCATGCATATATAGGCTATGCATTGACTCAGAGTGAGCTGTGTGTGTGTGCTGGTATAGGCTGTGAATTCAGTCACACTGATTTGTGCGCATGTGAGTGTGCTGGTATAGTCTGAGAATTGAGTCACAGTGAGGTGTGTGTGTGAGTGTGTGTGTCTGTTCAGTTGTAGGTTTAGCATTGAGTCACAGTGAGTCTTGTGTGTGTGTGCTGAAAGAGTTTGTGTACTGAGTCATGGTGCGGTTTTTGTCTGTGTGTGTGTGTGTGCTCTCAGAGACTGTCGATTGATTCACAGTGAGCCATGTGTGTCTGTGGGCATGCATGTATGCTGTAATAAGCTGCACACTTAGTCACAATGAACAGTGTGTTTGTGTGTTTATGCATGCTGATAGAGGCTATGCATTGAGTCACAGTGATCCGTTATTATCTGTAAGGGTTTGTTGGAATAGTCTGTGCAAAGAGTCCTAGTGAGCCATCTCTGTGTATGTGTTTCTCTGCAGGGATGGACGGTGCATTGAGTCACAGTGAGTCATGTGCATCTCTGTGTGTGTGTGTGTGTCCTAGTGTGCTGCTTTAGTCTGTGTGTTGTGTTGGTATAGACTGTGAAATGAGTCACAGCCTTGTGTGTTTCTTTGTGCATGAAGCTATGGGCTGTGCATTGATTCATAGTGAGCTGTGTATGTGTGTGTGCCAGTAAAGGCCATGAATTCAGTCACAGTGAGCTGTGTGTGTAAGCATGTGCTGGTATAGTTTGAGCATTGAGTCACAGTGTGGTTGTGAATTTCTTGTGCCGGTGTAAGATTTACATTGTGGTACAGTGAGCTGTGTGTGTCTGTGGCAGTGTGTTTATGTGTGTGCTTATATAGGTGGCACATTGAGTCACAGTGAGCCTTGTTTGTGTGTGTGCATGCATGTGTTCTGTTATAAGCTGTGCATTGAGTCACAATGAAAGTGTGTTTGTGTGTTTATGCATGCAGATATAGGCTGTGCATTTGTGTCACAGTTTCTGTACTGGTATAGGCTGTGAATTCATTCACAGTGAGGTGTGTGTGTGTGTCTGTCCAGGTGTACGCTGGTTACTGAGTCACAGTGAGCCATGTGTGTGAGTCTGCTTGAATAAACTGTGAACTGAGTCATGGCCTTTTCTGTGTGTGTGTGTTTGTGTGTGCGTGTGGGCATGCAGGTATAGGTTTTGCATTGACACATAGTGAGCTGTGTGTGTGTGTTGTGCCTGTATGGGCCATGCATTGAGTAATTGTGAGCTGTTTTCATGTGTGTGTTCTGGTATATTCTGACAATTGAGTCACAGTGTGGTGTGTGTATGTGTGTTCTGGTATAAGATGAACATGGAGATACAGTGAGGCGTGTTTTTGTGTGTGTGTGTGTGTGTGTGTGTGTGTGGGTAGGTGTGTGCTGGTAGAGGCTGCGCATTTTGTAAAAGTGAACCATGATTTTCTGTGTGTCACTCTATAGACTTTACATAGTGTCTTTGTGTGTGCATGCATGTGTGCTTGTATAGGTTGATTGATTCACATTGAGCTTTGTGTGTGGTTGTGCATGTTGTGCTGCTCTATGTTTTGCATTGATTCACACTGAGCTGTGTGTGTTTGAGTGTGCATATGTGTGAACATATAGGCTGGGTATTGAGTCACAATGTTTTCTGTGTGTGAGTGTCTGTGTTTAGCACTGGCATAAGCCATGCACTGAGACACAGTGAGGTTTGTGTGTGAATGTGTGTGTCTTTTCAGGTGTATGCTGGGCATTGAGTCACAGTGAGCCGTGAGTGTGTGTGCATGTGTGTGTGTTTACTGGTATAAGCTGTGCAGTGAGTCACAGTGAGGTTTGTGTCTCTGTGTTTGTGCTCTTGTAGGTGTGCATTGAGTCACAGTGAGGTGTCTGTTGTTAGAGACTGTGAATTTTCTCACACTGAGCCTTGTGTGTGTGTGTGTGTATGTGGTTGCATAGGTTGTGCATTGAGTCACAGTGAGGGGTGTGTGTCTGTTCAAGTGTAGGATGGGCTTTGAGTCTCAGTTAGCTATGGGTGTGTGTGTGTGCTGAGATACAATATGAATTGAGTCACAGTGACATGTGTGTCAGTGTCTGTGTGTGTGTGTGCTAGTATAGCTTGTGTAGTCAGACACAGTGAGGTTTGAGTGTGTGTGCTGTTATACACGTGGTTTGAATCTCAGTGAGCCGCATGTGTGTGTGTCTGCCTGCATGTGTTCTGTTATAAGCTGTGCACTGAGTCACAGGGCCTTGTTTGTGAGTGTGTGTATGCTTGTTGATATAGGCTATGCATTGAGTCACAGTGATCCGTTAGTGGCTGTGAGGGTTTGTTGTTATAAGCTATGCACAGGGTCCCAGTGAGCCATCTGTGTGTGTGTGTCTGTGAAAATATGGACAGTGCATTGAGTCACAGTGAGTCGTGTGTGTGTCTGGTTGTGTGTGTGTCCACATATGCTGTTTTCAGTTGCGTGTTGTGTCACAGTAAGCCATGTGTGAGTGTGTGCTGGTATAGGCAGTGAACTGAGTCACGGCCATGTGTGTGTGTGTGCATTCAGTTATAGGCTATGCATAGACTCATAGTGAGCTGTGTGTGTGTGTGTGCTGGTATAGGCTGTGAATTCTGTCACAATGATCTGTGTGCATGTGAGGGTGCTAGTATAGTCTGAACATTGAGTCACAGTGAGGTGTGTGTGTGTGTGTGCTGATAGAGTTTGTGTATTGAGTCACGGTGCAGTTTGTGTCTGTTTGTGTGTGTGTGTGCTGTCAGAGACTGTCGATTGATTCACAGTGAGCCATGTGTGTCTGTGGGCATGCATGTATGCTGTAATAAGCTGCACTTAGTCACAATTAATAGTGTGTTTGTGTCTTTATGCATGCTGATATAGGCTATGCATTGAGTCACAGTGATCCGATAGTGTTTGTGAGGGTTTGTTGGAATAGTCTGTGCAAAGAGACCCTGTGAGCTATCTCTGTGTATGTGTTTCTCTGCACGTATGGATGGTGCATTGAGTCACAGTGAGTCGTGTGCGTCTGTGTGTGTGTCAAAGTGTGCTGCTTTAGGCTGTGTGTTGTGTCACAGTGAGCCATGTGTGTGTTCTGTTGGTATAGACTGTGAAATGACCCACGGCCATGTTTGTCTGTTTGTGCATCAAGCCACAGGCTGTGCATTGATTCATAGAGAGCTGTGTATGTGTGTGTGCCAGTATAGGCCGTGAATTCAGTTACAGTGTGCTGTGTGTGAGCATGTGCTGGTATAGTTTGAGCATTGATTCACAGTGTGGTTGTGAAATTCTTGTGCCAGTGTAAGATATACAAAGAGTTACAGTGAGCCATGTGTGTCTGTGGCAGTGTGTGTATGTGTGTGCTTATATAGGTGGCACATTGAGTCACAGTGAGCCTTTTTTGTGTGTGTGCATGCATGTGTTCTGTTATTCGCTGTGCACTGAGTCACATGGCCGTGTTTTTGTGTGTGTATGCTTGGTGGTATAGGCTGTGCATTGTGTCACAGTGATTCGTTAGTGTCTGTGAGGGTTTGTTGGTATAGGCTGTGCACAGAGTCCCAGTGAGCCATCTCTGTGTGTGTGTGTCTGTGCAAATATGGACAGTGCATTCAGTCTTAGTGAGTTGTATGTGTGTGTGTGTCCACATGTGCTGTTTTAGACTGCTTGTTGTGTCACAGTAAGCCGTGTTTGTGTGTGCTGGTATAGACTGTAAACTGAGATATCCCATGTGTGTGTTTGTGTGTGTGCCTGCAGATATAGGTTATGCGTTGACTAATACTGAGCTGTGTGTGTGTGTGTGTTGGTATAGGCAGTGAATTCAGTCACACTGATCTGTGTGCATGTGAGTGTGCTGGTATAGTCTGAGGATTGAATCACAGTGAGGTGTGTGTGTGTGTTTCTGTTCAGTTTTTGGCTTGGCATTGAGTCACAGTGAGCCTTGTGTGTGTGTGTGTGTGTGTGCTGGTATATGTGATGTATTGAGTCACAGTGAGTTTTGTGTGTGTCTGTTAGAGACTGTGGATTGATTCACAGTGAGCCAGGTGTGTCTGTGTGTTTGAATGTGTGCTTTTATAAACTGTGCATTAAGTCACAATGAGCAGTGTGTTTGTGTGTTTATGCATGCAGATATAGGCTGTGCATTTGAGTCACAGTGATCCGTTGTTTCTGCGAGGGTTTCTTGGTATAGGCTGTGCACATTCCCGGTGAGCTCTCACTTTGTATGGGTTTATCTGCAGGTATGGACTGTGCATTAAGTCACTGTGAGTCTTGTGCTTCTGTGTGTGTGGGGGGGGGTCAAAGTGTGCTGGTTTAGGCAGCATGTTGTGTCACAGTGAGGCATGTTTGTGTTGTGTTGGTATAGACTGTGAACTGAGTCACAGCCATGTGTGTGTGTGTACTTGTGCACGAATGTACCGGCTGTGCCTTAATTCATAGGGAGCTTTGTATGTGTGTGTGCTGGTATAGACCATCAATTCAGTCACAGTGAGCTGTTTGCATGTGCATGTGCTGGTATAGTTTGAGCATTGAGCCACAGTGTTGTTGTGAGTTTGTTTTGCCGGTACAAGATTTACACAGAGATAGAGTGAGCCGTGTCTGTCTCTGGCTCTGTGTGTATGTGTGTGCTTATATAGGTGGTGCAGTGAGTCACAGTGAGCTTTGAGTGTGGGTGTGATGCTGGTATAGACTATGAACTGACTATGAGCCATGTGCGTGAGTGTGTGCATGTGTGTGTGTGTGTACTGGTATAGGCTGTGCATTGAGTCACAGTGAGGTGTGTGTCTATGTGTCTGTGCTGTTGTAGGGATGCATTGAGTCACAGTGAGGTGGGTGTTGTTAGAGACTGTGAATTGAGTCACACTGAGCCTTGTGTGTATGTGTGTCCTTGCATAGGCTGTGCATTGAGTCACAGTGAGGTGTGTTTGTCCGTTCAAGTGTAGGCTGGTCATTGAGGCTCAGTTAGCTTTGTGTGTGTGTGTGCTGAGATACGCTATGCATTGGGTCACAGTGACATGTGTGTCAGTGTCTGTCTGTGTGTGTGCTAGTATAGCTTGTGTATTCAGACACAGTGAGGTTTGAGTTTGTGTGCTGTTAGAGCCATGGATTGAGTCTAAGTGAGCCGCATGTGTGTGTGTCTGCCTGCATGTGTTCTGTTATAAGTTGTGCACTGAGTCACATGGCCATGTTTGGGTGTGTATGTAGGCTTGTTGATATAGACTATGCATTGAGTCATAGTGATCCGTTAATGTCTGTGAGTGTTTGTTGTTGTAGGCTGTGCACAGGGTCCCAGTGAGCCATGTCTGTGTGTGTGTCTGTGCAAATATGGACAGTTCTTTGAGTCACAGTGAATCATGTGTGTCTCTGGTTGTGAGTGTGTCCACATGTGCTGTTTTTGGTTGTGTGTTGTGTCACAGTAAGCCGTGTATGAGTGTGTGCTTGTATAGACAGTGAACTGCGTCACGGCCATGTGTCTGTGTGTGTGTGCATGCAGGTATAGGCTATGCATTGACTCATAGTGAGATGTGTGTGTGTTTGTGCTCGTATAGGCTGTGAATTCAGTCACACTGATCTGTGTGCATGTGACTGTGCTGGTACATTCTGAGCATTGAATCACCGTGAGGTGTGTGTCTGAGTGTGTGTCTGTTCAGTTGTAGGTTTAGCATTGAGTAACAGTGACCCTTGTGTGTGTGTGTGCTGATAGAGTTTGTGTATTGAGTCACAGTGGTTTTGTGAGTGTGTGTGTGTGTGTGTGCTGTCAGAGACTGTCGACTGATTCACAGTGAGCCATGTGTGTCTGTGGGCATGCATGTATGCTGTAATAAGGTGTGCATTTAGTTACAATGAACAGTGTGTTTGTGTGTTTATGCATGCTGATAGAGGCTATGCCTTGAGTCACAGTGATCCGTTAGTGTCTGTGAGGGTTTGTTGGAATAGTCTGTGCAAAGAGTCCCAGTGAGCCATCACTGTGTATGTGTTTCTCTGCAGGTATGGACGGTGCATTGAGTCACAGTGAGTCATGTGCGTCTGTGTGTGTGTGTATGTGTGTAAAAGTGTGCTGCTTTAGGCTGTGTGTTGTGTCACAGTGAGCCCTGTGTGTGTTGTGTTGGTATAGAGTGTGAAATGAGTCACGGCCATGTGTGTTTGTTTGTGCATGAAGCTACAGGCTGTGCATTGATTCATAGTGAGCTGTGTATATGTGTGTGCCGGTATAGACTGGGAATTCAGTCACAGTGAGTTCTTTGTGTGAGAATGTGCTGGTATAGTTTGAGCATTGAGTCACAGTGTGCTTGTGAATTTCTTGTGCCTGTGTAAGATGTACAGTGAGTTACAGTGAGCCGTGTGTGTCTGTGGCAGTGTGTGTATGTGTGTGCTTATACAGGTGGCACACTGAGTCACAGTGAGCCTTGTTTGTGTGTGTGCATGCATGTGTTCTGTTATAAGCTGTGCATTGAGTCACAATGAAAGTGTGTTTGTGTGTTTATGCATGCAGATATAGGCTGTGCATTTGTGTCACAGTGATCCGTTAGTGTCTGTGAGGGTTTCTTGGTATAGGCTGTGCACAGTCCCAGTGAGCTATCACTTTGTATGGGTTTATCTGCAGGTATGGACTGTGCATTAAGTCACTGTGAGTCTTGTGCTTCTGTGTGTGTGTGTGTGTGTCAAAGTATGCTGGTTTAGGCAGCGTGTTGTGTCACAGTGAGCCATGTTTTTGTTGTTTTGGTATAGACTGTGAACTGAGTCACAGCCATGTGTGTGTACTTGTGTATGAAGGTACCGGCTGTGCATTGATTCATAGTGTGCTGTGTATGTCTGTGTGCCAGTATAGACAATCAATTCAGTCACAGTGAGCTGTTTGAATATGCTGGTATAGTTTGAGCATTGAGTCACAGTGTTGTTGTGAGTTTGTTTTGCCGGTACAAGATTTACACAGAGATAGAGTGAGCCGTGTCTGTCTGTGGCTCTGTGTGTATGTGTGTGCTTATATAGGTGGCGCATTGAGTAACAGTGAGCTTTCAGTGTGGGTGTGATGCTGCTATAGACTATGAACTGACTATGAGCCGTGTGTGTGTGTGTGTGTGTGTGTGTGTGTGCTGTTAGGTAATGTGCATTGAGTCAGAGTGAGCTCTGTGTGTGTTTTTGAATACCTCTGGGCTGGCATAGGATGAGCATTGAGTCACAGTGTGGTGTGTGTGTGACTGTGCAAGTGTGTGCAAGTATAGGCTGGGCATTGAAGCACAATGAGCTGTGTGTGTTTGTGTGCGTGCTGATATAGGCTGCACATTCAGTTACAGTGAGCCGTGTGTGTATGTGAGTGTGCTTGTAGAAGCTCCACACTGATTAACAATGAGGTGTGTATGAGTGTGTGTGTGTGCTGTTACATACTGGGCATTCAGTCACAGGTTGCTGTGTGTGTGTGTGCATGCATGTGTGCTTTTATAGGCTGTGCCTTGATTCACATTGAACTGTGAGTGTGGGTGTGTGGGTGTCTGCTGGTATACGTTTTGCATTGTTTCACAATGAACTGTGTGTGTGTGTGTGTGTGTGTGTGTGTTCTGGTATAAGATGTACATTGAGACACAGTGAACCGAGCATGTGTGTGGCTGTGTTTGTGTGTGTGTGCTGCTAGAGGCTGCATATTGTGTAACACTGAGGCATGTGTTTCTGTGTGTCACTCTGTAGACTGTGCATTGAGTTTGTGGGTGTGCATGCATGTGTGCTGGTATAGGCTATGCATTGATTCACATTGAGGTAGTGTGTGGTTGTGCGTGTTGTGTGGCTATATGTTTTGCATTGATTGACTGTGAGCTGTGTGTGTGTGAGTGTGCATGTGTGTGAACATATACTCTGGACATTGAGTCACAGTGAGGTATGTGTGTCTGTTCAGGTGTAGACTGGTCATTGAGTCTCAGCTTTGTATATCTGTGTGTGTGTGCTGAGATAGGCTGTGCATTGAGTCACAGTGACATGTGTGTCAGTGTCTGTGTGAGTGTGTAACAGTATAGCTTGTGCATTCAGACACAGTGAGGTTTGAGTGTGAGCGTGTGTGTGCTGTTAGAGACTGTGGATTGAGTATCAGTGAGCCATGTTTGTTTATGTCTGTGTGTTTGCATGTGTTCTGTTATAAGCTGTGCACTGAGTCACATGGCTGTATTTGTGTGTGTGTGTATGCTTGTTGAAATAGGCTATTCATTAAGTTACAGTGATCCGTTAGTGTCTGTGAGGGTTTGTTGGTATAGGCTGTGCACAGGGTCCCAGTGAGCCATCTGTGTGTGTGTGTCTGTGAAAATATGGACAGTGCATTGAGTCACAGTGAGTCATGTGTGTCTCTGGGTGTGTGTGTGTCCACATGTGCTGTTTTCAGTTGCGTGTTGTGTCACAGTAAGCCATGTGTGAGTGTGTGCAGGTATAGACTGTGAACTAATTCACGGCCATGTGTGTGTGTATGCATGCAGACATAGGCTATGCATTGACTCATAGTGAGCTGTTTATGTGTGTGTGATGGTATAGGCTGTCAATTGAGTCACAGTGAGCTGTTTGCATGTGCATGTGCTGATATAGTTTGAGCATTGAGTCACAGTTTGGTTGTGAGATTCTTTTTCCAGTACAAGATGTACACCGAGTTACAGTGAGCCTTGGGTGTCTGTGGCTGTGTGTGTATGTGTGTGCCTATATAGGTGGTGCAGTGTGTCACAGTGAGCCTTGAATTTGGGTGTGATGCTAGTATAGACTGTGAACTGAGTCACAGTGAACCATGTGTGTGTGTGTGTGTTTGTTTCAAGTTAATGTGCATTCAGTCACAGTGAGCTCTGTTTGTGTTTGTGAACAACTCTGGGCTGGTATAGGCTGAGCATTGAGTCACAGTGAGGTGTTGTGTGAGTGTGTGTGTGTGTGCAAGTAGAGGCTGGGTATTGAATCACAGTGAGCTGTGTGTTTTTGTGTGTGTGCTGGTATAGGCTGCGCATTCAGTCACAGTGAGCCCTGTGTGTGTGTGAGTGTTCTTGTAGAGGCTGCACATTGAATCACAGTGAGATGTGTCTGTGATTGTGTGTGTGTGTGCTGTTCCATTCTGTGCATTCTGTCACAGTTAACTGTGTGTGTGTGTGCATTTGTGTGTGATTTTATATGCTGTGCATTGATTCACATTGAACTGTGTGTGTGGGTGTGTGCTGGTGTATGCTTTGCATTGTTTCACAGTCAGCTGGGTGTGTGTGTGTGTCTGCCTGTGTGTTGTCGTACAGGCTGAGCATTGTTCACAATGAAGTGTGTTTGTGTGAGTGCGCATCTGTCTGCATATAAAGGTTGGCTGTTAGTCAAAATGTGCCTTGTGTGTTTGTTTCTGTACTGGTATAGGCTGTGCATTCATTCACAGTGAGGTGTGCTTGTGTGTTCTGTCCTGGTGTAGGTTGGTTTCTGGGTGACAGTGAGCCATGTGTGTGTGTATGCTTGTAAAGTCTGTGAACTGAGTCATGGCCGTGTGTGTGTGAATGCTGGTATAATTTTTGCATTGACACATAGTGAGCTACGTGTGTGTTTTGTGCTGGTATAGGCCATGCATTGAGTGTGAGTGAGCTGTTTTCATGTGTGAATGCTGGTATATTCTGAACATTGAGTCACAGTGTGGTGTGTGGCTGTGTATGTGTGTGTGTGTGTGTGTGTGTGTTCTGGTATAAGATGTACATTGAGATACAGTGAGCCGTGCATATGTGTGGCTGTGTGTGTGGGTGTGTGTGTGTGCTTCTAGAGGCTGCGCATTGTGTAACACTGAGCCATGGTTTTCTGTGTGTCACTCTATAGACTGTGCATTGTGTTTGTGTGTGTGTATGCATGTGTGCTTGTATAGGCTATGCATTGATCATATTGAGTTAGTGTGTGGTTGTGCATGTTGTGCGGCTATAAGTTTTGCATTGATTCACTGTGAGCCGTGTGTGTGTGAGTGTGCATGTGTGTGAACATATAGGCTGGACATTGAGTCACAGTGAGGTGTGTGTGTGAGTTTGTGTGCACTGGTATAGGTCATGCCCTGAGACACAATGTTATTTGTGTGTGTCTTTTCTGGTTTATGCTGGGCATTGAGTCACAGTGAGCGATGTGTGTGTGTGAGTCTGTGTGAGTGTGCTGGTATAAGTTGTGCATTGAGTCAGTGAGGTGTGTGTGTGTGTGTGTCTCTTTTGGTGTCAGTGTGCATTGAATCACTGTGGTGTGTGTCTATGTGTGATGTTAGAGACTGTGAAATGAGTCACAGTGAGCCTTGTTTGTGTGTGTGGATGCATGTTTTCTATTCTTAGCTGCACACTGAGTCACATGACCGTATTTTTGTGTGTGTATGCTTGCTGATATAAGCTATGCATTGAGTCAAAGTCATCCGTTAGTGTCTGTGAGGGTTTGTTGTTATAGGCTGTGCACAGAGTGCCAGTGAACCGTCTGTGTTTCTGTGCAAATATGGACAGTGCATTGAGTCACAGTGAGATGTGTGTGTCTCTGTGTGTGTGTGTCCACATGTGCTATTTTAGGCTACTTGTTGTGTCCCTGTAAGCCGTGTGTGTGTGTGCAGGTATAGACTGTGAATTGAGTCACGGCTTGTGTGTGTGTGTGTGTGCATGCAGATATAGGCTATACATTGACCAATAAGGAGCTGTGTGTGTGTGTGTGTGTTGGTATAAGCAGTGAATTCTGTCACACTGATCTGTGTGCATGTGAGTGTGCTGGTATAGTCTTAGGATTGAATCACTGTGAGCTGTGTGTGTGTGTGTCTCTTCAGTTGTCAGCTTGACATTGAGTCACAGTGAGCCTTGTGCGTGTCTGTGTGTGCTGGTATAGGTGGTGCATTGAGTCACAGTGAGTTTTGTGTGTGTCTGTGTGTGCTGTTAGAGAGTGTGGATTGATTCACAGTGAGCCATATGTGTCTGTGTGCATGTATCTGTGCTGTTATAAACTGCATTGAGTCACAATGAGCAGTGTGTTTGTGTGTTTATGCATGCAGATATAGGCTGTGCATTGAGTCACAGTGATCCGTTAGTGTCTGTGAGGGTTTGTTGGTATAGGCTGTGCACATTCCCAGTGAGCCATCTCTGTGTATGTGTTTCTGTGCAGGTATGCACTGTGCATTGAGTCACTGTGTGTTGTGTGCATCTGTGTGTGTGTGTCAAAGTGTGCTTGTTTAGGCTGTGTGTTTTGTCACAGTGAGCCGTGTGTGTGTTGTGTTGGTATAGACTGTGAAGTGAGTCTCGTCCATGTGTGTATGTTTGTGCCTGACGGTACAGGCTGTCCATCCATTCACAGTGAAGTGTGTGTGTGTCTGTGCAAGTGTACGCTGGTTATTATGTCACAGTGAGCCGTGTGTGTGTGTGCTTGAATACACTGTGAAACGGAGTCATGGCCGTCTGTGCATGTGTGTGTGGGGGGCATGCTGGTATAGGTTTTGCATTGACACATAGTGACTGTGTGTGTGTGTTGTGCTGGTATAGCCCAAGTATTGTGTAAGAGTGAGCTGTTTTCATGTGTGTGTTCTGGTATATTCTGACCATTGAGTCACAGTGTGGTGTGTGTGTGTGTGTTCTGGTATAAGATGAACACTGAGCTATAGTGAGCCATGTTTATGTGTGGCTGTGTGTGTGTCATCTGTTAGAGGCTGCGCATTTTGTAACACTGAACCATGGGTTTCTGTGTGTCACTCTATAGACTGCACATAGTGTCTGTGTGTGTGAATGCATGTGTGCTTGTATAGGCTATGCATTGATTCACATTGAGTTTTGTGTGTGTTTGTGCATGTTGTGCTGCTCTATGTTTTCCATTGATTCACACTGAGCTGTGTGTGTGTGAGTGTGCATATGTGTGAACATAGAGGCTGGGTATTGAGTCACAATGAGGTGTGTGTGTGAATGTCTCTGTTTGGGCACTGGCATAGGCCATGCACTGAGACACAGTGAGTTTTGTGTGTGAGTGTGTGTGTCTTTTCAGGTGTATGCTTGGCATTGAATCACAGTGAGCCGTGAGTATGTGTGCATGTGTGTGTGTGTGTACTAGTATAGGCTGTGCATTGAGTCACAGTGAGGTGTGTGTCTATGTGTCTGTGCTGTTGTAGGTGTGCATTGAGTCACAGTGAGTTGTGTGTTGTTAGAGACTGTGAATTCAGTGACACTGAGCCATGTGTTTGTGTGTGTGCTTGCATAGGCTGTGCATTGAGTCACAGGGAGGTGAGTGTCTGTTCAGGTTTAGGCTGGATATTGAGTCTCAGTTAGCTTTGTGTGTGTGAGTGCTGAGATACGTTATGCATTGAGTCACAGTGACATGTGTGTCAGTGTCTGTCTGTGTGTGTGCCAGTATAGCTGTGTATTCAGACACAGTGAGGTTTGAGTGTGTGTGCTGTTAGAGACGTGGATTGAGTCTCAGTGAGCCGCATGTGTGTGTGTCTGCCTGCATGTGTTCTGTTATAAGCTGTGCACTGAGTCACATGGCTGTGTTTGGGTGTGTGTGTATGCTTGTTGATATAGGCTATGCATTGAGTCATAGTGATCCGTTAGTGTGTGTGAGGGTTTCTTGTTATAGGTTGTGCACAGGGTCCCAGTGAGCCATCTGTGTGTGTGTGTCTGTGCAAATATGGACAGTGCATTGTGTCACAGTGAGTCGTGTGTGTCTCTGGGTGTGTGTGTGTCCACATGTGCTATTTTTGTTTGCGTGTTGTGTCATATGAAGCCATGTGTGAGTGTGTGCTGGTATAGACTGTGAACTGAGACATGGCCTTGTGTGTGTGTGTGTGTGTACATGCAGATATAGGCTATGCATTGACTCATAGTGAGTTGTGTGTGTGTGTGTGTGTGTGTGCTGGTATAGGCTGTGAATTCAGTCACACTGAACTGTGTGCATGTGAGTGTTCTGGTATAGTCTGAGCGTTGAGTCACAGTGAGGTGTGTGAGTGAGTGTGTGTGTCTGTGCAGTTGTAGCTTTAACATTGAGTCACAGTGAGCCTTTTGTGTGTGTGTGCTGATAGAGTTTGTGTACTGAGTCACGGTGCGGTTTGTGTGTGTGTGTGCTGTCACAGACTGTCATTGTATCACAGTGAGCCATGTGTGTCTGTGGGCATGCATGTATGCTGCAATAAGCTGTGCACTTAGTCACAATGAGCAGTGTGTTTGTGTGTTTCAGCATGCTGATGGAGGCTATGCATTGAGTCACAGTGATCCATTAGTGCCTGTGAGGGTTTGTTGGAATACTCTGTGCAAAGATTCCCAGTGAGACATCTCTGTATATGTGTTTCTCTGCAGGTATGGACGGTGCATTGAGTCACAGTGAGTCGTGTGCAACTGTGTGTATTTGTCAAAGTGTGCTGCTTTAGGATGTGTGTTGTGTGACAGTGAGCCATGTGTGTGTTGTGTTGGTATAGACTGTGAAATGAGTCACAGCCATGTGTGTTTGTTTGTTCATGAAGCTTCAGGCTGTACATTCATTCATAGTGAGCTGTGTATGTGTGTGTGCCAGTATAGGCCGTGAATTCAGTCACAGTGAGCTGTGTGTGAGCATGTGCTGGTATAGTTTGCGCATTGAGTCACAGTGTGGTTGTGAATTTCTTGTGCTGGTGTAAGATGTACAGTGAGTTACAGTGAGCCGTGTGTTTCTGTGGCAGTGTGTGTATGTGTGTGCTTATATAGGTGGCACATTGAGTCACAGTGAGCCTTGTTTGTGTGCGTGCATGAATGTGTTCTGTTATTCGCTGTGCACTGAGTCACATGGCCGTGTTTTTGTGTGTGTATGCTTTGTGGTATAGGCTGTACATTGATTCACAGTGATCTGTTAGTGTCTGTGAGTGTTTGTATAGGCTGTGCACAGAGTCCCAGTGAGCCATCTCTGTGTGTGCGTGTCTGTGCAAATATGGACAGTGCATTGAGTCACAGTGAGTTGTGTGTGTGTGTGTGTCCACATGTGCTGTCTTAGGCTGCCTCTTTTGTCATAGTAAGCCGTGTGTGTGTGTGCTGGTATAGACTGTGAACTGAGTCATCTCATGTGTGTGTGTGTGTGTGTGTGCTGCTATTGGCTGCTCATTGTGTAACACTGAGCCATGTGTTTCTGTGTGTCACTCTATAGACTTGGCATTGTGTCTGTGTGTGTGCATGCATGTGTGCTTGTTTAGGCTATGCATTGATTCACATTGAGTTTGTGTGTGCTTGTGAATGTTGTGCTGCTATATGTTTTGCCTTGATTCACTGTTAGCTCTGTGTGTGTGAGTATGCATGTCTGTGAACATACAGGCTGGACATTCAGTCACAGTGACGTGTGTGTGTCAGTTTGTGTTTGTGTGCACTGGTATAGGCAGTGCACTGAGACACAGTGATGTTTGTGTGTGATTGTGTGTGTCTTTCCAGGTGTATGCTGGCATTGAGTCACAGTGAGCCATGTGTGTGTGTGTGAGTGTGTCTGTATGTGCTGGTATAGGCTGTGTATTTAGTCAGTGAGGTGTGTGTCTGTGTGTCTGTTTTGGTGTAAGTGTGCATTGAAACACTGAGGGGTGTGTGTGTGTGTGATGTTAGAGACTGTGAATTGAGTCACAGTGAGCCTTGTTTGTGTGTGTGCATGCATATGTTCTATTCTTAGCTGTGCACTGAGTCACATGACTGTATTTTTGTGTGTGTATGCTTGCTGATATAGGCTATGCATTGAGTCAAAGTCATCCGTCACTGTCTGTGAGGGTTTGTTGGTATAGGCTGTGCACAGAGTCCCAGTGAGCTGCCTATGTGTGTGTGTGCCTGTGCAAATATGGACAGTGCATTGAGTCACAGTGCGATGTGTGTGTCTGTGTGTGTGTCCATCCACATGTGCTATTTTAGGCTACTTGTTGTGTCCCAGTAAGCCATCTCTGTGTGTGCTGGTATAGACTGTGAACTGAGTCACGGCATGTGTGTGTGCATGCAGATATAGGCTATGCATAGACCAATGAGGAGCTGGGTGTGTCTGTGTGTGCTGGTATAGGCAGTGAATTCAGTCACACTGATCTGTGTGTATGTGAGTGTGCTGGTATAGTCTGGGGATTGAATCACAGTGAGGTGTGTGTGTGTCTGTTCAGTTTTTGGCTTTGCATTGAGTCACAGGGAGCCTTGTGTGTGTGTGTGTGTGCTGGTATAGGTGGTGTATTGAGTCACAGTGAGTTTTGTGTGTGTCTGTGTGTGCTGTTAGAGACTGTGGAATGATCCACAGTGAGCCACATTTGTCTGTGTGCATGCATGTGTGCTGTTATAAGCTGTGCATTGAGTCACAATGAGCAGTGTGTTTGTGTGTTTATGCATGCAGATATAGGCTGTGCATTGAGTCACAGTGATCCGTTAGTGTCTGTGAGGGTTTGTTGGTATAGGCTATGCACATTCCCAGTGAGCCGTCTCTGTGTATGTGTTTCTGTGCAGGTATGGACGGTGCATTGAGTCACAGTGAGTCGTGTGCGTCTGTGTGTGTGTGTCAAAGTGTGCTGCTTTAGGCTGTGTGTTGTGTCACAGTGAGCCATGTGAGTGTTGTGTTGGTATAGACTGTGAACTGAGTCATGGCCATGTGTGTGTGTTTGTGCATGAAGGTACAGGCTGTGCATTGATTCATAGTGAGCTGTTTATGTGTGTGTGATGGTATAGGCCGTCAATTCAGTCACAGTGAGCTGTGTGTGTGAGCCTGTGCTGGTATAATTTGAGCATTGACTCACAGTGTGGTTGTGAGTTTCTCATGGTGTTACAAGATGTACACTGTATTACAGTGAACCGTGAGAGTCTGTGGCTGTGTGTGTATGAGCCTGCTTATATAGGCTGCACATTGAGTCACAGTGAGCTGTGAGTGTGGGTGTGATGCTTGTTTAGTCTGTGAACTGAGTCACAGTGAATTATGTGTGTGTGTGTGTGCTGCTAGGAAATGTGCCTTGAGTCACAGTGAGCTCTGTGTGTGTTTTTGAATACCTCTGGGCTGACATAGGCTGAGCATTGAGTCAGGGAGAGGTGTGTGTGTGAATGTGCATGTGTGTGCAAGTATAGGCTGGGCATTGAATCACAATGAGCTGTGTGTGTTTGTGTGTGTGCTGGTATAGGCTGCACATTCAGTCACAGTGAGTCGTGTGTGTGTGTGAGTGTTCTTCTAGAGGCTGCACATTGAATCACAGTGAGGTGCGGTGTGATTGTGTGTTTGTGTGCTTTCCATACTGTGCATTCAGTCTCAGTTATCCGTGTGTGTGTGTGCGTGTGTGCTTTTATAGGCTGTGCCTTCATTCACATTGAACTGTGTGTGTGGGTGTGTGCTGGTATACACTTTGCATTGCTTCACAGTGAACTGTGTGTGTTTGTGTTTGTGTGTGCCAGTACAGGCAGAGCATTATTTTACAGTGAGTTGTGTGTTTGTGAGTGTGCATGTGTCTGCATCTAAAGGCTGTTAGTTAGTCACCATGTGTGGTGTGTGTTTGTGTATGTTTCTGTACTGGTATAGGCTGTGCATTCATTCACACTGAGGTCTGTGTGTGTCTGTCCAGGTTTAGGTTGGTTATTGAGTCACAGTGAGCCATCTGTGTGAGTGTGCTTAAATACACTGTGAACTGAGTCATGGCCTTTTCTCTGTGTGTGTGTGGGGGGGGGCATGCTGGTATAGGTTTTGCCTTGACACATAGTGAGCTGTGTGTGTGTGTTGTGCTGGTATAGGCCATGCATTGATTCAGAGTGAGCTGTTTTCATGTGTGCGTTCTGGTATATTCTGACCATTGAGTCACAGTGTTGTGTGTGTGTGTGTTGTGGTATAAGAAGAACATTGAGATACAGTGAGCCGAGTTTATGTGTGGCTCTGGGTGTGTGTGTGTGTGTCTGCTGGTAGAGGCTGTGCATTTTGTAACACTGAGCCATGGGTTTCTGTGTGTCACTCTATAGACTGTACATAGTGTCTGGGTGTGTGCATGCATGTGTGCTTGTAGTTTGATTGATTCACATTGAGCTTTGTGTGTGGTTGTGTGTGTTGTGCTGCTCTCTGTTTTGCACTGTTTCACAGTGAGCTCTGTGTGTGTGAGTGTGCATATGTGTGAACATATAGGCTGGGTATGAGTCACAACGAAGTGTGTGTGTGAGTGTCTGTGTTTGTGCACTGGCATAGGCCATGCACTGAGACACAGTGAGGTTTGTGTGTGAGTGTGTGTGTCTTCAGGTGTATGCTGGGCATTGAGTCACAGTGAGCCGTGAGTTTGTGTGCATGTGTGTGAGTGTGTACTGGTATAGGCTGTGCATTGAGTCACAGTGAGGTGTGTGTCTGTGCTGTTGTAGGTGTGCATTGAGTCACAGTGAGTTGTGTGTTGTTAGAGACTGTGAATTGAGTCACACTGAGACTTGTGTGTGTGTGTCTGTGTGTGCTTCCATGGGCTGTGCATTGAGTCACAGTGAGGTGTGTGTGTCTGTTCAGGTGTAGGCTGGGCATTAAGTCTCAGTTAGCTTTGTGTGTGTGTGTGCTGAGGTACGCTATGCATTACATCACACTGACATGCATGTCAGTGTCTGAGTGTGTGATAGTATAGCTTGTGTATTCAGACACAGTGAGGTTTGAGTGTGTGTGGTGTTAGAGACGTGGATTGAGTCTCAGTGAGCTGCGTGTATGTGTGTCTGCCTGCATGTGTTCTGTTATAAAGTGTGCACTGAGTGACATGGCCGTGTTTTGGTATGTGTGTGTGCTTGTTGATATAGGCTATGCATTGAGTCACAGTGATCCGTTAGTGTCTGTGAGGGTTTGTTGTTATAGGCTCTGCACAGCGTCCTAGTGAGCCATCTGTGTTTGTGTGTCTGAGCAAATATGGACAGTGCATTGAGTCACAGTGAGTCGTGTGTGTCTCTGGGTGTGTGTGTGTCCACATGTGCTTGTTTTGGTTGCACGTTGTGTCACAGTAAGCCCTGTGTGAGTGTGTGTTGTTATAGACAGTGAACTGAGTCACGGCCAAGTGTGTGTGTGTGTGCATGCATATATAGGCTATACATTGACTCACAGTGAGCTGTGTGTGTGTTTGTGCTGGTATAGGCTGTGAATTCAGTCACACTGATCTGTGCACATGTGAGTGTGCTGGTATAATCTGAGCATTGAGTCACAGTGAGGTCTGTGTGTGAGTGTGTGTGTCTGTTCAGTTGTAGGTTTAGCATTGAGTCACAGTGAGTCTTATGTGTGTGTGTGCTGAAATTGTTTGTGTACTGAGTCACGGTGCAGTTTGTGTCTGTTTGTGTGTGTGTGTGTGCTGTCAGAGACTGTCGATAGATTCACAGTGAGCCATGTGTGTCTGTGGGCATGCATGTATGCTTTAATAAGCTGTGCCCTTATTTACAATGAACAGTGTGTTTGTGTCTTTATGCATGCTGATAGAGACTATGCATTGAGTCACAGTGATCCGTTAGTGTCTGTGAGGGTTTTTTGGAATAGTCTATGCAACGAGTCCCAGTGAGCCATCTCCCTGTATGTGTTTCTCTGCAGGGATGGACGGTGCATTGAGTCACACACTCAATGTGTCAAAGTGTGCCTCTTTAGGCTGTGTGTTGTGTCACAGTAAGCCATGTGTGTTTTGTGTTGGTATAGAGTGTGAAATGAGTCACAGCCTTGTGTGTTTGTTTGTGCATGAAGCCACGGGCTGTGCATTGATTCATAGTGAGCTGTGTATGTGTGTGTGCCAGTAGAGGCTGTGAATGCAGTCACAGTGAGCTGTGTGTGTGAGCATGTGCTGGTATAGTTTGAGCATTGAGTCACAGTGTGTTTGTGAATTTCTTGTGCCGGTGTAAGATATACACTGAGTAACAGTGAGCCTTGTGTGTCTGTGGCAGTGTGGGTATGTGTGTGCTTATATAGGTGGCACATTGTGTTTGTGTGTGTGCATGCATGTGTTCTGTTATTCGCTGTGCACTGAGTCACATGGCCATGTTTTGTGGTGTGTATGCTTTGTGGTATAGGCTGTGCATTGTGTCACACTGATCCATTAGTGTCTGTAAGGGTTTGTTGGTATAGGCCGTGAACAGAGTCCCAGTGAGCCATCTCTGTGTGTGCGTGTCTGTGCAAATATGGACAGTGCATTGAGTCACAGTGAGTTGTATGTGTGTGTGTGTCCACATGTGCTTGTTTTAGGCTGCTTGTTGTGTCACAGTAAGCCGTGTGTGTGTGTGGTGGTATAGACTGTGAACTGAGATATCCCATGTGTGTGTTTGTGTGTGCACATGCAGATATAGGTTATGCGTTGATTAATACTGAGCTGTGTGTGTGTGTGTCCTGGTATAGGCAGTGAATTCAGTCACACTGATCTATGTGCATGTGAGTGTGCTGGTGTAGTCTGAGGATTGAATCACAGTGAGGTGTGTGTGTTTGTGTCTGTTCAGTTTTTGGCTTGGCTTTGAGTCACAGTGAGTCTTGTGTGTGTGTGTGTGTGCTGGTATAAGTGGTGTATTGAGTCACAGTGAGTTTTGTGTGTGTCTGTGTGTGCTGTTAGAGACTGTGGATTGATTCACTGTGAGCCATGTGTGTCTGTGTGCTTGCATGTGTCTTTTATAAGCTGTGCATTAAGTCACAATGAGCAGTGTGTTTGTGTGTTTATGCATACAGATATAGGCTGTGCATTTGAGTCACAGTGATCCGTTAGTGTCTGGGAGGGTATGTTGGTATAGGCTGCGCACAGTCCCAGTGAGCCGTCTCTGTGTATGTGTTTCTCTGCAGGTATGGACTGTGCATTGTGTCACTGTGAATCGTGTGCATCTGCATGTGTGTGTGTGTGTCAAAGTGTGCTGGTTTAGGCTGAGTGTTGTCTCACAGGGAGCCATGTGTTTGTTGTGTTGGTATAGACAGTGAAATGAGTCACAGCCGTTTGTGTGTACGTGTGCACGAAAGTACCTGCTGTGCATTGATTCATAGTGAGCTGTATGTGTGTGTGCTGGTATAGGCCGTCAATTCAGTCACAGTGAGCTGTTTGCATGTGCATGTGCTGGTATAGTTTGAGCATTGTGTCACAGTGTTGTTGTGAGTTTGTTTTGCCAGTACAAGACTTACACTGAGTTACAGTGGGCCGTGTGTGTCTCTGGCTGTGTGTGTATGTGTGTGCTTACATAGGTGGCGCAGTGAGTCAAAGTGTGCTGTGAGCTGTGAGTGCAGCTGTGATGCTGGTATAGACTATGAACTGAGTCACAGTGAGCCATGTGTGTGTCTGTGTGTGTGTGTGTGTGTGTGTATGTTTGCTGTTTGGTAATGTGCATTGAGTCACAGTAGCTCTGTGTGTGTTTTTGAATACCACTGGGCTGGCATAGCCTGAGCATTGAGTCACAGTGTGGTGTGTGTGTGAGTATGCATGTGTGTGCAAGTATAGGCTGGGTATTGAATCATAGTGAGCTGTGTGTGTTCGTGTGTGTGCTGATAAAGGCTGCGCATTCAGTCACAGTGAGCCGTGTGTGTATGTGAGTGTGCTTGTAGAGGCTGCACACTGAAAACAGTGAAGTGTGTATCAGTGTGTGTGTGTTGTTCCATACTGTGCATTCAGTCACAGGTTGCTGTGTGTGTGTGTGCATGCATGTGTGCTTTTATAGGCTGTGCCTTGTTTCACATTGAACTGTGTGTGTGTTTGTGTGTGTTCTGGTACAGGCTGATCATTATGTCACAGTAATGTGTGTGTGTGTGAGTGTGCATTACTCTGCATCTGGAGGCTGACAATTGGTCACAGTGTGCCATGTGTGTTTGTTTCTGTACTGGTATAGGCTGTGCATTCATTCTCAGTGAGGTGTGTGTGATTGTCTGTACAGGTGTAGGCTGGTTATTGAGACACAGGGTGCCGTGTGTGTGTGTGTGCTTGTATACACTGTGAACTGAGACATGGTGCTGTGTGTGTGTGTGTGAATGCTTGTATAGGTCTTGCATTGACACATAGTGAGCTGTGTGTGTGTCTTGTGCTGGTATAGGCCATGCATTGAGTCTCAGTGAGCTGTTTTCATGTGTGCATGCTGGTATATTCTGAACATTGAGTCACAGTGTGGTGTGTGGCTGTATATGTGTGTGAGTGTGTGTGTTCTGGTATAAGATGTACATGGAGATACAGTGAGACATACATGTGTGTGGCTGTGTGTGTCTGTGTGTGTGTGCTGTTAGAGCCTGCTCATTGTGTAACACTGAGCCATGTGTTTCTGTGTTTCACTCTATAGACTTGGCATTTTGTTGTGTGTGTGCATGCATGTGTGCTTTTATAGGCTATGCATTGATTCACATTGAGTTTGTGTGTGCTTGTGCATGTTGTGCAGCTATATGTTTTTCCTTGATTCACTGTGACCTGCGTGTGTTTGAGTATGCATGTCTGTAAACATACAGGCTGGACAGTGAGTCACAGTGATGTGTGTGTGTGAGTTTGTGTGCACTGGTATAGGCCATGCACTGAGACACAGTGATGTTTGTGTGTGATTGCGTGTGTCTTTTCAGGTGTATGCTGGCATTGAGTCACAGTGAGCCATGTGTGTGTGTGTGAGTGTGTGTGTATGTGCTGGTATAGGCTGTGTATTGAGTCAGTGAGGTGTGTGTCTGTGTGTCTGTTTTGGTGTAAGTGTGCATTGAATCACTGAAGGGTGTGTGTGTGTGTGATGTTAGAGACTGTGAATTGAGTCACAGTGAGCCTTGTTTATGTGTGTGCATGCATGTGTTCTATTATTAGCTGTGCACTGAGTCACATGACCATATTTTTGTGTGTGTATGCTTGCTGATATAGGCTATGCATTGAGTCATAGTGATCCGTTAGTGTGTGTGAGGGTTTCTTGTTATAGGTTGTGCACAAGGTCCCAGTGAGCCATCTGTGTGTGTGTGTCTGTGCAAATATGGACAGTGCATTGTGTCACAGTGAGTCGTGTGTGTCTCTGGGTGTGTGTGTGTCCACATGTGCTATTTTTGTTTGCGTGTTGTGTCATATGAAGCCATGTTTGAGTGTGTGCTGGTATAGACTGTGAACTGAGACATGGCCTTGTGTGTGTGTGTGTGTGTACGTGCAGATATAGGCTATGCATTGACTCATAGTGAGTTGTGTGTGTGTGCGTGTGTGTGTGTGCTGGTATAGGCTGTGAATTCAGTCACACTGAACTGTGTGCATGTGAGTGTTCTGGTATAGTCTGAGCGTTGAGTCACAGTGAGGTGTGTGAGTGAGTGTGTGTGTCTGTGCAGTTGTAGCTTTAACATTGAGTCACAGTGAGCCTTTTGTGTGTGTGTGCTGATAGAGTTTGTGTACTGAGTCACGGTGCGGTTTGTGTGTGTGTGTGCTGTCACAGACTGTCGATTGTATCACAGTGAGCCATGTGTGTCTGTGGGCATGCATGTATGCTGCAATAAGCTGTGCACTTAGTCACAATGAGCAGTGTGTTTGTGTGTTTCAGCATGCTGATGGAGGCTATGCATTGAGTCACAGTGATCCATTAGTGCCTGTGAGGGTTTGTTGGAATACTCTGTGCAAAGATTCCCAGTGAGACATCTCTGTGTATGTGTTTCTCTGCAGGTATGGACGGTGCATTGAGTCACAGTAGTCGTGTGCAACTGTGTGTATTTGTCAAAGTGTGCTGCTTTAGGATGTGTGTTGTGTGACAGTGAGCCATGTGTGTGTTCTGTTGGTATAGACTGTGAAATGAGTCACAGCCATGTGTGTTTGTTTGTTCATGAAGCTTCAGGCTGTACATTCATTCATAGTGAGCTGTGTATGTGTGTGTGCCAGTATAGGCCGTGAATTCAGTCACAGTGAGCTGTGTGTGAGCATGTGCTGGTATAGTTTGCGCATTGAGTCACAGTGTGGTTGTGAATTTCTTGTGCTGGTGTAAGATGTACAGTGAGTTACAGTGAGCCGTGTGTTTCTGTGGCAGTGTGTGTATGTGTGTGCTTATATAGGTGGCACATTGAGTCACAGTGAGCCTTGTTTGTGTGCGTGCATGAATGTGTTCTGTTATTCGCTGTGCACTGAGTCACATGGCCGTGTTTTTGTGTGTGTATGCTTTGTGGTATAGGCTGTACATTGATTCACAGTGATCTGTTAGTGTCTGTGAGTGTTTGTATAGGCTGTGCACAGAGTCCCAGTGAGCCATCTCTGTGTGTGCGTGTCTGTGCAAATATGGACAGTGCATTGAGTCACAGTGAGTTGTGTGTGTGTGTGTGTCCACATGTGCTGTCTTAGGCTGCCTCTTTTGTCATAGTAAGCCGTGTGTGTGTGTGCTGGTATAGACTGTGAACTGAGTCATCTCATGTGTGTGTGTGTGTGTGTGTGCTGCTATTGGCTGCTCATTGTGTAACACTGAGCCATGTGTTTCTGTGTGTCACTCTATAGACTTGGCATTGTGTCTGTGTGTGTGCATGCATGTGTGCTTGTTTAGGCTATGCATTGATTCACATTGAGTTTGTGTGTGCTTGTGAATGTTGTGCTGCTATATGTTTTGCCTTGATTCACTGTTAGCTCTGTGTGTGTGAGTATGCATGTCTGTGAACATACAGGCTGGACATTCAGTCACAGTGACGTGTGTGTGTCAGTTTGTGTTTGTGTGCACTGGTATAGGCAGTGCACTGAGACACAGTGATGTTTGTGTGTGATTGTGTGTGTCTTTCCAGGTGTATGCTGGCATTGAGTCACAGTGAGCCATGTGTGTGTGTGTGAGTGTGTCTGTATGTGCTGGTATAGGCTGTGTATTTAGTCAGTGAGGTGTGTGTCTGTGTGTCTGTTTTGGTGTAAGTGTGCATTGAAACACTGAGGGGTGTGTGTGTGTGTGATGTTAGAGACTGTGAATTGAGTCACAGTGAGCCTTGTTTGTGTGTGTGCATGCATGTGTTCTATTCTTAGCTGTGCACTGAGTCACATGACTGTATTTTTGTGTGTGTATGCTTGCTGATATAGGCTATGCATTGAGTCAAAGTCATCCGTCACTGTCTGTGAGGGTTTGTTGGTATAGGCTGTGCACAGAGTCCCAGTGAGCCGCCTATGTGTGTGTGTGCCTGTGCAAATATGGACAGTGCATTGAGTCACAGTGCGATGTGTGTGTCTGTGTGTGTGTCCATCCACATGTGCTATTTTAGGCTACTTGTTGTGTCCCAGTAAGCCATCTCTGTGTGTGCTGGTATAGACTGTGAACTGAGTCACGGCATGTGTGTGTGCATGCAGATATAGGCTATGCATTGACCAATGAGGAGCTGGGTGTGTCTGTGTGTGCTGGTATAGGCAGTGAATTCAGTCACACTGATCTGTGTGTATGTGAGTGTGCTGGTATAGTCTGGGGATTGAATCACAGTGAGGTGTGTGTGTGTCTGTTCAGTTTTTGGCTTTGCATTGAGTCACAGGGAGCCTTGTGTGTGTGTGTGTGTGCTGGTATAGGTGGTGTATTGAGTCACAGTGAGTTTTGTGTGTGTCTGTGTGTGCTGTTAGAGACTGTGGAATTATCCACAGTGAGCCACATTTGTCTGTGTGCATGCATGTGTGCTGTTATAAGCTGTGCATTGAGTCACAATGAGCAGTGTGTTTGTGTGTTTATGCATGCAGATATAGGCTGTGCATTGAGTCACAGTGATCCGTTAGTGTCTGTGAGGGTTTGTTGGTATAGGCTATGCACATTCCCAGTGAGCCGTCTCTGTGTATGTGTTTCTGTGCAGGTATGGACGGTGCATTGAGTCACAGTGAGTCGTGTGCGTCTGTGTGTGTGTGTCAAAGTGTGCTGCTTTAGGCTGTGTGTTGTGTCACAGTGAGCCATGTGAGTGTTGTGTTGGTATAGACTGTGAACTGAGTCATGGCCATGTGTGTGTGTTTGTGCATGAAGGTACAGGCTGTGCATTGATTCATAGTGAGCTGTTTATGTGTGTGTGATGGTATAGGCCGTCAATTCAGTCACAGTGAGCTGTGTGTGTGAGCCTGTGCTGGTATAATTTGAGCATTGACTCACAGTGTGGTTGTGAGTTTCTCATGGTGTTACAAGATGTACACTGTATTACAGTGAACCGTGAGAGTCTGTGGCTGTGTGTGTATGAGCCTGCTTATATAGGCTGCACATTGAGTCACAGTGAGCTGTGAGTGTGGGTGTGATGCTTGTTTAGTCTGTGAACTGAGTCACAGTGAATTATGTGTGTGTGTGTGTGCTGCTAGGAAATGTGCCTTGAGTCACAGTGAGCTCTGTGTGTGTTTTTGAATACCTCTGGGCTGACATAGGCTGAGCATTGAGTCAGGGAGAGGTGTGTGTGTGAATGTGCATGTGTGTGCAAGTTAGGCTGGGCATTGAATCACAATGAGCTGTGTGTGTTTGTGTGTGTGCTGGTATAAGCTGCACATTCAGTCACAGTGAGTCGTGTGTGTGTGTGAGTGTTCTTCTAGAGGCTGCACATTGAATCACAGTGAGGTGCGGTGTGATTGTGTGTTTGTGTGCTTTCCATACTGTGCATTCAGTCTCAGTTATCCATGTGTGTGTGTGTGCGTGTGTGCTTTTATAGGCTGTGCCTTCATTCACATTGAACTGTGTGTGTGGGTGTGTGCTGGTATACACTTTGCATTGCTTCACAGTGAACTGTGTGTGTTTGTGTTTGTGTGTGCCAGTACAGGCAGAGCATTATTTTACAGTGAGTTGTATGTTTGTGAGTGTGCATGTGTCTGCATCTAAAGGCTGGTAGTTAGTCACCATGTGTGGTGTGTGTTTGTGTATGTTTCTGTACTGGTATAGGCTGTGCATTCATTCACACTGAGGTCTGTGTGTGTCTGTCCAGGTTTAGGTTGGTTATTGAGTCACAGTGAGCCATCTGTGTGAGTGTGCTTAAATACACTGTGAACTGAGTCATGGCCTTTTCTCTGTGTGTGTGTGGGGGGGGGCATGCTGGTATAGGTTTTGCCTTGACACATAGTGAGCTGTGTGTGTGTGTTGTGCTGGTATAGGCCATGCATTGATTCAGAGTGAGCTGTTTTCATGTGTGCGTTCTGGTATATTCTGACCATTGAGTCACAGTGTTGTGTGTGTGTGTGTTGTGGTATAAGAAGAACATTGAGATACAGTGAGCCGAGTTTATGTGTGGCTCTGGGTGTGTGTGTGTGTGTCTGCTGGTAGAGGCTGTGCATTTTGTAACACTGAGCCATGGGTTTCTGTGTGTCACTCTATAGACTGTACATAGTGTCTGGGTGTGTGCATGCATGTGTGCTTGTAGTTTGATTGATTCACATTGAGCTTTGTGTGTGGTTGTGTGTGTTGTGCTGCTCTCTGTTTTGCACTGTTTCACAGTGAGCTCTGTGTGTGTGAGTGTGCATATGTGTGAACATATAGGCTGGGTATGAGTCACAACGAAGTGTGTGTCTGTGTTTGTGCACTGGCATAGGCCATGCACTGAGACACAGTGAGGTTTGTGTGTGAGTGTGTGTGTCTTCAGGTGTATGCTGGGCATTGAGTCACAGTGAGCCGTGAGTTTGTGTGCATGTGTGTGAGTGTGTACTGGTATAGGCTGTGCATTGAGTCACAGTGAGGTGTGTGTCTGTGCTGTTGTAGGTGTGCATTGAGTCACAGTGAGTTGTGTGTTGTTAGAGACTGTGAATTGAGTCACACTGAGACTTGTGTGTGTGTGTCTGTGTGTGCTTCCATGGGCTGTGCATTGAGTCACAGTGAGGTGTGTGTGTCTGTTCAGGTGTAGGCTGGGCATTAAGTCTCAGTTAGCTTTGTGTGTGTGTGTGCTGAGGTACGCTATGCATTACATCACACTGACATGCATGTCAGTGTCTGAGTGTGTGATAGTATAGCTTGTGTATTCAGACACAGTGAGGTTTGAGTGTGTGTGGTGTTAGAGACGTGGATTGAGTCTCAGTGAGCTGCGTGTGTGTGCGTCTGCCTGCATGTGTTCTGTTATAAAGTGTGCACTGAGTGACATGGCCGTGTTTTGGTATGTGTGTATGCTTGTTGATATAGGCTATGCATTGAGTCACAGTGATCCGTTAGTGTCTGTGAGGGTTTGTTGTTATAGGCTCTGCACAGCGTCCTAGTGAGCCATCTGTGTTTGTGTGTCTGAGCAAATATGGACAGTGCATTGAGTCACAGTGAGTCGTGTGTGTCTCTGGGTGTGTGTGTGTCCACATGTGCTTGTTTTGGTTGCACGTTGTGTCACAGTAAGCCCTGTGTGAGTGTGTGTTGTTATAGACAGTGAACTGAGTCACGGCCAAGTGTGTGTGTGTGTGCATGCATATATAGGCTATACATTGACTCACAGTGAGCTGTGTGTGTGTTTGTGCTGGTATAGGCTGTGAATTCAGTCACACTGATCTGTGCACATGTGAGTGTGCTGGTATAATCTGAGCATTGAGTCACAGTGAGGTCTGTGTGTGAGTGTGTGTGTCTGTTCAGTTGTAGGTTTAGCATTGAGTCACAGTGAGTCTTATGTGTGTGTGTGCTGAAATTGTTTGTGTACTGAGTCACGGTGCAGTTTGTGTCTGTTTGTGTGTGTGTGTGTGCTGTCAGAGACTGTCGATAGATTCACAGTGAGCCATGTGTGTCTGTGGGCATGCATGTATGCTTTAATAAGCTGTGCCCTTATTTACAATGAACAGTGTGTTTGTGTCTTTATGCATGCTGATAGAGACTATGCATTGAGTCACAGTGATCCGTTAGTGTCTGTGAGGGTTTTTTGGAATAGTCTATGCAACGAGTCCCAGTGAGCCATCTCCCTGTATGTGTTTCTCTGCAGGGATGGACGGTGCATTGAGTCACAGTGAGTCATGTGCATCTGTGTGTGTGTGTGTCAAAGTGTGCCTCTTTAGGCTGTGTGTTGTGTCACAGTAAGCCATGTGTGTTTTGTGTTGGTATAGAGTGTGAAATGAGTCACAGCCTTGTGTGTTTGTTTGTGCATGAAGCCACGGGCTGTGCATTGATTCATAGTGAGCTGTGTATGTGTGTGTGCCAGTAGAGGCCGTGAATGCAGTCACAGTGAGCTGTGTGTGTGAGCATGTGCTGGTATAGTTTGAGCATTGAGTCACAGTGTGTTTGTGAATTTCTTGTGCCGGTGTAAGATATACACTGAGTAACAGTGAGCCTTGTGTGTCTGTGGCAGTGTGGGTATGTGTGTGCTTATATAGGTGGCACATTGTGTCACAGTGAGCCTTGTTTGTGTGTGTGCATGCATGTGTTCTGTTATTCGCTGTGCACTGAGTCACATGGCCATGTTTTGTGGTGTGTATGCTTTGTGGTATAGGCTGTGCATTGTGTCACACTGATCCATTAGTGTCTGTAAGGGTTTGTTGGTATAGGCTGTGCACAGAGTCCCAGTGAGCCATCTCTGTGTGTGCGTGTCTGTGCAAATATGGACAGTGCATTGAGTCACAGTGAGTTGTATGTGTGTGTGTGTCCACATGTGCTTGTTTTAGGCTGCTTGTTGTGTCACAGTAAGCCGTGTGTGTGTGTGGTGGTATAGACTGTGAACTGAGATATCCCATGTGTGTGTTTGTGTGTGCACATGCAGATATAGGTTATGCGTTGATTAATACTGAGCTGTGTGTGTGTGTGTCCTGGTATAGGCAGTGAATTCAGTCACACTGATCTATGTGCATGTGAGTGTGCTGGTGTAGTCTGAGGATTGAATCACAGTGAGGTGTGTGTGTTTGTGTCTGTTCAGTTTTTGGCTTGGCTTTGAGTCACAGTGAGCCTTGTGTGTGTGTGTGTGTGCTGGTATAAGTGGTGTATTGAGTCACAGTGAGTTTTGTGTGTGTCTGTGTGTGCTGTTAGAGACTGTGGATTGATTCACTGTGAGCCATGTGTGTCTGTGTGCTTGCATGTGTCTTTTATAAGCTGTGCATTAAGTCACAATGAGCAGTGTGTTTGTGTGTTTATGCATACAGATATAGGCTGTGCATTTGAGTCACAGTGATCCGTTAGTGTCTGGGAGGGTATGTTGGTATAGGCTGCGCACAGTCCCAGTGAGCCGTCTCTGTGTATGTGTTTCTCTGCAGGTATGGACTGTGCATTGTGTCACTGTGAATCGTGTGCATCTGCATGTGTGTGTGTGTGTCAAAGTGTGCTGGTTTAGGCTGAGTGTTGTCTCACAGGGAGCCATGTGTTTGTTGTGTTGGTATAGACAGTGAAATGAGTCACAGCCGTTTGTGTGTACGTGTGCACGAAAGTACCTGCTGTGCATTGATTCATAGTGAGCTGTATGTGTGTGTGCTGGTATAGGCCGTCAATTCAGTCACAGTGAGCTGTTTGCATGTGCATGTGCTGGTATAGTTTGAGCATTGTGTCACAGTGTTGTTGTGAGTTTGTTTTGCCAGTACAAGACTTACACTGAGTTACAGTGGGCCGTGTGTGTCTCTGGCTGTGTGTGTATGTGTGTGCTTACATAGGTGGCGCAGTGAGTCAAAGTGTGCTGTGAGCTGTGAGTGCAGCTGTGATGTTGGTATAGACTATGAACTGAGTCACAGTGAGCCATGTGTGTGTCTGTGTGTGTGTGTGTGTGTGTGTATGTTTGCTGTTTGGTAATGTGCATTGAGTCACAGTAGCTCTGTGTGTGTTTTTGAATACCACTGGGCTGGCATAGCCTGAGCATTGAGTCACAGTGTGGTGTGTGTGTGAGTATGCATGTGTGTGCAAGTATAGGCTGGGTATTGAATCATAGTGAGCTGTGTGTGTTCGTGTGTGTGCTGATAAAGGCTGCGCATTCAGTCACAGTGAGCCGTGTGTGTATGTGAGTGTGCTTGTAGAGGCTGCACACTGAAAACAGTGAAGTGTGTATCAGTGTGTGTGTGTTGTTCCATACTGTGCATTCAGTCACAGGTTGCTGTGTGTGTGTGTGCATGCATGTGTGCTTTTATAGGCTGTGCCTTGTTTCACATTGAACTGTGTGTGTGTTTGTGTGTGTTCTGGTACAGGCTGATCATTATGTCACAGTAATGTGTGTGTGTGTGAGTGTGCATTACTCTGCATCTGGAGGCTGACAATTGGTCACAGTGTGCCATGTGTGTTTGTTTCTGTACTGGTATAGGCTGTGCATTCATTCTCAGTGAGGTGTGTGTGATTGTCTGTACAGGTGTAGGCTGGTTATTGAGACACAGGGTGCCGTGTGTGTGTGTGTGCTTGTATACACTGTGAACTGAGACATGGTGCTGTGAGTGTGTGTGTGAATGCTTGTATAGGTCTTGCATTGACACATAGTGAGCTGTGTGTGTGTCTTGTGCTGGTATAGGCCATGCATTGAGTCTCAGTGAGCTGTTTTCATGTGTGCATGCTGGTATATTCTGAACATTGAGTCACAGTGTGGTGTGTGGCTGTATATGTGTGTGAGTGTGTGTGTTCTGGTATAAGATGTACATGGAGATACAGTGAGACATACATGTGTGTGGCTGTGTGTGTCTGTGTGTGTGTGCTGTTAGAGCCTGCTCATTGTGTAACACTGAGCCATGTGTTTCTGTGTTTCACTCTATAGACTTGGCATTTTGTTGTGTGTGTGCATGCATGTGTGCTTTTATAGGCTATGCATTGATTCACATTGAGTTTGTGTGTGCTTGTGCATGTTGTGCAGCTATATGTTTTTCCTTGATTCACTGTGACCTGCGTGTGTTTGAGTATGCATGTCTGTAAACATACAGGCTGGACAGTGAGTCACAGTGATGTGTGTGTGTGAGTTTGTGTTTGTGTGCACTGGTATAGGCCATGCACTGAGACACAGTGATGTTTGTGTGTGATTGCGTGTGTCTTTTCAGGTGTATGCTGGCATTGAGTCACAGTGAGCCATGTGTGTGTGTGTGAGTGTGTGTGTATGTGCTGGTATAGGCTGTGTATTGAGTCAGTGAGGTGTGTGTCTGTGTGTCTGTTTTGGTGTAAGTGTGCATTGAATCACTGAAGGGTGTGTGTGTGTGTGATGTTAGAGACTGTGAATTGAGTCACAGTGAGCCTTGTTTATGTGTGTGCATGCATGTGTTCTATTATTAGCTGTGCACTGAGTCACATGACCATATTTTTGTGTGTGTATGCTTGCTGATATAGGCTATGCATTGAGTCGAAGTCATCCATTACTGTCTGTGGGGGTTTGTTGGCATAGGCTGTGCACAGAGTCCCAGTGAGCCACCTATGTGTGTGTATGTCTGTGCAAATATGGACAGTGCATTGAGTCACAGTGAGTTGTGTGTGTGAATGTTCATGTGTGTGCAAGTATAGGCTGGACATTGAATCACAGTGAGCTGAGTATGTTTGTGTGTGTGCTGGTATAGGCTGCACATTCAGTCACAGTGAGTCGTGTGTGTTTGTGAGTGTTCTTGTAGAGGCTGCACATTGAATCACAGTGAAGTGCGGTGTGCTTGTGTGTTTGTGTGCTGTTCCATACTGTGCATTCAGTCACAGTTATCCATGTGTGTGTGTGTTCTTGCGTATGTGTGTTTATAGGCTGTGCCTTCATTCACCTTGAACTGTGTGTGTGGGTGTGTGCTGGTATACGCTTTGCGTTGCTTCACAGTGAATTGTGTGTGTTTGTGTGTGCCAGTACAGGCGGAGCATTCTTTCACAGTGAGGTGTGTGTGTGTGAGTGTGCATGTGTCTGCATCTAAAGGCTGGCAGTTAATCACCATGTGTGGTTTGTTTTTGTGTATGTTTCTGTACTGGTATAGGCTGTGCATTCATTCACAGTGAGGTGTTTGTGTGTGTCTGTCCAGGTGTAGGTTGGTTATTGAGTCACAGTGAGCCGTGTGTGTGTGTGTGCTTGTATACACTGTGAACTGAGTCATGGTGTTGTGTGTGTGTGTGTGTGAATGCTTGTATAGGTTTAGCATTGACACATAGTGAGCTGTGTGTGTGTGTTGCTCTGGTATAGGCCATGCATTGAGTCAGAGTGAGCTGTTTTCATGTGTGCATTCTGGTATATTCTGACCATTGAGTCACAGTATGGTGTGTGTGTGTGTTCTGGTATAAGACGAACATTGGGATACAGTGAGTCGTGTTTTTGTATTGCTGTGGCTGTGTGTTTGGGGGTGTGTGTGTCTTTTGGTTGAGGCTGCGCATTTTGTAACAGTGAACCATGGGTTTCTCTGTGTCACTCTATAGACTGTACATAGTGTCTGTGTGTCTGCCTGCATGTGTTCTGTTATAAGCTGTGCACTGAGTCACATGGCCGTGTTTGGGTGTGTGTGTATGCTTGTTGATATAGGCTATGCATTGAGTCATAGTGATCCGTTAGTGTCTGTGAGGGTTTGTTGTTTAGGCTATGCAATGGGTCCCAGTGAGCCATCTGTGTGTGTGTGTCTGTGCAAATATGGACAGTGCATTGAGTCACAGTGAGTCGTGTTCCTCTGGTTGTGTGTGTGTCCACATGTGCTGTTTTGCATTGCATGTTAGGTCACAGTAAGCCATATGTGAGTGTGTGCAGGTATAGGCAGTGAACTGAGTCACGGCCATGTGTGTGTGTGTCTGCATGCAGTTATAGCCTATGCATTGACTCATAGTGAGCTGTTTATGTGTGTGTGCTGGTATAGGCTGTGAATTCAGTCACACTGATCTGTGTAAGTGTGAGTGTTCTGGTATAGTCTGAGCATTGAGTCACAGTGAGGTGTGTGTGTGAGTGTGTGTGTCTGTTCAGTGTTAGGTTTAGCATTGATTCACAGTGAGTCTTGTGTGTGTGTGTGCTGATAGAGCTTGTGTATTGAGTCACGGTGCGGTGTGTGTCTGTTTGTGTGTGCGTGTGCTGTCAGAGACTGTAGATTGAATCACAGTGAGCCATGTGTGTCTGTGGGCATGCATGTATGCTGTAATAAGCTGTTTATTTAGTCACAATAAACAGTGTGTTTGTGTGTTTATGCATGCTGATAGAGGCTATGCATTGAGTCACAGTGATCTGGTAGTGTTTGTGAGGGTTTGTTGGAATAGTCTGTGCAAAGAGTCACAGTGAGCCATCTCTGTGTATGTTTTCTCTGCACGTATGGACGGTGCATTGAGTCACAGTGAGTCGTTTGCGTCTGTGTGTGTCAAAGTGTGCTGCTTCAGGCTGTTTGTTGTGTCACAGTGAGCCATGTGTGTGTTGTGTTGGTATAGACTGTGAAATGAGTCACGGCCATGTTTGTCTGTTTGTGCAAGAAACCACGGGCTGTGCATTGATTCATAGTGAGCTGTTTATGTGTGTGTGCCAGTATAGGCCGTGAGTTCAGTCACAGTGTGCTGTGTGTGACCATGTGCTGGTATAGTTTGAGCATTGAATCACAGTGTGGTTGTGAAATTCTTGTGCTGGTGTAAGATGTACACTGAGTTACAGTGAGCCGTGTGTGTCTGAGGAAGTGTGGGTATGTTTGTGCTTATAAGGTGGCACATTGAGTCACAGTGAGCCTTCCTTGTGTGTGAGCATGCATGTGTTGTGTTATTAACTGTGCACTGAGTCACATGACCGTGTTTTTGTGTGTTTATGCTTGGTGGTATAGGCTGTGCATTGTGTCACAGTGATCCGTTACTGTCTGTGAGGGTTTGTTAGTATAGGCTGTGCACAGAGTCCCAGAGAGCCATCTCTCTGTGTGTGTGTCTGTGCAAATAGGGACAACACATTGATTCACAGTGAGTTATGTGTGTGTCTGTGTTCACATGTGCTGTTTTAGGCTGCTTGTTGTGTCACAGTAAGCCATCTGTGTGTGTTCTGGTATAGACTGTAAACTGAGTCATTCCATATGTGTGTCTCTGTGTGTGCATGCAGATATAGATTATGCTTT
Source organism: Stenella coeruleoalba (assembly GCF_951394435.1). Lineage (NCBI taxonomy): Eukaryota > Metazoa > Chordata > Mammalia > Artiodactyla > Delphinidae > Stenella > Stenella coeruleoalba. Next base: position 4,498,605 of record NC_137168.1, read on the forward strand.
GACTAATACTGAGCTGTGTGTGCGTGCGCTGGTATAGGCAGTGAATTCAGTCACACTGATCTGTGTGCATGTGAGTGTGCTTGTATAGTCTGAGGATTGAATCACAATGGGGTGTGTGTGTGTGTCTGTTCAGTTGTCGGCTTGGCACTGAGTAACAGTGAGCCTTGTGTGTGTGTGTGTGTGCTTGTATAGGTGGTGTATTGAATCACAGTGAGTTTTGTGTGTGTCTGTGTTCTGTTAGAGACTGTGGATTGATTCAAGGTGAACCATATGTGTCTTGCATGCATGTGTGCTGTTATAAGCTGTGCATTGAGTCACAATGAGCAGTGTGTTTGTGTTTATGCATGCAGATATAGGCTGTGCATTGAGTCACAGTGATCCGTTAGTGTCTGTGAGGGTTTGTTGGTATAGGCTGTGCACATTCCCAGTGAGCCGTCTCTGTGTATGTGTTTCCATGCAGGTATGGACGGTGCATTGAGTCACAGTGAATCGTGTGCGTCTGTGTGTGTGTGTCAAAGTGTGCTGGTTTAGGCTGTGTGTTGTGTCACAGTGAGCGGTGTGTGTGTTGTGTTGGTATAGACTGTGAACTGAGTCACGGCCATGTGTGTGTGTTTGTGCATGAAGTTACAGGCTGTGCATTGATTCATAGTGAGCGGTTTATGTGTTTGTGATGGTATAGGCCCTCAATTCAGTAACAGTGAGCTGTGTGTGAGCATGTGCTGGTATAGTTTGAGCATTGAGTCACAGTGTGGTTGTGAGTTTCTTATGGCGGTACAAGATGTACACTCTATTACAGTGAGCCATGAGAGTCTGTGGCTGTGTGTGTATAAGTGTGCATATATAGGCTGCACATTGAGTGACAGTGAGCTGTGAGTGTGAGTTTGATGCTTGTTTAGTCTGTGAACTGAGTCACAGTGAACTATGTGTGTGTGTGTGTGTGAGTGTGTGTGTGCTGCTAAGTAATGTGCCTTGAGCTACAGTGAGCTCTGTGTGTGTTTTTGAATACCTCTGGGCAGGCATAGGCTGAGCATTGAGTCACAGTGAAGTGTGTGTGTGAATGTGCATGTGTGCGCAAGTATAGGCTGTGCATTGAATCACAGTGAGCTGTGTTTATTTGTGTGTGTGCTGGTATAGGCTGCGCATTCAGTCACAGTGAGTCGTGTGTGTGTTTGAATGTTCTTGTAGAGGCTGCACATTGAATCACAGTGAGGTGTTTGTGTGATTGTGTGTGTGTGTGTGCTGTTCCATACTGTGCATTCAGTCTCAGTTATCCATGTGTGTGTGTGTTCTTACGTGTGTGCTTTTACAGGCTGTGCCTTGATTCACATTGAACTGTGTGTGTGTGTGTGTGCTGTTATATGCTTTCCATTGCTTCACAGTGAACTGTGTGTGTGTGTGTTTGTGTGTGCCAGTACAGCCAGAGCATTCTTTCACAGTGAGGTGTGTGTGTGTTTGTGCTCGTATAGGCTGTGAATTCAGTCACACTGATCTGTGTGCATGTGAGTGTGCTGGTACAGTCTGAGCATTGAGTCACCATGAGGTGTGTGTCTGAGTGTGTGCCTGTTCAGTTGTAGCTTTAGCATTGAGTAACAGTGACCCTTGTGTGTGTGTGTGCTGATAGAATTTGTGTATTGAGTCACAGTGGGTTTGTGAGTGTTTGTGTGTGTGTGTGCTGTCAGAGACTGTCGACTGATTCACAGTGAGCCATGTGTGTCTGTGGGCATGCATGTGTGCTGTTTTAAGCTGTTCATTCAGTCACAATGAGCAGTGTGTTTGTGTGTTTATGCATGGAGATATAAGCTGTGCATTTGAGTCACAGTGATCAGTTAGTGTCTGGGAGAGTTTGTTGGTATAGGCTGTGCACAGTCCCAGTGAGCCATCTCTGTGTATGTGTTTCTCTGCAGGTATGGACTGTGCATTGTGTTACTCTGAATCATGTGCGTCTGCATGTGTGTGTGTGTGTCAAAGTGTGCTGGTTTAGGCTGCGCATTTTGTAACAGTGAGCCATGGGATTCTGTGTGTCACTCTATAGACTGCACATACTGTCTGTGAGTGTGCATGCATGTGTGCTTGTATAGGCTATGCATAGATTCACACTGAGCTTTGTGTTTGGTTGTGCATGTTGTGCTGCTATATGTTTTGCATTGATTCACAATGAGCTGTGTGTGTGTGAGTGTGCATATGTGTGAACATATAGGCTGGGTATTGAGTCACAATGATGTATGTGTGAGTGTCTGTGTTTGTGTAATGGCATAGGCCATGCACTGAGACACAGTGCGGTTTGTGTGTGAGTGTGTTTGTCTTTTAAGGTGTATGCTGGGCATTGAGTCACAGTGTGCCGTGAGTGTGTGTGCATGTGTGTGTGCGTGTACTGGTATAGGATGTTCATTGAGTCACAGTGAAGTGTGTGTCTATGTGTCTGTGCTGTTGTAGGTGTGCATTGAGTCACAGTCAGGTGTGTGTTGTTAGAGACTGTGAATTGAGTCACACTGAGCTGTGTGTGTGTGTGCGTGTGTGTCCTTGCATAGGCTGTGCATTGAGTCACAGTGAGGTGTGTGTGTCTGTTCAGCTGTAGGCTGGGCATTGAGTCTCATTTAGCTTTGTGTTTGTGTGTGCTGAGATACGCTATGCATTGAGTCACAGTGACATGTGTGTCAGTGTCTGTCTGTGTGTGTGCTAGTATAGCTTGTGTATTCAGACACAGTGAGGTTTGAGTGTGTGTACTGTTAGAGACGTGGATTGAGTCTCAGTGAGCGGCATGTGTGTGTGTCTGCCTGTATGTGTTCTGTTGTTAGCCGTGCACTGAGTCACATGGCTGTGTTTGTGTGTGTGTGTATGCATGTTGATATAGGCTATGCATTGAGTCACAGAGATCCATTAGTGTCTGTGAGGGTTTGTTGTTATAGGCTGTGCACAGGGTCCCAGTGAGCCAGCTGTGTGTGTGTGTCTGTGCAAATATGGACAGTGCATTGAGTCACAGTGAGTTGTGTGTGTCTCTGGGTGTGTGTGTGTCCACATGTGCTGTTTATGGTTGCGTGTTGTGTCACAGTAAGCCCTGTGTGAGTGTGTGCTGGTATAGACAGTGAACTGAGTCATGGCCATGTGTGTGTGTGTGCATGCATATATAGGCTATGCATTGACTCATAGTGAGCTGTGTGTGTGTGTGTGCTGGTATAGGCTGTGAATTCAGTCACACTGATCTGTGTGCATGTGATTGGGCTGGTATAGTCTGAGCATTCAGTCACAGTGAGGTGTGTGTGTGAGTGTGTGTGTCTGTTCAGTTGTAGGTTTAGCATTGAGTCACAGTGAGTCTTGTGTGTGTGTGTGCTGACAGAGTTTGTTTACTGAGTCTTGGTACGTTTTGTGTGTGTTTGTGTGTGTGGGGGCTGTCAGAGACTATCAATTGATTCATAGTGAGTCATGTGTGTTGTGGGCATGCAAGTATGCTGTAATAAGCTTTGCCTTAGTCACAATGAACAGTGTGTTTGTGTGTTTATGCATGCTGATAGAGGCTATGCATTGAGTCACACTGATCCGTTGGTGTCTGTGAGGGTTTGTTGTTATAGGCTGTGCACAGGGTCCCAGTGAGCCATCTGTGTGTGTGTGTCTGTGCAAATATGGACAGTGCATTGTGTCACAGTGAGTCGTGTGTGTCTCTGGGTGTGTGTGTGTCCAGATATGCTGGTTTTGGTTGCATGTTGTGTCACAGTAAGCCGTGTGTGAGTTTGTGCTTGTATAGACAGTGAACTGAGTTACGGCCATGTGTCTGTGTGTGTGTGCATGCAGGTATAGGCTATGCATGACTCAAAATGAGGTGTGTGTGTGTTTGTGCTCGTATAGGCTGTGAATTCAGTCACACTGATCTGTGTGCATGTGAGTGTGCTGTTACAGTCTGAGCATTGAGTCACCGTGAGGTGTGTGTCTGAGTGTGTGTCTGTTCAGTTGTAGCTTTAGCATTGAGTAACAGTGACCCTTGTGTGTGTGTGTGCTGATAGAGTTTGTGTATTGAGTCACAGTGGGTTTGTGAGTGTTTGTGTGTGTGTGTGCTGTCAGAGACTGTCGACTGATTCACAGTGAGCCATGTGTGTCTGTGGGCATGCATGTATGCTGTAATAAGGTGTGCATTTAGTTACAATGAACAGTGTGTTTGTGTGTTTATGCATGCTGATAGAGGCTATGCCTTGAGTCACAGTGATCCGTTAGTGTCTGTGAGGGTTTGTTGGAATAGTCTGTGCAAAGAGTCCCAGTGAGCCATCTCTGTGTATGTGTTTCTCTGCAGGTATGGACGGTGCATTGAGTCACAGTGAGTCATGTGCTTCTGTGTGTGTGTGTGTGTGTCAAAGTGTGCTGCTTTAGGCTGTGTGTTGTGTCACAGTGAGCCCTGTGTGTGTTGTGTTGGTATAGAGTGTGAAATGAGTCACGACCACGTGTGTTTGTTTGTGCATGAAGCTACGGGCTGTGCATTGATTCATAGTGAGCTGTGTATGTGTGTGTGCCGGTATAGGCTGGGAATTCAGTCACAGTGAGCTCTTTGTGTGAGCATGTGCTGGTATAGTTTGAGCATTGAGTCACAGTGTGCTTGTGAATTTCTTGTGCCTGTGTAAGATGTACACTGAGTTACAGTGAGCCATGTGAGTCTGTGGCAGTGTGTGTATGTGTGTGCTTATATAGGTGGCACACTGAGTCACAGTGAGCCTTGTTTGTGTGTGTGCATGCATGTGTTCTGTTATGAGCTGTGCATTGAGTCACAATGAAAGTGTGTTTGTGTGTTTATGCATGCAGATATAGGCTGTGCATTTGTGTCACAGTGATACATTAGTGTCTGTGAGGGTTTCTTGGTATAGGCTGTGCACAGTCCCAGTGAGCTATCACTTTGTATGGGTTTATCTGCAGGTATGGACTGTGCATTAAGTCACTGTGAGTCTTGTGCTTCTGTGTGTGTGTGTGTGTGTGTGTGTGTCAAAGTATGCTGGTTTAGGCAGCGTGTTGTGTCACAGTGAGCCATGTTTTTGTTGTTTTGGTATAGACTGTGAACTGAGTCACAGCCATGTGTGTGTACTTGTGCATGAAGGTACCGGCTGTGCATTGATTCATAGTGTGCTGTGTATGTATGTGTGCCAGTATAGACAATCAATTCAGTCACAGTGAGCTGTTTGCATATGCTGGTATAGTTTGACCATTGAGTCACAGTGTTGTTGTGAGTTTGTTTTGCCGGTACAAGATTTACACAGAGATAGAGTGAGCCGTGTCTGTCTGTGACTCTGTGTGTATGTGTGTGCTTATATAGGTCGCACAGTGAGTCACAGTGAGCTTTCAGTGTGGGTGTGATGCTGCTATAGACTATGACCTGACTATGAGCCATGTGTGTGAGAGTGTGTGTGTGTGTGTGCTGTTAGGTAATGTGCATTGAGTCAGAGTGAGCTCTGTGTGTGTTTTTGAATACCTCTGGGCTGGCATAGGCTGAGCATTGAGTCACAGTGTGGTGTGTCTGTGAGTGTGCAAGTGTGTGCAAGTATAGGCTGGGCATTGAAGCACAATAAGCTGTGTGTGTTTGTGTGCATGCTGATATAGGCTGCACATTCAGTTACAGTGAGCCGTGTGTGTATGTGAGTGTCCTTGTAGAAGCTGCACACTGATTAACAGTGAGGTGTGTATGAGTGTGTGTGTGTGCTCTTACATACTGGGCATTCAATCACAGTTTGCTGTGTGTGAATGTGCATGCATATGTGCTTTTATAGGCTGTGCCTTGATACACATTGAACTGTGAGTGTGGGTGTGTGGGTGTCTGCTGGTATACGTTTTGCATTGTTTCACAATGAGCTGTGTGTGTGTGTGTGTGTGTGTGTGTGTGTGTCTTCTGGTATAAGATGTACATTGAGATACAGTGAACCATGCATGTGTGTAGCTGTGTGTGTGTGTGCTGCTAGAGGCTGCGCATTGTGTAACAATGAGCAATGTGTTTCTGTGTGTCACTCTGTAGACCGTACATTGAGTCTGCTTGTGTGCATGCATGTGTGCTGGTATAGGCTATGCATTGATTCACATTGAGATAGTGTGTGGTTGTGCGCGTTGTGTGGCTATATGTTTTGCATTGATTCACTGTGATCTGTGTGTGTGTGAGTGTACAGGTGTGTGAACATATAGTCTGGACATTGAGTCACAGTGAGGTATGTGTGTCTGTTCAGGTGTAGACTGGGCATTGAGTCTCAGCTTTGTATGTCTGTGTGTGTGTGCTGAGATAGGCTGTGCATTGAGTCACAGTGACATGTGTGTCAGTGTCTGTGTGAGTGTGTAACAGTATAGCTTGTGTATTGAGACACAGTGAGGTTTGAGTGTGAGTGTGTGTGTGCTGTTAGAGACTGTGGATTGAGTATCAGTGAGCCATGTTTGTTTTTGTGTGTGTGCATGCATGTGTTCTGTTATAAGCTGTGTACTGAGTCACATGGCCGTATTTGTGTGTGTGTGTGTATGCTTGTTGATAAAGGCTATGCATTGAGTTACATTGATCCGTTAGTGTCTGTGAGGGTTTGTTGGTATAGGCTGTGCACAGGGTCCCAGTGAGCCAACTGTGTGTGTGTGTCTGTGCAAATATGGACAGTGCATTGAGTCACAGTGAGTCATGTGTGTCTGTGTGTGTGTGTGTGTCCATATGTGCTGTTTTCATTTGTGTGTTGTGTCACAGTAAACCATGTGTGAGTGTGTGCAGGTATAGACTGTGAACTGAGTCACGGCCATGTGTGTGTGTATGCATGCAGACATAGGCTATGCATTGACTCATAGTGAGCTGTTTATGTGTGTGTGATGGTATAGGCTGTCAATTGAGTCACAGTGAGCTGTTTGCATGTGCATGTGCTGATATAGTTTGAGCATTGAGTCACAATTTGGTTGTGAGATTCTTTTGCCGGTACAAGATGTACACCGAGTTACAGTGAGCCTTGGGTGTCTGTGGCTGTGTGTGTATGTGTGTGCCTATATAGGTGGTGCAGTGTGTCACAGTGAGCTGTGAATGTGGGTGTGATGCTAGTATAGACTGTGAACTGAGTCACAGTGAACCGTGTGTGTGTGTGTGTGTGTGTGTGTGTTTGCTTCAAGTTAATGTGCATTGAGTCACAGTGAGCTCTGTTTGTGTTTGTGAATACCTCTGGGCTGGTATAGGCTGAGCATTGAGTAACAGTGAGGTGTTGTGTGAGTGTGTGTGTGTGTGTGTGCAAGTAGAGGCTGGGTATTGAATCACAGTGAGCTGTGTGTTTTTGCGTGTGTGCTGGTATAGGCTGCGCATTCAGTCACAGTGAGCCGTGTGTGTGTGTGAGTGTTCTTGTAGAGGCTGCACATTGAATCACAGTGAGGTGTGTGTGTGATTGTGTGTGTGTGTGCTGTTCCATTCTGTGCATTCTGTCACAGTTAGCCATGTGTGTGTGTGTGCATTTGTGTGTGATTTTATAAGCTGTGCATTGATTCACATTGAACTGTGTGTGTGGGTTTGTGCTGGTGTATGCTTTGCATTGTTTCACAGTCAGCTGGGTGTGTGTGTGTCTGTGTGTTGTGGTACAGGCTGAGCATTGTTCACAATGAAGTGTGTTTGTGTGAGTGTGCATGTGTCTGCATCTAAAGGCTGGCTATTAGTCACAGTGTGCCTTGTGTGTTTGTGTATGTTTCTGTACTGGTATAGGCTGTGCATTCATTCACAGTGAGGTGTGTTTGTGTGTCTGTCCTGGCATACGCTGGTTATTGGGTGACAGTGAGCCATGTGTGTGTGTGTGCTTGTAAAGTCTGTGAACTGAGTCATGGCCGTGTTTGTGCGTGTGAATGCTGATATAGATTTTGCATTGACACATAGTGAGCTATGTGTGCGTTTTGTGCTGGTATAGGCCATGCATTGAGTGTGAGTGAGCTGTTTTCATGTGTGAATGCTGGTATATTCTGAACATAGAGTCACAGTGTGGTGTGTGGCTGTGTATGTGTGTGTGTGTGTGTGTGTGTGTGTGTTCTGATATAAGATGTACATTGAGATACAGTGAGCCGTGCATATATGTGGCTGTGTGTGTGGGTGTGTGTGTGTGCTGCTAGAGGCTGCGCATTGTGTAACACTGAGCCATGGGTTTCTGTGTGTCACTCTATAGACTGTGCATTGTGTTTGTGTGTGTGTATGCATGTGTGCTTGTATAGGCTATGCATTGATTCACATTGAGTTAGTGTGTGGTTGTGCATGTTGTGCGGCTATAAGTTTTGCATTGATTCACTGTGACCTGTGTGTGTGTGAGTGTGCATGTGTGTGAACATATAGGCTGGACATTTTGTCACAGTGAGGTGTGTGTGTGAGTTTGTGTTTGTGTGCACTGGTATAGGCCATGCACTGAGACACAGGGATATTTGTGTGTGTCTTTTAAGGTTTATGCCGGGCATTGAGTCACAGTGAGCCATGTGTGTGTGTGAGTGTGTGTGAGTGTGCTGGTATAGGCTGTGCATTGAGTCAGTGAGCTGTGTGTGTGTGTGTCTCTTTTGGTGTCAGTGTGCATTGAATCACTGTGGTGTGTGTCTATGTGTGATGTTAGAGACTGTGAAATGAGTCACAGTGAGCCTTGTTTGTGTGTGTGCATGCATGTGTTCTATTCTTAGCTGTGCACTGAGTCACATGACCGTATTTTTGTGTGTGTATGCTTGCTGATATAAGCTAGGCATTGAGTCAAAGTCATCCGTTAGTGTCTGTGAGGGTTTGTTGGTATAGGCTGTGCACAGAGTGCCAGTGAGCTGTCTGTGTGTCTGTGCAAATATGGACAGTGCATTGAGTCACAGTGAGATGTGTGTGTCTCTGTGTGTGTGTGTCCACATGTGCTATTGTAGGCTACTTGTTGTGTCCCTGTAAGCCGTGTGTGTGTGTGCTGGTATAGACTGTGAATTGAGTCACGGCATGTGTGTGTGTGTGTGCATGCAGATATAGGCTATGCATTGACCAATAAGGAGCTGGGTGTGTGTGTGTGTGTGCTGGTATAAGCAGTGAATTCTGTCACACTGATCTGTGTGCATGTGAGTGTGCTGGTATAGTCTGAGGATTGAATCACAGTGATCTGTGTGTGTGTGTGTCTCTTCAGTTGTCAGCTTGATATTGAGTCACAGTGAGCCTTGTGTGTGTCTGTGTGTGCTGGTATAGGTGGTGTATTGAGACACAGTGAGTTTTGTGTGTGTCTGTGTGTGCTGTTAGAGAGTGTGGATTGATTCACAGTGAGCCATATGTGTCTGTGTGCATGTATGTGTGCTGTTATAAGCTGTGCATTGAGGCACAATGAGCAGTGTGTTTGTGTCTTTATGCATGCAGATATAGGCTGTGCATTGAGTCACAGTGATCCGTTAGTGTCTGTGAGGGTTTGTTGGTATAGGCTGTGCACATTCCCAGTGAGCCGTCTCTGTGTATGTGTTTCCATGCAGGTATGGACGGTGCATTGAGTCACAGTGAGTCGTGTGCATCTGTGTGTGTGTGTCAAAGTGTGCTGGTTTAGGCTGCGTGTTGTGTCACAGTGAGCCGTGTGTGTGTCGTGTTGGTATAGACTGTGAACTGAGTCACGGCCATGTGTGTGTGTTTGTGCATGAAGGTACAGGCTGTGCATTGATTCATAGTGAGCGGTTTATGTGTTTGTGATGGTATAGGCCCTCAATTCAGTCACAGTGAGCTGTGTGTGAGCATGTGCTGGTATAGTTTGAGCATTGAGTCAGAGTGTGGTTGTGAGTTTCTTATGGCGGTACAAGATGTACACTCTATTATAGTGAGCCGTGAGAGTCTGTGGCTGTGTGTGTATGAGTGTGCATATGTAGGCTGCACATTGAGTGACAGTGAGCTGTGAGTGTGGGTTTGATGCTTGTTTAGTCTGTGAAATGAGTCACAGTGAAGTATGTGTGTGTGTGTGTGTGTGTGTGTGTGCTGCTAGGTAATGTGCCTTGAGTCACAGTGAGCTCTGTGTGTGTTTTTGAATACCTCTGGGCAGGCATAGGCTGAGCATTGAGTCACAGTGACGTGTGTGTGTGAATGTGCATGTGTGTGCAAGTACAGGCTGTGCATTGAATCACAGTGAGCTGTGTTTGTTTGTGTGTGTGCTGGTATAGGCTGCGCATTCAGTCACAGTGAGTCGTGTGTGTGTTTGAATGTTCTTGTAGAGGCTGCACATTGAATCACAGTGAGGTGTGTGTGTGTGTGTGCTGTTCCATACTGTGCATTCAGTCTCAGTTATCCATGTGTGTGTGTGTTCTTGCGTGTGTGCTTTTACAGGCTGTGCCTTGATTCACATTGAACTGTGTGTGTGTGTGTGTGCTGTTATATGCTTTCCATTGCTTCACAGTGAACTGTGTGTGTGTGTGTTTGTGTGTGCCAGTACAGCCAGAGCATTCTTTCACAGTGAGGTGTGTGTGTGTGACTGTGCATGTGTCTGCATGTAAAGGCTGGCAGTTAGTGACCATCTGTGGTGTGTGTTTGTGTAAGTTTCTGTACTGGTATAGGCTGTGCATTCATTCACAGTGAGGTGTGTGTGTGTGTCTGTCCAGGTGTAGGCTGGTTATTGAGTCACAGTGAGCCGTGTGTGTGTGTGTGCTTGTATACACTGTGAACTGAGTCATGGCCGTTTGTGTGTGTGTGTGTGTGTGTGTGGGGGGGGGGCATGCTGGTATAGGTTTTGCATTGACACATAGTGAGCTGTGTGTGTGTGATGTTCTTGTATAGGCCATGCATTGAGTCAGAGTGAGCTGTTTTCATGTGTGCGTTCTGGTATATTCTGACCATTGAGTCACAGTGTGGTGTGTGTGTGTGTGTGTGTTCTGGTATAAGATGAACATTGAGATACAGTGAGCCGTGTTTATGTGTGGCTGTGTGTGTGTGTGTGTGTGTGTCTGTTGGTAGAGGCTGCGCATTTTGTAACACTGCGCCATGTTTTTCTGTGTGTCACTCTATAGACTGCACATAGTGTCTGTGTGTGTGCATGCATGTGTGCCTGTATAGGCTATGCATTGATTCACATTGAGCTTTGTGTGTGGTTGTGCGTGCTGTGCAGCTATATGTTTTGCATTGATTCACACTGAGCTGTGTGTGTGTGAGCGTGCATATGTGTGAACATATAGGCTGGGTATTGAGTCACAATGAGGTGTGTGTGTGAGTGTCTGTCTTTGTGCACTGGTATAAGCCATGCACAGAGCCACAGTGAGGTTTGTGTGTGAGTGTGTGTGTCTTTTCAGGTGAATTTTGGGCATTGAGTCACAGTGAGCCGTGAGTGTGTGTGCGTGTGTGTGTGTGTGTGTACTGGTATAGGCTGTGCATTGAGTCACAGTGAGGTGTGTGTCTATGTGTCTGTGCTGTTGTAGGGATGCATTGAGTCACAGTGAGGTGTGTGTTGTTAGAGACTGTGAATTGAGTCACACTGAGCCTTGTGTGTGTGTGTGCTTGCATAGGCTGTGCATTGAGTCACAGTGAGGTGTGTGTGTCCGTTCAAGTGTAGGCTGCTCATTGAGTCTCAGTTAGCTTTGTGTGTGTGTGTGTTGAGATACGCTATGCATTGAGTCACAGTGACATGTGTGTCAGTGTCTGTCTGTGTGTGTGCTAGTATAGCTTGTGTATTCAGACACAGTGAGGTTTGAGTGTGTGTGCTGTTAGAGCCGTGGATTGAGTCTCAGTGAGCCGCATGTGTGTGTGTCTGCCTGCATGTTTTCTGCTATAAGTTGTGCACTGAGTCACATGGCCGTGTTTGGGTGTGTATGTAGGCTTGTTGATATAGGCTATGCATTGAGTCATAGTGATCCGTTAATGTCTGTGAGTGTTTGCTGTTATAGGCTGTGCACAGGGTCCCAGTGAGCCATATGTGTGTGTGTGTGTGCAAATATGGACAGTTCTTTGAGTCACAGTGAATCGTGTGTGTCTCTGGTTGTGTGTGTGTCCACATGTGCTGTTTTTGGTTGTGTGTTGTGTCACAGTAAGCCATGTGTGAGTGTGTGCTTGTATAGACAGTGAACTGAGTCATGGCCATGTGTCTGTGTGTGTGTGCATGCAGGTATAGGCTATGCATTGACTCATAGTGAGGTGTGTGTGTGTTTGTGCTCGTATAGGCTGTGAATTCAGTCACACTGATCTGTGTGCATGTGACTGTGCTGGTACAGTCTGAGCATTGAGTCACCGTAAGGTGTGTGTCTGAGTGTGTGTCTGTTCAGTTGTAGGTTTAGCATTGAGTAACAGTGACCCTTGTGTGTGTGTGTGCTGATAGAGTTTGTGTATTGAGTCACAGTGGGTTTGTGAGTGTTTGTGTGTGTGTGTGCTGTCAGAGACTGTCGACTGATTCACAGTGAGCCATGTGTGTGTGTGGGCATGCATGTATGCTGTAATAAGGTGTGCATTTAGTTACAATGAACAGTGTGTTTGTGTGTTTATGCATGCTGATAGAGGCTATGCCTTGAGTCACAGCGATCCGTTAGTGTCTGTGAGGGTTTGTTGGAATAGTCTGTGCAAAGAGTCCCAGTGAGCCATCTCTGTGTATGTGTTTCTCTGCAGGTATGGACGGTGCATTGAGTCACAGTGAGTCATGTGCTTCTGTGTGTGTGTGTGTGTGTGTGTCAAAGTGTGCTGCTTTAGGCTGTGTGTTGTGTCACAGTGAGTCCTGTGTGTGTTGTGTTGGTATAGAGTGTGAAATGAGTCACGGCCATGTGTGTTTGTTTGTGCATGAAGCTACGGGCTGTGCATTGATTCATAGTGAGCTGTGTATGTGTGTGTGCCGGTATAGGCTGGGAATTCAGTCACAGTGAGCTCTTTGTGTGAGCATGTGCTGGTATAGTTTGAGCATTGAGTCACAGTGTGCTTGTGAATTTCTTGTGCCTGTGTAAGATGTACACTGAGTTACAGTGAGCCATGTGTGTCTGTGGCAGTGTGTGTATGTGTGTGCTTATATAGGTGGCACACTGAGTCACAGTGAGCCTTGTTTGTGTGTGTGCATGCATGTGTTCTATTATGAGCTGTGCATTGAGTCACAATGAAAGTGTGTTTGTGTGTTTATGCATGCAGATATAGGCTGTGCATTTGTGTCACAGTGATCCGTTAGTGTCTGTGAGGGTTTCTTGGTATAGGCTGTGCACAGTCCCAGTGAGCTATCACTTTGTATGGGTTTATCTGCAGGTATGGACTGTGCATTAAGTCACTGTGAGTCTTGTGCTTCTGTGTGTGTGTGTGTGTGTGTGTCAAAGTATGCTGGTTTAGGCAGCGTGTTGTGTCACAGTGAGCCATGTTTTTGTTGTTTTGGTATAGACTGTGAACTGAGTCACAGCCATGTGTGTGTACTAGTGCATGAAGGTACCGGCTGTGCATTGATTCATAGTGTGCTGTGTATGTATGTGTGCTAGTATAGACAATCAATTCAGTCACAGTGAGCTGTTTGCATATGCTGGTATAGTTTGAGCATTGAGTCACAGTGTTGTTGTGAGTTTGTTTTGCCGGTACAAGATTTACACAGAGATAGAGTGAGCCGTGTCTGTCTGTGGCTCTGTGTGTATGTGTGTGCTTAAATAGGTCGCACAGTGAGTCACAGTGAGCTTTCAGTGTGGGTGTGATGCTGCTATAGACTATGAACTGACTATGAGCCATGTGTGTGAGAGTGTGTGTGTGTGTGTGCTGTTAGGTAATGTGCATTGAGTCAGAGTGAGCTCTGTGTGTGTTTTTGAATACCTCTGGGCTGGCATAGGCTGAGCATTGAGTCACAGTGTGGTGTGTGTGTGAGTGTGCAAGTGTGTGCAAGTATAGGCTGGGCATTGAAGCACAATGAGCTGTGTGTGTTTGTGTGCGTGCTGATATAGGCTGCACATTCAGTTACAGTGAGCCGTGTGTGTATGTGAGTGTGCTTGTAGAAGCTGCACACTGATTAACAGTGAGGTGTGTATGAGTGTGTGTGTGTGCTCTTACATACTGGGCATTCAATCACAGGTTGCTGTGTGTGTGTGTGCATGCATGTGTGGTTTTATAGGCTGTGCCTTGATACACATTGAACTGTGAGTGTGGGTGTGTGGGTGTCTGCTGGTATACGTTTTGCATTGTTTCACAATGAGCTGTGTGTGTGTGTGTGTGTGTGTGTGTTCTGGTATAAGATGTACATTGAGATACAGTGAACTGTGCATGTGTGTGGCTGTGTGTGTGTGTGTGCTGATAGAGTCTGTGCATTGTGTTACACTGAGCCATGTGTTTCTTTGTGTCACTCTGTAGACTGTGCATTGAGTGTGTGTGTGTGCATGCATGTGTGCTGGCATAGGCTATGCATTGATTCACATTGAGATAGTGTGTGGTTGTGCGTGTTGTGTGGCTATATGTTTTGCATTGATTCACTGTGAGCTGTGTGTGTGTGAGTGTGCATGTGTGTGAACATATAGTCTGGACATTGAGTCACAGTGAGGTGTGTGTGTCTGTTCAGGTGTAGACTGGGCATTGAGTCTCAGCTTTGTATGTCTGTGTGTGTGTGCTGAGATAGGCTGTGCATTGAGTCACAGTGACATGTGTGTCAGTGTCTGTGTGAGTGTGTAACAGTATAGCTTGTGTATTCAGACACAGTGAGGTTTGAGTGTGAGTGTGTGTGTGCTGTTAGAGACTGTGGATTGAGTATCAGTGAGCCATGTTTGTTTTTGTGTGTGTGCATGCATGTGTTCTGTTATAAGCTGTGCACTGAGTCACATGGCCGTATTTGTGTGTGTGTGTGTGTATGCTTGTTGATATAGGCTATGCATTGAGTTACAGTGATCCGTTAGTGTCAGTGAGGGTTTGTTGGTATAGGCTGTGCACAGGGTCCCAGTGAGCCACCTGTGTGTGTGTGTCTGTGCAAATATGGACAGTGCATTGAGTCACAGTGAGTCATGTGTGTCTCTGGGTGTGTGTGTGTCCACATGTGCTGTTTTCAGTTGCGTGTTGTGTCACAGTAAGCCATGTGTGAGTGTGTGCAGTTATAGACTGTGAACTGTGTCACGGCCATGTGTGTGTGTATGCATGCAGACATAGGCTATGAATTGACTCATAGTGAGCTGTTTATGTGTGTGTGATGGTATAGACTGTCAATTGAGTCACAGTGAGCTCTTGGCATGTGCATGTGCTGATATAGTTTGAGCATTGAGTCACAATTTGGTTGTGAGATTGTTTTGCCGGTACAAGATGTACACCGAGTTACAGTGAGCCTTGGGTGTCTGTGGCTGTGTGTGTATGTGTGTGCCTATATAGGTGGTGCAGTGTGTCACAGTGAGCTGTGAATGTGGATGTGATGCTAGTATAGAATGTGAACTGAGTCACAGTGAACCATGTGTGTGTGTGTGTGTGTGTGTGTTTGCTTCAAGTTACTGTGCATTGAGTCACAGTGAGCTCTGTTTGTGTTTGTGAACACCTCTGGGCTAGTATAGGCTGAGCATTGAGTAACAGTGAGGTGTTGTGTGAGGGTGTGTGTGTGTGTGCAAGTAGAGTCTGGGTATTGATTCACAGTGAGCTGTGTGTTTTTGTGTGTGTGCTGGTATAGGCTGCACATTCAGTCACAGTGAGCCATGTGTGTGTGTGAGTGTCTTGTAGAGGCTGCATATTGAATCACAGTGAGGTGTGTGTGTGATTGTGTGTGTGTGTGCTGTTCCATTCTGTGCATTCTGTCACAGTTAGCCATGTGTGTGTGTGCATTTGTGTGTGACTTTATAAGCTGTGCATTGATTCACATGAACTGTGTGTGTGGGTGTGTGCTGGTGTATGCTTTGCATTGTTTCACAGTCAGCTGGGTGTGTGTGTGTGTGTCTGTGTGTTGTGGTACAGGCTGAGCATTGTTCACAATGAAGTGTGTTTGTGTGAGTGTGCATGTGTCTGCATCTAAAGGCTGGCTATTAGTCACAGTGTGCCTTGTGTGTTTGTGTATGTTTCTGTACTGGTATAGGCTGTGCATTCATTCACAGTGAGGTGTGTTTGTGTGTCTGTCCTGGCGTAGGCTGGTTATTGGGTGACAGTGAGCCATGTGTGTGTGTGTGCTTGTAAAGTCTGTGAACTGAGTCATGGCCGTGTGTGTGCGTGTGAATGCTGATATAGATTTTGCATTGACACATAGTGAGCTACGTGTGTGTTTTGTGCTGGTATAGGCCATGCATTGAGTGTGAGTGAGCTGTTTTCATGTGTGAATGCTGGTATATTCTGAACGTAGAGTCACAGTGTGGTGTGTGGCTGTGTATGTGTGTGTGTGTGTGTGTTCTGGTATAAGATGTACATTGAGATACAGTGAGCCGTGCATATATGTGGCTGTGTGTGTGTGTGTGTGTGTGTGCTGCTAGAGGCTGTGCATTGTGTAACACTGAGCCTTGGGTTTCTGTGTGTCACTCTATAGACTGTGCATTGTGTTTGTGTGTGTGTATGCATGTGTGCTTGTATAGGCTATGCATTGATTCACACTGAGTTAGTGTGTGGTTGTGCATGTTGTGCGGCTATACGTTTTGCATTCATTCACTGTGAGCTGTGTGTGTGTGAGTGTGCATGTGTGTGAACATATAGGCTGGACATTTTGTCACAGTGAGGTGTGTGTGTGAGTTTGTGTTTGTGTGCACTGGTATAGGCCATGCACTGAGACACAGGGATATTTGTGTGTGTCTTTTCAGGTTTATGCCGGGCATTGAGTCACAGTGAGCCATGTGTGTGTGTGAGTGTGTGTGAGTGTGCTGGTATAGGCTGTGCATTGAGTCAGTGAGCTGTGTGTATGTGTGTCCCTTTTGGTGTCAGTGTGCATTGAATCACTGTGGTGTGTGTCTATGTGTGATGTTAGAGACTGTGAAATGAGTCACAGTGAGCCTTGTGTGTGTGTGTGCATGCATGTGTTCTATTCTTAGCTGTGCACTGAGTCACATGACCGTATTTTTGTGTGTGTGTGCTTGCTGATATAAGCTATGCATTGAGTCAAAGTCATCCGTTAGTGTCTGTGAGGGTTTGTTGGTATAGGCTGTGCACAGAGTGCCAGTGAGCTGTCTGTGTGTCTGTGCAAATATGGACAGTGCATTGAGTCACAGTGAGATGTGTGTGTCTCTGTGTGTGTGTGTCCACATGTGCTATTTTAGGCTACTTGTTGTGTCCCTGTAAGCCGTGTGTGTGTGTGCTGGTATAGACTGTGAATTGAGTCACGGCATGTGTGTGTGTGTGTGCATGCAGATATAGGCTATGCATTGACCAATAAGGAGCTGGGTGTGTGTGTGTGTGTGCTGGTATAAGCAGTGAATTCTGTCACACTGATCTGTGTGCATGTGAGTGTGCTGGTATAGTCTGAGGATTGAATCACAGTGATCTGTGTGTGTGTGTGTCTCTTCAGTTGTCAGCTTGATATTGAGTCACAGTGAGCCTTGTGTGTGTCTGTGTGTGCTGGTGTAGGTGGTGTATTGAGTCACAGTGAGTTTTGTGTGTGTCTGTGTGTGCTGTTAGAGAGTGTGGATTGATTCACAGTGAGCCATATGTGTCTGTGTGCATGTATGTGTGCTGTTATAAGCTGTGCATTGAGTCACAATGAGCAGTGTGTTTGTGTGTTTATGCATGCAGATATAGGCTGTGCATTGAGTCACAGTGATCCGTTAGTGTCTGTGAGGGTTTGTTGGTATAGGCTGTGCACATTCCCAGTGAGCCGTCTCTGTGTATGTGTTTCCATGCAGGTATGGACGGTGCATTGAGTCACAGTGAGTCGTGTGCATCTGTGTGTGTGTGTCAAAGTGTGCTGGTTTAGGCTGCGTGTTGTGTCACAGTGAGCCGTGTGTGTGTCATGTTGGTATAGACTGTGAACTGAGTCACGGCCATGTGTGTGTGTTTGTGCATGAAGGTACAGGCTGTGCATTGATTCATAGTGAGCGGTTTATGTGTTTGTGATGGTATAGGCCCTCAATTCAGTCACAGTGAGCTGTGTGTGAGCATGTGCTGGTATAGTTTGAGCATTGAGTCAGAGTGTGGTTGTGAGTTTCTTATGGCGGTACAAGATGTACACTCTATTACAGTGAGCCATGAGAGTCTGTGGCTGTGTGTGTATGAGTGTGCATATACAGGCTGCACATTGAGTGACAGTGAGCTGTGAGTGTGGGTTTGATGCTTGTTTAGTCTGTGAAATGAGTCACAGTGAAGTATGTGTGTGTGTGTGTGTGCTGCTAGGTAATGTGCCTTGAGTCACAGTGAGCTCTGTGTGTGTTTTTGAATACCTCTGGGCAGGCATAGGCTGAGCATTGAGTCACAGTGAAGTGTGTGTGTGAATGTGCATGTGTGTGCAAGTATAGGCTGTGCATTGAATCACAGTGAGCTGTGTTTGTTTGTGTGTGTGCTGGTATAGGCTGTGCATTCAGTCACAGTGAGTCGTGTGTGTGTTTGAATGTTCTTGTAGAGGCTGCACATTGAATCACAGTGAGGTGTGTGTGTGATTGTGTGTGTGTGTGTGCTGTTCCATACTGTGCATTCAGTCTCAGTTATCCATGTGTGTGTGTGTTCTTGCGTGTGTGCTTTTACAGGCTGTGCCTTGATTCATATTGAACTGTGTGTGTGTGTGTGTGCTGTTATATGCTTTCCATTGCTTCACAGTGAACTGTGTGTGTGTGTGTTTGTGTGTGCCAGTACAGCCAGAGCATTCTTTCACAGTGAGGTGTGTGTGTGTGACTGTGCATGTGTCTGCATGTAAAGGCTGGCAGTTAGTGACCATCTGTGGTGTGTGTTTGTGTAAGTTTCTGTACTGGTATAGGCTGTGCATTCATTCACAGTGAGGTGTGTGTGTGTGTCTGTCCAGGTGTAGGCTGGTTATTGAGTCACAGTGAGCCGTGTGTGTGTGTGTGCTTGTATACACTGTGAACTGAGTCATGGCCGTTTGTGTGTGTGTGTGTGTGTGTGGGGGGGGGGGGCATGCTGGTATAGGTTTTGCATTGACACATAGTGAGCTGTGTGTGTGTGATGTTCTTGTATAGGCCATGCATTGTGTCAGAGTGAGCTGTTTTCATGTGTGCGTTCTGGTATATTCTGACCATTGAGTCACAGTGTGGTGTGTGTGTGTGTGTGTGTGTTCTGGTATAAGATGAACATTGAGATACAGTGAGCCGTGTTTATGTGTGGCTGTGTGTGTGTGTGTCTGTTGGTAGAGGCTGCGCATTTTGTAACACTGCGCCATGTTTTTCTGTGTGTCACTCTATAGACTGCACATAGTGTCTGTGTGTGTGCATGCATGTGTGCCTGTATAGGCTATGCATTGATTCACATTGAGCTTTGTGTGTGGTTGTGCGTGCTGTGCAGCTATATGTTTTGCATTGATT
Source organism: Stenella coeruleoalba (assembly GCF_951394435.1). NCBI lineage: Eukaryota > Metazoa > Chordata > Mammalia > Artiodactyla > Delphinidae > Stenella > Stenella coeruleoalba. Next base: position 4,517,874 of record NC_137168.1, read on the forward strand.
CACACTGTGCTGTGTGTGTGTGAGCGTGCATATGTGTGAACATATAGGCTGGGTATTGAGTCACAATGAGGTGTGTGTGTGAATGTCTGTCTTTGTGCACTGGTATAAGCCATGCACAGAGCCACAGTGAGGTTTGTGTGTGAGTGTGTGTGTCTTTTCAGGTGAATTTTGGGCATTGAGTCACAGTGAGCCGTGAGTGTGTGTGCGTGTGTGTGTGTGTGTACTGGTATAGGCTGTGCATTGAGTCACAGTGAGGTGTGTGTCTACGTGTCTGTGCTGTTGTAGGGATGCATTGAGTCACAGTGAGGTGTGTCTTGTTAGAGACTGTGAATTGAGTCACACTGAGCCTTGTGTGTGTGTGTGCTTGCATAGGCTGTGCATTGAGTCACAGTGAGGTGTGTGTGGCCATTCAAGTGTAGGCTGCTCATTGAGTCTCAGTTAGCTTTGTGTGTGTGTGTGTTGAGATACGCTATGCATTGAGTCACAGTGACATGTGTGTCAGTGTCTGTCTGTGTGTGTGCTAGTATAGCTTGTGTATTCAGACACAGTGAGGTTTGAGTGTGTGTGCTGTTAGAGCCGTGGATTGAGTCTCAGTGAGCCGCATGTGTGTGTGTCTGCCTGCATGTTTTCTGCTATAAGTTGTGCACTGAGTCACATGGCCGTGTTTGGGTGTGTATGTAGGCTTGTTGATATAGGCTATGCATTGAGTCATAGTGATCCGTTAATGTCTGTGAGTGTTTGCTGTTATAGGCTGTGCACAGGGTCCCAGTGAGCCATATGTGTGTGTGTGTGTGCAAATATGGACAGTTCTTTGAGTCACAGTGAATCGTGTGTGTCTCTGCTTGTGTGTGTGTCCACATGTGCTGTTTTTGGTTGTGTGTTGTGTCACAGTAAGCCATGTGTGAGTGTGTGCTTGTATAGACAGTGAACTGAGTCATGGCCATGTGTCTGTGTGTGTGTGCATGCAGGTATAGGCTATGCATTGACTCATAGTGAGGTGTGTGTGTGTTTGTGCTCGTATAGGCTGTGAATTCAGTCACACTGATCTGTGTGCATGTGACTGTGCTGGTACAGTCTGAGCATTGAGTCACCGTGAGGTGTGTGTCTGAGTGTGTGTCTGTTCAGTTGTAGGTTTAGCATTGAGTAACAGTGACCCTTGTGTGTGTGTGTGCTGATAGAGTTTGTGTATTGAGTCACAGTGGGTTTGTGAGTGTTTGTGTGTGTGTGTGCTGTCAGAGACTGTCGACTGATTCACAGTGAGCCATGTGTGTGTGTGGGCATGCATGTATGCTGTAATAAGGTGTGCATTTAGTTACAATGAACAGTGTGTTTGTGTGTTTATGCATGCTGATAGAGGCTATGCCTTGAGTCACAGCGATCCGTTAGTGTCTGTGAGGGTTTGTTGGAATAGTCTGTGCAAAGAGTCCCAGTGAGCCATCTCTGTGTATGTGTTTCTCTGCAGGTATGGACGGTGCATTGAGTCACAGTGAGTCATGTGCTTCTGTGTGTGTGTGTGTGTGTGTGTGTCAAAGTGTGCTGCTTTAGGCTGTGTGTTGTGTCACAGTGAGTCCTGTGTGTGTTGTGTTGGTATAGAGTGTGAAATGAGTCACGGCCATGTGTGTTTGTTTGTGCATGAAGCTACGGGCTGTGCATTGATTCATAGTGAGCTGTGTATGTGTGTGTGCCGGTATAGGCTGGGAATTCAGTCACAGTGAGCTCTTTGTGTGAGCATGTGCTGGTATAGTTTGAGCATTGAGTCACAGTGTGCTTGTGAATTTCTTGTGCCTGTGTAAGATGTACACTGAGTTACAGTGAGCCATGTGTGTCTGTGGCAGTGTGTGTATGTGTGTGCTTATATAGGTGGCACACTGAGTCACAGTGAGCCTTGTTTGTGTGTGTGCATGCATGTGTTCTATTATGAGCTGTGCATTGAGTCACAATGAAAGTGTGTTTGTGTGTTTATGCATGAAGATATAGGCTGTGCATTTGTGTCACAGTGATCCGTTAGTGTCTGTGAGGGTTTCTTGGTATAGGCTGTGCACAGTCCCAGTGAGCTATCACTTTGTATGGGTTTATCTGCAGGTATGGACTGTGCATTAAGTCACTGTGAGTCTTGTGCTTCTGTGTGTGTGTGTGTGTGTGTGTGTCAAAGTATGCTGGTTTAGGCAGCGTGTTGTGTCACAGTGAGCCATGTTTTTGTTGTTTTGGTATAGACTGTGAACTGAGTCACAGCCATGTGTGTGTACTAGTGCATGAAGGTACCGGCTGTGCATTGATTCATAGTGTGCTGTGTATGTCTGTGTGCCAGTATAGACAATCAATTCAGTCACAGTGAGCTGTTTGCATATGCTGGTATAGTTTGAGCATTGAGTCACAGTGTTGTTGTGAGTTTGTTTTGCCGGTACAAGATTTACACAGAGATAGAGTGAGCCGTGTCTGTCTGTGGCTCTGTGTGTATGTGTGTGCTTAAATAGGTCGCACAGTGAGTCACAGTGAGCTTTCAGTGTGGGTGTGATGCTGCTATAGACTATGAACTGACTATGAGCCATGTGTGTGAGAGTGTGTGTGTGTGTGTGCTGTTAGGTAATGTGCATTGAGTCAGAGTGAGCTCTGTGTGTGTTTTTGAATACCTCTGGGCTGGCATAGGCTGAGCATTGAGTCACAGTGTGGTGTGTGTGTGAGTGTGCAAGTGTGTGCAAGTATAGGCTGGGCATTGAAGCACAATGAGCTGTGTGTGTTTGTGTGCGTGCTGATATAGGCTGCACATTCAGTTACAGTGAGCCGTGTGTGTATGTGAGTGTGCTTGTAGAAGCTGCACACTGATTAACAGTGAGGTGTGTATGAGTGTGTGTGTGTGCTCTTACATACTGGGCATTCAATCACAGGTTGCTGTGTGTGTGTGTGCATGCATGTGTGGTTTTATAGGCTGTGCCTTGATACACATTTAACTGTGAGTGTGGGTGTGTGGGTGTCTGCTGGTATACGTTTTGCATTGTTTCACAATGAGCTGTGTGTGTGTGTGTGTGTGTGTGTGTGTTCTGGTATAAGATGTACATTGAGATACAGTGAACTGTGCATGTGTGTGGCTGTGTGTGTGTGTGTGCTGATAGAGTCTGTGCATTGTGTTACACTGAGCCATGTGTTTCTGTGTGTCACTCTGTAGACTGTGCATTGAGTGTGTGTGTGTGCATACATGTGTGCTGGCATAGGCTATGCATTGATTCACATTGAGATAGTGTGTGGTTGTGCGTGTTGTGTGGCTATATGTTTTGCATTGATTCACTGTGAGCTGTGTGTGTGTGAGTGTGCATGTGTGTGAACATATAGTCTGGACATTGAGTCACAGTGAGGTGTGTGTGTCTGTTCAGGTGTAGACTGGGCATTGAGTCTCAGCTTTGTATGTCTGTGTGTGTGTGCTGAGATAGGCTGTGCATTGAGTCACAGTGACATGTGTGTCAGTGTCTGTGTGAGTGTGTAACAGTATAGCTTGTGTATTCAGACACAGTGAGGTTTGAGTGTGAGTGTGTGTGTGCTGTTAGAGACTGTGGATTGAGTATCAGTGAGCCATGTTTGTTTTTGTGTGTGTGCATGCATGTGTTCTGTTATAAGCTGTGCACTGAGTCACATGGCCGTATTTGTGTGTGTGTGTGTGTATGCTTGTTGATATAGGCTATGCATTGAGTTACAGTGATCCGTTAGTGTCAGTGAGGGTTTGTTGGTATAGGCTGTGCACAGGGTCCCAGTGAGCCACCTGTGTGTGTGTGTCTGTGCAAATATGGACAGTGCATTGAGTCACAGTGAGTCATGTGTGTCTCTGGGTGTGTGTGTGTCCACATGTGCTGTTTTCAGTTGCGTGTTGTGTCACAGTAAGCCATGTGTGAGTGTGTGCAGTTATAGACTGTGAACTGAGTCACGGCCATGTGTGTGTGTATGCATGCAGACATAGGCTATGAATTGACTCATAGTGAGCTGTTTATGTGTGTGTGATGGTATAGGCTGTCAATTGAGTCACAGTGAGCTCTTGGCATGTGCATGTGCTGATATAGTTTGAGCATTGAGTCACAATTTGGTTGTGAGATTGTTTTGCCGGTACAAGATGTACACCGAGTTACAGTGAGCCTTGGGTGTCTGTGGCTGTGTGTGTATGTGTGTGCCTATATAGGTGGTGCAGTGTGTCACAGTGAGCTGTGAATGTGGATGTGATGCTAGTATAGACTGTGAACTGAGTCACAGTGAACCATGTGTGTGTGTGTGTGTGTGTGTGTTTGCTTCAAGTTACTGTGCATTGAGTCACAGTGAGCTCTGTTTGTGTTTGTGAACACCTCTGGGCTAGTATAGGCTGAGCATTGAGTAACAGTGAGGTGTTGTGTGAGGGTGTGTGTGTGTGTGCAAGTAGAGGCTGGGTATTGATTCACAGTGAGCTGTGTGTTTTTGTGTGTGTGCTGGTATAGGCTGCACATTCAGTCACAGTGAGCCATGTGTGTGTGTGAGTGTCTTGTAGAGGCTGCACATTGAATCACAGTGAGGTGTGTGTGTGATTGTGTGTGTGTGTGCTGTTCCATTCTGTGCATTCTGTCACAGTTAGCCATGTGTGTGTGTGCATTTGTGTGTGACTTTATAAGCTGTGCATTGATTCACATGAACTGTGTGTGTGGGTGTGTGCTGGTGTATGCTTTGCATTGTTTCACAGTCAGCTGGGTGTGTGTGTGTGTGTCTGTGTGTTGTGGTACAGGCTGAGCATTGTTCACAATGAAGTGTGTTTGTGTGAGTGTGCATGTGTCTGCATCTAAAGGCTGGCTATTAGTCACAGTGTGCCTTGTGTGTTTGTGTATGTTTCTGTACTGGTATAGGCTGTGCATTCATTCACAGTGAGGTGTGTTTGTGTGTCTGTCCTGGCGTAGGCTGGTTATTGGGTGACAGTGAGCCATGTGTGTGTGTGTGCTTGTAAAGTCTGTGAACTGAGTCATGGCCGTGTGTGTGCGTGTGAATGCTGATATAGATTTTGCATTGACACATAGTGAGCTACGTGTGTGTTTTGTGCTGGTATAGGCCATGCATTGAGTGTGAGTGAGCTGTTTTCATGTGTGAATGCTGGTATATTCTGAACGTAGAGTCACAGTGTGGTGTGTGGCTGTGTATGTGTGTGTGTGTGTGTGTTCTGGTATAAGATGTACATTGAGATACAGTGAGCCGTGCATATATGTGGCTGTGTGTGTGTGTGTGTGTGTGTGCTGCTAGAGGCTGTGCATTGTGTAACACTGAGCCATGGGTTTCTGTGTGTCACTCTATAGACTGTGCATTGTGTTTGTGTGTGTGTATGCATGTGTGCTTGTATAGGCTATGCATTGATTCACACTGAGTTAGTGTGTGGTTGTGCATGTTGTGCGGCTATACGTTTTGCATTCATTCACTGTGAGCTGTGTGTGTGTGAGTGTGCATGTGTGTGAACATATAGGCTGGACATTTTGTCACAGTGAGGTGTGTGTGTGAGTTTGTGTTTGTGTGCACTGGTATAGGCCATGCACTGAGACACAGGGATATTTGTGTGTGTCTTTTCAGGTTTATGCCGGGCATTGAGTCACAGTGAGCCATGTGTGTGTGTGAGTGTGTGTGAGTGTGCTGGTATAGGCTGTGCATTGAGTCAGTGAGCTGTGTGTATGTGTGTCCCTTTTGGTGTCAGTGTGCATTGAATCACTGTGGTGTGTGTCTATGTGTGATGTTAGAGACTGTGAAATGAGTCACAGTGAGCCTTGTGTGTGTGTGTGCATGCATGTGTTCTATTCTTAGCTGTGCACTGAGTCACATGACCGTATTTTTGTGTGTGTGTGCTTGCTGATATAAGCTATGCATTGAGTCAAAGTCATCCGTTAGTGTCTGTGAGGGTTTGTTGGTATAGGCTGTGCACAGAGTGCCAGTGAGCTGTCTGTGTGTCTGTGCAAATATAGACAGTGCATTGAGTCACAGTGAGATGTGTGTGTCTCTGTGTGTGTGTGTGTCCACATGTGCTATTTTAGGCTACTTGTTGTGTCCCTGTAAGCCGTGTGTGTGTGTGCTGGTATAGACTGTGAATTGAGTCACGGCATGTGTGTGTGTGTGTGCATGCAGATATAGGCTATGCATTGACCAATAAGGAGCTGGGTGTGTGTGTGTGTGTGCTGGTATAAGCAGTGAATTCTGTCACACTGATCTGTGTGCATGTGAGTGTGCTGGTATAGTCTGAGGATTGAATCACAGTGATCTGTGTGTGTGTGTGTCTCTTCAGTTGTCAGCTTGATATTGAGTCACAGTGAGCCTTGTGTGTGTCTGCGTGTGCTGGTGTAGGTGGTGTATTGAGTCACAGTGAGTTTTGTGTGTGTCTGTGTGTGCTGTTAGAGAGTGTGGATTGATTCACAGTGAGCCATATGTGTCTGTGTGCATGTATGTGTGCTGTTATAAGCTGTGCATTGAGTCACAATGAGCAGTGTGTTTGTGTGTTTATGCATGCAGATATAGGCTGTGCATTGAGTCACAGTGATCCGTTAGTGTCTGTGAGGGTTTGTTGGTATAGGCTGTGCACATTCCCAGTGAGCCGTCTCTGTGTATGTGTTTCCATGCAGGTATGGACGGTGCATTGAGTCACAGTGAGTCGTGTGCATCTGTGTGTGTGTGTCAAAGTGTGCTGGTTTAGGCTGCGTGTTGTGTCACAGTGAGCCATGTTTTTGTTGTTTTGGTATAGACTGTGAACTGAGTCACAGCCATGTGTGTGTACTAGTGCATGAAGGTACCGGCTGTGCATTGATTCATAGTGTGCTGTGTATGTCTGTGTGCCAGTATAGACAATCAATTCAGTCACAGTGAGCTGTTTGCATATGCTGGTATAGTTTGAGCATTGAGTCACAGTGTTGTTGTGAGTTTGTTTTGCCGGTACAAGATTTACACAGAGATAGAGTGAGCCGTGTCTGTCTGTGGCTCTGTGTGTATGTGTGTGCTTAAATAGGTCGCACAGTGAGTCACAGTGAGCTTTCAGTGTGGGTGTGATGCTGCTATAGACTATGAACTGACTATGAGCCATGTGTGTGAGAGTGTGTGTGTGTGTGTGCTGTTAGGTAATGTGCATTGAGTCAGAGTGAGCTCTGTGTGTGTTTTTGAATACCTCTGGGCTGGCATAGGCTGAGCATTGAGTCACAGTGTGGTGTGTGTGTGAGTGTGCAAGTGTGTGCAAGTATAGGCTGGGCATTGAAGCACAATGAGCTGTGTGTGTTTGTGTGCGTGCTGATATAGGCTGCACATTCAGTTACAGTGAGCCGTGTGTGTATGTGAGTGTGCTTGTAGAAGCTGCACACTGATTAACAGTGAGGTGTGTATGAGTGTGTGTGTGTGCTCTTACATACTGGGCATTCAATCACAGGTTGCTGTGTGTGTGTGTGCATGCATGTGTGGTTTTATAGGCTGTGCCTTGATACACATTTAACTGTGAGTGTGGGTGTGTGGGTGTCTGCTGGTATACGTTTTGCATTGTTTCACAATGAGCTGTGTGTGTGTGTGTGTGTGTGTGTGTGTTCTGGTATAAGATGTACATTGAGATACAGTGAACTGTGCATGTGTGTGGCTGTGTGTGTGTGTGTGCTGATAGAGTCTGTGCATTGTGTTACACTGAGCCATGTGTTTCTGTGTGTCACTCTGTAGACTGTGCATTGAGTGTGTGTGTGTGCATACATGTGTGCTGGCATAGGCTATGCATTGATTCACATTGAGATAGTGTGTGGTTGTGCGTGTTGTGTGGCTATATGTTTTGCATTGATTCACTGTGAGCTGTGTGTGTGTGAGTGTGCATGTGTGTGAACATATAGTCTGGACATTGAGTCACAGTGAGGTGTGTGTGTCTGTTCAGGTGTAGACTGGGCATTGAGTCTCAGCTTTGTATGTCTGTGTGTGTGTGCTGAGATAGGCTGTGCATTGAGTCACAGTGACATGTGTGTCAGTGTCTGTGTGAGTGTGTAACAGTATAGCTTGTGTATTCAGACACAGTGAGGTTTGAGTGTGAGTGTGTGTGTGCTGTTAGAGACTGTGGATTGAGTATCAGTGAGCCATGTTTGTTTTTGTGTGTGTGCATGCATGTGTTCTGTTATAAGCTGTGCACTGAGTCACATGGCCGTATTTGTGTGTGTGTGTGTGTATGCTTGTTGATATAGGCTATGCATTGAGTTACAGTGATCCGTTAGTGTCAGTGAGGGTTTGTTGGTATAGGCTGTGCACAGGGTCCCAGTGAGCCACCTGTGTGTGTGTGTCTGTGCAAATATGGACAGTGCATTGAGTCACAGTGAGTCATGTGTGTCTCTGGGTGTGTGTGTGTCCACATGTGCTGTTTTCAGTTGCGTGTTGTGTCACAGTAAGCCATGTGTGAGTGTGTGCAGTTATAGACTGTGAACTGAGTCACGGCCATGTGTGTGTGTATGCATGCAGACATAGGCTATGAATTGACTCATAGTGAGCTGTTTATGTGTGTGTGATGGTATAGGCTGTCAATTGAGTCACAGTGAGCTCTTGGCATGTGCATGTGCTGATATAGTTTGAGCATTGAGTCACAATTTGGTTGTGAGATTGTTTTGCCGGTACAAGATGTACACCGAGTTACAGTGAGCCTTGGGTGTCTGTGGCTGTGTGTGTATGTGTGTGCCTATATAGGTGGTGCAGTGTGTCACAGTGAGCTGTGAATGTGGATGTGATGCTAGTATAGACTGTGAACTGAGTCACAGTGAACCATGTGTGTGTGTGTGTGTGTGTGTGTTTGCTTCAAGTTACTGTGCATTGAGTCACAGTGAGCTCTGTTTGTGTTTGTGAACACCTCTGGGCTAGTATAGGCTGAGCATTGAGTAACAGTGAGGTGTTGTGTGAGGGTGTGTGTGTGTGTGCAAGTAGAGGCTGGGTATTGATTCACAGTGAGCTGTGTGTTTTTGTGTGTGTGCTGGTATAGGCTGCACATTCAGTCACAGTGAGCCATGTGTGTGTGTGAGTGTCTTGTAGAGGCTGCACATTGAATCACAGTGAGGTGTGTGTGTGATTGTGTGTGTGTGTGCTGTTCCATTCTGTGCATTCTGTCACAGTTAGCCATGTGTGTGTGTGCATTTGTGTGTGACTTTATAAGCTGTGCATTGATTCACATGAACTGTGTGTGTGGGTGTGTGCTGGTGTATGCTTTGCATTGTTTCACAGTCAGCTGGGTGTGTGTGTGTGTGTCTGTGTGTTGTGGTACAGGCTGAGCATTGTTCACAATGAAGTGTGTTTGTGTGAGTGTGCATGTGTCTGCATCTAAAGGCTGGCTATTAGTCACAGTGTGCCTTGTGTGTTTGTGTATGTTTCTGTACTGGTATAGGCTGTGCATTCATTCACAGTGAGGTGTGTTTGTGTGTCTGTCCTGGCGTAGGCTGGTTATTGGGTGACAGTGAGCCATGTGTGTGTGTGTGCTTGTAAAGTCTGTGAACTGAGTCATGGCCGTGTGTGTGCGTGTGAATGCTGATATAGATTTTGCATTGACACATAGTGAGCTACGTGTGTGTTTTGTGCTGGTATAGGCCATGCATTGAGTGTGAGTGAGCTGTTTTCATGTGTGAATGCTGGTATATTCTGAACGTAGAGTCACAGTGTGGTGTGTGGCTGTGTATGTGTGTGTGTGTGTGTGTTCTGGTATAAGATGTACATTGAGATACAGTGAGCCGTGCATATATGTGGCTGTGTGTGTGTGTGTGTGTGTGTGCTGCTAGAGGCTGTGCATTGTGTAACACTGAGCCATGGGTTTCTGTGTGTCACTCTATAGACTGTGCATTGTGTTTGTGTGTGTGTATGCATGTGTGCTTGTATAGGCTATGCATTGATTCACACTGAGTTAGTGTGTGGTTGTGCATGTTGTGCGGCTATACGTTTTGCATTCATTCACTGTGAGCTGTGTGTGTGTGAGTGTGCATGTGTGTGAACATATAGGCTGGACATTTTGTCACAGTGAGGTGTGTGTGTGAGTTTGTGTTTGTGTGCACTGGTATAGGCCATGCACTGAGACACAGGGATATTTGTGTGTGTCTTTTCAGGTTTATGCCGGGCATTGAGTCACAGTGAGCCATGTGTGTGTGTGAGTGTGTGTGAGTGTGCTGGTATAGGCTGTGCATTGAGTCAGTGAGCTGTGTGTATGTGTGTCCCTTTTGGTGTCAGTGTGCATTGAATCACTGTGGTGTGTGTCTATGTGTGATGTTAGAGACTGTGAAATGAGTCACAGTGAGCCTTGTGTGTGTGTGTGCATGCATGTGTTCTATTCTTAGCTGTGCACTGAGTCACATGACCGTATTTTTGTGTGTGTGTGCTTGCTGATATAAGCTATGCATTGAGTCAAAGTCATCCGTTAGTGTCTGTGAGGGTTTGTTGGTATAGGCTGTGCACAGAGTGCCAGTGAGCTGTCTGTGTGTCTGTGCAAATATAGACAGTGCATTGAGTCACAGTGAGATGTGTGTGTCTCTGTGTGTGTGTGTCCACATGTGCTATTTTAGGCTACTTGTTGTGTCCCTGTAAGCCGTGTGTGTGTGTGCTGGTATAGACTGTGAATTGAGTCACGGCATGTGTGTGTGTGTGTGCATGCAGATATAGGCTATGCATTGACCAATAAGGAGCTGGGTGTGTGTGTGTGTGTGCTGGTATAAGCAGTGAATTCTGTCACACTGATCTGTGTGCATGTGAGTGTGCTGGTATAGTCTGAGGATTGAATCACAGTGATCTGTGTGTGTGTGTGTCTCTTCAGTTGTCAGCTTGATATTGAGTCACAGTGAGCCTTGTGTGTGTCTGCGTGTGCTGGTGTAGGTGGTGTATTGAGTCACAGTGAGTTTTGTGTGTGTCTGTGTGTGCTGTTAGAGAGTGTGGATTGATTCACAGTGAGCCATATGTGTCTGTGTGCATGTATGTGTGCTGTTATAAGCTGTGCATTGAGTCACAATGAGCAGTGTGTTTGTGTGTTTATGCATGCAGATATAGGCTGTGCATTGAGTCACAGTGATCCGTTAGTGTCTGTGAGGGTTTGTTGGTATAGGCTGTGCACATTCCCAGTGAGCCGTCTCTGTGTATGTGTTTCCATGCAGGTATGGACGGTGCATTGAGTCACAGTGAGTCGTGTGCATCTGTGTGTGTGTGTCAAAGTGTGCTGGTTTAGGCTGCGTGTTGTGTCACAGTGAGCCGTGTGTGTGTCATGTTGGTATAGACTGTGAACTGAGTCACGGCCATGTGTGTGTGTTTGTGCATGAAGGTACAGGCTGTGCATTGATTCATAGTGAGCGGTTTATGTGTTTGTGATGGTATAGGCCCTCAATTCAGTCACAGTGAGCTGTGTGTGAGCATGTGCTGGTATAGTTTGAGCATTGAGTCAGAGTGTGGTTGTGAGTTTCTTATGGCGGTACAAGATGTACACTCTATTACAGTGAGCCATGAGAGTCTGTGGCTGTGTGTGTATGAGTGTGCATATACAGGCTGCACATTGAGTGACAGTGAGCTGTGAGTGTGGGTTTGATGCTTGTTTAGTCTGTGAAATGAGTCACAGTGAAGTATGTGTGTGTGTGTGTGTGCTGCTAGGTAATGTGCCTTGAGTCACAGTGAGCTCTGTGTGTGTTTTTGAATACCTCTGGGCAGGCATAGGCTGAGCATTGAGTCACAGTGAAGTGTGTGTGTGAATGTGCATGTGTGTGCAAGTATAGGCTGTGCATTGAATCACAGTGAGCTGTGTTTGTTTGTGTGTGTGCTGGTATAGGCTGTGCATTCAGTCACAGTGAGTCGTGTGTGTGTTTGAATGTTCTTGTAGAGGCTGCACATTGAATCACAGTGAGGTGTGTGTGTGATTGTGTGTGTGTGTGTGCTGTTCCATACTGTGCATTCAGTCTCAGTTATCCATGTGTGTGTGTGTTCTTGCGTGTGTGCTTTTACAGGCTGTGCCTTGATTCATATTGAACTGTGTGTGTGTGTGTGTGCTGTTATATGCTTTCCATTGCTTCACAGTGAACTGTGTGTGTGTGTGTTTGTGTGTGCCAGTACAGCCAGAGCATTCTTTCACAGTGAGGTGTGTGTGTGTGACTGTGCATGTGTCTGCATGTAAAGGCTGGCAGTTAGTGACCATCTGTGGTGTGTGTTTGTGTAAGTTTCTGTACTGGTATAGGCTGTGCATTCATTCACAGTGAGGTGTGTGTGTGTGTCTGTCCAGGTGTAGGCTGGTTATTGAGTCACAGTGAGCCGTGTGTGTGTGTGTGCTTGTATACACTGTGAACTGAGTCATGGCCGTTTGTGTGTGTGTGTGTTTGTGTGTGTGTGTGTGGGCATGCTGGTATAGGTTTTGCATTGACACATAGTGAGCTGTGTGTGTGTGATGTTCTTGTATAGGCCATGCATTGTGTCAGAGTGAGCTGTTTTCATGTGTGCGTTCTGGTATATTCTGACCATTGAGTCACAGTGTGGTGTGTGTGTGTGTGTGTGTGTTCTGGTATAAGATGAACATTGAGATACAGTGAGCCGTGTTTATGTGTGGCTGTGTGTGTGTGTGTCTGTTGGTAGAGGCTGCGCATTTTGTAACACTGCGCCATGTTTTTCTGTGTGTCACTCTATAGACTGCACATAGTGTCTGTGTGTGTGCATGCATGTGTGCCTGTATAGGCTATGCATTGATTCACATTGAGCTTTGTGTGTGGTTGTGCGTGCTGTGCAGCTATATGTTTTGCATTGATTCACACTGTGCTGTGTGTGTGTGAGCGTGCATATGTGTGAACATATAGGCTGGGTATTGAGTCACAATGAGGTGTGTGTGTGAATGTCTGTCTTTGTGCACTGGTATAAGCCATGCACAGAGCCACAGTGAGGTTTGTGTGTGAGTGTGTGTGTCTTTTCAGGTGAATTTTGGGCATTGAGTCACAGTGAGCCGTGAGTGTGTGTGCGTGTGTGTGTGTGTGTACTGGTATAGGCTGTGCATTGAGTCACAGTGAGGTGTGTGTCTACGTGTCTGTGCTGTTGTAGGGATGCATTGAGTCACAGTGAGGTGTGTCTTGTTAGAGACTGTGAATTGAGTCACACTGAGCCTTGTGTGTGTGTGTGCTTGCATAGGCTGTGCATTGAGTCACAGTGAGGTGTGTGTGGCCATTCAAGTGTAGGCTGCTCATTGAGTCTCAGTTAGCTTTGTGTGTGTGTGTGTTGAGATACGCTATGCATTGAGTCACAGTGACATGTGTGTCAGTGTCTGTCTGTGTGTGTGCTAGTATAGCTTGTGTATTCAGACACAGTGAGGTTTGAGTGTGTGTGCTGTTAGAGCCGTGGATTGAGTCTCAGTGAGCCGCATGTGTGTGTGTCTGCCTGCATGTTTTCTGCTATAAGTTGTGCACTGAGTCACATGGCCGTGTTTGGGTGTGTATGTAGGCTTGTTGATATAGGCTATGCATTGAGTCATAGTGATCCGTTAATGTCTGTGAGTGTTTGCTGTTATAGGCTGTGCACAGGGTCCCAGTGAGCCATATGTGTGTGTGTGTGTGCAAATATGGACAGTTCTTTGAGTCACAGTGAATCGTGTGTGTCTCTGCTTGTGTGTGTGTCCACATGTGCTGTTTTTGGTTGTGTGTTGTGTCACAGTAAGCCATGTGTGAGTGTGTGCTTGTATAGACAGTGAACTGAGTCATGGCCATGTGTCTGTGTGTGTGTGCATGCAGGTATAGGCTATGCATTGACTCATAGTGAGGTGTGTGTGTGTTTGTGCTCGTATAGGCTGTGAATTCAGTCACACTGATCTGTGTGCATGTGACTGTGCTGGTACAGTCTGAGCATTGAGTCACCGTGAGGTGTGTGTCTGAGTGTGTGTCTGTTCAGTTGTAGGTTTAGCATTGAGTAACAGTGACCCTTGTGTGTGTGTGTGCTGATAGAGTTTGTGTATTGAGTCACAGTGGGTTTGTGAGTGTTTGTGTGTGTGTGTGCTGTCAGAGACTGTCGACTGATTCACAGTGAGCCATGTGTGTGTGTGGGCATGCATGTATGCTGTAATAAGGTGTGCATTTAGTTACAATGAACAGTGTGTTTGTGTGTTTATGCATGCTGATAGAGGCTATGCCTTGAGTCACAGCGATCCGTTAGTGTCTGTGAGGGTTTGTTGGAATAGTCTGTGCAAAGAGTCCCAGTGAGCCATCTCTGTGTATGTGTTTCTCTGCAGGTATGGACGGTGCATTGAGTCACAGTGAGTCATGTGCTTCTGTGTGTGTGTGTGTGTGTGTGTGTGTCAAAGTGTGCTGCTTTAGGCTGTGTGTTGTGTCACAGTGAGTCCTGTGTGTGTTGTGTTGGTATAGAGTGTGAAATGAGTCACGGCCATGTGTGTTTGTTTGTGCATGAAGCTACGGGCTGTGCATTGATTCATAGTGAGCTGTGTATGTGTGTGTGCCGGTATAGGCTGGGAATTCAGTCACAGTGAGCTCTTTGTGTGAGCATGTGCTGGTATAGTTTGAGCATTGAGTCACAGTGTGCTTGTGAATTTCTTGTGCCTGTGTAAGATGTACACTGAGTTACAGTGAGCCATGTGTGTCTGTGGCAGTGTGTGTATGTGTGTGCTTATATAGGTGGCACACTGAGTCACAGTGAGCCTTGTTTGTGTGTGTGCATGCATGTGTTCTATTATGAGCTGTGCATTGAGTCACAATGAAAGTGTGTTTGTGTGTTTATGCATGAAGATATAGGCTGTGCATTTGTGTCACAGTGATCCGTTAGTGTCTGTGAGGGTTTCTTGGTATAGGCTGTGCACAGTCCCAGTGAGCTATCACTTTGTATGGGTTTATCTGCAGGTATGGACTGTGCATTAAGTCACTGTGAGTCTTGTGCTTCTGTGTGTGTGTGTGTGTGTGTGTGTCAAAGTATGCTGGTTTAGGCAGCGTGTTGTGTCACAGTGAGCCATGTTTTTGTTGTTTTGGTATAGACTGTGAACTGAGTCACAGCCATGTGTGTGTACTAGTGCATGAAGGTACCGGCTGTGCATTGATTCATAGTGTGCTGTGTATGTCTGTGTGCCAGTATAGACAATCAATTCAGTCACAGTGAGCTGTTTGCATATGCTGGTATAGTTTGAGCATTGAGTCACAGTGTTGTTGTGAGTTTGTTTTGCCGGTACAAGATTTACACAGAGATAGAGTGAGCCGTGTCTGTCTGTGGCTCTGTGTGTATGTGTGTGCTTAAATAGGTCGCACAGTGAGTCACAGTGAGCTTTCAGTGTGGGTGTGATGCTGCTATAGACTATGAACTGACTATGAGCCATGTGTGTGAGAGTGTGTGTGTGTGTGTGCTGTTAGGTAATGTGCATTGAGTCAGAGTGAGCTCTGTGTGTGTTTTTGAATACCTCTGGGCTGGCATAGGCTGAGCATTGAGTCACAGTGTGGTGTGTGTGTGAGTGTGCAAGTGTGTGCAAGTATAGGCTGGGCATTGAAGCACAATGAGCTGTGTGTGTTTGTGTGCATGCTGATATAGGCTGCACATTCAGTTACAGTGAGCCGTGTGTGTATGTGAGTGTGCTTGTAGAAGCTGCACACTGATTAACAGTGAGGTGTGTATGAGTGTGTGTGTGTGCTCTTACATACTGGGCATTCAATCACAGGTTGCTGTGTGTGTGTGTGCATGCATGTGTGGTTTTATAGGCTGTGCCTTGATACACATTGAACTGTGAGTGTGGGTGTGTGGGTGTCTGCTGGTATACGTTTTGCATTGTTTCACAATGAGCTGTGTGTGTGTGTGTGTGTGTGTGTGTGTTCTGGTATAAGATGTACATTGAGATACAGTGAACTGTGCATGTGTGTGGCTGTGTGTGTGTGTGTGCTGATAGAGTCTGTGCATTGTGTTACACTGAGCCATGTGTTTCTGTGTGTCACTCTGTAGACTGTGCATTGAGTGTGTGTGTGTGCATACATGTGTGCTGGCATAGGCTATGCATTGATTCACATTGAGATAGTGTGTGGTTGTGCGTGTTGTGTGGCTATATGTTTTGCATTGATTCACTGTGAGCTGTGTGTGTGTGAGTGTGCATGTGTGTGAACATATAGTCTGGACATTGAGTCACAGTGAGGTGTGTGTGTCTGTTCAGGTGTAGACTGGGCATTGAGTCTCAGCTTTGTATGTCTGTGTGTGTGTGCTGAGATAGGCTGTGCATTGAGTCACAGTGACATGTGTGTCAGTGTCTGTGTGAGTGTGTAACAGTATAGCTTGTGTATTCAGACACAGTGAGGTTTGAGTGTGAGTGTGTGTGTGCTGTTAGAGACTGTGGATTGAGTATCAGTGAGCCATGTTTGTTTTTGTGTGTGTGCATGCATGTGTTCTGTTATAAGCTGTGCACTGAGTCACATGGCCGTATTTGTGTGTGTGTGTGTGTATGCTTGTTGATATAGGCTATGCATTGAGTTACAGTGATCCGTTAGTGTCAGTGAGGGTTTGTTGGTATAGGCTGTGCACAGGGTCCCAGTGAGCCACCTGTGTGTGTGTGTCTGTGCAAATATGGACAGTGCATTGAGTCACAGTGAGTCATGTGTGTCTCTGGGTGTGTGTGTGTCCACATGTGCTGTTTTCAGTTGCGTGTTGTGTCACAGTAAGCCATGTGTGAGTGTGTGCAGTTATAGACTGTGAACTGAGTCACGGCCATGTGTGTGTGTATGCATGCAGACATAGGCTATGAATTGACTCATAGTGAGCTGTTTATGTGTGTGTGATGGTATAGGCTGTCAATTGAGTCACAGTGAGCTCTTGGCATGTGCATGTGCTGATATAGTTTGAGCATTGAGTCACAATTTGGTTGTGAGATTGTTTTGCCGGTACAAGATGTACACCGAGTTACAGTGAGCCTTGGGTGTCTGTGGCTGTGTGTGTATGTGTGTGCCTATATAGGTGGTGCAGTGTGTCACAGTGAGCTGTGAATGTGGATGTGATGCTAGTATAGACTGTGAACTGAGTCACAGTGAACCATGTGTGTGTGTGTGTGTGTGTGTGTTTGCTTCAAGTTACTGTGCATTGAGTCACAGTGAGCTCTGTTTGTGTTTGTGAACACCTCTGGGCTAGTATAGGCTGAGCATTGAGTAACAGTGAGGTGTTGTGTGAGGGTGTGTGTGTGTGTGCAAGTAGAGGCTGGGTATTGATTCACAGTGAGCTGTGTGTTTTTGTGTGTGTGCTGGTATAGGCTGCACATTCAGTCACAGTGAGCCATGTGTGTGTGTGAGTGTCTTGTAGAGGCTGCACATTGAATCACAGTGAGGTGTGTGTGTGATTGTGTGTGTGTGTGCTGTTCCATTCTGTGCATTCTGTCACAGTTAGCCATGTGTGTGTGTGCATTTGTGTGTGACTTTATAAGCTGTGCATTGATTCACATGAACTGTGTGTGTGGGTGTGTGCTGGTGTATGCTTTGCATTGTTTCACAGTCAGCTGGGTGTGTGTGTGTGTGTCTGTGTGTTGTGGTACAGGCTGAGCATTGTTCACAATGAAGTGTGTTTGTGTGAGTGTGCATGTGTCTGCATCTAAAGGCTGGCTATTAGTCACAGTGTGCCTTGTGTGTTTGTGTATGTTTCTGTACTGGTATAGGCTGTGCATTCATTCACAGTGAGGTGTGTTTGTGTGTCTGTCCTGGCGTAGGCTGGTTATTGGGTGACAGTGAGCCATGTGTGTGTGTGTGCTTGTAAAGTCTGTGAACTGAGTCATGGCCGTGTGTGTGCGTGTGAATGCTGATATAGATTTTGCATTGACACATAGTGAGCTACGTGTGTGTTTTGTGCTGGTATAGGCCATGCATTGAGTGTGAGTGAGCTGTTTTCATGTGTGAATGCTGGTATATTCTGAACGTAGAGTCACAGTGTGGTGTGTGGCTGTGTATGTGTGTGTGTGTGTGTGTTCTGGTATAAGATGTACATTGAGATACAGTGAGCCGTGCATATATGTGGCTGTGTGTGTGTGTGTGTGTGTGTGCTGCTAGAGGCTGTGCATTGTGTAACACTGAGCCATGGGTTTCTGTGTGTCACTCTATAGACTGTGCATTGTGTTTGTGTGTGTGTATGCATGTGTGCTTGTATAGGCTATGCATTGATTCACACTGAGTTAGTGTGTGGTTGTGCATGTTGTGCGGCTATACGTTTTGCATTCATTCACTGTGAGCTGTGTGTGTGTGAGTGTGCATGTGTGTGAACATATAGGCTGGACATTTTGTCACAGTGAGGTGTGTGTGTGAGTTTGTGTTTGTGTGCACTGGTATAGGCCATGCACTGAGACACAGGGATATTTGTGTGTGTCTTTTCAGGTTTATGCCGGGCATTGAGTCACAGTGAGCCATGTGTGTGTGTGAGTGTGTGTGAGTGTGCTGGTATAGGCTGTGCATTGAGTCAGTGAGCTGTGTGTATGTGTGTCCCTTTTGGTGTCAGTGTGCATTGAATCACTGTGGTGTGTGTCTATGTGTGATGTTAGAGACTGTGAAATGAGTCACAGTGAGCCTTGTGTGTGTGTGTGCATGCATGTGTTCTATTCTTAGCTGTGCACTGAGTCACATGACCGTATTTTTGTGTGTGTGTGCTTGCTGATATAAGCTATGCATTGAGTCAAAGTCATCCGTTAGTGTCTGTGAGGGTTTGTTGGTATAGGCTGTGCACAGAGTGCCAGTGAGCTGTCTGTGTGTCTGTGCAAATATAGACAGTGCATTGAGTCACAGTGAGATGTGTGTGTCTCTGTGTGTGTGTGTCCACATGTGCTATTTTAGGCTACTTGTTGTGTCCCTGTAAGCCGTGTGTGTGTGTGCTGGTATAGACTGTGAATTGAGTCACGGCATGTGTGTGTGTGTGTGCATGCAGATATAGGCTATGCATTGACCAATAAGGAGCTGGGTGTGTGTGTGTGTGTGCTGGTATAAGCAGTGAATTCTGTCACACTGATCTGTGTGCATGTGAGTGTGCTGGTATAGTCTGAGGATTGAATCACAGTGATCTGTGTGTGTGTGTGTCTCTTCAGTTGTCAGCTTGATATTGAGTCACAGTGAGCCTTGTGTGTGTCTGTGTGTGCTGGTGTAGGTGGTGTATTGAGTCACAGTGAGTTTTGTGTGTGTCTGTGTGTGCTGTTAGAGAGTGTGGATTGATTCACAGTGAGCCATATGTGTCTGTGTGCATGTATGTGTGCTGTTATAAGCTGTGCATTGAGTCACAATGAGCAGTGTGTTTGTGTGTTTATGCATGCAGATATAGGCTGTGCATTGAGTCACAGTGATCCGTTAGTGTCTGTGAGGGTTTGTTGGTATAGGCTGTGCACATTCCCAGTGAGCCGTCTCTGTGTATGTGTTTCCATGCAGGTATGGACGGTGCATTGAGTCACAGTGAGTCGTGTGCATCTGTGTGTGTGTGTCAAAGTGTGCTGGTTTAGGCTGCGTGTTGTGTCACAGTGAGCCGTGTGTGTGTCATGTTGGTATAGACTGTGAACTGAGTCACGGCCATGTGTGTGTGTTTGTGCATGAAGGTACAGGCTGTGCATTGATTCATAGTGAGCGGTTTATGTGTTTGTGATGGTATAGGCCCTCAATTCAGTCACAGTGAGCTGTGTGTGAGCATGTGCTGGTATAGTTTGAGCATTGAGTCAGAGTGTGGTTGTGAGTTTCTTATGGCGGTACAAGATGTACACTCTATTACAGTGAGCCGTGAGAGTCTGTGGCTGTGTGTGTATGAGTGTGCATATACAGGCTGCACATTGAGTGACAGTGAGCTGTGAGTGTGGGTTTGATGCTTGTTTAGTCTGTGAAATGAGTCACAGTGAAGTATGTGTGTGTGTGTGTGTGCTGCTAGGTAATGTGCCTTGAGTCACAGTGAGCTCTGTGTGTGTTTTTGAATACCTCTGGGCAGGCATAGGCTGAGCATTGAGTCACAGTGAAGTGTGTGTGTGAATGTGCATGTGTGTGCAAGTATAGGCTGTGCATTGAATCACAGTGAGCTGTGTTTGTTTGTGTGTGTGCTGGTATAGGCTGTGCATTCAGTCACAGTGAGTCGTGTGTGTGTTTGAATGTTCTTGTAGAGGCTGCACATTGAATCACAGTGAGGTGTGTGTGTGATTGTGTGTGTGTGTGTGCTGTTCCATACTGTGCATTCAGTCTCAGTTATCCATGTGTGTGTGTGTTCTTGCGTGTGTGCTTTTACAGGCTGTGCCTTGATTCATATTGAACTGTGTGTGTGTGTGTGTGCTGTTATATGCTTTCCATTGCTTCACAGTGAACTGTGTGTGTGTGTGTTTGTGTGTGCCAGTACAGCCAGAGCATTCTTTCACAGTGAGGTGTGTGTGTGTGACTGTGCATGTGTCTGCATGTAAAGGCTGGCAGTTAGTGACCATCTGTGGTGTGTGTTTGTGTAAGTTTCTGTACTGGTATAGGCTGTGCATTCATTCACAGTGAGGTGTGTGTGTGTGTCTGTCCAGGTGTAGGCTGGTTATTGAGTCACAGTGAGCCGTGTGTGTGTGTGTGCTTGTATACACTGTGAACTGAGTCATGGCCGTTTGTGTGTGTGTGTGTGTGTGTGTGTGTGTGTGGGCATGCTGGTATAGGTTTTGCATTGACACATAGTGAGCTGTGTGTGTGTGATGTTCTTGTATAGGCCATGCATTGTGTCAGAGTGAGCTGTTTTCATGTGTGCGTTCTGGTATATTCTGACCATTGAGTCACAGTGTGGTGTGTGTGTGTGTGTGTGTGTTCTGGTATAAGATGAACATTGAGATACAGTGAGCCGTGTTTATGTGTGGCTGTGTGTGTGTGTGTCTGTTGGTAGAGGCTGCGCATTTTGTAACACTGCGCCATGTTTTTCTGTGTGTCACTCTATAGACTGCACATAGTGTCTGTGTGTGTGCATGCATGTGTGCCTGTATAGGCTATGCATTGATTCACATTGAGCTTTGTGTGTGGTTGTGCGTGCTGTGCAGCTATATGTTTTGCATTGATTCACACTGTGCTGTGTGTGTGTGAGCGTGCATATGTGTGAACATATAGGCTGGGTATTGAGTCACAATGAGGTGTGTGTGTGAGTGTCTGTCTTTGTGCACTGGTATAAGCCATGCACAGAGCCACAGTGAGGTTTGTGTGTGAGTGTGTGTGTCTTTTCAGGTGAATTTTGGGCATTGAGTCACAGTGAGCCGTGAGTGTGTGTGCGTGTGTGTGTGTGTGTACTGGTATAGGCTGTGCATTGAGTCACAGTGAGGTGTGTGTCTACGTGTCTGTGCTGTTGTAGGGATGCATTGAGTCACAGTGAGGTGTGTCTTGTTAGAGACTGTGAATTGAGTCACACTGAGCCTTGTGTGTGTGTGTGCTTGCATAGGCTGTGCATTGAGTCACAGTGAGGTGTGTGTGGCCGTTGAAGTGTAGGCTGCTCATTGAGTCTCAGTTAGCTTTGTGTGTGTGTGTGTTGAGATACGCTATGCATTGAGTCACAGTGACATGTGTGTCAGTGTCTGTCTGTGTGTGTGCTAGTATAGCTTGTGTATTCAGACACAGTGAGGTTTGAGTGTGTGTGCTGTTAGAGCCGTGGATTGAGTCTCAGTGAGCCGCATGTGTGTGTGTCTGCCTGCATGTTTTCTGCTATAAGTTGTGCACTGAGTCACATGGCCGTGTTTGGGTGTGTATGTAGGCTTGTTGATATAGGCTATGCATTGAGTCATAGTGATCCGTTAATGTCTGTGAGTGTTTGCTGTTATAGGCTGTGCACAGGGTCCCAGTGAGCCATATGTGTGTGTGTGTGTGCAAATATGGACAGTTCTTTGAGTCACAGTGAATCGTGTGTGTCTCTGCTTGTGTGTGTGTCCACATGTGCTGTTTTTGGTTGTGTGTTGTGTCACAGTAAGCCATGTGTGAGTGTGTGCTTGTATAGACAGTGAACTGAGTCATGGCCATGTGTCTGTGTGTGTGTGCATGCAGGTATAGGCTATGCATTGACTCATAGTGAGGTGTGTGTGTGTTTGTGCTCGTATAGGCTGTGAATTCAGTCACACTGATCTGTGTGCATGTGACTGTGCTGGTACAGTCTGAGCATTGAGTCACCGTGAGGTGTGTGTCTGAGTGTGTGTCTGTTCAGTTGTAGGTTTAGCATTGAGTAACAGTGACCCTTGTGTGTGTGTGTGCTGATAGAGTTTGTGTATTGAGTCACAGTGGGTTTGTGAGTGTTTGTGTGTGTGTGTGCTGTCAGAGACTGTCGACTGATTCACAGTGAGCCATGTGTGTGTGTGGGCATGCATGTATGCTGTAATAAGGTGTGCATTTAGTTACAATGAACAGTGTGTTTGTGTGTTTATGCATGCTGATAGAGGCTATGCCTTGAGTCACAGCGATCCGTTAGTGTCTGTGAGGGTTTGTTGGAATAGTCTGTGCAAAGAGTCCCAGTGAGCCATCTCTGTGTATGTGTTTCTCTGCAGGTATGGACGGTGCATTGAGTCACAGTGAGTCATGTGCTTCTGTGTGTGTGTGTGTGTGTGTGTGTGTCAAAGTGTGCTGCTTTAGGCTGTGTGTTGTGTCACAGTGAGTCCTGTGTGTGTTGTGTTGGTATAGAGTGTGAAATGAGTCACGGCCATGTGTGTTTGTTTGTGCATGAAGCTACGGGCTGTGCATTGATTCATAGTGAGCTGTGTATGTGTGTGTGCCGGTATAGGCTGGGAATTCAGTCACAGTGAGCTCTTTGTGTGAGCATGTGCTGGTATAGTTTGAGCATTGAGTCACAGTGTGCTTGTGAATTTCTTGTGCCTGTGTAAGATGTACACTGAGTTACAGTGAGCCGTGTGTGTCTGTGGCAGTGTGTGTATGTGTGTGCTTATATAGGTGGCACACTGAGTCACAGTGAGCCTTGTTTGTGTGTGTGCATGCATGTGTTCTATTATGAGCTGTGCATTGAGTCACAATGAAAGTGTGTTTGTGTGTTTATGCATGCAGATATAGGCTGTGCATTTGTGTCACAGTGATCCGTTAGTGTCTGTGAGGGTTTCTTGGTATAGGCTGTGCACAGTCCCAGTGAGCTATCACTTTGTATGGGTTTATCTGCAGGTATGGACTGTGCATTAAGTCACTGTGAGTCTTGTGCTTCTGTGTGTGTGTGTGTGTGTGTGTGTCAAAGTATGCTGGTTTAGGCAGCGTGTTGTGTCACAGTGAGCCATGTTTTTGTTGTTTTGGTATAGACTGTGAACTGAGTCACAGCCATGTGTGTGTACTAGTGCATGAAGGTACCGGCTGTGCATTGATTCATAGTGTGCTGTGTATGTATGTGTGCCAGTATAGACAATCAATTCAGTCACAGTGAGCTGTTTGCATATGCTGGTATAGTTTGAGCATTGAGTCACAGTGTTGTTGTGAGTTTGTTTTGCCGGTACAAGATTTACACAGAGATAGAGTGAGCCGTGTCTGTCTGTGGCTCTGTGTGTATGTGTGTGCTTAAATAGGTCGCACAGTGAGTCACAGTGAGCTTTCAGTGTGGGTGTGATGCTGCTATAGACTATGAACTGACTATGAGCCATGTGTGTGAGAGTGTGTGTGTGTGTGTGCTGTTAGGTAATGTGCATTGAGTCAGAGTGAGCTCTGTGTGTGTTTTTGAATACCTCTGGGCTGGCATAGGCTGAGCATTGAGTCACAGTGTGGTGTGTGTGTGAGTGTGCAAGTGTGTGCAAGTATAGGCTGGGCATTGAAGCACAATGAGCTGTGTGTGTTTGTGTGCATGCTGATATAGGCTGCACATTCAGTTACAGTGAGCCGTGTGTGTATGTGAGTGTGCTTGTAGAAGCTGCACACTGATTAACAGTGAGGTGTGTATGAGTGTGTGTGTGTGCTCTTACATACTGGGCATTCAATCACAGGTTGCTGTGTGTGTGTGTGCATGCATGTGTGGTTTTATAGGCTGTGCCTTGATACACATTGAACTGTGAGTGTGGGTGTGTGGGTGTCTGCTGGTATACGTTTTGCATTGTTTCACAATGAGCTGTGTGTGTGTGTGTGTGTGTGTGTGTTCTGGTATAAGATGTACATTGAGATACAGTGAACTGTGCATGTGTGTGGCTGTGTGTGTGTGTGTGCTGATAGAGTCTGTGCATTGTGTTACACTGAGCCATGTGTTTCTGTGTGTCACTCTGTAGACTGTGCATTGAGTGTGTGTGTGTGCATGCATGTGTGCTGGCATAGGCTATGCATTGATTCACATTGAGATAGTGTGTGGTTGTGCGTGTTGTGTGGCTATATGTTTTGCATTGATTCACTGTGAGCTGTGTGTGTGTGAGTGTGCATGTGTGTGAACATATAGTCTGGACATTGAGTCACAGTGAGGTGTGTGTGTCTGTTCAGGTGTAGACTGGGCATTGAGTCTCAGCTTTGTATGTCTGTGTGTGTGTGCTGAGATAGGCTGTGCATTGAGTCACAGTGACATGTGTGTCAGTGTCTGTGTGAGTGTGTAACAGTATAGCTTGTGTATTCAGACACAGTGAGGTTTGAGTGTGAGTGTGTGTGTGCTGTTAGAGACTGTGGATTGAGTATCAGTGAGCCATGTTTGTTTTTGTGTGTGTGCATGCATGTGTTCTGTTATAAGCTGTGCACTGAGTCACATGGCCGTATTTGTGTGTGTGTGTGTGTATGCTTGTTGATATAGGCTATGCATTGAGTTACAGTGATCCGTTAGTGTCAGTGAGGGTTTGTTGGTATAGGCTGTGCACAGGGTCCCAGTGAGCCACCTGTGTGTGTGTGTCTGTGCAAATATGGACAGTGCATTGAGTCACAGTGAGTCATGTGTGTCTCTGGGTGTGTGTGTGTCCACATGTGCTGTTTTCAGTTGCGTGTTGTGTCACAGTAAGCCATGTGTGAGTGTGTGCAGTTATAGACTGTGAACTGAGTCACGGCCATGTGTGTGTGTATGCATGCAGACATAGGCTATGAATTGACTCATAGTGAGCTGTTTATGTGTGTGTGATGGTATAGGCTGTCAATTGAGTCACAGTGAGCTCTTGGCATGTTCATGTGCTGATATAGTTTGAGCATTGAGTCACAATTTGGTTGTGAGATTGTTTTGCCGGTACAAGATGTACACCGAGTTACAGTGAGCCTTGGGTGTCTGTGGCTGTGTGTGTATGTGTGTGCCTATATAGGTGGTGCAGTGTGTCACAGTGAGCTGTGAATGTGGATGTGATGCTAGTATAGACTGTGAACTGAGTCACAGTGAACCATGTGTGTGTGTGTGTGTGTGTGTGTTTGCTTCAAGTTACTGTGCATTGAGTCACAGTGAGCTCTGTTTGTGTTTGTGAACACCTCTGGGCTAGTATAGGCTGAGCATTGAGTAACAGTGAGGTGTTGTGTGAGGGTGTGTGTGTGTGTGCAAGTAGAGGCTGGGTATTGATTCACAGTGAGCTGTGTGTTTTTGTGTGTGTGCTGGTATAGGCTGCACATTCAGTCACAGTGAGCCATGTGTGTGTGTGAGTGTCTTGTAGAGGCTGCACATTGAATCACAGTGAGGTGTGTGTGTGATTGTGTGTGTGTGTGCTGTTCCATTCTGTGCATTCTGTCACAGTTAGCCATGTGTGTGTGTGCATTTGTGTGTGACTTTATAAGCTGTGCATTGATTCACATGAACTGTGTGTGTGGGTGTGTGCTGGTGTATGCTTTGCATTGTTTCACAGTCAGCTGGGTGTGTGTGTGTGTGTCTGTGTGTTGTGGTACAGGCTGAGCATTGTTCACAATGAAGTGTGTTTGTGTGAGTGTGCATGTGTCTGCATCTAAAGGCTGGCTATTAGTCACAGTGTGCCTTGTGTGTTTGTGTATGTTTCTGTACTGGTATAGGCTGTGCATTCATTCACAGTGAGGTGTGTTTGTGTGTCTGTCCTGGCGTAGGCTGGTTATTGGGTGACAGTGAGCCATGTGTGTGTGTGTGCTTGTAAAGTCTGTGAACTGAGTCATGGCCATGTGTGTGCGTGTGAATGCTGATATAGATTTTGCATTGACACATAGTGAGCTACGTGTGTGTTTTGTGCTGGTATAGGCCATGCATTGAGTGTGAGTGAGCTGTTTTCATGTGTGAATGCTGGTATATTCTGAACGTAGAGTCACAGTGTGGTGTGTGGCTGTGTATGTGTGTGTGTGTGTGTGTTCTGGTATAAGATGTACATTGAGATACAGTGAGCCGTGCATATATGTGGCTGTGTGTGTGTGTGTGTGTGTGTGTGCTGCTAGAGGCTGTGCATTGTGTAACACTGAGCCATGGGTTTCTGTGTGTCACTCTATAGACTGTGCATTGTGTTTGTGTGTGTGTATGCATGTGTGCTTGTATAGGCTATGCATTGATTCACACTGAGTTAGTGTGTGGTTGTGCATGTTGTGCGGCTATACGTTTTGCATTCATTCACTGTGAGCTGTGTGTGTGTGAGTGTGCATGTGTGTGAACATATAGGCTGGACATTTTGTCACAGTGAGGTGTGTGTGTGAGTTTGTGTTTGTGTGCACTGGTATAGGCCATGCACTGAGACACAGGGATATTTGTGTGTGTCTTTTCAGGTTTATGCCGGGCATTGAGTCACAGTGAGCCATGTGTGTGTGTGAGTGTGTGTGAGTGTGCTGGTATAGGCTGTGCATTGAGTCAGTGAGCTGTGTGTATGTGTGTCCCTTTTGGTGTCAGTGTGCATTGAATCACTGTGGTGTGTGTCTATGTGTGATGTTAGAGACTGTGAAATGAGTCACAGTGAGCCTTGTGTGTGTGTGTGCATGCATGTGTTCTATTCTTAGCTGTGCACTGAGTCACATGACCGTATTTTTGTGTGTGTGTGCTTGCTGATATAAGCTATGCATTGAGTCAAAGTCATCCGTTAGTGTCTGTGAGGGTTTGTTGGTATAGGCTGTGCACAGAGTGCCAGTGAGCTGTCTGTGTGTCTGTGCAAATATGGACAGTGCATTGAGTCACAGTGAGATGTGTGTGTCTCTGTGTGTGTGTGTCCACATGTGCTATTTTAGGCTACTTGTTGTGTCCCTGTAAGCCGTGTGTGTGTGTGCTGGTATAGACTGTGAATTGAGTCACGGCATGTGTGTGTGTGTGTGCATGCAGATATAGGCTATGCATTGACCAATAAGGAGCTGGGTGTGTGTGTGTGTGTGCTGGTATAAGCAGTGAATTCTGTCACACTGATCTGTGTGCATGTGAGTGTGCTGGTATAGTCTGAGGATTGAATCACAGTGATCTGTGTGTGTGTGTGTCTCTTCAGTTGTCAGCTTGATATTGAGTCACAGTGAGCCTTGTGTGTGTCTGTGTGTGCTGGTGTAGGTGGTGTATTGAGTCACAGTGAGTTTTGTGTGTGTCTGTGTGTGCTGTTAGAGAGTGTGGATTGATTCACAGTGAGCCATATGTGTCTGTGTGCATGTATGTGTGCTGTTATAAGCTGTGCATTGAGTCACAATGAGCAGTGTGTTTGTGTGTTTATGCATGCAGATATAGGCTGTGCATTGAGTCACAGTGATCCGTTAGTGTCTGTGAGGGTTTGTTGGTATAGGCTGTGCACATTCCCAGTGAGCCGTCTCTGTGTATGTGTTTCCATGCAGGTATGGACGGTGCATTGAGTCACAGTGAGTCGTGTGCATCTGTGTGTGTGTGTCAAAGTGTGCTGGTTTAGGCTGCGTGTTGTGTCACAGTGAGCCGTGTGTGTGTCATGTTGGTATAGACTGTGAACTGAGTCACGGCCATGTGTGTGTGTTTGTGCATGAAGGTACAGGCTGTGCATTGATTCATAGTGAGCGGTTTATGTGTTTGTGATGGTATAGGCCCTCAATTCAGTCACAGTGAGCTGTGTGTGAGCATGTGCTGGTATAGTTTGAGCATTGAGTCAGAGTGTGGTTGTGAGTTTCTTATGGCGGTACAAGATGTACACTCTATTACAGTGAGCCGTGAGAGTCTGTGGCTGTGTGTGTATGAGTGTGCATATACAGGCTGCACATTGAGTGAC
This sequence comes from Stenella coeruleoalba, assembly GCF_951394435.1. Classification (NCBI taxonomy): domain Eukaryota; kingdom Metazoa; phylum Chordata; class Mammalia; order Artiodactyla; family Delphinidae; genus Stenella; species Stenella coeruleoalba. The sequence continues at coordinate 4,545,817 of NC_137168.1, forward strand.
AGTGAGCTGTGAGTGTGGGTTTGATGCTTGTTTAGTCTGTGAAATGAGTCACAGTGAAGTATGTGTGTGTGTGTGTGTGCTGCTAGGTAATGTGCCTTGAGTCACAGTGAGCTCTGTGTGTGTTTTTGAATACCTCTGGGCAGGCATAGGCTGAGCATTGAGTCACAGTGAAGTGTGTGTGTGAATGTGCATGTGTGTGCAAGTATAGGCTGTGCATTGAATCACAGTGAGCTGTGTTTGTTTGTGTGTGTGCTGGTATAGGCTGTGCATTCAGTCACAGTGAGTCGTGTGTGTGTTTGAATGTTCTTGTAGAGGCTGCACATTGAATCACAGTGAGGTGTGTGTGTGATTGTGTGTGTGTGTGTGCTGTTCCATACTGTGCATTCAGTCTCAGTTATCCATGTGTGTTCTTGCGTGTGTGCTTTTACAGGCTGTGCCTTGATTCACATTGAACTGTGTGTGTGTGTGTGTGCTGTTATATGCTTTCCATTGCTTCACAGTGAACTGTGTGTGTGTGTGTTTGTGTGTGCCAGTACAGCCAGAGCATTCTTTCACAGTGAGGCGTGTGTGTGTGACTGTGCATGTGTCTGCATGTAAAGGCTGGCAGTTAGTGACCATCTGTGGTGTGTGTTTGTGTAAGTTTCTGTACTGGTATAGGCTGTGCATTCATTCACAGTGAGGTGTGTGTGTGTGTCTGTCCAGGTGTAGGCTGGTTATTGAGTCACAGTGAGCCGTGTGTGTGTGTGTGCTTGTATACACTGTGAACTGAGTCATGGCCGTGTGTGTGTGTGTGTGTGTGTGTGTGTGTGTGGGCATGCTGGTATAGGTTTTGCATTGACACATAGTGAGCTGTGTGTGTGTGATGTTCTTGTATAGGCCATGCATTGAGTCAGAGTGAGCTGTTTTCATGTGTGCGTTCTGGTATATTCTGACCATTGAGTCACAGTGTGGTGTGTGTGTGTGTGTGTGTTCTGGTATAAGATGAACATTGAGATACAGTGAGCCGTGTTTATGTGTGGCTGTGTGTGTGTGTGTGTGTGTGTGTCTGTTGGTAGAGGCTGCGCATTTTGTAACACTGCGCCATGTTTTTCTGTGTGTCACTCTATAGACTGCACATAGTGTCTGTGTGTGTGCATGCATGTGTGCCTGTATAGGCTATGCATTGATTCACATTGAGCTTTGTGTGTGGTTGTGCGTGCTGTGCAGCTATATGTTTTGCATTGATTCACACTGAGCTGTGTGTGTGTGAGCGTGCATATGTGTGAACATATAGGCTGGGTATTGAGTCACAATGAGGTGTGTGTGTGAGTGTCTGTCTTTGTGCACTGGTATAAGCCATGCACAGAGCCACAGTGAGGTTTGTGTGTGAGTGTGTGTGTCTTTTCAGGTGAGTTTTGGGCATTGAGTCACAGTGAGCCGTGAGTGTGTGTGCGTGTGTGTGTGTGTGTACTGGTATAGGCTGTGCATTGAGTCACAGTGAGGTGTGTGTCTATGTGTCTGTGCTGTTGTAGGGATGCATTGAGTCACAGTGAGGTGTGTGTTGTTAGAGACTGTGAATTGAGTCACACTGAGCCTTGTGTGTGTGTGTGCTTGCATAGGCTGTGCATTGAGTCACAGTGAGGTGTGTGTGTCCATTCAAATGTAGGCTGCTCATTGAGTCTCAGTTAGCTTTTTGTGTGTGTGTGTTGAGATATGCTATGCATTGAGTCACAGTGCCATGTGTGTCAGTGTCTGTCTGTGTGTGTGCTAGTATAGCTTGTGTATTCAGTCACAGTGAGGTTTGAGTGTGTGTGCTGTTAGAGCCGTGGATTGAGTCTCAGTGAGCCGCATGTGTGTGTGTCTGCCTGTATGTGTTCTGTTATAAGTTGTGCACTGAGTCACATGGCCATGATTGGGTGTGTATGTAGGCTTGTTGATATAGGCTATGCATTGAGTCATAGTGATCCGTTAATGTCTGTGAGTGTTTGTTGTTATAGGCTGTGCACAGGGTCTCAGTGAGCCATCTGTGTTTGTGTGTCTGTGCAAATATGGACAGTTCTTTTAGTCACAGTGAATCGTGTGTGTCTCTGGTTGTGTGTGTGTCCACATGTGCTGTTTTTGGTTGTGTGTTGTGTCACAGTAAGCTGTGTGTGAGTGTGTGCTTGTATAGACAGTGAACTGAGTCACGGCCATGTGTCTCTGTGTGTGTGCATGCAGGTATAGGCTATGCATTGACTCATAGTGAGGTGTGTGTGTTTGTGCTCGTATAGGCTGTGAATTCAGTCACACTGATCTGTCTGCATGTGACTGTGTTGGTACAATCTGAGCATTGAGTCACCATGAGGTGTGTGTCTGAGTGTGTGTCTGTTCAGTTGTAGGTTTAACATTGAGTAACAGTGACCCTTGTGTGTGTGTGTGCTGATAGAGTTTGTGTATTGAGTCACAGTGGGTTTGTGAGTGTTTGTGTGTGTGTGTGCTGTCAGAGACTGTCGACTGATTCACAGTGAGCCATGTGTGTCTGTGGGCATGCATGTATGCTGTAATAAGGTGTGCATTTAGTTACAATGAACAGTGTGTTTGTGTGTTTATGCATGCTGATAGAGGCTATGCCTTGAGTCACAGTGATCCGTTAGTGTCTGTGAGGGTTTGTTGGAATAGTCTGTGCAAAGAGTCCCAGTGAGCCATCTCTGTGTATGTGTTTCTCTGCAGGTATGGACGGTGCATTGAGTCACAGTGAGTCATGTGCTTCTGTGTGTGTGTGTGTGTCAAAGAGTGCTGCTTTAGGCTGTGTGTTGTGTCACAGTGAGTCCTGTGTGTGTTGTGTTGGTATAGAGTGTGAAATGAGTCACGGCCATGTGTGTTTGTTTGTGCATGAAGCTACGGGCTGTGCATTGATTCATAGTGAGCTGTGTATGTGTGTGTGCCGGTATAGGCTGGGAATTCAGTCACAGTGAGCTCTTTGTGTGAGCATGTGCTGGTATAGTTTGAGCATTGAGTCACAGTGTGCTTGTGAAATTCTTGTGCCTGTGTAAGATGTACAGTGAGTTACAGTGAGCCGTGTGTGTCTGTGGCAGTGTGTGTATGTGTGTGCTTATATAGGTGGCACACTGAGTCACAGTGAGCCTTGTTTGTGTGTGTGCATGCATGTGTTCTGTTATAAGCTGTGCATTGAGTCACAATGAAAGTGTGTTTGTGTGTTTATGCATGCAGATATAGGCTGTGCATTTGTGTCACAGTGATCCGTTAGTGTCTGTGAGGGTTTCTTGGTATAAGCTGTGCACAGTCCCAGTGAGCTATTACTTTGTATGGGTTTATCTGCAGGTATGGACTGTGCATTAAGTCACTGTGAGTCTTGTGCTTCTGTGTGTGTGTGTGTGTGTGTCAAAGTATGCTGGTTTAGGCAGCGTGTTGTGTCACAGTGAGCCATGTTTTTGTTGTTTTGGTATAGACTGTGAACTGAGTCACAGCCATGTGTGTGTACTTGTGCATGAAGGTACCGGCTGTGCATTGATTCATAGTGTGCTGTGTATGTATGTGTGCCAGTATAGACAATCAATTCAGTCACAGTGAGCTGTTTGCATATGCTGGTATAGTTTGAGCATTGAGTCACAGTGTTGTTGTGAGTTAGTTTTGCCGGTACAAGATTTACACAGAGATAGAGTGAGCCGTGTCTGTCTGTGGCTCTGTGTGTATGTGTGTGCTTAAATGGGTCGCACAGTGAGTCACAGTGAGCTTTCAGTGTGGGTGTGATGCTGGTATAGACTATGAACTGACTATGAGCCATGTGTGTGAGTGTGTGTGTGTGTGTGTGCTGTTAGGTAATGTGCATTGAGTCAGAGTGAGCTCTGTGTGTGTTTTTGAATACCTCTGGGCTGGCATAGGCTGAGCATTGAGTCACAGTGTGGTGTGTGTGTGAGTGTGCAAGTGTGTGCAAGTATAGGCTGGGCATTGAAGCACAATGAGCTGTGTGTGTTTGTGTGCGTGCTGATATAGGCTGCACATTCAGTTACAGTGAGCCGTGTGTGTATGTGAGTGTGCTTGTAGAAGCTGCACACTGATTAACAGTGAGGTGTGTATGAGTGTGTGTGTGTGCTGTTACATACTGGGCATTCAGTCACAGGTTGCTGTGTGTGTGTGTGCATGCATGTGTGCTTTTATAGGCTGTGCCTTGATTCACATTGAACTGTGAGTGTGGGTGTGTGGGTGTCTGCTGGTACACGTTTTGCATTGTTTCACAATGAGCTGTGTGTGTGTGTGTTCTGGTATAAGATGTACATTGAGATACAGTGAACTGTGCATGTGTGTGGCTGTGTGTGTGTGCGTGCTGCTAGAGGCTGCGCATTGTGTAACAATGAGCCATGTGTTTCTGTGTGTCACTCAGTAGACTGTGCATTGAGTCTGTGTGTGTGCATGCATGTGTGCTGGTATAGGCTATGCATTGATTCACATTGAGATAGTGTGTGGTTGTGCGTGTTGTGTGGCTATATGTTTTGCATTGATTCACTGTGAGCTGTGTGTGTGTGAGTGTGCATGTGTGTGAACATATAGTCTGGACATTGAGTCACTGTGAGGTATGTGTGTCTGTTCAGGTGTAGACTGGGCATTGAGTCTCAGCTTTGTATGTCTGTGTGTGTGTGCTGAGATAGGCTGTGCATTGAGTCACAGTGACATGTGTGTCAGTGTCTGTGTGAGTGTGTAACAGTATAGCTTGTGTATTCAGACACAGTGAGGTTTGAGTGTGAGTGTGTGTGTGCTGTTAGAGACTGTGGATTGAGTATCAGTGAGCCATGTTTGTTTTTGTGTGTGTGCATGCATGTGTTCTGTTATAAGCTGTGCACTGAGTCACATGGCCGTATTTGTGTGTGTGTGTGTGTATGCTTGTTGATATAGGCTATGCATTGAGTTACAGTGATCCGTTAGTGTCTGTGAGGGTTTGTTGGTATAGGCTGTGCACAGGGTCCCAGTGAGCCATCTGTGTGTGTGTGTCTGTGCAAATATGGACAGTGCATTGAGTCACAGTGATTCATGTGTGTCTCTGGGTGTGTGTGTGTCCACATGTGCTGTTTTCAGTTGCGTGTTGTGTCACAGTAAGCCATGTGTGAGTGTGTGCAGGTATAGACTGTGAACTGAGTCACGGCCATGTGTGTGTGTATGCATGCAGACATAGGCTATGCATTGACTCATAGTGAGCTGTTTATGTGTGTGTGAAGGTATAGGCTGTCAATTGAGTCACAGTGAGCTGTTTGCATGTGCATGTGCTGATATAGTTTGAGCATTGAGTCACAATTTGGTTGTGAGATTCTTTTGCCGGTACAAGATGTACACTGAGTTACAGTGAGCCTTGGGTGTCTGTGGGGGTGTGTGTATGTGTGTGCCTATATAGGTGGTGCAGTGTGTCACAGTGAGCTGTGAATGTGGGTGTGATGCTAGTATAGACTGTGAACTGAGTCACAGTGAACCGTGTGTGTGTGTGTTTGCTTCAAGTTAATGTGCATTGAGTCACAGTGAGCTCTGTTTGTGTTTGTGAATACCTCTGGGCTGGTATAGGCTGAGCATTGAGTCACAGTGAGGTGTTGTGTGAGTGTGTGTGTCTGTGTGCAAGTAGAGGCTGGGTATTGAATCACAGTGAGCTGTGTGTTTTTGTGTGTGTGCTGGTATAGGCTGCACATTCAGTCACAGTGAGCCGTGTGTGTGTGTGAGTGTTCTTGTAGAGGCTGCACATTGAATCACAGTGAGGTGTGTGTGTGATTGTGTGTGTGTGTGCTGTTCCATTCTGTGCATTCTGTCACAGTTAGCCATGTGTGTGTGTGCATTTGTGTGTGATTTTATAAGCTGTGCATTGATTCACATTGAACTGTGTGTGTGGTTTTGTGCTGGTGTATGCTTTGCATTGTTTCACAGTCAGCTGGGTGTGTGTGTGTGTGTGTCTGTGTGTTGTGGTACAGGCTGAGCATTGTTCACAATGAAGTGTGTTTGTGTGAGTGTGCATGTGTCTGCATCTAAAGGCTGGCTATTAGTCACAGTGTGCCTTGTGTGTTTGTGTATGTTTCTGTACTGGTATAGGCTGTGCATTCATTCACAGTGAGGTGTGTTTGTGTGTCTGTCCTGGCGTAGGCTGGTTATTGGGTGACAGTGAGCCATGTGTGTGTGTGTGCTTGTAAAGTCTGTGAATTGAGTCATGGCCCTGTGTGTGCGTGTGAATGCTGATATAGATTTTGCATTGACACATAGTGAGCTACGTGTGTGTTTTGTGCTAGTATAGGTCATGCATTGAGTGTGAGTGAGCTGTTTTCATGTGTGAATGCTGGTATATTCTGAACATAGAGTCACAGTGTGGTGTGTGGCTGTGTATGTGTGTGTGTGTGTGTGTGTGTGTTCTGGTATAAGATGTACATTGAGATACAGTGAGCCGTGCATATATGTGGCTGTGTGTGTGGGTGTGTGTGTGTGTGCTGCTAGAGGCTGCGCATTGTGTAACACTGAGCCATGGGTTTCTGTGTGTCACTCTATAGACTGTGCATTGTGTTTGTGTGTGTGTATGCATGTGTGCTTGTATAGGCTATGCATTGATTCACATTGAGTTAGTGTGTGGTTGTGCATGTTGTGCGGCTATAAGTTTTGCATTGATTCACTGTGAGCTGTGTGTGTGTGAGTGTGCATGTGTGTGAACATATAGGCTGGACATTTTGTCACAGTGAGGTGTGTGTGTGAGTTTGTGTTTGTGTGCACTGGTATAGGCCATGCACTGAGACACAGGGATATTGGTGTGTGTCTTTTCAGGTTTATGCCGGGCATTGAGTCACAGTGAGCCATGTGTGTGTGTGAGTGTGTGTGAGTGTGCTGGTATAGGCTGTGCATTGAGTCAGTGAGCTGTGTGTATGTGTGTCTCTTTTGGTGTCAGTGTGCATTGGATCACTGTGATGTGTGTCTATGTGTGATGTTAGAGACTGTGAAATGAGTCACAGTGAGCCTTGTTTGTGTGTGTGCATGCATGTGTTCTATTCTTAGCTGTGCACTGAGTCACATGACCGTATTTTTGTGTGTGTATGCTTGCTGATATAAGCTATGCATTGAGTCAAAGTCATCCGTTAGTGTCTAGGGTTTGTTGGTATAGGCTGTGCACAGAGTGCCAGTGAGCTGTCTGTGTGTCTGTGCAAATATGGACAGTGCATTGAGTCACAGTGAGATGTGTGTGTCTCTGTGTGTGTGTGTGTCCACATGTGCTATTTTAGGCTACTTGTTGTGTCCCTGTAAGCCGTGTGTGTGTGTGCTGGTATAGACTGTGAATTGAGTCACGGCATGTGTGTGTGTGTGTGCATGCAGATATAAGCTATGCATTGACCATAAGGAGCTGGGTGTGTGTGTGTGTGTGCTGGTATAAGCAGTGAATTCTGTCACACTGATCTGTGTGCATGTGAGTGTGCTGGTATAGTCTGAGGATTGAATTACGGTGATCTGTGTGTGTGTGTGTCTCTTCAGTTGTCAGCTTGATATTGAGTCACAGTGAGCCTTGTGTGTGTCTGTGTGTGCTGGTGTAGGTGGTGTATTGAGTCACAGTGAGTTTTGTGTGTGTCTGTGTGTGCTGTTAGAGAGTGTGGATTGATTCACAGTGAGCCATATTGGTCTGTGTGCATGTATATGTGCTGTTATAAGCTGTGCATTGAGTCACAATGAGCAGTGTGTTTGTGTGTTTATGCATGCAGATATAGGCTGTGCATTGAGTCACAGTGATCCGTTAGTGTCCGTGAGGGTTTGTTGGTATAGGCTGTGCACATTCCCAGTGAGCCGTCTCTGTGTATGTGTTTCCATGCAGGTATGGACGGTGCATTGAGTCACAGTGAGTCGTGTGCATGTGTGTGTGTGTGTCAAAATGTGCTGGTTTAGGCTGCGTGTTGTGTCACAGTGAGCCGTGTGTGTGTCGTGTTGGTATAGACTGTGAACTGAGTCACGGCCATGTGTGTGTGTTTGTGCATGAAGGTACAGGCTGTGCATTGATTCATAGTGAGCGGTTTATGTGTTTGTGATGGTATAGGCCCTCAATTCAGTCACAGTGAGCTGTGTGTGAGCATGTGCTGGTATAGTTTGAGCATTGAGTCAGAGTGTGGTTGTGAGTTTCTTATGGCGGTACAAGATGTACAGTCTATTACAGTGAGCCGTGAGAGTCTGTGGCTGTGTGTGTATGAGTGTGCATATACAGGCTGCACATTGAGTGACAGTGAGCTTTGAGTGTGGGTTTGATGCTTGTTTAGTCTGTGAAATGAGTCACAGTGAACTGTGTGTGTGTGTGTGTGCTGCTAGGTAATGTGCCTTGAGTCACAGTGAGCTCTGTGTGTGTTTTTGAATACCTCTGGGCAGGCATAGGCTGAGCATTGAGTCACAGTGAAGTGTGTGTGTGAATGTGCATGTGTGTGCAAGTATAGGCTGTGCATTGAATCACAGTGAGCTGTGTTTGTTTGTGTGTGTGCTGGTATAGGCTGTGCATTCAGTCACAGTGAGTCGTTTGTGTGTTTGAATGTTCTTGTAGAGGCTGCACATTGAATCACAGTGAGGTGTGTGTGTGATTGTGTGTGTGTGTGTGCTGTTCCATACTGTGCATTCAGTCTCAGTTATCCATGTGTGTGTGTGTTCTTGCGTGTGTGCTTTTACAGGCTGTGCCTTGATTCACTATGAACTGTGTGTGTGTGTGTGTGCTGTTATATGCTTTCCATTGCTTCACAGTGAACTGTGTGTGTGTGTGTTTGTGTGTGCCAGTACAGCCAGAGCATTCTTTCACAGTGAGGTGTGTGTGTGTGACTGTGCATGTGTCTGCATGTAAAGGCTGGCAGTTAGTGACCATCTGTGGTGTGTGTTTGTGTAAGTTTCTGTACTGGTATAGGCTGTGCATTCATTCACAGTGAGGTGTGCGTGTGTGTCTGTCCAGGTGTAGGCTGGTTATTGAGTCACAGTGAGCCGTGTGTGTGTGTGTGCTTGTATACACTGTGAACTGAGTCATGGCCGTTTGTGTGTGTGTGTGTGTGTGTGTGTGTGTGTGTGTGGGCATGTTGGTATAGGTTTTGCATTGACACATAGTGAGCTGTGTGTGTGTGATGTACTTGTATAGGCCATGCATTGAGTCAGAGTGAGCTGTTTTCATGTGTGCGTTCTGCTATATTCTGACCATTGAGTCACAGTGTGGTGTGTGTGTGTGTGTGTTCTGGTATAAGATGAACATTGAGATACAGTGAGCCGTGTTTATGTGTGGCTGTGTGTGTGTGTGTCTGTTGGTAGAGGCTGCGCATTTTGTAACACTGCGCCATGTTTTTCTGCATGTCACTCTATAGACTGCACATAGTGTCTGTGTGTGTGCATGCATGTGTGCCTGTATAGGCTATGCATTGATTCACATTGAGCTTTGTGTGTGGTTGTGCGTGCTGTGCAGCTATATGTTTTGCATTGATTCACACTGAGCTGTGTGTGTGTGAGCGTGCATATGTGTGAACATATAGGCTGGGTATTGAGTCACAATGATGTGTGTGTGTGAGTGTCTGTCTTTGTGCACTGGTAGAAACCATGCACAGAGCCACAGTGAGGTTTGTGTGTGAGTGTGTGTGTCTTTTCAGGTGAATTTTGGGCATTGAGTCACAGTGAGCCATGAGTGTGTGTGCATGTGTGTGTGTGTGTACTGGTATAGGCTGTGCATTGAGTCACAGTGAGGTGTGTGTCTATGTGTCTGGGCTGTTGTAGGTGTGCATTGAGTCACAGTGAGGTGTGTGTTGTTAGAGACTGTGAATTGAGTCACACTGAGCCTTGTGTGTGTGTGTGCTTGCATAGGCTGTGCATTGAGTAACAGTGAGGTGTGTTTGTCCGTCAAGTGCAGGCTGCTCATTGAGTCTCAGTTAGCTTTGTGTGTGTGTGTGTTGAGATACGCTATGCATTGAGTCACAGTGCCATGTGTGTCAGTGTCTGTCTGTGTGTGTGCTAGTATAGCTTGTGTATTCAGACACAGTGAGGTTTGAGTGTGTGTGCTGTTAGAGCCGTGGATTGAGTCTCAGTGAGCCGCATGTGTGTGTGTCTGCCTGCATGTGTTCTGTGATAAGTTGTGCACTGAGTCACATGGCCGTGTTTGGGTGTGTATGTAGGCTTGTTGATATAGGCTATGCATTGAGTCATCGTGATCCGTTAATGTCTGTGAGTGTTTGTTGTTATAGGCTGTGCACAGGGTCCCAGTGAGCCATCTGTGTGTGTGTGTCTGTGCAAATATGGACAGTTCTTTGAGTCACAGTGAATCGTGTGTGTCTCTGGTTGTGTGTGTGTCCACATGTGCTGTTTTTGGTTGTGTGTTGTGTCACAGTAAGCTGTGTGTGAGTGTGTGCTTGTATAGACAGTGAACTGAGTCACTGCCATGTGTCTGTGTGTGTGTGCATGCAGGTATAGGCTATGCATTGACTCATAGTGAGGTGTGTGTGTGTTTGTGCTCGTATAGGCTGTGAATTCAGTCACACTGATCTGTGTGCATGTGACTGTGTTGGTACAGTCTGAGCATTGAGTGACCATGAGGTGTGTGTCTGAGTGTGTGTCTGTTCAGTTGCAGGTTTAGCATTGAGTAACAGTGACCCTTGTGTGTGTGTGTGCTGATAGAGTTTGTGTATTGAGTCACAGTGGGTTTGTGAGTGTTTGTGTGTGTGTGTGCTGTCAGAGACTGTCGACTGATTCACAGTGAGCCATGTGTGTCTGTGGGCATGCATGTATGCTGTAATAAGGTGTGCATTTAGTTACAATGAACAGTGTGTTTGTGTGTTTATGCATGCTGATAGAGGCTATGCATTGAGTCACAGTGATCCGTTAGTGTCTGTGAGGGTTTGTTGGAATAGTCTGTGCAAAGAGTCCCAGTGAGCCATCTCTGTGTATGTGTTTCTCTGCAGGTATGGATGGTGCATTGAGTCACAGTGAGTCATGTGCTTTTGTGTGTGTGTGTGTGTGTGTCAAAGTGTGCTGCTTTAGGCTGTGTGTTGTGTCACAGTGAGTCCTGTGTGTGTTGTGTTGGTATAGAGTGTGAAATGAGTCACGGCCATGTGTGTTTGTTTGTGCATGAAGCTACGGGCTGTGCATTGATTCATAGTGAGCTGTGTATGTGTGTGTGCCGGTATAGGCTGGGAATTCAGTCACAGTGAGCTCTTTGTGTGAGCATGTGCTGGTATAGTTTGAGCATTGAGTCACAGTGTGCTTGTGAATTTCTTGTGCCTGTGTAAGATGTACACTGAGTTACAGTGAGCCGTGTGTGTCTGTGGCAGTGTGTGTGTGAGTGTGCTTATACAGGTGGCACACTGAGTCACAGTGAGCCTTGTTTGTGTGTGTGCATGCATGTGTTCTGTTATAAGCTGTGCATTGAGTCACAATGAAAGTGTGTTTGTGTGTTTATGCATGCAGATATAGGCTGTGCATTTGTGTCACAGTGATCCGTTAGTGTCTGTGAGGGTTTCTTGGTATAGGCTGTGCACAGTCCCAGTGAGCTATCACTTTGTATGGGTTTATCTGCAGGTATGGACTGTGCATTAAGTCACTGTGAGTCTTGTGCTTCTGTGTGCGTGTGTGTGTGTCAAAGTATGCTGGTTTAGGCAGCGTGTTGTGTCACAGTGAGCCATGTTTTTGTTGTTTTGGTATAGACTGTGAACTGAGTCACAGCCATGTGTGTGTACTTGTGCATGAAGGTACCGGCTGTGCATTGATTCATAGTGTGCTGTGTATGTATGTGTGCCAGTATAGACAATCAATTCAGTCACAGTGAGCTGTTTGCATATGCTGGTATAGTTTGAGCATTGAGTCACAGTGTTGTTGTGAGTTTGTTTTGCCGGTACAAGATTTACACAGAGATAGAGTGAGCCGTGTCTGTCTGTTTCTCTGTGTGTATGTGTGTGCTTATATAGGTCGCACAGTGAGTCACAGTGAGCTTTCGGTGTGGGTGTGATGCTGCTATAGACTATGAACTGACTATGAGCCATGTGTGTGAGAGTGTGTGTGTGTGTGTGCTGTTAGGTAATGTGCATTGAGTCAGAGTGAGCTCTGTGTGTGTTTTTGAATACCTCTGGGCTGGCATAGGCTGAGCATTGAGTCACAGTGTGGTGTGTGTGTGAGTGTGCAAGTGTGTGCAAGTATAGGCTGGGCATTGAAGCACAATGAGCTGTGTGTGTTTGTGTGCGTGCTGATATAGGCTGCACATTCAGTTACAGTGAGCCGTGTGTGTATGTGAGTGTGCTTGTAGAAGCTGCACACTGATAAACAGTGAGGTGTGTATGAGTGTGTGTGTGTGCTGTTACATACTGGGCATTCAGTCATAGGTTGCTGTGTGTGTGTGTGCATGCATGTGTGCTTTTATAGGCTGTGCCTTGATTCACATTGAACTGTGAGTGTGGGTGTGTGGGTGTCTGCTGGTATATGTTTTGCATTGTTTCACAATGAGCTGTGTGTGTGTGTGTGTGTGTGTGTTCTGGTATAAGATGTACATTGAGATACAGTGAACCGTGCATGTGTGTGGCTGTGTGTGTGTGTGTGCTGCTAGAGGCTGCGCATTGTGTAACACTGAGCCATGTGTTTCTGTGTGTCACTCTGTAGACTGTGCATTGAGTCTGTGTGTGTGCATGCATGTGTGCTGGCATAGGCTATGCATTGATTCACATTGAGATAGTGTGTGGTTGTGCGTGTTGTGTGGCTATATGTTTTGCATTGATTCACTGTGAGCTGTGTGTGTGTGAGTGTGCATGTGTGTGAACATATAGTCTGGACATTGAGTCACAGTGAGGTATGTGTGTCTGTTCAGGTGTAGACTGGGCATTGAGTCTCAGCTTTGTATGTCTGTGTGTGTGTGCTGAGATAGGCTGTGCATTGAGTCACAGTGACATGTGTGTCAGTGTCTGTGTGAGTGTGTAACAGTATAGCTTGTGTATTGAGACACAGTGAGGTTTGAGTGTGAGTGTGTGTGTGCTGTTAGAGACTGTGGATTGAGTTTCAGTGAGCCATGTTTGTTTTTGTGTGTGTGCATGCATGTATTCTGTTATAAGCTGTGCACTGAGTCACATGGCCGTATTTGTGTGTGTGTGTGTGTATGCTTGTTGATATAGGCTATGCATTGAGTTACAGTGATCCGTTAGTGTCTGTGAGGGTTTGTTGGTATAGGCTGTGCACTTTCCCAGTGAGCCGTCTCTGTGTATGTGTTTCCATGCAGGTATGGACGGTGCATTGAGTCACAGTGAGTCGTGTGCATCTGTGTGTGTGTGTCAAAGTGTGCTGGTTTAGGTTGCGTGTTGTGTCACAGTGAGCCATGTGTGTGTCGTGTTGGTATAGACTGTGAACTGAGTCACGGCCATGTGTGTGTGTTTGTGCATGAAGGTACAGGCTGTGCATTGATTCATAGTGAGCGGTTTATGTGTTTGTGATGGTATAGGCCCTCAATTCAGTCACAGTGAGCTGTGTGTGAGCATGTGCTGGTGTAGTTTGAACATTGAGTCAGAGTGTGGTTGTGAGTTTCTTATGGCGGTACAAGATGTACACTCTATTACTGTGAGCCGTGAGAGTCTGTGGCTGTGTGTGTATGAGTGTGCATATATAGGCTGCACATTGAGTGACAGTGAGCTGTGAGTGTGGGTTTGATGCTTGTTTAGTGTGTGAAATGAGTCACAGTGAACTATGTGTGTGTGTGTGTGTGTGTGTGTGTGCTGCTAGGTAATGTGCCTTGAGTCACAGTGAGCTCTGTGTGTGTTTTTGAATACCTCTGGGCAGGCATAGGCTGAGCATTGAGTCACAGTGAAGTGTGTGTGTGAATGTGCATGTGTGTGCAAGTATAGGCTGTGCATTGAATCACAGTGAGCTGTGTTTGTTTGTGTGTGTGCTGGTATAGGCTGCGCATTCAGTCACAGTGAGTCGTGTGTGTGTTTGAATGTTCTTGTAGAGGCTGCACATTGAATCACAGTGAGGTGTGTGTGTGATTGTGTGTGTGTATGTGCTGTTCCATACTGTGCATTCAGTCTCAGTTATCCATGTGTGTGTGTGTTCTTGCGTGTGTGCTTTTACAGGCTGTGCCTTGATTCACATTGAACTGTGTGTGTGTGCTGTTATATGCTTTCCATTGCTTCACAGTGAACTGTGTGTGTGTGTGTTTGTGTGTGCCAGTACAGCCAGAGCACTCTTTCACAGTGAGGTGTGTGTGTGTGACTGTGCATGTGTCTGCATGTAAAGGCTGGCAGTTAGTGACCATCTGTGGTGTGTGTTTGTGTAAGTTTCTGTACTGGTATAGGCTGTGCATTCATTCACAGTGAGGTGTGTGTGTGTGTCTGTCCAGGTGTAGGCTGGTTATTGAGTCACAGTGAGCCGTGTGTGTGTGTGTGCTTGTATACACTGTGAACTGAGTCATGGCCGTTTGTGTGTGTGTGTGTGTGTGTGTGTGTGTGTGTGGGCATGTTGGTATAGGTTTTGCATTGACACATAGTGAGCTGTGTGTGTGTGATGTTCTTGTATAGGCCATGCATTGAGTCAGAGTGAGCTGTTTTCATGTGTGCGTTCTGGTATATTCTGACCATTGAGTCACAGTGTGGTGTGTGTGTGTGTGTGTTCTGGTATAAGATGAACATTGAGATACAGTGAGCCGTGTTTATGTGTGGCTGTGTGTGTGTGTGTCTGTTGGTAGAGGCTGCGCATTTTGTAACACTGCGCCATGTTTTTCTGCGTGTCACTCTATAGACTGCACATAGTGTCTGTGTGTGTGCATGCATGTGTGCCTGTATAGGCTATGCATTGATTCACATTGAGCTTTATGTGTGGTTGTGCGTGCTGTGCAGCTATATGTTTTGCATTGATTCACACTGATCTGTGTGTGTGTGAGCGTGCATATGTGTGAACATATAGGCTGGGTATTGAGTCACAATGAGGTGTGTGTGTGAGTGTCTGTCTTTGTGCACTGGTAGAAACCATGCACAGAGCCACAGTGAGGTTTGTGTGTGAGTGTGTGTGTCTTTTCAGGTGAATTTTGGGCATTGAGTCACAGTGAGCCATGAGTGTGTGTGCATGTGTGTGTGTGTGTACTGGTATAGGCTGTGCATTGAGTCACAGTGAGGTGTGTGTCTATGTGTCTGGGCTGTTGTAGGTGTGCATTGAGTCACAGTGAGGTGTGTGTTGTTAGAGACTGTGAATTGAGTCACACTGAGCCTTGTGTGTGTGTGTGCTTGCATAGGCTGTGCATTGAGTCACAGTGAGGTGTGTTTGTCCGTCAAGTGCAGGCTGCTCATTGAGTCTCAGTTAGCTTTGTGTGTGTGTGTGTTGAGATACGCTATGCATTGAGTCACAGTGCCATGTGTGTCAGTGTCTGTCTGTGTGTGTGCTAGTATAGCTTGTGTATTCAGACACAGTGAGGTTTGAGTGTGTGTGCTGTTAGAGCCGTGGATTGAGTCTCAGTGAGCCGCATGTGTGTGTGTCTGCCTGCATGTGTTCTGTGATAAGTTGTGCACTGAGTCACATGGCCGTGTTTGGGTGTGTATGTAGGCTTGTTGATATAGGCTATGCATTGAGTCATCGTGATCCGTTAATGTCTGTGAGTGTTTGTTGTTATAGGCTGTGCACAGGGTCCCAGTGAGCCATCTGTGTGTGTGTGTCTGTGCAAATATGGACAGTTCTTTGAGTCACAGTGAATCGTGTGTGTCTCTGGTTGTGTGTGTGTCCACATGTGCTGTTTTTGGTTGGGTGTTGTGTCACAGTAAGCTGTGTGTGAGTGTGTGCTTGTATAGACAGTGAACTGAGTCACGGCCATGTGTCTGTGTGTGTGTGCATGCAGGTATAGGCTATGCATTGACTCATAGTGAGGTGTGTGTGTGTTTGTGCTCGTATAGGCTGTGAATTCAGTCACACTGATCTGTGTGCATGTGAATGTGTTGGTACAGTCTGAGCATTGAGTCACCATGAGGTGTGTGTCTGAGTGTGTGTCTGTTCAGTTGCAGGTTTAGCATTGAGTAACAGTGACCCTTGTGTGTGTGTGTGCTGATAGAGTTTGTGTATTGAGTCACAGTGGGTTTGTGAGTGTTTGTGTGTGTGTGTGCTGTCAGAGACTGTCGACTGATTCACAGTGAGCCATGTGTGTCTGTGGGCATGCATGTATGCTGTAATAAGGTGCGCATTTAGTTACAATGAACAGTGTGTTTGTGTGTTTATG
This sequence comes from Stenella coeruleoalba, assembly GCF_951394435.1. Classification (NCBI taxonomy): domain Eukaryota; kingdom Metazoa; phylum Chordata; class Mammalia; order Artiodactyla; family Delphinidae; genus Stenella; species Stenella coeruleoalba. The sequence continues at coordinate 4,561,967 of NC_137168.1, forward strand.
CATGCTGATAGAGGCTATGCATTGAGTCACAGTGATCCGTTAGTGTCTGTGAGGGTTTGTTGGAATAGTCTGTGCAAAGAGTCCCAGTGAGCCATCTCTGTGTATGTGTTTCTCTGCAGGTATGGATGGTGCATTGAGTCACAGTGAGTCATGTGCTTTTGTGTGTGTGTGTGTGTGTGTCAAAGTGTGCTGCTTTAGGCTGTGTGTTGTGTCACAGTGAGTCCTGTGTGTGTTGTGTTGGTATAGAGTGTGAAATGAGTCACGGCCATGTGTGTTTGTTTGTGCATGAAGCTACGGGCTGTGCATTGATTCATAGTGAGCTGTGTATGTGTGTGTGCCGGTATAGGCTGGGAATTCAGTCACAGTGAGCTCTTTGTGTGAGCATGTGCTGGTATAGTTTGAGCATTGAGTCACAGTGTGCTTGTGAATTTCTTGTGCCTGTGTAAGATGTACAGTGAGTTACAGTGAGCCGTGTGTGTCTGTGGCAGTGTGTGTGTGAGTGTGCTTATACAGGTGGCACACTGAGTCACAGTGAGCCTTGTTTGTGTGTGTGCATGCATGTGTTCTGTTATAAGCTGTGCATTGAGTCACAATGAAAGTGTGTTTGTGTGTTTATGCATGCAGATATAGGCTGTGCATTTGTGTCACAGTGATCCGTTAGTGTCTGTGAGGGTTTCTTGGTATAGGCTGTGCACAGTCCCAGTGAGCTATCACTTTGTATGGGTTTATCTGCAGGTATGGACTGTGCATTAAGTCACTGTGAGTCTTGTGCTTCTGTGTGTGTGTGTGTGTCAAAGTATGCTGGTTTAGGCAGCGTGTTGTGTCACAGTGAGCCATGTTTTTGTTGTTTTGGTATAGACTGTGAACTGAGTCACAGCCATGTGTGTGTACTTGTGCATGAAGGTACCGGCTGTGCATTGATTCATAGTGTGCTGTGTATGTATGTGTGCCAGTATAGACAATCAATTCAGTCACAGTGAGCTGTTTGCATATGCTGGTATAGTTTGAGCATTGAGTCACAGTGTTGTTGTGAGTTTGTTTTGCCGGTACAAGATTTACACAGAGATAGAGTGAGCCGTGTCTGTCTGTGGCTCTGTGTGTATGTGTGTGCTTATATAGGTCGCACAGTGAGTCACAGTGAGCTTTCGGTGTGGGTGTGATGCTGCTATAGACTATGAACTGACTATGAGCCATGTGTGTGAGAGTGTGTGTGTGTGTGTGCTGTTAGGTAATGTGCATTGAGTCAGAGTGAGCTCTGTGTGTGTTTTTGAATACCTCTGGGCTGGCATAGGCTGAGCATTGAGTCACAGTGTGGTGTGTGTGTGAGTGTGCAAGTGTGTGCAAGTATAGGCTGGGCATTGAAGCACAATGAGCTGTGTGTGTTTGTGTGCGTGCTGATATAGGCTGCACATTCAGTTACAGTGAGCCGTGTGTGTATGTGAGTGTGCTTGTAGAAGCTGCACACTGATTAACAGTGAGGTGTGTATGAGTGTGTGTGTGTGCTGTTACATACTGGGCATTCAGTCATAGGTTGCTGTGTGTGTGTGTGCATGCATGTGTGCTTTTATAGGCTGTGCCTTGATTCACATTGAACTGTGAGTGTGGGTGTGTGGGTGTCTGCTGGTATATGTTTTGCATTGTTTCACAATGAACTGTGTGTGTGTGTGTGTGTGTGTGTTCTGGTATAAGATGTACATTGAGATACAGTGAACCGTGCATGTGTGTGGCTGTGTGTGTGTGTGTGCTGCTAGAGGCTGCGCATTGTGTAACACTGAGCCATGTGTTTCTGTGTGTCACTCTGTAGACTGTGCATTGAGTCTGTGTGTGTGCATGCATGTGTGCTGGCATAGGCTATGCATTGATTCACATTGAGATAGTGTGTGGTTGTGCGTGTTGTGTGGCTATATGTTTTGCATTGATTCACTGTGAGCTGTGTGTGTGTGAGTGTGCATGTGTGTGAACATATAGTCTGGACATTGAGTCACAGTGAGGTATGTGTGTCTGTTCAGGTGTAGACTGGGCATTGAGTCTCAGCTTTGTATGTCTGTGTGTGTGTGCTGAGATAGGCTGTGCATTGAGTCACAGTGACATGTGTGTCAGTGTCTGTGTGAGTGTGTAACAGTATAGCTTGTGTATTGAGACACAGTGAGGTTTGAGTGTGAGTGTGTGTGTGCTGTTAGAGACTGTGGATTGAGTTTCAGTGAGCCATGTTTGTTTTTGTGTGTGTGCATGCATGTATTCTGTTATAAGCTGTGCACTGAGTCACATGGCCGTATTTGTGTGTGTGTGTGTGTATGCTTGTTGATATAGGCTATGCATTGAGTTACAGTGATCCGTTAGTGTCTGTGAGGGTTTGTTGGTATAGGCTGTGCACATTCCCAGTGAGCCGTCTCTGTGTATGTGTTTCCATGCAGGTATGGACGGTGCATTGAGTCACAGTGAGTTGTGTGCATCTGTGTGTGTGTGTCAAAGTGTGCTGGTTTAGGTTGCGTGTTGTGTCACAGTGAGCCATGTGTGTGTCGTGTTGGTATAGACTGTGAACTGAGTCACGGCCATGTGTGTGTGTTTGTGCATGAAGGTACAGGCTGTGCATTGATTCATAGTGAGCGGTTTATGTGTTTGTGATGGTATAGGCCCTCAATTCAGTCACAGTGAGCTGTGTGTGAGCATGTGCTGGTGTAGTTTGAACATTGAGTCAGAGTGTGGTTGTGAGCTTCTTATGGCGGTAGAAGATGTACACTCTATTACAGTGAGCCGTGAGAGTCTGTGGCTGTGTGTGTATGAGTGTGCATATATAGGCTGCACATTGAGTGACAGTGAGCTGTGAGTGTGGGTTTGATGCTTGTTTAGTGTGTGAAATGAGTCACAGTGAACTATGTGTGTGTGTGTGTGTGTGTGTGCTGCTAGGTAATGTGCCTTGAGTCACAGTGAGCTCTGTGTGTGTTTTTGAATACCTCTGGGCAGGCATAGGCTGAGCATTGAGTCACAGTGAAGTGTGTGTGTGAATGTGCATGTGTGTGCAAGTATAGGCTGTGCATTGAATCACAGTGAGCTGTGTTTGTTTGTGTGTGTGCTGGTATAGGCTGCGCATTCAGTCACAGTGAGTCGTGTGTGTGTTTGAATGTTCTTGTAGAGGCTGCACATTGAATCACAGTGAGGTGTGTGTGTGATTGTGTGTGTGTGTGTGCTGTTCCATACTGTGCATTCAGTCTCAGTTATCCATGTGTGTGTGTGTTCTTGCGTGTGTGCTTTTACAGGCTGTGCCTTGATTCACATTGAACTGTGTGTGTGTGTGTGTGCTGTTATATGCTTTCCATTGCTTCACAGTGAACTGTGTGTGTGTGTGTTTGTGTGTGCCAGTACAGCCAGAGCATTCTTTCACAGTGAGGTGTGTGTGTGTGACTGTGCATGTGTCTGCATGTAAAGGCTGGCAGTTAGTGACCATCTGTGGTGTGTGTTTGTGTAAGTTTCTGTACTGGTATAGGCTGTGCATTCATTCACAGTGAGGTGTGTGTGTGTGTCTGTCCAGGTGTAGGCTGGTTATTGAGTCACAGTGAGCTGTGTGTGTGTGTGTGCTTGTATACACTGTGAACTGAGTCATGGCCGTTTGTGTGTGTGTGTGTGTGTGTGTGTGTGTGTGTGGGCATGCTGGTATAGGTTTTGCATTGACACATAGTGAGCTGTGTGTGTGTGATGTTCTTGTATAAGCCATGCATTGAGTCAGAGTGAGCTGTTTTCATGTGTGCGTTCTGGTATATTCTGACCATTGAGTCACAGTGTGGTGTGTGTGTGTGTGTGTTCTGGTATAAGATGAACATTGAGATACAGTGAGCCGTGTTTATGTGTGGCTGTGTGTGTGTGTGTGTCTGTTGGTAGAGGCTGCGCATTTTGTAACACTGTGCCAAGTTTTTCTGTGTGTCACTTTATAGACTGCACATAGTGTCTGTGTGTGTGCATGCATGTGTGCCTGTATAGGCTATGCATTGATTCACATTGAGCTTTGTGTGTGGTTGTGCGTGCTGTGCAGCTATATGTTTTGCATTGATTCACACTGAGCTGTGTGTGTGTGAGCGTGCATATGTGTGAACATATAGGCTGGGTATTGAGTCACAATGAGGTGTGTGTGTGAGTGTCTGTCTTTGTGCACTGGTATAAGCCATGCACAGAGCCACAGTGAGGTTTGTGTGTGAGTGTGTGTGTCTTTTCAGGTGAATTTTGGGCATTGAGTCACAGTGAGCCATGAGTGTGTGTGCATGTGTGTGTGTGTGTACTGGTATAGGCTGTGCATTGAGTCACAGTGAGGTTTTTGTCTATGTGTCTGTGCTGTTGTAGGGATGCATTGAGTCACAGTGAGGTGTGTGTTGTTAGAGACTGTGAATTGAGTCACACTGAGCCTTGTGTGTGTGTGTGCTTGCATAGGCTGTGCATTGAGTCACAGTGAGGTGTGTGTGTCCGTCAAGTGCAGGCTGCTCATTGAGTCTCAGTTAGCTTTGTGTGTGTGTGTGTTGAGATACGCTATGCATTGAGTCACAGTGCCATGTGTGTCAGTGTCTGTCTGTGTGTGTGCTAGTATAGCTTCTGTATTCAGACACAGTGAGGTTTGAGTGTGTGTGTTGTTAGAGCCGTGGATTGAGTCTCAGTGAGCCGCATGTGTGTGTGTCTGCCTGCATGTGTTCTGTTATAAGTGGTGCACTGAGTCACATGGCCGTGTTTGGGTGTGTATGTAGGCTTGTTGATATAGGCTATGCATTGAGTCATCGTGATCCGTTAATGTCTGTGAGTGTTTGTTGTTATAGGCTGTGCACAGGGTCCCAGTGAGCCATCTGTGTGTGTGTGTCTGTGCAAATATGGACAGTTCTTTGAGTCACAGTGAATCATGTGTGTCTCTGGTTGTGTGTGTGTCCACATGTGCTGTTTTTGGTTGTGTGTTGTGTCACAGTAAGCTGTGTGTGAGTGTGTGCCTGTATAGACAGTGAACTGAGTCACGGCCATGTGTCTGTGTGTGTGTGCATGCAGGTATAGGCTATGCATTGACTCATAGTGAGGTGTGTGTGTGTTTGTGCTCGTATAGGCTGTGAATTCAGTCACACTGATCTGTGTGCATGTGACTGTGTTGGTACAGTCTGAGCATTGAGTCACCATGAGGTGTGTGTCTGAGTGTGTGTCTGTTCAGTTGTAGGTTTAGCATTGAGTAACAGTGACCCTTGTGTGTGTGTGTGCTGATAGAGTTTGTGTATTGAGTCACAGTGGGTTTGTGAGTGTTTGTGTGTGTGTGTGCTGTCAGAGACTGTCGACTGATTCACAGTGAGCCATGTGTGTCTGTGGGCATGCATGTATGCTGTAATAAGGTGTGCATTTAGTTACAATGAACAGTGTGTTTGTGTGTTTATGCATGCTGATAGAGGCTATGCATTGAGTCACAGTGATCCGTTAGTGTCTGTGAGGGTTTGTTGGAATACTCTGTGCAAAGAGTCCCAGTGAGCCATCTCTGTGTATGTGTTTCTCTGCAGGTATGAATGGTGCATTGAGTCACAGTGAGTCATGTGCTTCTCTGTGTGTGTGTGTGTCAAAGTGTGCTGCTTTAGGCTGTGTGTTGTGTCACAGTGAGTCCTGTGTGTGTTGTGTTGGTATAGAGTGTGAAATGAGTCACGGCCATGTGTGTTTGTTTGTGCATGAAGCTACGGGCTGTGCATTGATTCATAGTGAGCTGTGTATGTGTGTGTGCCGGTATAGGCTGGGAATTCAGTCACAGTGAGCTCTTTGTGTGAGCATGTGCTGGTATAGTTTGAGCATTGAGTCACAGTGTGCTTGTGAATTTCTTGTGCCTGTGTAAGATGTACAGTGAGTTACAGTGAGCCGTGTGTGTCTGTGGCAGTGTGTGTATGAGTGTGCTTATACAGGTGGCACACTGAGTCACAGTGAGCCTTGTTTGTGTGTGTGCATGCATGTGTTCTGTTATAAGCTGTGCATTGAGTCACAATGAAAGTGTGTTTGTGTGTTTATGCATGCAGATATAGGCTGTGCATTTGTGTCACAGTGATCCGTTAGTGTCTGTGAGGGTTTCTTGGTATAGGCTGTGCACAGTCCCAGTGAGCTATCACTTTGTATGGGTTTATCTGCAGGTATGGACTGTGCATTAAGTCGCTGTGAGTCTTGTGCTTCTGTGTGTGTGTGTGTGTGTCAAAGTATGCTGGTTTAGGCAGCGTGTTGTGTCACAGTGAGCCATGTTTTTGTTGTTTTGGTATAGACTGTGAACTGAGTCACAGCCATGTGTGTGTACTTGTGCATGAAGGTACCGGCTGTGCATTGATTCATAGTGTGCTGTGTATGTATGTGTGCCAGTATAGACAATCAATTCAGTCACAGTGAGCTGTTTGCATATGCTGGTATAGTTTGAGCATTGAGTCACAGTGTTGTTGTGAGTTTGTTTTGCCGGTACAAGATTTACACAGAGATAGAGTGAGCCGTGTCTGTCTGTGGTTCTGTGTGTATGTGTGTGCTTATATAGGTCGCACAGTGAGTCACAGTGAGCTTTCAGTGTGGGTGTGATGCTGCTATAGACTATGAACTGACTATGAGCCATGTGTGTGAGAGTGTGTGTGTGTGTGTGTGCTGTTAGGTAATGTGCATTGAGTCAGAGTGAGCTCTGTGTGTGTTTTTGAATACCTCTGGGCTGGCATAGGCTGAGCATTGAGTCACAGTGTGGTGTGTGTGTGAGTGTGCAAGTGTGTGCAAGTATAGGCTGGGCATTGAAGCACAATGAGCTGTGTGTGTTTGTGTGTGTGCTGATATAGGCTGCACATTCAGTTACAGTGAGCCGTGTGTGTATGTGAGTGTGCTTGTAGAAGCTGCACACTGATTAACAGTGAGGTGTGTATGAGTGTGTGTGTGTGCTGTTACATACTGGGCATTCAGTCATAGGTTGCTGTGTGTGTGTGTGCATGCATGTGTGCTTTTATAGGCTGTGCCTTGATTCACATTGAACTGTGAGTGTGGGTGTGTGGGTGTTTGCTGGTATATGTTTTGCATTGTTTCACAATGAGCTGTGTGTGTGTGTGTGTGTGTGTGTTCTGGTATAAGATGTACATTGAGATACAGTGAACCGTGCATGTGTGTGGCTGTGTGTGTGTGTGTGCTGCTAGAGGCTGCGCATTGTGTAACACTGAGCCATGTGTTTCTGTGTGTCACTCTGTAGACTGTGCATTGAGTCTGTGTGTGTGCATGCATGTGTGCTGGCATAGGCTATGCATTGATTCACATTGAGATAGTGTGTGGTTGTGCGTGTTGTGTGGCTATATGTTTTGCATTGATTCACTGTGAGCTGTGTGTGTGTGAGTGTGCATGTGTGTGAACATATAGTCTGGACATTGAGTCACAGTGAGGTATGTGTGTCTGTTCAGGTGTAGACTGGGCATTGAGTCTCAGCTTTGTATGTCTGTGTGTGTGTGCTGAGATAGGCTGTGCATTGAGTCACAGTGACATGTGTGTCAGTGTCTGTGTGAGTGTGTAACAGTATAGCTTGTGTATTGAGACACAGTGAGGTTTGAGTGTGAGTGTGTGTGTGCTGTTAGAGACTGTGGATTGAGTATCAGTGAGCCATGTTTGTTTTTGTGTGTGTGCATGCATGTATTCTGTTATAAGCTGTGCACTGAGTCACATGGCCGTATTTGTGTGTGTGCGTGTGTATGCTTGTTGATATAGGCTATGCATTGAGTTACAGTGATCCGTTAGTGTCTGTGAGGGTTTGTTGGTATAGGCTGTGCACATTCCCAGTGAGCCGTCTCTGTGTATGTGTTTCCATGCAGGTATGGACGGTGCATTGAGTCACAGTGAGTCGTGTGCATCTGTGTGTGTGTGTCAAAGTGTGCTGGTTTAGGTTGCGTGTTGTGTCACAGTGAGCCATGTGTGTGTCGTGTTGGTATAGACTGTGAACTGAGTCACGGCCATGTGTGTGTGTTTGTGCATGAAGGTACAGGCTGTGCATTGATTCATAGTGAGCGGTTTATGTGTTTGTGATGGTATAGGCCCTCAATTCAGTCACAGTGAGCTGTGTGTGAGCATGTGCTGGTGTAGTTTGAACATTGAGTCAGAGTGTGGTTGTGAGCTTCTTATGGTGGTACAAGATGTACACTCTATTACAGTGAGCCGTGAGAGTCTGTGGCTGTGTGTGTATGAGTGTGCATATATAGGCTGCACATTGAGTGACAGTGAGCTGTGAGTGTGGGTTTGATGCTTGTTTAGTGTGTGAAATGAGTCACAGTGAACTATGTGTGTGTGTGTGTGTGTGTGTGTGCTGCTAGGTAATGTGCCTTGAGTCACAGTGAGCTCTGTGTGTGTTTTTGAATACCTCTGGGCAGGCATAGGCTGAGCATTGAGTCACAGTGAAGTGTGTGTGTGAATGTGCATGTGTGTGCAAGTATAGGCTGTGCATTGAATCACAGTGAGCTGTGTTTGTTTGTGTGTGTGCTGGTATAGGCTGCGCATTCAGTCACAGTGAGTCGTGTGTGTGTTTGAATGTTCTTGTAGAGGCTGCACATTGAATCACAGTGAGGTGTGTGTGTGATTGTGTGTGTGTGTGTGCTGTTCCATACTGTGCATTCAGTCTCAGTTATCCATGTGTGTGTGTGTTCTTGCGTGTGTGCTTTTACAGGCTGTGCCTTGATTCACATTGAACTGTGTGTGTGTGTGTGTGCTGTTATATGCTTTCCATTGCTTCACAGTGAACTGTGTGTGTGTGTTTGTGTGTGCCAGTACAGCCAGAGCATTCTTTCACAGTGAGGTGTGTGTGTGTGACTGTGCATGTGTCTGCATGTAAAGGCTGGCAGTTAGTGACCATCTGTGGTGTGTGTTTGTGTAAGTTTCTGTACTGGTATAGGCTGTGCATTCATTCACAGTGAGGTGTGTGTGTGTGTCTGTCCAGGTGTAGGCTGGTTATTGAGTCACAGTGAGCCGTGTGTGTGTGTGTGCTTGTATACACTGTGAACTGAGTCATGGCCGTTTGTGTGTGTGTGTGTGTGTGTGTGTGTGTGTGTGGGCATGCTGGTATAGGTTTTGCATTGACACATAGTGAGCTGTGTGTGTGTGATGTTCTTGTATAAGCCATGCATTGAGTCAGAGTGAGCTGTTTTCATGTGTGCGTTCTGGTATATTCTGACCATTGAGTCACAGTGTGGTGTGTGTGTGTGTGTGTTCTGGTATAAGATGAACATTGAGATACAGTGAGCCGTGTTTATGTGTGGCTGTGTGTGTGTGTGTGTCTGTTGGTAGAGGCTGCGCATTTTGTAACACTGTGCCAAGTTTTTCTGTGTGTCACTCTATAGACTGCACATAGTGTCTGTGTGTGTGCATGCATGTGTGCCTGTATAGGCTATGCATTGATTCACATTGAGCTTTGTGTGTGGTTGTGCGTGCTGTGCAGCTATATGTTTTGCATTGATTCACACTGAGCTGTGTGTGTGTGAGCGTGCATATGTGTGAACATATAGGCTGGGTATTGAGTCACAATGAGGTGTGTGTGTGAGTGTCTGTCTTTGTGCACTGGTATAAGCCATGCACAGAGCCACAGTGAGGTTTGTGTGTGAGTGTGTGTGTCTTTTCAGGTGAATTTTGGGCATTGAGTCACAGTGAGCCATGAGTGTGTGTGCATGTGTGTGTGTGTGTACTGGTATAGGCTGTGCATTGAGTCACAGTGAGGTGTGTGTCTATGTGTCTGTGCTGTTGTAGGGATGCATTGAGTCACAGTGAGGTGTGTGTTGTTAGAGACTGTGAATTGAGTCACACTGAGCCTTGTGTGTGTGTGTGCTTGCATAGGCTGTGCATTGAGTCACAGTGAGGTGTGTGTGTCCGTCAAGTGCAGGCTGCTCATTGAGTCTCAGTTAGCTTTGTGTGTGTGTGTGTTGAGATACGCTATGCATTGAGTCACAGTGCCATGTGTGTCAGTGTCTGTCTGTGTGTGTGCTAGTATAGCTTCTGTATTCAGACACAGTGAGGTTTGAGTGTGTGTGTTGTTAGAGCCGTGGATTGAGTCTCAGTGAGCCGCATGTGTGTGTGTCTGCCTGCATGTGTTCTGTTATAAGTGGTGCACTGAGTCACATGGCCGTGTTTGGGTGTGTATGTAGGCTTGTTGATATAGGCTATGCATTGAGTCATCGTGATCCGTTAATGTCTGTGAGTGTTTGTTGTTATAGGCTGTGCACAGGGTCCCAGTGAGCCATCTGTGTGTGTGTGTCTGTGCAAATATGGACAGTTCTTTGAGTCACAGTGAATCATGTGTGTCTCTGGTTGTGTGTGTGTCCACATGTGCTGTTTTTGGTTGTGTGTTGTGTCACAGTAAGCTGTGTGTGAGTGTGTGCCTGTATAGACAGTGAACTGAGTCACGGCCATGTGTCTGTGTGTGTGTGCATGCAGGTATAGGCTATGCATTGACTCATAGTGAGGTGTGTGTGTGTTTGTGCTCGTATAGGCTGTGAATTCAGTCACACTGATCTGTGTGCATGTGACTGTGTTGGTACAGTCTGAGCATTGAGTCACCATGAGGTGTGTGTCTGAGTGTGTGTCTGTTCAGTTGTAGGTTTAGCATTGAGTAACAGTGACCCTTGTGTGTGTGTGTGCTGATAGAGTTTGTGTATTGAGTCACAGTGGGTTTGTGAGTGTTTGTGTGTGTGTGTGCTGTCAGAGACTGTCGACTGATTCACAGTGAGCCATGTGTGTCTGTGGGCATGCATGTATGCTGTAATAAGGTGTGCATTTAGTTACAATGAACAGTGTGTTTGTGTGTTTATGCATGCTGATAGAGGCTATGCATTGAGTCACAGTGATCCGTTAGTGTCTGTGAGGGTTTGTTGGAATAGTCTGTGCAAAGAGTCCCAGTGAGCCATCTCTGTGTATGTGTTTCTCTGCAGGTATGGATGGTGCATTGAGTCACAGTGAGTCATGTGCTTCTGTGTGTGTGTGTGTGTGTGTCAAAGTGTGCTGCTTTAGGCTGTGTGTTGTGTCACAGTGAGTCCTGTGTGTGTTGTGTTGGTATAGAGTGTGAAATGAGTCACGGCCATGTGTGTTTGTTTGTGCATGAAGCTACGGGCTGTGCATTGATTCATAGTGAGCTGTGTATGTGTGTGTGCCGGTATAGGCTGGGAATTCAGTCACAGTGAGCTCTTTGTGTGAGCATGTGCTGGTATAGTTTGAGCATTGAGTCACAGTGTGCTTGTGAATTTCTTGTGCCTGTGTAAGATGTACAGTGAGTTACAGTGAGCCGTGTGTGTCTGTGGCAGTGTGTGTATGAGTGTGCTTATACAGGTGGCACACTGAGTCACAGTGAGCCTTGTTTGTGTGTGTGCATGCATGTGTTCTGTTATAAGCTGTGCATTGAGTCACAATGAAAGTGTGTTTGTGTGTTTATGCATGCAGATATAGGCTGTGCATTTGTGTCACAGTGATCCGTTAGTGTCTGTGAGGGTTTCTTAGTATAGGCTGTGCACAGTCCCAGTGAGCTATCACTTTGTATGGGTTTATCTGCAGGTATGGACTGTGCATTAAGTCACTGTGAGTCTTGTGCTTCTGTGTGTGTGTGTGTGTCAAAGTATGCTGGTTTAGGCAGCGTGTTGTGTCACAGTGAGCCATGTTTTTGTTGTTTTGGTATAGACTGTGAACTGAGTCACAGCCATGTGTGTGTACTTGTGCATGAAGGTACCGGCTTGCATTGATTCATAGTGTGCTGTGTATGTATGTGTGCCAGTATAGACAATCAATTCAGTCACAGTGAGCTGTTTGCATATTCTGGTATAGTTTGAGCATTGAGTCACAGTGTTGTTGTGAGTTTGTTTTGCCGGTACAAGATTTACACAGAGATAGAGTGAGCCGTGTCTGTCTGTGGCTCTGTGTGTATGTGTGTGCTTATATAGGTCGCACAGTGAGTCACAGTGAGCTTTCGCTGTGGGTGTGATGCTGCTATAGACTATGAACTGACTATGAGCCATGTGTGTGAGAGTGTGTGTGTGTGTGTGCTGTTAGGTAATGTGCATTGAGTCAGAGTGAGCTCTGTGTGTGTTTTTGAATACCTCTGGGCTGGCATAGGCTGAGCATTGAGTCACAGTGTGGTGTGTGTGTGAGTGTGCAAGTGTGTGCAAGTATAGGCTGGGCATTGAAGCACAATGAGCTGTGTGTGTTTGTGTGCGTGCTGATATAGGCTGCACATTCAGTTACAGTGAGCCGTGTGTGTATGTGAGTGTGCTTGTAGAAGCTGCACACTGATTAACAGTGAGGTGTGTATGAGTGTGTGTGTGTGCTGTTACATACTGGGCATTCAGTCATAGGTTGCTGTGTGTGTGTGTGCATGCATGTGTGCTTTTATAGGCTGTGCCTTGATTCACATTGAACTGTGAGTGTGGGTGTGTGGGTGTCTGCTGGTATATGTTTTGCATTGTTTCACAATGAGCTGTGTGTGTGTGTGTGTGTGTGTGTTCTGGTATAAGATGTACATTGAGATACAGTGAACCGTGCATGTGTGTGGCTGTGTGTGTGTGTGTGCTGCTAGAGGCTGCGCATTGTGTAACACTGAGCCATGTGTTTCTGTGTGTCACTCTGTAGACTGTGCATTGAGTCTGTGTGTGTGCATGCATGTGTGCTGGCATAGGCTATGCATTGATTCACATTGAGATAGTGTGTGGTTGTGCGTGTTGTGTGGCTATATGTTTTGCATTGATTCACTGTGAGCTGTGTGTGTGTGAGTGTGCATGTGTGTGAACATATAGTCTGGACATTGAGTCACAGTGAGGTATGTGTGTCTGTTCAGGTGTAGACTGGGCATTGAGTCTCAGCTTTGTATGTCTGTGTGTGTGTGCTGAGATAGGCTGTGCATTGAGTCACAGTGACATGTGTGTCAGTGTCTGTGTGAGTGTGTAACAGTATAGCTTGTGTATTGAGACACAGTGAGGTTTGAGTGTGAGTGTGTGTGTGCTGTTAGAGACTGTGGATTGAGTATCAGTGAGCCATGTTTGTTTTTGTGTGTGTGCATGCATGTATTCTGTTATAAGCTGTGCACTGAGTCACATGGCCGTATTTGTGTGTGTGTGTGTGTATGCTTGTTGATATAGGCTATGCATTGAGTTACAGTGATCCGTTAGTGTCTGTGAGGGTTTGTTGGTATAGGCTGTGCACTTTCCCAGTGAGCCATCTCTGTGTATGTGTTTCCATGCAGGTATGGACAGTGCATTGAGTCACAGTGAGTCGTGTGCATCTGTGTGTGTGTGTCAAAGTGTGCTGGTTTAGGTTGCGTGTTGTGTCACAGTGAGCCATGTGTGTGTCGTGTTGGTATAGACTGTGAACTGAGTCACGGCCATGTGTGTGTGTTTGTGCATGAAGGTACAGGCTGTGCATTGATTCATAGTGAGCGGTTTATGTGTTTGTGATGGTATAGGCCCTCAATTCAGTCACAGTGAGCTGTGTGTGAGCATGTGCTGGTGTAGTTTGAACATTGAGTCAGAGTGTGGTTGTGAGTTTCTTATGGCGGTACAAGATGTACACTCTATTACTGTGAGCCGTGAGAGTCTGTGGCTGTGTGTGTATGAGTGTGCATATATAGGCTGCACATTGAGTGACAGTGAGCTGTGAGTGTGGGTTTGATGCTTGTTTAGTGTGTGAAATGAGTCACAGTGATCTATGTGTGTGTGTGTGTGTGTGTGTGTGCTGCTAGGTAATGTGCCTTGAGTCACAGTGAGCTCTGTGTGTGTTTTTGAATACCTCTGGGCAGGCATAGGCTGAGCATTGAGTCACAGTGAAGTGTGTGTGTGAATGTGCATGTGTGTGCAAGTATAGGCTGTGCATTGAATCACAGTGAGCTGTGTTTGTTTGTGTGTGTGCTGGTATAGGCTGCGCATTCAGTCACAGTGAGTCGTGTGTGTGTTTGAATGTTCTTGTAGAGGCTGCACATTGAATCACAGTGAGGTGTGTGTGTGATTGTGTGTGTGTGTGTGCTGTTCCATACTGTGCATTCAGTCTCAGTTATCCATGTGTGTGTGTGTTCTTGCGTGTGTGCTTTTACAGGCTGTGCCTTGATTCACATTGAACTGTGTGTGTGTGTGTGTGCTGTTATATGCTTTCCATTGCTTCACAGTGAACTGTGTGTTTGTGTTTGTGTGTGCCAGTACAGCCAGAGCATTCTTTCACAGTGAGGTGTGTGTGTGTGACTGTGCATGTGTCTGCATGTAAAGGCTGGCAGTTAGTGACCATCTGTGGTGTGTGTTTGTGTAAGTTTCTGTACTGGTATAGGCTGTGCATTCATTCACAGTGAGGTGTGTGTGTGTGTCTGTCCAGGTGTAGGCTGTTTATTGAGTCACAGTGAGCCGTGTGTGTGTGTGTGCTTGTATACACTGTGAACTGAGTCATGGCCGTTTGTGTGTGTGTGTGTGTGTGTGTGTGTGTGTGTGGGCATGCTGGTATAGGTTTTGCATTGACACATAGTGAGCTGTGTGTGTGTGATGTTCTTGTATAGGCCATGCATTGAGTCAGAGTGAGCTGTTTTCATGTGTGCGTTCTGCTATATTCTGACCATTGAGTCACAGTGTGGTGTGTGTGTGTGTGTGTGTTCTGGTATAAGATGAACATTGAGATACAGTGAGCCGTGTTTATGTGTGGCTGTGTGTGTGTGTGTGTCTGTTGGTAGAGGCTGCGCATTTTGTAACACTGTGCCAAGGTTTTCTGTGTGTCACTCTATAGACTGCACATAGTGTCTGTGTGTGTGCATGCATGTGTGCCTGTATAGTCTATGCATTGATTCACATTGAGCTTTGTGTGTGGTTGTGCGTGCTGTGCAGCTATATGTTTTGCATTGATTCACACTGAGCTGTGTGTGTGTGAGCGTGCATATGTGTGAACATATAGGCTGGGTATTGAGTCACAATGAGGTGTGTGTGTGAGTGTCTGTCTTTGTGCACTGGTATAAACCATGCACAGAGCCACAGTGAGGTTTGTGTGTGAGTGTGTGTGTCTTTTCAGGTGAATTTTGGGCATTGAGTCACAGTGAGCCGTGAGTGTGTGTGCGTGTGTGTGTGTGTGTACTGGTATAGGCTGTGCATTGAGTCACAGTGAGGTGTGTGTCTACGTGTCTGTGCTGTTGTAGGGATGCATTGAGTCACAGTGAGGTGTGTGTTGTTAGAGACTGTGAATTGAGTCACACTGAGCCTTGTGTGTGTGTGTGCTTGCATAGGCTGTGCATTGAGTCACAGTGAGGTGTGTGTGTCCATTCAAGTGTAGGCTGCTCATTGAGTCTCAGTTAGCTTTGTGTGTGTGTGTGTTGAGATACGCTATGCATTGAGTCACAGTGACATGTGTGTCAGTGTCTGTCTGTGTGTGTGCTAGTATAGCTTGTGTATTCAGACACAGTGAGGTTTGAGTGTGTGTGCTGTTAGAGCCGTGGATTGAGTCTCAGTGAGCCGCATGTGTGTGTGTCTGCCTGCATGTGTTCTGTTATAAGTTGTGCACTGAGTCACATGGCCGTGTTTGGGTGTGTATGTAGGCTTGTTGATATAGGCTATGCATTGAGTCATAGTGATCCGTTAATGTCTGTGAGTGTTTGTTGTTATAGGCTGTGCACAGGGTCCCAGTGAGCCATCTGTGTGTGTGTGTCTGTGCAAATATGGAGAGTTCTTTGAGTCACAGTGAATCGTGTGTGTCTCTGGTTGTGTGTGTGTCCACATGTGCTGTTTTTGGTTGTGTGTTGTGTCACAGTAAGCTGTGTGTGAGTGTGTGCTTGTATAGACAGTGAACTGAGTCACGGCCATGTGTCTGTGTGTGTGTGCATGCAGGTATAGGCTATGCATTGACTCATAGTGAGGTGTGTGTGTGTTTGTGCTCGTATAGGCTGTGAATTCAGTCACACTGATCTGTGTGCATGTGACTGTGTTGGTACAGTCTGAGCATTGAGTCACCGTGAGGTGTGTGTCTGAGTGTGTGTCTGTTCAGTTGTAGGTTTAGCATTGAGTAACAGTGACCCTTGTGTGTGTGTGTGCTGATAGAGTTTGTGTATTGAGTCACAGTGGGTTTGTGAGTGTTTGTGTGTGTGTGTGCTGTCAGAGACTGTCGACTGATTCACAGTGAGCCATGTGTGTCTGTGGGCATGCATGTATGCTGTAATAAGGTGTGCATTTAGTTACAATGAACAGTGTGTTTGTGTGTTTATGCATGCTGATAGAGGCTATGCATTGAGTCACAGTGATCCGTTAGTGTCTGTGAGGGTTTGTTGGAATAGTCTGTGCAAAGAGTCCCAGTGAGCCATCTCTGTGTATGTGTTTCTCTGCAGGTATGGACGGTGCCTTGAGTCACAGTGAGTCATGTGCTTCTGTGTGTGTGTGTGTGTGTCAAAGTGTGCTGCTTTAGGCTGTGTGTTGTGTCACAGTGAGTCCTGTGTGTGTTGTGTTGGTATAGAGTGTGAAATGAGTCATGGCCATGTGTGTTTGTTTGTGCATGAAGCTACGGGCTGTGCATTGATTTATAGTGAGCTGTGTATGTGTGTGTGCCAGTATAGTCTGGGAATTCAGTCACAGTGAGCTCTTTGTGTAAGCATGTGCTGGTATAGTTTGAGCATTGAGTCACAGTGTGCTTGTGAATTTCTTGTGCCTGTGTAAGATGTACAGTGAGTTACAGTGAGCCGTGTGTTTCTGTGGCAGTGTGTATGTGTGTGCTTATACAGGTGGCACACTGAGTCACAGTGAGCCTTGTTTGTGTGTGTGCATGCATGTGTTCTGTTATAAGCTGTGCATTGAGTCACAATGAAAGTGTGTTTGTGTGTTTATGCATGCAGATATAGGCTGTGCATTTGTGTCACAGTGATCCGTTAGTGTCTGTGAGGGTTTCTTGGTATAAGCTGTGCACAGTCCCAGTGAGCTATCACTTTGTATGGGTTTATCTGCAGGTATGGACTGTGCATTAAGTCACTGTGAGTCTTGTGCTTCTGTGTGTGTGTGTGTGTGTGTGTGTGTCAAAGTATGCTGGTTTAGGCAGCGTGTTGTGTCACAGTGAGCCATGTTTTTGTTGTTTTTGTATAGACTGTGAACTGAGTCACAGCCATGTGTCTGTACTAGTGCATGAAGGTACCGGCTGTGCATTGATTCATAGTGTGCTGTGTATGTATGTGTGCCAGTATAGACAATCAATTCAGTCACAGTGATCTGTTTGCATATGCTGGTATAGTTTGAGCATTGAGTCACAGTGTTGTTGTGAGTTTGTTTTGCCGGTACAAGATTTACACAGAGATAGAGTGAGCCGTGTCTGTCTGTGGCTCTGTGTGTATGTGTGTGCTTATATAGGTCGCACAGTGAGTTACAGTGAGCTTTCGCTGTGGGTGTGATGCTGCTATAGACTATGAACTGACTATGAGCCATGTGTGTGAGTGTGTGTGTATGTGTGCTGTTAGGTAATGTGCATTGAGTCAGAGTGAGCTCTGTGTGTGTTTTTGAATACCTCTGGGCTGGCATAGGCTGAGCATTGAGTCACAGTGTGGTGTGTGTGTGAGTGTGCAAGTGTGTGCATGTATAGGCTGGGCATTGAAGCACAATGAGCTGTGTGTGTTTGTGTGCGTGCTGATATAGGCTGCACATTCAGTTACAGTGAGCCGTGTGTGTATGTGAGTGTGCTTGTAGAAGCTGCACACTGATTAACAGTGAGGTGTGTATGAGTGTGTGTGTGTGCTGTTACATACTGGGCATTTATTTACAGGTTGCTGTGTGTGTGTGTGCATGCATGTGTGCTTTTATAGGCTGTGCCTTGATTCACATTGAACTGTGAGTGTGGGTGTGTGGGTGTCTGCTGGTATACGTTTTGCATTGTTTCACAATGAGCTGTGTGTGTGTGTGTGTGTGTGTTCTGGTATAAGATGTACATTGAGATACAGTGAACCGTGCATGTGTGTGGCTGTGTGTGTGTGTGTGCTGCTAGAGGCTGCGCATTATGTAACACTGAGCCATGTGTTTCTGTGTGTCACTCTGTAGACTGTGCATTGAGTCTGTGTGTGTTCATGCATGTGTGCTGGTATAGGCTATGCATTGATTCACATTGAGATAGTGTGTGGTTGTGCGTGTTGTGTGGCTATATGTTTTGCATTGATTCACTGTGAGCTGTGTGTGTGTGAGTGTGCATGTGTGTGAACATATAGTCTGGACATTGAGTCACAGTGAGGTGTGTGTGTCTGTTCAGGTGTAGACTGGGCATTGAGTCTCAGCTTTGTATGTCTGTGTGTGTGTGCTGAGATAGGCTGTGCATTGAGTCACAGTGACATGTGTGTCAGTGTCTGTGTGAGTGTGTAACAGTATAGCTTGTGTATTCAGACACAGTGAGGTTTGAGTGTGAGTGTGTGTGTGCTGTTAGAGACTGTGGATTGAGTATCAGTGAGCCATGTTTGTTTTTGTGTGTGTGCATGCATGTATTCTGTTATAAGCTGTGCACTGAGTCACATGGCCGTATTTGTGTGTGTGTGTGTATGCTTGTTGATATAGGCTATGCATTGAGTTACAGTGATCCGTTAGTGTCTGTGAGGGTTTGTTGGTATAGGCTGTGCACAGGGTCCCAGTGAGCCATCTGTGTGTGTGTGTCTGTGCAAATATGGACAGTGCATTGAGTCACAGTGAGTCATGTGTGTCTCTGGATGTGTGTGTGTCCACATGTGCTGTTTTCAGTTGTGTGTTGTGTCACAGTAAGCCATGTGTGAGTGTGTGCAGGTATAGACTGTGAACTGAGTCATGGCCATGTGTGTGTGTATGCATGCAGACATAGGCTATGCATTGACTCATAGTGAGCTGTTTATGTGTGTGTGATGGTATAGGCTGTCAATTGAGTCACAGTGAGCTGTTTGCATGTGCATGTGCTGATATAGTTTGAGCATTGAGTCACAATTTGATTGTGAGATTCTTTTGCTGGTACAAGATGTACACCGAGTTACAGTGAGCCTTGGGTGTCTGTGGCTGTGTGTGTATGTGTGTGCCTATATAGGTGGTGCAGTGTGTCACAGTGAGCTGTGAATGTGGGTGTGATGCTAGTATAGACTGTGAACTGAGTCACAGTGAACCGTGTGTGTGTGTGTGTGTGTGTGTGTTTGCCTCAAGTTAATGTGCACTGAGTCACAGTGAGCTCTGTTTGTGTTTGTGAACACCTCTGGGCTGGTATAGGCTGAGCATTGAGTCCCAGTGAGGTGTTGTGTGAGTGTGTGTGTGAGTGCAAGTAGAGGCTGGGTATTGAATCACAGTGAGCTGTGTGTTTTTGTGTGTGTGCTGGTATAGGCTGCGCATTCAGTCACAGTGAGTCATGTGTGTGTGTGAGTGTTCTTGTAGAGGCTGCACATTGAATCACAGTGAGGTGTGTGTGTGATTGTGTGTGTGTATGCTGTTCCATTCTGTGCATTCTGTCACAGTTAGCCATGTGTGTGTGTGTGCATTTGTGGGTGATTTTATAAGCTGTGCATTGATTCACATTGAACTGTGTGTGTGGGTGTGTGCTGGTGTATGCTTTGCATTGTTTCACAGTCAGCTGGGTGTGTGTGTGTGTGTGTGTCTGTGTGTTGTGGTACAGGCTGAGCATTGTTCACAATGAAGTGTGTTTGTGTGAGTGTGCATGTGTCTGCATCTAAAGGCTGGCTATTAGTCACAGTGTGCGTTGTGTGTTTGTGTATGTTTCTGTACTGGTATAGGCTGTGCATTCATTCACAGTGAGGTGTGTTTGTGTGTCTGTCCTGGCGTAGGCTGGTTATTGGGTGACAGTGAGCCATGTGTGCGTGTGTGTTTGTAAAGTCTGTGAACTGAGTCATGGCCATGTGTGTGTGTGTGAATGCTGATATAGATTTTGCATTGACACTTAGTGAGCTACGTGTGAGCTTTGTGCTGGTATAGGCCATGCATTGAGTGTGAGTGAGCAGTTTTCATGTGTGAATGCTGGTGTATTCTGAACATAGAGTCACAGTGTGGTGTATGGCTGTGTATGTGTGTGTGTGTGTATGTGTGTGTGTTCTGGTATACGATGTACATTGAGATACAGTGAGCTGTGCATATATGTGGCTGTTTGTGTGGGTGTGTGTGTGTGCTGCTAGAGGCTGCGCATTGTGTAACACTGAGCCATGGGTTTCTGTGTGTCACTCTATAGACTGTGCATTGTGTTTGTGTGTGTGTATGCATGTGTGCTTGTATAGGCTATGCATTGATTCACATTGAGTTAGTGTGTGGTTGTGCATGTTGTGCACCTAGAAGTTTTGCATTGATTCACTGTGAGCTGTGTGTGTGTGAGTGTGCATGTGTGTGAACATATAGGCTGGACATTTTGTCACAGTGAGGTGTGTGTGTGAGTTTGTGTTTGTGTGCACTGGTATAGGTCATGCACTGAGACACAGGGATATTTGTGTGTGTCTTTTCAGGTTTATGCCGGGCATTGAGTCACAGTGAGCCATGTGTGTGTGTGAGTGTGTGTGAGTGTGCTGGTATAGGCTGTGCATTGAGTCAGTGAGCTGTGTGTGTGTGTGTCTCTTTTGGTGTCAGTGTGCATTGAATCACTGTGGTGTGTGTCTATGTGTGATGTTAGAGACTGTGAAATGAGTCACAGTGAGCCTTGTTTGTGTGTGTGCATGCATGTGTTCTATTCTTAGCTGTGCACTGAGTCACTTGACCGTATTTTTGTGTGTGTATGCTTGCTGATATAAGCTATGCATTGAGTCAAAGTCATCCGTTAGTGTCTGTGAGGGTTTGTTGGTATAGGCTGTGCACAGAGTGCCAGTGAGCTGTCTGTGTGTCTGTGCAAATATGGACAGTGCATTGAGTCACAGTGAGATGTGTGTGTCTCTGTGTGTGTGTGTCCACATGTGCTATTTTAGGCTACTTGTTGTGTCCCTGTAAGCCGTGTGTGTGTGTGCTGGTATAGACTGTGAATTGAGTCACGGCATGTGTGTGTGTGTGTGCATGCAGATATAGGCTATGCATTGACCAATAAGGAGCTGGGTGTGTGTGTGTGTGTGCTGGTATAAGCAGTGAATTCTGTCACACTGATCTGTGTGCATGTGAGTGTGCTGGTATAGTCTGAGGATTGAATCACAGTGATCTGTGTGTGTGTGTGTGTCTTCAGTTGTCAGCTTGATATTGAGTCACAGTGAGCCTTGTGTGTGTCTGTGTGTGCTGGTATAGGTGGTGTATTGAGTCACAGTGAGTTTTGTGTGTGTCTGTGTGTGCTGTTAGAGAGTGTGGATTGATTCACAGTGAGCCATATGTGTCTGTGTGCATGTATGTGTGCTGTTATAAGCTGTGCATTGAGTCACAATGAGCAGTGTGTTTGTGTGTTTATGCATGCAGATATAGGCTGTGCATTGAGTCACAGTGATCCGTTAGTGTCTGTGAGGGTTTGTTGGTATAGGCTGTGCAAATTCCCAGTGAGCCGTCTCTGTGTATGTGTTTCCATGCAGGTATGGACGGTGCATTGAGTCACAGTGAGTCGTGTGCATCTGTGTGTGTGTGTCAAAGTGTGCTGGTTTAGGCTGTGTGTTGTGTCACAGTGAGCCATGTGTGTGTCGTGTTGGTATAGACTGTGAACTGAGTCACGGCCATGTGTGTGCATTTGTGCATGAAGGTACACGCTGTGCATTGACTCATAGTGAGCTGTTTATGTGTGTGTGACAGTATAGGCCGTCAATTCAGTCACAGTGAGCTGTGTGTGTTTGAATGTTCCAGTAGAGGCTGCACATTGAATCACAGTGAGGTGTGTGTGTGATTGAGTGTGTGTGTGTGCTGTTCCATACTGTGCATTCAGTCTCAGTTATCCATGTGTGTGTGTGTTCTTGCGTGTGTGCTTTTACAGGCTGTGCCTTGATTCACATTGAACTGTGTGTGTGTGTCAAAGTGTGCTGGTTTAGGTTGCGTGTTGTGTCACAGTGAGCCATGTGTGTGTCGTGTTGGTATAGACTGTGAACTGAGTTACGGCCATGTGTGTGTGTTTGTGCATGAAGGTACAGGCTGTGCATTGATTCATAGTGAGCGGTTTATGTGTTTGTGATGGTATAGGCCCTCAATTCAGTCACAGTGAGCTGTGTGTGAGCATGTGCTGGTATAGTTTGAGCATTGAGTCAGAGTGTGGTTGTGAGTTTCTTATGGCGGTACAAGATGTACATTCTATTACAGTGAGCCGTGAGAGTCTGTGGCTGTGTGTGTATGAGTGTGCATATATAGGCTGCACATTGAGTGACAGTGAGCTGTGAGTGTGGGTTTGATGCTTGTTTAGTCTGTGATATGAGTCACAGTGAACTATGTGTGTGTGTGTGTGTGTGTGTGTGCTGCTAGGTAATGTGCCTTGAGTCACAGTGAGCTCTGTGTGTGTTTTTGAATACCTCTGGGCAGGCATAGGCTGAGCATTGAGTCACAGTGTGTGTGTGAATGTGCATGTGTGTGCAAGTATAGGCTGTGCATTGAATCACAGTGAGTTGTGTTTGTTTGTGTGTGTGCTGGTATAGGCTGCGCATTCAGTCACAGTGAGTCGTGTGTGTGTTTGAATGTTCTTGTAGAGGCTGCTTTTGAATCACAGTGAGGTGTGTGTGTGATTGTGTGTGTGTGTGCTGATCCATACTGTGCATTCAGTCTCAGTTATCCATGTGTGTGTGTGTTCTTGCGTGTGTGCTTTTACAGGCTGTGCCTTGATTCACATTGAACTGTGTGTGTGTGTGTGTGCTGTTATATGCTTTCCTTTGCTTCACAGTGAACTGTGTGTGTGTGTGTTTGTGTGTGCCAGTACAGCCAGAGCATTCTTTCACAGTGAGGTGTGTGTGTGTGACTGTGCATGTGTCTGCATGTAAAGGCTGGCAGTTAGTGACCATCTGTGGTGTGTGTTTGTGTAAGTTTCTGTACTGGTATAGGCTGTGCATTCATTCACAGTGAGGTGTGTGTGTGTGTCTGTCCAGGTGTAGGCTGGTTATTGAGTCACAGTGAGCCGTGTGTGTGTGTGTGCTTGTATACACTGTGAACTGAGTCATGGCCGCTTGTGTGTGTGTGTGTGTGTGGGCATGCTGGTATAGGTTTTGCATTGACACATAGTGAGCTGTGTGTGTGTGATGTTCTTGTATAGGCCATGCATTGAGTCAGAGTGAGCTGTTTTCATGTGTGCGTTCTGGTATATTCTGACCATTGAGTCACAGTGTGGTGTGTGTGTGTGTGTGTTCTGGTATAAGATGAACATTGAGATACAGTGAGCCGTGTTTATGTGTGGCTGTGTGTGTGTGTGTGTCTGTTGGTAGAGGCTGCGCATTTTGTAACACTGCGCCATGTTTTTCTGCGTGTCACTCTATAGACTGCACATAGTGTCTGTGTGTGTGCATGCATGTGTGCCTGTATAGG
This sequence comes from Stenella coeruleoalba, assembly GCF_951394435.1. NCBI lineage: Eukaryota > Metazoa > Chordata > Mammalia > Artiodactyla > Delphinidae > Stenella > Stenella coeruleoalba. The sequence goes on from NC_137168.1 coordinate 4,585,309, forward strand.
CTATGCATTGATTCACATTGAGCTTTGTGTGTCGTTGTGCGTGCTGTGCAGCTATATGTTTTGCATTGATTCACACTGAGCTGTGTGTGTGTGAGCGTGCATATGTGTGAACATATAGGCTGGGTATTGAGTCACAATGAGGTGTGTGTGTGAGTGTCTGTCTTTGTGCACTGGTATAAGCCATGCACAGAGCCACAGTGAGGTTTGTGTGTGAGTGTGTGTGTCTTTTCAGGTGAATTTTGGGCATTGAGTCACAGTGAGCCGTGAGTGTGTGTGCATGTGTGTGTGTGTGTACTGGTATAGGCTGTGCATTGAGTCACAGTGAGGTGTGTGTCTATGTGTCTGTGCTGTTGTAGGGATGCATTGAGTCACAGTGAGGTGTGTGTTGTTAGAGACTGTGAATTGAGTCACACTGAGCCTTGTGTGTGTGTGTGCTTGCATAGGCTGTGCATTGAGTCACAGTGAGGTGTGTGTGTCCGTCAAGTGCAGGCTGCTCATTGAGTCTCAGTTAGCTTTGTGTGTGTGTGTGTTGAGATACGCTATGCATTGAGTCACAGTGCCATGTGTGTCAGTGTCTGTCTGTGTGTGTGCTAGTATAGCTTGTGTATTCAGACACAGTGAGGTTTGAGTGTGTGTGCTGTTAGAGCCGTGGATTGAGTCTCAGTGAGCCGCATGTGTGTGTGTCTGCCTGCATGTGTTCTGTTATAAGTTGTGCACTGAGTCACATGGCCGTGTTTGGGTGTGTATGTAGGCTTGTTGATATAGGCTATGCATTGAGTCATCGTGATCCGTTAATATCTGTGAGTGTTTGTTGTTATAGGCTGTGCACAGGGTCCCAGTGAGCCATCTGTGTGTGTGTGTCTGTGCAAATATGGACAGTTCTTTGAGTCACAGTGAATCGTGTGTGTCTCTGGTTGTGTGTGTGTCCACATGTGCTGTTTTTGGTTGTGTGTTGTGTCACAGTAAGCTGTGTGTGAATGTGTGCTTGTATAGACAGTGAACTGAGTCACGGCCATGTGTCTGTGTGTGTGTGCATGCAGGTATAGGCTATGCATTGACTCATAGTGAGGTGTGTGTGTGTTTGTGCTCGTATAGGCTGTGAATTCAGTCACACTGATCTGTGTGCATGTGACTGTGTTGGTACAGTCTGAGCATTGAGTCACCGTGAGGTGTGTGTCTGAGTGTGTGTCTGTTCAGTTGTAGGTTTAGCATTGAGTAGCAGTGACCCTTGTGTGTGTGTGTGCTGATAGAGTTTGTGTATTGAGTCACAGTGGGTTTGTGAGTGTTTGTGTGTGTGTGTGCTGTCAGAGACTGTCGACTGATTCACAGTGAGCCATGTGTGTCTGTGGGCATGCATGTATGCTGTAATAAGGTGTGCATTTAGTTATAATGAACAGTGTGTTTGTGTGTTTATGCATGCTGATAGAGGCTATGCATTGAGTCACAGTGATCCGTTAGTGTCTGTGAGGGTTTGTTGGAATAGTCTGTGCAAAGAGTCCCAGTGAGCCATCTCTGTGTATGTGTTTCTCTGCAGGTATGGATGGTGCATTGAGTCACAGTGAGTCATGTGCTTCTGTGTGTGTGTGTGTGTGTCAAAGTGTGCTGCTTTAGGCTGTGTGTTGTGTCACAGTGAGTCCTGTGTGTGTTGTGTTGGTATAGAGTGTGAAATGAGTCACGGCCATGTGTGTTTGTTTGTGCATGAAGCTACGGGCTGTGCATTGATTCATAGTGAGCTGTGTATGTGTGTGTGCCGGTATAGGCTGGGAATTCAGTCACAGTGAGCTCTTTGTGTGAGCATGTGCTGGTATAGTTTGAGCATTGAGTCACAGTGTGCTTGTGAATTTCTTGTGCCTGTGTAAGATGTACAGTGAGTTACAGTGAGCCGTGTGTGTCTGTGGCAGTGTGTGTATGTGTGTGCTTATACAGGTGGCACACTGAGTCACAGTGAGCCTTGTTTGTGTGTGTGCATGCATGTGTTCTGTTATAAGCTGTGCATTGAGTCACAATGAAAGTGTGTTTGTGTGTTTATGCATGCAGATATAGGCTGTGCATTTGTGTCACAGTGATCCGTTAGTGTCTGTGAGGGTTTCTTGGTATAGGCTGTGCACAGTCCCAGTGAGCTATCACTTAGTATGGGTTTATCTGCAGGTATGGACTGTGCATTAAGTCACTGTGAGTCTTGTGCTTCTGTGTGTGTGTGTGTGTGTCAAAGTATGCTGGTTTAGGCAGCGTGTTGTGTCACAGTGAGCCATGTTTTTGTTGTTTTGGTATAGACTGTGAACTGAGTCACAGCCATGTGTGTGTACTTGTGCATGAAGGTACCGGCTGTGCATTGATTCATAGTGTGCTGTGTATGTATGTGTGCCAGTATAGACAATCAATTCAGTCACAGTGAGCTGTTTGCATATGCTGGTATAGTTTGAGCATTGAGTCACAGTGTTGTTGTGAGTTTGTTTTGCTGGTACAAGATTTACACAGAGATAGAGTGAGCCATGTCTGTCTGTGGTTCTGTGTGTATGTGTGTGCTTATATAGGTCGCACAGTGAGTCACAGTGAGCTTTCAGTGTGGGTGTGATGCTGCTATAGACTATGAACTGACTATGAGCAATGTGTGTGAGAGTGTGTGTGTGTGTGTGTGTGCTGTTAGGTAATGTGCATTGAGTCAGAGTGAGCTCTGTGTGTGTTTTTGAATACCTCTGGGCTGGCATAGGCTGAGCATTGAGTCACAGTGTGGTGTGTGTGTGAGTGTGCAAGTGTGTGCAAGTATAGGTTGGGCATTGAAGCACAATGAGCTGTGTGTGTTTGTGTGCGTGCTGATATATGCTGCACATTCAGTTACAGTGAGCCGTGTGTGTATGTGAGTGTGCTTGTAGAAGCTGCACACTGATTAACAGTGAGGTGTGTATGAGTGTGTGTGTGTGCTGTTACATACTGGGCATTCAGTCACAGGTTGCTGTGTGTGTGTGTGCATGCATGTGTGCTTTTATAGGCTGTGCCTTGATTCACATTGTACTGTGAGTGTGGGTGTGTGGGTGTCTGCTGGTATACGTTTTGCATTGTTTCACAATGAGCTGTGTGTGTGTGTGTGTGTGTCTGTGTTCTGGTATAAGATGTACATTGAGATACAGTGAACCGTGCATGTGTGTGGCTGTGTGTGTGTGTGTGCTGCTAGAGGCTGTGCATTGTGTAACACTGAGCCATGTGTTTCTGTGTATCACTCTGTAGACTGTGCATTGAGTCTGTGTGTGTGCATGCATGTGTGCTGGCATAGGCTATGCATTGATTCACATTGAGATAGTGTGTGGTTGTGCGTGTTGTGTGGCTATATGTTTTGCATTGATTCACTGTGAGCTGTGTGTGTGTGAGTGTGCATGTGTGTGAACATATAGTCTGGACATTGAGTCACAGTGAGGTATGTGTCTCTCTTCAGGTGTAGACTGGACATTGAGTCTCAGCTTTGTATGTCTGTGTGTGTGTGCTGAGATAGGCTGTGCATTGAGTCACAGTGACATGTGTGTCAGTGTCTGTGTGAGTGTGTAACAGTATAGCTTGTGTATTGAGACACAGTGAGGTTTGAGTGTGAGTGTGTGTGTGCTGTTAGAGACTGTGGATTGAGTATCAGTGAGCCATGTTTGTTTTTGTGTGTGTGCATGCATGTATTCTGTTATAAGCTGTGCACTGAGTCACATGGCCGTATTTGTGTGTGTGTGTGTATGCTTGTTGATATAGGCTATGCATTGAGTTACAGTGATCCGTTAGTGTCTGTGAGGGTTTGTTGGTATAGGCTGTGCACATTCCCAGTGATCCGTCTCTGTGTATGTGTTTCCATGCAGGTATGGACGGTGCATTGAGTCACAGTGAGTCGTGTGCATCTGTGTGTGTGTGTCAAAGTGTGCCGGTTTAGGTTGCGTGTTGTATCACAGTGAGCCATGTGTGTGTCGTGTTGGTATAGACTGTGAACTGAGTCACAGCCATGTGTGTGTGTTTGTGCATGAAGGTACAGGCTGTGCATTGATTCATAGTGAGCGGTTTATGTGTTTGTGATGGTATAGGCCCTCAATTCAGTCACAGTGAGCTGTGTGTGAGCATGTGCTGGTATAGTTTGAGCATTGAGTCAGAGTGTGGTTGTGAGTTTCTTATGGCGGTACAAGATGTACACTCTATTACAGTGAGCCGTGAGAGTCTGTGGCTGTGTGTGTATGAGTGTGCATATATAGGCTGCACATTGAGTGACAGTGAGCTGTGAGTGTGGGTTTGATGCTTGTTTAGTGTGTGAAATGAGTCACAGAGAACTATGTGTGTGTGTGTGTGTGTGTGTGTGTGCGCTGCTAGGTAATGTGCCTTGAGTAACAGTGAGCTCTGTGTGTGTTTTTGAATACCTCTGGGCAGGCATAGGCTGAGCATTGAGTCACAGTGAAGTGTGTGTGTGAATGTGCATGTGTGTGCAAGTATAGGCTGTGCATTGAATCACAGTGAGCTGTGTTTGTTTGTGTGTGTGCTGGTATAGGCTGCGCATTCAGTCACAGTGAGTCGTGTGTGTGTTTGAATGTTCTTGTAGAGGCTGCACATTGAATCACAGTGAGGTGTGTGTGTGATTGTGTGTGTGTGTGTGCTGTTCCATACTGTGCATTCAGTCTCAGTTATCCATGTGTGTGTGTGTTCTTGCATGTGTGCTTTTACAAGCTGTGCCTTGATTCACATTGAACTGTGTGTGTGTGTGTGTGCTGTTATATGCTTTCCATTGCTTCACAGTGAACTGTGTGTGTGTGTGTTTGTGTGTGCCAGTACAGCCAGAGCATTCTTTCACAGTGAGGTGTATGTGTGTGACTGTTCATGTGTCTGCATGTAAAGGCTGGCAGTTAGTGACCATCTGTGGTGTGTGTTTGTGTAAGTTTCTGTACTGGTATAGGCTGTGCATTCATTCACAGTGAGGTGTGTGTGTGTGTCTGTCCAGGTGTAGGCTGGTTATTGAGTCACAGTGAGCCGTGTGTGTGTGTGTGCTTGTATACACTGTGAACTGAGTCATGGCCGTTTGTGTGTGTGTGTGTGTGTGTGTGTGTGTGTGTGTGGGCATGCTGGTATAGGTTTTGCATTGACACATAGTGAGCTGTGTGTGTGTGATGTTCTTGTATAGGCCATGCATTGAGTCAGAGTGAGCTGTTTTCATGTGTGCGTTCTGCTATTTTCTGACCATTGAGTCACAGTGTGGTGTGTGTGTGTGTGTGTGTTCTGGTATAAGATGAACATTGAGATACAGTGAGCCGTGTTTATGTGTGGCTGTGTGTGTGTGTGTGTGTCTGTTGGTAGAGGCTGCGCATTTTGTAACACTGCGCCATGTTTTTCTGCGTGTCACTCTATAGACTGCACATAGTGTCTGTGTGTGTGCATGCATGTGTGCCTGTATAGGCTATGCATTGATTCACATTGAGCTTTGTGTGTGGTTGTGCGTGCTGTGCAGTTATATGTTTTGCATTGATTCACACTGAGCTGTGTGTGTGTGAGCGTGCATATGTGTGAACATATAGGCTGGGTATTGAGTCACAATGAGGTGTGTGTGTGAGTGTCTGTCTTTGTGCACTGGTATAAGCCATGCACAGAGCCACAGTGAGGTTTGTGTGTGAGTGTGTGTGTCTTTTCAGGTGAATTTTGGACATTGAGTCACAGTGAGCCATGAGTGTGTGTGCATGTGTGTGTGTGTGTACTGGTATAGGCTGTGCATTGAGTCACAGTGAGGTGTGTGTCTATGTGTCTGTGCTGTTGTAGGGATGCATTGCGTCACAGTGAGGTGTGTCTTGTTAGAGACTGTGAATTGAGTCACACTGAGCCTTGTGTGTGTGTGTGCTTGCATAGGCTGTGCATTGAGTCACAGTGAGGTGTGTGTGTCCGTCAAGTGTAGGCTGCTCATTGAGTCTCAGTTAGCTTTGTGTGTGTGTGTGTTGAGATACGCTATGCATTGAGTCACAGTGCCATGTGTGTCAGTGTCTGTCTGTGTGTGTGCTAGTATAGCTTGTGTATTCAGACACAGTGAGGTTTGAGTGTGTGTGCTGTTAGAGCCATGGATTGAGTCTCAGTGAGCCGCATGTGTGTGTGTCTGCCTGCATGTGTTCTGTTATAAGTTGTGCACTGAGTCACATGGCCGTGTTTGGGTGTGTATGTAGGCTTGTTGATATAGGCTATGCATTGAGTCATCGTGATCCGTTAATGTCTGTGAGTGTTTGTTGTTATAGGCTGTGCACAGGGTCCCAGTGAGCCATCTGTGTGTGTGTGTCTGTGCAAATATGGACAGTTCTTTGAGTCACAGTGAATCGTGTGTGTCTCTGGTTGTTTGTGTGTCCACATGTGCTGTTTTTGGTTGTGTGTTGTGTCACAGTAAGCTGTGTGTGAGTGTGTGCTTGTATAGACAGTGAACTGAGTCACGGCCATGTGTCTGTGTGTGTGTGCATGCAGGTATAGGCTATGCATTGACTCATAGTGAGGTGTGTGTGTGTTTGTGCTCGTATAGGCTGTGAATTCAGTCACACTGATCTGTGTGCATGTGACTGTGTTGGTACAGTCTGAGCATTGAGTCACCGTGAGGTGTGTGTCTTAGTGTGTGTCTGTTCAGTTGTAGGTTTAGCATTGAGTAACAGTGACCCTTGTGTGTGTGTGTGCTGATAGAGTTTGTGTATTGAGTCACAGTGGGTTTGTGAGTGTTTGTGTGTGTGTGTGGTGTCAGAGACTGTCGACTGATTCACAGTGAGCCATGTGTGTCTGTGGGCATGCATGTATGCTGTAATAAGGTGTGCATTTAGTTACAATGAACAGTGTGTTTGTGTGTTTATGCATGTTGATAGAGGCTATGCATTGAGTCACAGTGATCCGTTAGTGTCTGTGAGGGTTTGTTGGAATAGTCTGTGCAAAGAGTCCCAGTGAGCCATCTCTGTGTATGTGTTTCTCTGCAGGTATGGATGGTGCATTGAGTCACAGTGAGTCATGTGCTTCTGTGTGTGTGTGTGTGTGTCAAAGTGTGCTGCTTTAGGCTGTGTGTTGTGTCACAGTGAGTCCTGTGTGTGTTGTGTTGGTATAGAGTGTGAAATGAGTCACGGCCATGTGTGTTTGTTTGTGCATGAAGCTACGGGCTGTGCATTGATTCATAGTGAGCTGTGTATGTGTGTGTGCCGGTATAGGCTGGGAATTCAGTCACAGTGAGCTCTTTGTGTGAGCATGTGCTGGTATAGTTTGAGCATTGAGTCACAGTGTGCTTGTGAATTTCTTGTGCCTGTGTAAGATGTACAGTGAGTTACAGTGAGCCGTGTGTGTCTGTGGCAGTGTGTGTATGTGTGTGCTTATACAGGTGGCACACTGAGTCACAGTGAGCCTTGTTTGTGTGTGTTCATGCATGTGTTCTGTTATAAGCTGTGCATTGAGTCACAATGAAAGTGTGTTTGTGTGTTTATGCATGCAGATATAGACTGTGCATTTGTGTCACAGTGATCCGTTAGTGTCTGTGAGGGTTTCTTGGTATAGGCTCTGCACAGTCTCAGTGAGCTATCACTTAGTATGGGTTTATGTGCAGGTATGGACTGTGCATTAAGTCACTGTGAGTCTTGTGCTTCTGTGTGCGTGTGTGTGTGTGTCAAAGTATGCTGGTTTAGGCAGCGTGTTGTGTCACAGTGAGCCATGTTTTTGTTGTTTTGGTATAGACTGTGAACTGAGTCACAGCCATGTGTGTGTACTTGTGCATGAAGGTACCGGCTGTGCATTGATTCATAGTGTGCTGTGTATGTATGTGTGCCAGTATAGACAATCAATTCAGTCACAGTGAGCTGTTTGCATATGCTGGTATAGTTTGAGCATTGAGTCACAGTGTTGTTGTGAGTTTGTTTTGCCGGTACAAGATTTACACAGTGATAGAGTGAGCCGTGTCTGTCTGTGGTTCTGTGTGTATGTGTGTGCTTATATAGGTCGCACAGTGAGTCACAGTGAGCTTTCGGTGTGGGTGTGATGCTGCTATAGACTATGAACTGACTATGAGCCATGTGTGTGAGAGTGTGTGTGTGTGTGTGCTGTTAGGTAATGTGCATTGAGTCAGAGTGAGCTCTGTGTGTGTTTTTGAATACCTCTGGGCTGGCATAGGCTGAGCATTGAGTCACAGTGTGGTGTGTGTTTGAGTGTGCAAGTGTGTGCAAGTATAGGCTGGGCATTGAAGCACAATGAGCTGTGTGTGTTTGTGTGCGTGCTGATATAGGCTGCACATTCAGTTACAGTGAGCCGTGTGTGTATGTGAGTGTGCTTGTAGAAGCTGCACACTGATTAACAGCGAGGTGTGTATGAGTGTGTGTGTGTGCTGTTACATACTGGGCATTCAGTCACAGGTTGCTGTGTGTGTGTGTGCATGCATGTGTGCTTTTATAGGCTGTGCCTTGATTCACTTTGAACTGTGAGTGTGGGTGTGTGGGTGTCTGCTGGTATACGTTTTGCATTGTTTCACAATGAGCTGTGTGTGTGTGTGTGTGTGTGTGTGTGTTCTGGTATAAGATGTACATTGAGATACAGTGAACCATGCATGTGTGTGGCTGTGTGTGTGTGTGTGCTGCTAGAGGCTGCGCATTGTGTAACACTGAGCCATGTGTTTCTGTGTGTCACTCTGTAGACTGTGCATTGAGTCTGTGTGTGTGCATGCATGTGTGCTGGCATAGGCTATGCATTGATTCACATTGAGATAGTGTGTGGTTGTGCATGTTGTGTGGCTATATGTTTTGCATTGATTCACTGTGAGCTGTGTGTGTGTGAGTGTGCATGTGTGTGAACATATAGTCTGGACATTGAGTCACAGTGAGGTATGTGTGTCTGTTCAGGTGTAGACTGGGCATTGAGTCTCAGCTTTGTATGTCTGTGTGTGTGTGCTGAGATAGGCAGTGCATTGAGTCACAGTGACATGTGTGTCAGTGTCTGTGTGAGTGTGTAACAGTTTAGCTTGTGTATTGAGACACAGTGAGGTTTGAGTGTGAGTGTGTGTGTGCTGTTAGAGACTGTGGATTGAGTATCAGTGAGCCATGTTTGTTTTTGTGTGTGTGCATGCATGTGTTCTGTTATAAGCTGTGCACTGAGTCACATGGCCGTATTTGTGTGTGTGTGTGTATGCTTGTTGATATAGGCTATGCATTGAGTTACAGTGATCCGTTAGTGTCTGTGAGGGTTTGTTGGTATAGGCTGTGCACATTCCCAGTGAGCCATCTCTGTGTATGTGTTTCCATGCAGGTATGGACGGTGCATTGAGTCACAGTGAGTCGTGTGCATCTGTGTGTGTGTGTCAAAGTGTGCTGGTTTAGGTTGCATGTTGTGTCACAGTGAGCCATGTGTGTGTCGTGTTGGTATAGATTGTGAACTGAGTCACGGCCATGTGTGTGTGTTTGTGCATGAAGGTACAGGCTGTGCATTGATTCATAGTGAGCGGTTTATGTGTTTGTGATGGTATAGGCCCTCAATTCAGTCACAGTGAGCTGTGTGTGAGCATGTGCTGGTATAGTTTGAGCATTGAGTCAGAGTGTGGTTGTGAGTTTCTTATGGCGGTACAAGATGTACACTCTATTACAGTGAGCCGTGAGAGTCTGTGGCTGTGTGTGTATGAGTGTGCATATATAGGCTGCACATTGAGTGACAGTGAGCTGTGAGTGTGGGTTTGATGCTTGTTTAGTGTGTGAAATGAGTCACAGTGATCTATGTGTGTGTGTGTGTGTGTGTGTGTGTGTGCTGCTAGGTAATGTGCCTTGAGTCACAGTGAGCTCTGTGTGTGTTTTTGAATACCTCTGGGCAGGCATAGGCTGAGCATTGAGTCACAGTGAAGTGTGTGTGTGAATGTGCATGTGTGTGCAAGTATAGGCTGTGCATTGAATCACAGTGAGCTGTGTTTGTTTGTGTGTGTGCTGGTATAGGCTGCGCATTCAGTCACAGTGAGTCGTGTGTGTGTTTGAATGTTCTTGTAGAGGCTGCACATTGAATCACAGTGAGGTGTGTGTGTGATTGTGTGTGTGTGTGTGCTGTTCCATACTGTGCATTCAGTCTCAGTTATCCATGTGTGTGTGTGTTCTTGCGTGTGTGCTTTTACAGGCTGTGCCTTGATTCACATTGAACTGTGTGTGTGTGCTGTTATATGCTTTCCATTGCTTCACAGTGAACTGTGTGTGTGTGTGTTTGTGTGTGCCAGTACAGCCAGAGCATTCTTTCACAGTGAGGTGTGTGTGTGTGACTGTGCATGTGTCTGCATGTAAAGGCTGGCAGTTAGTGACCATCTGTGGTGTGTGTTTGTGTAAGTTTCTGTACTGGTATAGGCTGTGCATTCATTCACAGTGAGGTGTGTGTGTGTGTCTGTCCAGGTGTAGGCTGGTTATTGAGTCACAGTGAGCCGTGTGTGTGTGTGTGCTTGTATACACTGTGAACTGAGTCATGGCCGTTTGTGTGTGTGTGTGTGTGTGTGTGTGTGTGTGTGTGGGCATGCTGGTATAGGTTTTGCATTGACACATAGTGAGCTGTGTGTGTGTGATGTTCTTGTATAGGCCATGCATTGAGTCAGAGTGAGCTGTTTTCATGTGTGCGTTCTGGTATATTCTGACCATTGAGTCACAGTGTGGTGTGTGTGTGTGTGTGTTCTGGTATAAGATGAACATTGAGATACAGTGAGCCGTGTTTATGTGTGGCTGTGTGTGTGTGTGTGTCTGTTGGTAGAGGCTGCGCATTTTGTAACACTGCGCCATGTTTTTCTGCGTGTCACTCTATAGACTGCACATAGTGTCTGTGTGTGTGCATGCATGTGTGCCTGTATAGGCTATGCATTGATTCACATTGAGCTTTGTGTGTGGTTGTGCGTGCTGTGCAGCTATATGTTTTGCATTGATTCACACTGAGCTGTGTGTGTGTGAGCGTGCATATGTGTGAACATATAGGCTGGGTATTGAGTCACAATGAGGTGTGTGTGTGAGTGTCTGTCTTTGTGCACTGGTATAAGCCATGCACAGAGCCACAGTGAGGTTTGTGTGTGAGTGTGTGTGTCTTTTCAGGTGAATTTTGGGCATTGAGTCACAGTGAGCCATGAGTGTGTGTGCATGTGTGTGTGTGTGTACTGGTATAGGCTGTGCATTGAGTCACAGTGAGGTGTGTGTCTATGTGTCTGTGCTGTTGTAGGGATGCATTGAGTCACAGTGAGGTGTGTGTTGTTAGAGACTGTGAATTGAGTCACACTGAGCCTTGTGTGTGTGTGTGCTTGCATAGGCTGTGCATTGAGTCACAGTGAGGTGTGTGTGTCCGTCAAGTGCAGGCTGCTCATTGAGTCTCAGTTAGCTTTGTGTGTGTGTGTGTTGAGATACGCTATGCATTGAGTCACAGTGCCATGTGTGTCAGTGTCTGTCTGTGTGTGTGCTAGTATAGCTTGTGTATTCAGACACAGTGAGGTTTGAGTGTGTGTGCTGTTAGAGCCGTGGATTGAGTCTCAGTGAGCCGCATGTGTGTGTGTCTGCCTGCATGTGTTCTGTTATAAGTTGTGCACTGAGTCACATGGCCGTGTTTGGGTGTGTATGTAGGCTTGTTGATATAGGCTATGCATTGAGTCATCGTGATCCGTTAATATCTGTGAGTGTTTGTTGTTATAGGCTGTGCACAGGGTCCCAGTGAGCCATCTGTGTGTGTGTGTCTGTGCAAATATGGACAGTTCTTTGAGTCACAGTGAATCGTGTGTGTCTCTGGTTGTGTGTGTGTCCACATGTGCTGTTTTTGGTTGTGTGTTGTGTCACAGTAAGCTGTGTGTGAGTGTGTGCTTGTATAGACAGTGAACTGAGTCACGGCCATGTGTCTGTGTGTGTGTGCATGCAGGTATAGGCTATGCATTGACTCATAGTGAGGTGTGTGTGTGTTTGTGCTCGTATAGGCTGTGAATTCAGTCACACTGATCTGTGTGCATGTGACTGTGTTGGTACAGTCTGAGCATTGAGTCACCGTGAGGTGTGTGTCTTAGTGTGTGTCTGTTCAGTTGTAGGTTTAGCATTGAGTAACAGTGACCCTTGTGTGTGTGTGTGCTGATAGAGTTTGTGTATTGAGTCACAGTGGGTTTGTGAGTGTTTGTGTGTGTGTGTGCTGTCAGAGACTGTCGACTGATTCACAGTGAGCCATAGGTGTCTGTGGGCATGCATGTATGCTGTAATAAGGTGTGCATTTAGTTACAATGAACAGTGTGTTTGTGTGTTTATGCATGCTGATAGAGGCTATGCATTGAGTCACAGTGATCCGTTAGTGTCTGTGAGGGTTTGTTGGAATAGTCTGTGCAAAGAGTCCCAGTGAGCCATCTCTGTGTATGTGTTTCTCTGCAGGTATGGATGGTGCATTGAGTCACAGTGAGTCATGTGCTTCTGTGTGTGTGTGTGTGTGTCAAAGTGTGCTGCTTTAGGCTGTGTGTTGTGTCACAGTGAGTCCTGTGTGTGTTGTGTTGGTATAGAGTGTGAAATGAGTCACGGCCATGTGTGTTTGTTTGTGCATGAAGCTACGGGCTGTGCATTGATTCATAGTGAGCTGTGTATGTGTGTGTGCCGGTATAGGCTGGGAATTCAGTCACAGTGAGCTCTTTGTGTGAGCATGTGCTGGTATAGTTTGAGCATTGAGTCACAGTGTGCTTGTGAATTTCTTGTGCCTGTGTAAGATGTACAGTGAGTTACAGTGAGCCGTGTGTGTCTGTGGCAGTGTGTGTATGAGTGTGCTTATACAGGTGGCACACTGAGTCACAGTGAGCCTTGTTTGTGTGTGTGCATGCATGTGTTCTGTTATAAGCTGTGCATTGAGTCACAATGAAAGTGTGTTTGTGTGTTTATGCATGCAGATATAGGCTGTGCATTTGTGTCACAGTGATCCGTTAGTGTCTGTGAGTGTTTCTTGGTATAGGCTGTGCACAGTCCCAGTGAGCTATCACTTTGTATGGGTTTATCTGCAGGTATGGACTGTGCATTAAGTCACTGTGAGTCTTGTGCTTCTGTGTGTGTGTGTGTGTCAAAGTATGCTGGTTTAGGCAGCGTGTTGTGTCACAGTGAGCCATGTTTTTGTTGTTTCGGTATAGACTGTGAACTGAGTCACAGCCATGTGTGTGTACTTGTGCATGAAGGTACCGGCTGTGCATTGATTCATAGTGTGCTGTGTATGTATGTGTGCCAGTATAGACAATCAATTCAGTCACAGTGAGCTGTTTGCATATGCTGGTATAGTTTGAGCATTGAGTCACAGTGTTGTTGTGAGTTTGTTTTGCCGGTACAAGATTTACACAGAGATAGAGTGAGCCGTGTCTGTCTGTGGCTCTGTGTGTATGTGTGTGCTTATATAGGTCGCACAGTGAGTCACAGTGAGCTTTCGGTGTGGGTGTGATGCTGCTATAGACTATGAACTGACTATGAGCCATGTGTGTGAGAGTGTGTGTGTGTGTGTGCTGTTAGGTAATGTGCATTGAGTCAGAGTGAGCTCTGTGTGTGTTTTTGAATACCTCTGGGCTGGCATAGGCTGAGCATTGAGTCACAGTGTGGTGTGTGTGTGAGTGTGCAAGTGTGTGCAAGTATAGGCTGGGCATTGAAGCACAATGAGCTGTGTGTGTTTGTGTGCGTGCTGATATAGGCTGCACATTCAGTTACAGTGAGCCGTGTGTGTATGTGAGTGTGCTTGTAGAAGCTGCACACTGATTAACAGCGAGGTGTGTATGAGTGTGTGTGTGTGCTGTTACATACTGGGCATTCAGTCACAGGTTGCTGTGTGTGTGTGTGCATGCATGTGTGCTTTTATAGGCTGTGCCTTGATTCACTTTGAACTGTGAGTGTGGGTGTGTGGGTGTCTGCTGGTATACGTTTTGCATTGTTTCACAATGAGCTGTGTGTGTGTGTGTGTGTGTGTGTTCTGGTATAAGATGTACATTGAGATACAGTGAACCATGCATGTGTGTGGCTGTGTGTGTGTGTGTGCTGCTAGAGGCTGCGCATTGTGTAACACTGAGCCATGTGTTTCTGTGTGTCACTCTGTAGACTGTGCATTGAGTCTGTGTGTGTGCATGCATGTGTGCTGGCATAGGCTATGCATTGATTCACATTGAGATAGTGTGTGGTTGTGCGTGTTGTGTGGCTATATGTTTTGCATTGATTCACTGTGAGCTGTGTGTGTGTGAGTGTGCATGTGTGTGAACATATAGTCTGGACATTGAGTCACAGTGAGGTATGTGTGTCTGTTCAGGTGTAGACTGGGCATTGTGTCTCAGCTTTGTATGTCTGTGTGTGTGTGCTGAGATAGGCAGTGCATTGAGTCACAGTGACATGTGTGTCAGTGTCTGTGTGAGTGTGTAACAGTATAGCTTGTGTATTCAGACACAGTGAGGTTTGAGTGTGAGTGTGTGTGTGCTGTTAGAGACTGTGGATTGAGTATCAGTGAGCCATGTTTGTTTTTGTGTGTGTGCATGCATGTGTTCTGTTATAAGCTGTGCACTGAGTCACATGGCCGTATTTGTGTGTGTGCGTGTATGCTTGTTGATATAGGCTATGCATTGAGTTACAGTGATCCGTTAGTGTCTGTGAGGGTTTGTTGGTATAGGCTGTGCACATTCCCAGTGAGCCGTCTCTGTGTATGTGTTTCCATGCAGGTATGGACGGTGCATTGAGTCACAGTGAGTCGTGTGCATCTGTGTGTGTGTGTCAAAGTGTGCTGGTTTAGGTTGCATGTTGTGTCACAGTGAGCCATGTGTGTGTCATGTTGGTATAGACTGTGAACTGAGTCACGGCCATGTGTGTGTGTTTGTGCATGAAGGTACAGGCTGTGCATTGATTCATAGTGAGCGGTTTATGTGTTTGTGATGGTATAGGCCCTCAATTCAGTCACAGTGAGCTGTGTGTGAGCATGTGCTGGTATAGTTTGAGCATTGAGTCAGAGTGTCGTTGTGAGTTTCTTATGGCGGTACAAGATGTACACTCTATTACAGTGAGCCGTGAGAGTCTGTGGCTGTGTGTGTATGAGTGTGCATATATAGGCTGCACATTGAGTGACAGTGAGCTGTGAGTGTGGGTTTGATGCTTGTTTAGTGTGTGAAATGAGTCACAGTGATCTATGTGTGTGTGTGTGTGTGTGTGTGTGCTTCTAGGTAATGTGCCTTGAGTCACAGTGAGCTCTGTGTGTGTTTTTGAATACCTCTGGGCAGGCATAGGCTGAGCATTGAGTCACAGTGAAGTGTGTGTGTGAATGTGCATGTGTGTGCAAGTATAGGCTGTGCATTGAATCACAGTGAGCTGTGTTTGTTTGTGTGTGTGCTGGTATAGGCTGTGCATTCAGTCACAGTGAGTCGTGTGTGTGTTTGAATGTTCTTGTAGAGGCTGCACATTGAATCACAGTGAGGTGTATGTGTGATTGTGTGTGTGTGTGTGCTGTTCCATACTGTGCATTCAGTCTCAGTTATCCATGTGTGTGTGTGTTCTTGCGTGTGTGCTTTTACAGGCTGTGCCTTGATTCACATTGAACTGTGTGTGTGTGCTGTTATATGCTTTCCATTGCTTCACAGTGAACTGTGTGTGTGTGTGTTTGTGTGTGCCAGTACAGCCAGAGCATTCTTTCACAGTGAGGTGTGTGTGTGTGACTGTGCATGTGTCTGCATGTAAAGGCTGGCAGTTAGTGACCATCTGTGGTGTGTGTTTGTGTAAGTTTCTGTACTGGTATAGGCTGTGCATTCATTCACAGTGAGGTGTGTGTGTGTGTCTGTCCAGGTGTAGGCTGGTTATTGAGTCACAGTGAGCCGTGTGTGTGTGTGTGCTTGTATACACTGTGAACTGAGTCATGGCCGTTTGTGTGTGTGTGTGTGTGTGTGTGTGTGTGTGTGTGGGCATGCTGGTATAGGTTTTGTATTGACACATAGTGAGCTGTGTGTGTGTGATGTTCTTGTATAGGCCATGCATTGAGTCAGAGTGAGCTGTTTTCATGTGTGCGTTCTGGTATATTCTGACCATTGAGTCACAGTGTGGTGTGTGTGTGTGTGTGTTCTGGTATAAGATGAACATTGAGATACAGTGAGCCGTGTTTATGTGTGGCTGTGTGTGTGTGTGTGTCTGTTGGTAGAGGCTGCGCATTTTGTAACACTGCGCCATGTTTTTCTGCGTGTCACTCTATAGACTGCACATAGTGTCTGTGTGTGTGCATGCATGTGTGCCTGTATAGGCTATGCATTGATTCACATTGAGCTTTGTGTGTGGTTGTGCGTGCTGTGCAGCTATATGTTTTGCATTGATTCACACTGAGCTGTGTGTGTGTGAGCGTGCATATGTGTGAACATATAGGCTGGGTATTGAGTCACAATGAGGTGTGTGTGTGAGTGTCTGTCTTTGTGCACTGGTATAAGCCATGCACAGAGCCACAGTGAGGTTTGTGTGTGAGTGTGTGTGTCTTTTCAGGTGAATTTTGGGCATTGAGTCACAGTGAGCCATGAGTGTGTGTGCATGTGTGTGTGTGTGTACTGGTATAGGCTGTGCATTGAGTCACAGTGAGGTGTGTGTCTATGTGTCTGTGCTGTTGTAGGGATGCATTGAGTCACAGTGAGGTGTGTGTTGTTAGAGACTGTGAATTGAGTCACACTGAGCCTTGTGTGTGTGTGTGCTTGCATAGGCCGTGCATTGAGTCACAGTGAGGTGTGTGTGTCCGTCAAGTGCAGGCTGCTCATTGAGTCTCAGTTAGCTTTGTGTGTGTGTGTGTTGAGATACGCTATGCATTGAGTCACAGTGCCATGTGTGTCAGTGTCTGTCTGTGTGTGTGCTAGTATAGCTTGTGTATTCAGACACAGTGAGGTTTGAGTGTGTGTGCTGTTAGAGCCGTGGATTGAGTCTCAGTGAGCCGCATGTGTGTGTGTCTGCCTGCATGTGTTCTGTTATAAGTTGTGCACTGAGTCACATGGCCGTGTTTGGGTGTGTATGTAGGCTTGTTGATATAGGCTATGCATTGAGTCATCGTGATCCGTTAATATCTGTGAGTGTTTGTTGTTATAGGCTGTGCACAGGGTCCCAGTGAGCCATCTGTGTGTGTGTGTCTGTGCAAATATGGACAGTTCTTTGAGTCACAGTGAATCGTGTGTGTCTCTGGTTGTGTGTGTGTCCACATGTGCTGTTTTTGGTTGTGTGTTGTGTCACAGTAAGCTGTGTGTGAGTGTGTGCTTGTATAGACAGTGAACTGAGTCACGGCCATGTGTCTGTGTGTGTGTGCATGCAGGTATAGGCTATGCATTGACTCATAGTGAGGTGTGTGTGTGTTTGTGCTCGTATAGGCTGTGAATTCGTCACACTGATCTGTGTGCATGTGACTGTGTTGGTACAGTCTGAGCATTGAGTCACCGTGAGGTGTGTGTCTGAGTGTGTGTCTGTTCAGTTGTAGGTTTAGGATTGAGTAACAGTGACCCTTGTGTGTGTGTGTGCTGATAGAGTTTGTGTATTGAGTCACAGTGGGTTTGTGAGTGTTTGTGTGTGTGTGTGCTGTCAGAGACTGTCGACTGATTCACAGTGAGCCATGTGTGTCTGTGGGCATGCATGTATGCTGTAATAAGGTGTGCATTTAGTTACAATGAACAGTGTGTTTGTGTGTTTATGCATGCTGATAGAGGCTATGCATTGAGTCACAGTGATCCGTTAGTGTCTGTGAGGGTTTGTTGGAATAGTCTGTGCAAAGAGTCCCAGTGAGCCATCTCTGTGTATGTGTTTCTCTGCAGGTATGGATGGTGCATTGAGTCACAGTGAGTCATGTGCTTCTGTGTGTGTGTGTGTGTGTCAAAGTGTGCTGCTTTAGGCTGTGTGTTGTGTCACAGTGAGTCCTGTGTGTGTTGTGTTGGTATAGAGTGTGAAATGAGTCACGGCCATGTGTGTTTGTTTGTGCATGAAGCTACGGGCTGTGCATTGATTCATAGTGAGCTGTGTATGTGTGTGTGCCGGTATAGGCTGGGAATTCAGTCACAGTGAGCTCTTTGTGTGAGCATGTGCTGGTATAGTTTGAGCATTGAGTCACAGTGTGCTTGTGAATTTCTTGTGCCTGTGTAAGATGTACAGTGAGTTACAGTGAGCCGTGTGTGTCTGTGGCAGTGTGTGTATGTGTGTGCTTATACAGGTGGCACACTGAGTCACAGTGAGCCTTGTTTGTGTGTGTGCATGCATGTGTTCTGTTATAAGCTGTGCATTGAGTCACAATGAAAGTGTGTTTGTGTGTTTATGCATGCAGATATAGGCTGTGCATTTGTGTCACAGTGATCCGTTAGTGTCTGTGAGGGTTTCTTGGTATAGGCTCTGCACAGTCTCAGTGAGCTATCACTTAGTATGGGTTTATCTGCAGGTATGGACTGTGCATTAAGTCACTGTGAGTCTTGTGCTTCTGTGTGCGTGTGTGTGTGTGTCAAAGTATGCTGGTTTAGGCAGCGTGTTGTGTCACAGTGAGCCATGTTTTTGTTGTTTTGGTATAGACTGTGAACTGAGTCACAGCCATGTGTGTGTACTTGTGCATGAAGGTACCGGCTGTGCATTGATTCATAGTGTGCTGTGTATGTATGTGTGCCAGTATAGACAATCAATTCAGTCACAGTGAGCTGTTTGCATATGCTGGTATAGTTTGAGCATTGAGTCACAGTGTTGTTGTGAGTTTGTTTTGCCGGTACAAGATTTACACAGAGATAGAGTGAGCCGTGTCTGTCTGTGGCTCTGTGTGTATGTGTGTGCTTATATAGGTCGCACAGTGAGTCACAGTGAGCTTTCGGTGTGGGTGTGATGCTGCTATAGACTATGAACTGACTATGAGCCATGTGTGTGAGAGTGTGTGTGTGTGTGTGCTGTTAGGTAATGTGCATTGAGTCAGAGTGAGCTCTGTGTGTGTTTTTGAATACCTCTGGGCTGGCATAGGCTGAGCATTGAGTCACAGTGTGGTGTGTGTGTGAGTGTGCAAGTGTGTGCAAGTATAGGCTGGGCATTGAAGCACAATGAGCTGTGTGTGTTTGTGTGCGTGCTGATATAGGCTGCACATTCAGTTACAGTGAGCCGTGTGTGTATGTGAGTGTGCTTGTAGAAGCTGCACACTGATTAACAGCGAGGTGTGTATGAGTGTGTGTGTGTGCTGTTACATACTGGGCATTCAGTCACAGGTTGCTGTGTGTGTGTGTGCATGCATGTGTGCTTTTATAGGCTGTGCCTTGATTCACTTTGAACTGTGAGTGTGGGTGTGTGGGTGTCTGCTGGTATACGTTTTGCATTGTTTCACAATGAGCTGTGTGTGTGTGTGTGTGTGTGTGTGTTCTGGTATAAGATGTACATTGAGATACAGTGAACCATGCATGTGTGTGGCTGTGTGTGTGTGTGTGCTGCTAGAGGCTGTGCATTGTGTAACACTGAGCCATGTGTTTCTGTGTGTCACTCTGTAGACTGTGCATTGAGTCTGTGTGTGTGCATGCATGTGTGCTGGCATAGGCTATGCATTGATTCACATTGAGATAGTGTGTGGTTGTGCGTGTTGTGTGGCTATATGTTTTGCATTGATTCACTGTGAGCTGTGTGTGTGTGAGTGTGCATGTGTGTGAACATATAGTCTGGACATTGAGTCACAGTGAGGTATGTGTGTCTGTTCAGGTGTAGACTGGGCATTGAGTCTCAGCTTTGTATGTCTGTGTGTGTGTGCTGAGATAGGCAGTGCATTGAGTCACAGTGACATGTGTGTCAGTGTCTGTGTGAGTGTGTAACAGTATAGCTTGTGTATTGAGACACAGTGAGGTTTGAGTGTGAGTGTGTGTGTGCTGTTAGAGACTGTGGATTGAGTATCAGTGAGCCATGTTTGTTTTTGTGTGTGTGCATGCATGTGTTCTGTTATAAGCTGTGCACTGAGTCACATGGCCGTATTTGTGTGTGTGTGTGTATGCTTGTTGATATAGGCTATGCATTGAGTTACAGTGATCCGTTAGTGTCTGTGAGGGTTTGTTGGTATAGGCTGTGCACATTCCCAGTGAGCCGTCTCTGTGTATGTGTTTCCATGCAGGTATGGACGGTGCATTGAGTCACAGTGAGTCGTGTGCATCTGTGTGTGTGTGTCAAAGTGTGCTGGTTTAGGTTGCATGTTGTGTCACAGTGAGCCATGTGTGTGTCGTGTTGGTATAGATTGTGAACTGAGTCACGGCCATGTGTGTGTGTTTGTGCATGAAGGTACAGGCTGTGCATTGATTCATAGTGAGCGGTTTATGTGTTTGTGATGGTATAGGCCCTCAATTCAGTCACAGTGAGCTGTGTGTGAGCATGTGCTGGTATAGTTTGAGCATTGAGTCAGAGTGTGGTTGTGAGTTTCTTATGGCGGTACAAGATGTACACTCTATTACAGTGAGCCGTGAGAGTCTGTGGCTGTGTGTGTATGAGTGTGCATATATAGGCTGCACATTGAGTGACAGTGAGCTGTGAGTGTGGGTTTGATGCTTGTTTAGTGTGTGAAATGAGTCACAGTGATCTATGTGTGTGTGTGTGTGTGTGTGTGTGTGCTGCTAGGTAATGTGCCTTGAGTCACAGTGAGCTCTGTGTGTGTTTTTGAATACCTCTGGGCAGGCATAGGCTGAGCATTGAGTCACAGTGAAGTGTGTGTGTGAATGTGCATGTGTGTGCAAGTATAGGCTGTGCATTGAATCACAGTGAGCTGTGTTTGTTTGTGTGTGTGCTGGTATAGGCTGCGCATTCAGTCACAGTGAGTCGTGTGTGTGTTTGAATGTTCTTGTAGAGGCTGCACATTGAATCACAGTGAGGTGTGTGTGTGATTGTGTGTGTGTGTGTGCTGTTCCATACTGTGCATTCAGTCTCAGTTATCCATGTGTGTGTGTGTTCTTGCGTGTGTGCTTTTACAGGCTGTGCCTTGATTCACATTGAACTGTGTGTGTGTGCTGTTATATGCTTTCCATTGCTTCACAGTGAACTGTGTGTGTGTGTGTTTGTGTGTGCCAGTACAGCCAGAGCATTCTTTCACAGTGAGGTGTGTGTGTGTGACTGTGCATGTGTCTGCATGTAAAGGCTGGCAGTTAGTGACCATCTGTGGTGTGTGTTTGTGTAAGTTTCTGTACTGGTATAGGCTGTGCATTCATTCACAGTGAGGTGTGTGTGTGTGTCTGTCCAGGTGTAGGCTGGTTATTGAGTCACAGTGAGCCGTGTGTGTGTGTGTGCTTGTATACACTGTGAACTGAGTCATGGCCGTTTGTGTGTGTGTGTGTGTGTGTGTGTGTGGGCATGCTGGTATAGGTTTTGCATTGACACATAGTGAGCTGTGTGTGTGTGATGTTCTTGTATAGGCCATGCATTGAGTCAGAGTGAGCTGTTTTCATGTGTGCGTTCTGGTATATTCTGACCATTGAGTCACAGTGTGGTGTGTGTGTGTGTGTGTTCTGGTATAAGATGAACATTGAGATACAGTGAGCCGTGTTTATGTGTGGCTGTGTGTGTGTGTGTGTCTGTTGGTAGAGGCTGCGCATTTTGTAACACTGCGCCATGTTTTTCTGCGTGTCACTCTATAGACTGCACATAGTGTCTGTGTGTGTGCATGCATGTGTGCCTGTATAGGCTATGCATTGATTCACATTGAGCTTTGTGTGTGGTTGTGCGTGCTGTGCAGCTATATGTTTTGCATTGATTCACACTGAGCTGTGTGTGTGTGAGCGTGCATATGTGTGAACATATAGGCTGGGTATTGAGTCACAATGAGGTGTGTGTGTGAGTGTCTGTCTTTGTGCACTGGTATAAGCCATGCACAGAGCCACAGTGAGGTTTGTGTGTGAGTGTGTGTGTCTTTTCAGGTGAATTTTGGGCATTGAGTCACAGTGAGCCATGAGTGTGTGTGCATGTGTGTGTGTGTGTACTGGTATAGGCTGTGCATTGAGTCACAGTGAGGTGTGTGTCTATGTGTCTGTGCTGTTGTAGGGATGCATTGAGTCACAGTGAGGTGTGTGTTGTTAGAGACTGTGAATTGAGTCACACTGAGCCTTGTGTGTGTGTGTGCTTGCATAGGCTGTGCATTGAGTCACAGTGAGGTGTGTGTGTCCGTCAAGTGCAGGCTGCTCATTGAGTCTCAGTTAGCTTTGTGTGTGTGTGTGTTGAGATACGCTATGCATTGAGTCACAGTGCCATGTGTGTCAGTGTCTGTCTGTGTGTGTGCTAGTATAGCTTGTGTATTCAGACACAGTGAGGTTTGAGTGTGTGTGCTGTTAGAGCCGTGGATTGAGTCTCAGTGAGCCGCATGTGTGTGTGTCTGCCTGCATGTGTTCTGTTATAAGTTGTGCACTGAGTCACATGGCCGTGTTTGGGTGTGTATGTAGGCTTGTTGATATAGGCTATGCATTGAGTCATCGTGATCCGTTAATATCTGTGAGTGTTTGTTGTTATAGGCTGTGCACAGGGTCCCAGTGAGCCATCTGTGTGTGTGTGTCTGTGCAAATATGGACAGTTCTTTGAGTCACAGTGAATCGTGTGTGTCTCTGGTTGTGTGTGTGTCCACATGTGCTGTTTTTGGTTGTGTGTTGTGTCACAGTAAGCTGTGTGTGAGTGTGTGCTTGTATAGACAGTGAACTGAGTCACGGCCATGTGTCTGTGTGTGTGTGCATGCAGGTATAGGCTATGCATTGACTCATAGTGAGGTGTGTGTGTGTTTGTGCTCGTATAGGCTGTGAATTCAGTCACACTGATCTGTGTGCATGTGACTGTGTTGGTACAGTCTGAGCATTGAGTCACCATGAGGTGTGTGTCTGAGTGTGTGTCTGTTCAGTTGTAGGTTTAGCATTGAGTAACAGTGACCCTTGTGTGTGTGTGTGCTGATAGAGTTTGTGTATTGAGTCACAGTGGGTTTGTGAGTGTTTGTGTGTGTGTGTGCTGTCAGAGACTGTCGACTGATTCACAGTGAGCCATGTGTGTCTGTGGGCATGCATGTATGCTGTAATAAGGTGTGCATTTAGTTACAATGAACAGTGTGTTTGTGTGTTTATGCATGCTGATAGAGGCTATGCATTGAGTCACAGTGATCCGTTAGTGTCTGTGAGGGTTTGTTGGAATAGTCTGTGCAAAGAGTCCCAGTGAGCCATCTCTGTGTATGTGTTTCTCTGCAGGTATGGATGGTGCATTGAGTCACAGTGAGTCATGTGCTTCTGTGTGTGTGTGTGTGTGTGTCAAAGTGTGCTGCTTTAGGCTGTGTGTTGTGTCACAGTGAGTCCTGTGTGTGTTGTGTTGGTATAGAGTGTGAAATGAGTCACGGCCATGTGTGTTTGTTTGTGCATGAAGCTACGGGCTGTGCATTGATTCATAGTGAGCTGTGTATGTGTGTGTGCCGGTATAGGCTGGGAATTCAGTCACAGTGAGCTCTTTGTGTGAGCATGTGCTGGTATAGTTTGAGCATTGAGTCACAGTGTGCTTGTGAATTTCTTGTGCCTGTGTAAGATGTACAGTGAGTTACAGTGAGCCGTGTGTGTCTGTGGCAGTGTGTGTATGTGTGTGCTTATACAGGTGGCACACTGAGTCACAGTGAGCCTTGTTTGTGTGTGTGCATGCATGTGTTCTGTTATAAGCTGTGCATTGAGTCACAATGAAAGTGTGTTTGTGTGTTTATGCATGCAGATATAGGCTGTGCATTTGTGTCACAGTGATCCGTTAGTGTCTGTGAGGGTTTCTTGGTATAGGCTCTGCACAGTCTCAGTGAGCTATCACTTAGTATGGGTTTATCTGCAGGTATGGACTGTGCATTAAGTCACTGTGAGTCTTGTGCTTCTGTGTGCGTGTGTGTGTGTGTCAAAGTATGCTGGTTTAGGCAGCGTGTTGTGTCACAGTGAGCCATGTTTTTGTTGTTTTGGTATAGACTGTGAACTGAGTCACAGCCATGTGTGTGTACTTGTGCATGAAGGTACCGGCTGTGCATTGATTCATAGTGTGCTGTGTATATATGTGTGCCAGTATAGACAATCAATTCAGTCACAGTGAGCTGTTTGCATATGCTGGTATAGTTTGACCATTGAGTCACAGTGTTGTTGTGAGTTTGTTTTGCCGGTACAAGATTTACACAGAGATAGAGTGAGCCGTGTCTGTCTGTGGCTCTGTGTGTATGTGTGTGCTTATATAGGTCGCACAGTGAGTCACAGTGAGCTTTCGGTGTGGGTGTGATGCTGCTATAGACTATGAACTGACTATGAGCCATGTGTGTGAGAGTGTGTGTGTGTGTGTGCTGTTAGGTAATGTGCATTGAGTCAGAGTGAGCTCTGTGTGTGTTTTTGAATACCTCTGGGCTGGCATAGGCTGAGCATTGAGTCACAGTGTGGTGTGTATGTGAGTGTGCAAGTGTGTGCAAGTATAGGCTGGGCATTGAAGCACAATGAGCTGTGTGTGTTTGTGTGCGTGCTGATATAGGCTGCACATTCAGTTACAGTGAGCCGTGTGTGTATGTGAGTGTGCTTGTAGAAGCAGCACACTGATTAACAGCGAGGTGTGTATGAGTGTGTGTGTGTGCTGTTACATACTGGGCATTCAGTCACAGGTTGCTGTGTGTGTGTGTGCATGCATGTGTGCTTTTATAGGCTGTGCCTTGATTCACTTTGAACTGTGAGTGTGGGTGTGTGGGTGTCTGCTGGTATACGTTTTGCATTGTTTCACAATGAGCTGTGTGTGTGTGTGTGTGTGTGTGTTCTGGTATAAGATGTACATTGAGATACAGTGAACCATGCATGTGTGTGGCTGTGTGTGTGTGTGTGCTGCTAGAGGCTGCGCATTGTGTAACACTGAGCCATGTGTTTCTGTGTGTCACTCTGTAGACTGTGCATTGAGTCTGTGTGTGTGCATGCATGTGTGCTGGCATAGGCTATGCATTGATTCACATTGAGATAGTGTGTGGTTGTGCGTGTTGTGTGGCTATATGTTTTGCATTGATTCACTGTGAGCTGTGTGTGTGTGAGTGTGCATGTGTGTGAACATATAGTCTGGACATTGAGTCACAGTGAGGTATGTGTGTCTGTTCAGGTGTAGACTGGGCATTGAGTCTCAGCTTTGTATGTCTGTGTGTGTGTGCTGAGATAGGCAGTGCATTGAGTCACAGTGACATGTGTGTCAGTGTCTGTGTGAGTGTGTAACAGTATAGCTTGTGTATTGAGACACAGTGAGGTTTGAGTGTGAGTGTGTGTGTGCTGTTAGAGACTGTGGATTGAGTATCAGTGAGCCATGTTTGTTTTTGTGTGTGTGCATGCATGTGTTCTGTTATAAGCTGTGCACTGAGTCACATGGCCGTATTTGTGTGTGTGTGTGTATGCTTGTTGATATAGGCTATGCATTGAGTTACAGTGATCCGTTAGTGTCTGTGAGGGTTTGTTGGTATAGGCTGTGCACATTCCCAGTGAGCCGTCTCTGTGTATGTGTTTCCATGCAGGTATGGACGGTGCATTGAGTCACAGTGAGTCGTGTGCATCTGTGTGTGTGTGTCAAAGTGTGCTGGTTTAGGTTGCATGTTGTGTCACAGTGAGCCATGTGTGTGTCGTGTTGGTATAGATTGTGAACTGAGTCACGGCCATGTGTGTGTGTTTGTGCATGAAGGTACAGGCTGTGCATTGATTCATAGTGAGCGGTTTATGTGTTTGTGATGGTATAGGCCCTCAATTCAGTCACAGTGAGCTGTGTGTGAGCATGTGCTGGTATAGTTTGAGCATTGAGTCAGAGTGTGGTTGTGAGTTTCTTATGGCGGTACAAGATGTACACTCTATTACAGTGAGCCGTGAGAGTCTGTGGCTGTGTGTGTATGAGTGTGCATATATAGGCTGCACATTGAGTGACAGTGAGCTGTGAGTGTGGGTTTGATGCTTGTTTAGTGTGTGAAATGAGTCACAGTGATCTATGTGTGTGTGTGTGTGTGTGTGTGTGTGTGCTGCTAGGTAATGTGCCTTGAGTCACAGTGAGCTCTGTGTGTGTTTTTGAATACCTCTGGGCAGGCATAGGCTGAGCATTGAGTCACAGTGAAGTGTGTGTGTGAATGTGCATGTGTGTGCAAGTATAGGCTGTGCATTGAATCACAGTGAGCTGTGTTTGTTTGTGTGTGTGCTGGTATAGGCTGCGCATTCAGTCACAGTGAGTCGTGTGTGTGTTTGAATGTTCTTGTAGAGGCTGCACATTGAATCACAGTGAGGTGTGTGTGTGATTGTGTGTGTGTGTGTGCTGTTCCATACTGTGCATTCAGTCTCAGTTATCCATGTGTGTGTGTGTTCTTGCGTGTGTGCTTTTACAGGCTGTGCCTTGATTCACATTGAACTGTGTGTGTGTGCTGTTATATGCTTTCCATTGCTTCACAGTGAACTGTGTGTGTGTGTGTTTGTGTGTGCCAGTACAGCCAGAGCATTCTTTCACAGTGAGGTGTGTGTGTGTGACTGTGCATGTGTCTGCATGTAAAGGCTGGCAGTTAGTGACCATCTGTGGTGTGTGTTTGTGTAAGTTTCTGTACTGGTATAGGCTGTGCATTCATTCACAGTGAGGTGTGTGTGTGTGTCTGTCCAGGTGTAGGCTGGTTATTGAGTCACAGTGAGCCGTGTGTGTGTGTGTGCTTGTATACACTGTGAACTGAGTCATGGCCGTTTGTGTGTGTGTGTGTGTGTGTGTGTGTGTGGGCATGCTGGTATAGGTTTTGCATTGACACATAGTGAGCTGTGTGTGTGTGATGTTCTTGTATAGGCCATGCATTGAGTCAGAGTGAGCTGTTTTCATGTGTGCGTTCTGGTATATTCTGACCATTGAGTCACAGTGTGGTGTGTGTGTGTGTGTGTTCTGGTATAAGATGAACATTGAGATACAGTGAGCCGTGTTTATGTGTGGCTGTGTGTGTGTGTGTGTCTGTTGGTAGAGGCTGCGCATTTTGTAACACTGCGCCATGTTTTTCTGCGTGTCACTCTATAGACTGCACATAGTGTCTGTGTGTGTGCATGCATGTGTGCCTGTATAGGCTATGCATTGATTCACATTGAGCTTTGTGTGTGGTTGTGCGTGCTGTGCAGCTATATGTTTTGCATTGATTCACACTGAGCTGTGTGTGTGTGAGCGTGCATATGTGTGAACATATAGGCTGGGTATTGAGTCACAATGAGGTGTGTGTGTGAGTGTCTGTCTTTGTGCACTGGTATAAGCCATGCACAGAGCCACAGTGAGGTTTGTGTGTGAGTGTGTGTGTCTTTTTAGGTGAATTTTGGGCATTGAGTCACAGTGAGCCATGAGTGTGTGTGCATGTGTGTGTGTGTGTGTACTGGTATAGGCTGTGCATTGAGTCACAGTGAGGTGTGTGTCTATGTGTCTGTGCTGTTGTAGGGATGCATTGAGTCACAGTGAGGTGTGTGTTGTTAGAGACTGTGAATTGAGTCACACTGAGCCTTGTGTGTGTGTGTGCTTGCATAGGCTGTGCATTGAGTCACAGTGAGGTGTGTGTGTCCGTCAAGTGCAGGCTGCTCATTGAGTCTCAGTTAGCTTTGTGTGTGTGTGTGTTGAGATACGCTATGCATTGAGTCACAGTGCCATGTGTGTCAGTGTCTGTCTGTGTGTGTGCTAGTATAGCTTGTGTATTCAGACACAGTGAGGTTTGAGTGTGTGTGCTGTTAGAGCCGTGGATTGAGTCTCAGTGAGCCGCATGTGTGTGTGTCTGCCTGCATGTGTTCTGTTATAAGTTGTGCACTGAGTCACATGGCCGTGTTTGGGTGTGTATGTAGGCTTGTTGATATAGGCTATGCATTGAGTCATCGTGATCCGTTAATATCTGTGAGTGTTTGTTGTTATAGGCTGTGCACAGGGTCCCAGTGAGCCATCTGTGTGTGTGTGTCTGTGCAAATATGGACAGTTCTTTGAGTCACAGTGAATCGTGTGTGTCTCTGGTTGTGTGTGTGTCCACATGTGCTGTTTTTGGTTGTGTGTTGTGTCACAGTAAGCTGTTTGTGAGTGTGTGCTTGTATAGACAGTGAACTGAGTCATGGCCATGTGTCTGTGTGTGTGTGCATGCAGGTATAGGCTATGCATTGACTCATAGTGAGGTGTGTGTGTGTTTGTGCTCGTATAGGCTGTGAATTCAGTCACACTGATCTGTGTGCATGTGACTGTGTTGGTACAGTCTGAGCATTGAGTCACCATGAGGTGTGTGTCTGAGTGTGTGTCTGTTCAGTTGTAGGTTTAGCATTGAGTAACAGTGACCCTTGTGTGTGTGTGTGCTGATAGAGTTTGTGTATTGAGTCACAGTGGGTTTGTGAGTGTTTGTGTGTGTGTGTGCTGTCAGAGACTGTCGACTGATTCACAGTGAGCCATGTGTGTCTGTGGGCATGCATGTATGCTGTAATAAGGTGTGCATTTAGTTACAATGAACAGTGTGTTTGTGTGTTTATGCATGCTGATAGAGGCTATGCATTGAGTCACAGTGATCCGTTAGTGTCTGTGAGGGTTTGTTGGAATAGTCTGTGCAAAGAGTCCCAGTGAGCCATCTCTGTGTATGTGTTTCTCTGCAGGTATGGATGGTGCATTGAGTCACAGTGAGTCATGTGCTTCTGTGTGTGTGTGTGTGTGTGTCAAAGTGTGCTGCTTTAGGCTGTGTGTTGTGTCACAGTGAGTCCTGTGTGTGTTGTGTTGGTATAGAGTGTGAAATGAGTCACGGCCATGTGTGTTTGTTTGTGCATGAAGCTACGGGCTGTGCATTGATTCATAGTGAGCTGTGTATGTGTGTGTGCCGGTATAGGCTGGGAATTCAGTCACAGTGAGCTCTTTGTGTGAGCATGTGCTGGTATAGTTTGAGCATTGAGTCACAGTGTGCTTGTGAATTTCTTGTGCCTGTGTAAGATGTACAGTGAGTTACAGTGAGCCGTGTGTGTCTGTGGCAGTGTGTGTATGTGTGTGCTTATACAGGTGGCACACTGAGTCACAGTGAGCCTTGTTTGTGTGTGTGCATGCATGTGTTCTGTTATAAGCTGTGCATTGAGTCACAATGAAAGTGTGTTTGTGTGTTTATGCATGCAGATATAGGCTGTGCATTTGTGTCACAGTGATCCGTTAGTGTCTGTGAGGGTTTCTTGGTATAGGCTCTGCACAGTCTCAGTGAGCTATCACTTAGTATGGGTTTATCTGCAGGTATGGACTGTGCATTAAGTCACTGTGAGTCTTGTGCTTCTGTGTGCGTGTGTGTGTGTGTCAAAGTATGCTGGTTTAGGCAGCGTGTTGTGTCACAGTGAGCCATGTTTTTGTTGTTTTGGTATAGACTGTGAACTGAGTCACAGCCATGTGTGTGTACTTGTGCATGAAGGTACCGGCTGTGCATTGATTCATAGTGTGCTGTGTATGTATGTGTGCCAGTATAGACAATCAATTCAGTCACAGTGAGCTGTTTGCATATGCTGGTATAGTTTGAGCATTGAGTCACAGTGTTGTTGTGAGTTTGTTTTGCCGGTACAAGATTTACACAGAGATAGAGTGAGCCGTGTCTGTCTGTGGCTCTGTGTGTATGTGTGTGCTTATATAGGTCGCACAGTGAGTCACAGTGAGCTTTCGGTGTGGGTGTGATGCTGCTATAGACTATGAACTGACTATGAGCCATGTGTGTGAGAGTGTGTGTGTGTGTGTGCTGTTAGGTAATGTGCATTGAGTCAGAGTGAGCTCTGTTTGTGTTTTTGAATACCTCTGGGCTGGCATAGGCTGAGCATTGAGTCACAGTGTGGTGTGTATGTGAGTGTGCAAGTGTGTGCAAGTATAGGCTGGGCATTAAAGCACAATGAGCTGTGTGTGTTTGTGTGCGTGCTGATATAGGCTGCACATTCAGTTACAGTGAGCCGTGTGTGTATGTGAGTGTGCTTGTAGAAGCAGCACACTGATTAACAGCGAGGTGTGTATGAGTGTGTGTGTGTGCTGTTACATACTGGGCATTCAGTCACAGGTTGCTGTGTGTGTGTGTGCATGCATGTGTGCTTTTATAGGCTGTGCCTTGATTCACTTTGAACTGTGAGTGTGGGTGTGTGGGTGTCTGCTGGTATACGTTTTGCATTGTTTCACAATGAGCTGTGTGTGTGTGTGTGTGTGTGTGTTCTGGTATAAGATGTACATTGAGATACAGTGAACCATGCATGTGTGTGGCTGTGTGTGTGTGTGTGCTGCTAGAGGCTGCGCATTGTGTAACACTGAGCCATGTGTTTCTGTGTGTCACTCTGTAGACTGTGCATTGAGTCTGTGTGTGTGCATGCATGTGTGCTGGCATAGGCTATGCATTGATTCACATTGAGATAGTGTGTGGTTGTGCGTGTTGTGTGGCTATATGTTTTGCATTGATTCACTGTGAGCTGTGTGTGTGTGAGTGTGCATGTGTGTGAACATATAGTCTGGACATTGAGTCACAGTGAGGTATGTGTGTCTGTTCAGGTGTAGACTGGGCATTGAGTCTCAGCTTTGTATGTCTGTGTGTGTGTGCTGAGATAGGCAGTGCATTGAGTCACAGTGACATGTGTGTCAGTGTCTGTGTGAGTGTGTAACAGTATAGCTTGTGTATTGAGACACAGTGAGGTTTGAGTGTGAGTGTGTGTGTGCTGTTAGAGACTGTGGATTGAGTATCAGTGAGCCATGTTTGTTTTTGTGTGTGTGCATGCATGTGTTCTGTTATAAGCTGTGCACTGAGTCACATGGCCGTATTTGTGTGTGTGTGTGTATGCTTGTTGATATAGGCTATGCATTGAGTTACAGTGATCCGTTAGTGTCTGTGAGGGTTTGTTGGTATAGGCTGTGCACATTCCCAGTGAGCCGTCTCTGTGTATGTGTTTCCATGCAGGTATGGACGGTGCATTGAGTCACAGTGAGTCGTGTGCATCTGTGTGTGTGTGTCAAAGTGTGCTGGTTTAGGTTGCATGTTGTGTCACAGTGAGCCATGTGTGTGTCGTTTTGGTATAGACTGTGAACTGAGTCACGGCCATGTGTGTGTGTTTGTGCATGAAGGTACAGGCTGTGCATTGATTCATAGTGAGCGGTTTATGTGTTTGTGATGGTATAGGCCCTCAATTCAGTCAGAGTGAGCTGTGTGTGAGCATGTGCTGGTATAGTTTGAGCATTGAGTCAGAGTGTGGTTGTGAGTTTCTTATGGCGGTACAAGATGTACACTCTATTACAGTGAGCTGTGAGAGTCTGTGGCTGTGTGTGTATGAGTGTGCATATATAGGCTGCACATTGAGTGACAGTGAGCTGTGAGTGTGGGTTTGATGCTTGTTTAGTGTGTGAAATGAGTCACAGTGATCTATGTGTGTGTGTGTGTGTGTGTGTGTGTGCTGCTAGGTAATGTGCCTTGAGTCACAGTGAGCTCTGTGTGTGTTTTTGAATACCTCTGGGCAGGCATAGGCTGAGCATTGAGTCACAGTGAAGTGTGTGTGTGAATGTGCATGTGTGTGCAAGTATAGGCTGTGCATTGAATCACAGTGAGCTGTGTTTGTTTGTGTGTGTGCTGGTATAGGCTGCGCATTCAGTCACAGTGAGTCGTGTGTGTGTTTGAATGTTCTTGTAGAGGCTGCACATTGAATCACAGTGAGGTGTGTGTGTGATTGTGTGTGTGTGTGTGCTGTTCCATACTGTGCATTCAGTCTCAGTTATCCATGTGTGTGTGTGTTCTTGCGTGTGTGCTTTTACAGGCTGTGCCTTGATTCACATTGAACTGTGTGTGTGTGCTGTTATATGCTTTCCATTGCTTCACAGTGAACTGTGTGTGTGTGTGTTTGTGTGTGCCAGTACAGCCAGAGCATTCTTTCACAGTGAGGTGTGTGTGTGTGACTGTGCATGTGTCTGCATGTAAAGGCTGGCAGTTAGTGACCATCTGTGGTGTGTGTTTGTGTAAGTTTCTGTACTGGTATAGGCTGTGCATTCATTCACAGTGAGGTGTGTGTGTGTGTCTGTCCAGGTGTAGGCTGGTTATTGAGTCACAGTGAGCCATGTGTGTGTGTGTGCTTGTATACACTGTGAACTGAGTCATGGCCGTTTGTGTGTTTGTGTGTGTGTGTGTGTGTGTGTGGGCATGCTGGTATAGGTTTTGCATTGACACATAGTGAGCTGTGTGTGTGTGATGTTCTTGTATAGGCCATGCATTGAGTCAGAGTGAGCTGTTTTCATGTGTGCGTTCTGGTATATTCTGACCATTGAGTCACAGTGTGGTGTGTGTGTGTGTGTGTTCTGGTATAAGATGAACATTGAGATACAGTGAGCCGTGTTTATGTGTGGCTGTGTGTGTGTGTGTGTCTGTTGGTAGAGGCTGCGCATTTTGTAACACTGCGCCATGTTTTTCTGCGTGTCACTCTATAGACTGCACATAGTGTCTGTGTGTGTGCATGCATGTGTGCCTGTATAGGCTATGCATTGATTCACATTGAGCTTTGTGTGTGGTTGTGCGTGCTGTGCAGCTATATGTTTTGCATTGATTCACACTGAGCTGTGTGTGTGTGAGCGTGCATATGTGTGAACATATAGGCTGGGTATTGAGTCACAATGAGGTGTGTGTGTGAGTGTCTGTCTTTGTGCACTGGTATAAGCCATGCACAGAGCCACAGTGAGGTTTGTGTGTGAGTGTGTGTGTCTTTTCAGGTGAATTTTGGGCATTGAGTCACAGTGAGCCATGAGTGTGTGTGCATGTGTGTGTGTGTGTACTGGTATAGGCTGTGCATTGAGTCACAGTGAGGTGTGTGTCTATGTGTCTGTGCTGTTGTAGGGATGCATTGAGTCACAGTGAGGTGTGTGTTGTTAGAGACTGTGAATTGAGTCACACTGAGCCTTGTGTGTGTGTGTGCTTGCATAGGCTGTGCATTGAGTCACAGTGAGGTGTGTGTGTCCGTCAAGTGCAGGCTGCTCATTGAGTCTCAGTTAGCTTTGTGTGTGTGTGTGTTGAGATACGCTATGCATTGAGTCACAGTGCCATGTGTGTCAGTGTCTGTCTGTGTGTGTGCTAGTATAGCTTGTGTATTCAGACACAGTGAGGTTTGAGTGTGTGTGCTGTTAGAGCCGTGGATTGAGTCTCAGTGAGCCGCATGTGTGTGTGTCTGCCTGCATGTGTTCTGTTATAAGTTGTGCACTGAGTCACATGGCCGTGTTTGGGTGTGTATGTAGGCTTGTTGATATAGGCTATGCATTGAGTCATCGTGATCCGTTAATATCTGTGAGTGTTTGTTGTTATAGGCTGTGCACAGGGTCCCAGTGAGCCATCTGTGTGTGTGTGTCTGTGCAAATATGGACAGTTCTTTGAGTCACAGTGAATCGTGTGTGTCTCTGGTTGTGTGTGTGTCCACATGTGCTGTTTTTGGTTGTGTGTTGTGTCACAGTAAGCTGTGTGTGAGTGTGTGCTTGTATAGACAGTGAACTGAGTCACGGCCATGTGTCTGTGTGTGTGTGCATGCAGGTATAGGCTATGCATTGACTCATAGTGAGGTGTGTGTGTGTTTGTGCTCGTATAGGCTGTGAATTCAGTCACACTGATCTGTGTGCATGTGACTGTGTTGGTACAGTCTGAGCATTGAGTCACCGTGAGGTGTGTGTCTTAGTGTGTGTCTGTTCAGTTGTAGGTTTAGCATTGAGTAACAGTGACCCTTGTGTGTGTGTGTGCTGATAGAGTTTGTGTATTGAGTCACAGTGGGTTTGTGAGTGTTTGTGTGTGTGTGTGCTGTCAGAGACTGTCGACTGATTCACAGTGAGCCATGTGTGTCTGTGGGCATGCATGTATGCTGTAATAAGGTGTGCATTTAGTTACAATGAACAGTGTGTTTGTGTGTTTATGCATGCTGATAGAGGCTATGCATTGAGTCACAGTGATCCGTTAGTGTCTGTGAGGGTTTGTTGGAATAGTCTGTGCAAAGAGTCCCAGTGAGCCATCTCTGTGTATGTGTTTCTCTGCAGGTATGGATGGTGCATTGAGTCACAGTGAGTCATGTGCTTCTGTGTGTGTGTGTGTGTGTCAAAGTGTGCTGCTTTAGGCTGTGTGTTGTGTCACAGTGAGTCCTGTGTGTGTTGTGTTGGTATAGAGTGTGAAATGAGTCACGGCCATGTGTGTTTGTTTGTGCATGAAGCTACGGGCTGTGCATTGATTCATAGTGAGCTGTGTATGTGTGTGTGCCGGTATAGGCTGGGAATTCAGTCACAGTGAGCTCTTTGTGTGAGCATGTGCTGGTATAGTTTGAGCATTGAGTCACAGTGTGCTTGTGAATTTCTTGTGCCTGTGTAAGATGTACAGTGAGTTACAGTGAGCCGTGTGTGTCTGTGGCAGTGTGTGTATGAGTGTGCTTATACAGGTGGCACACTGAGTCACAGTGAGCCTTGTTTGTGTGTGTGCATGCATGTGTTCTGTTATAAGCTGTGCATTGAGTCACAATGAAAGTGTGTTTGTGTGTTTATGCATGCAGATATAGGCTGTGCATTTGTGTCACAGTGATCCGTTAGTGTCTGTGAGTGTTTCTTGGTATAGGCTGTGCACAGTCCCAGTGAGCTATCACTTTGTATGGGTTTATCTGCAGGTATGGACTGTGCATTAAGTCACTGTGAGTCTTGTGCTTCTGTGTGTGTGTGTGTGTCAAAGTATGCTGGTTTAGGCAGCGTGTTGTGTCACAGTGAGCCATGTTTTTGTTGTTTCGGTATAGACTGTGAACTGAGTCACAGCCATGTGTGTGTACTTGTGCATGAAGGTACCGGCTGTGCATTGATTCATAGTGTGCTGTGTATGTATGTGTGCCAGTATAGACAATCAATTCAGTCACAGTGAGCTGTTTGCATATGCTGGTATAGTTTGAGCATTGAGTCACAGTGTTGTTGTGAGTTTGTTTTGCCGGTACAAGATTTACACAGAGATAGAGTGAGCCGTGTCTGTCTGTGGCTCTGTGTGTATGTGTGTGCTTATATAGGTCGCACAGTGAGTCACAGTGAGCTTTCGGTGTGGGTGTGATGCTGCTATAGACTATGAACTGACTATGAGCCATGTGTGTGAGAGTGTGTGTGTGTGTGTGCTGTTAGGTAATGTGCATTGAGTCAGAGTGAGCTCTGTGTGTGTTTTTGAATACCTCTGGGCTGGCATAGGCTGAGCATTGAGTCACAGTGTGGTGTGTGTGTGAGTGTGCAAGTGTGTGCAAGTATAGGCTGGGCATTGAAGCACAATGAGCTGTGTGTGTTTGTGTGCGTGCTGATATAGGCTGCACATTCAGTTACAGTGAGCCGTGTGTGTATGTGAGTGTGCTTGTAGAAGCTGCACACTGATTAACAGCGAGGTGTGTATGAGTGTGTGTGTGTGCTGTTACATACTGGGCATTCAGTCACAGGTTGCTGTGTGTGTGTGTGCATGCATGTGTGCTTTTATAGGCTGTGCCTTGATTCACTTTGAACTGTGAGTGTGGGTGTGTGGGTGTCTGCTGGTATACGTTTTGCATTGTTTCACAATGAGCTGTGTGTGTGTGTGTGTGTGTGTGTTCTGGTATAAGATGTACATTGAGATACAGTGAACCATGCATGTGTGTGGCTGTGTGTGTGTGTGTGCTGCTAGAGGCTGTGCATTGTGTAACACTGAGCCATGTGTTTCTGTGTGTCACTCTGTAGACTGTGCATTGAGTCTGTGTGTGTGCATGCATGTGTGCTGGCATAGGCTATGCATTGATTCACATTGAGATAGTGTGTGGTTGTGCGTGTTGTGTGGCTATATGTTTTGCATTGATTCACTGTGAGCTGTGTGTGTGTGAGTGTGCATGTGTGTGAACATATAGTCTGGACATTGAGTCACAGTGAGGTATGTGTGTCTGTTCAGGTGTAGACTGGGCATTGTGTCTCAGCTTTGTATGTCTGTGTGTGTGTGCTGAGATAGGCAGTGCATTGAGTCACAGTGACATGTGTGTCAGTGTCTGTGTGAGTGTGTAACAGTATAGCTTGTGTATTCAGACACAGTGAGGTTTGAGTGTGAGTGTGTGTGTGCTGTTAGAGACTGTGGATTGAGTATCAGTGAGCCATGTTTGTTTTTGTGTGTGTGCATGCATGTGTTCTGTTATAAGCTGTGCACTGAGTCACATGGCCGTATTTGTGTGTGTGTGTGTATGCTTGTTGATATAGGCTATGCATTGAGTTACAGTGATCCGTTAGTGTCTGTGAGGGTTTGTTGGTATAGGCTGTGCACATTCCCAGTGAGCCGTCTCTGTGTATGTGTTTCCATGCAGGTATGGACGGTGCATTGAGTCACAGTGAGTCGTGTGCATCTGTGTGTGTGTGTCAAAGTGTGCTGGTTTAGGTTGCATGTTGTGTCACAGTGAGCCATGTGTGTGTCGTGTTGGTATAGACTGTGAACTGAGTCACGGCCATGTGTGTGTGTTTGTGCATGAAGGTACAGGCTGTGCATTGATTCATAGTGAGCGGTTTATGTGTTTGTGATGGTATAGGCCCTCAATTCAGTCAGAGTGAGCTGTGTGTGAGCATGTGCTGGTATAGTTTGAGCATTGAGTCAGAGTGTGGTTGTGAGTTTCTTATGGCGGTACAAGATGTACACTCTATTACAGTGAGCTGTGAGAGTCTGTGGCTGTGTGTGTATGAGTGTGCATATATAGGCTGCACATTGAGTGACAGTGAGCTGTGAGTGTGGGTTTGATGCTTGTTTAGTGTGTGAAATGAGTCACAGTGATCTATGTGTGTGTGTGTGTGTGTGTGTGTGTGCTGCTAGGTAATGTGCCTTGAGTCACAGTGAGCTCTGTGTGTGTTTTTGAATACCTCTGGGCAGGCATAGGCTGAGCATTGAGTCACAGTGAAGTGTGTGTGTGAATGTGCATGTGTGTGCAAGTATAGGCTGTGCATTGAATCACAGTGAGCTGTGTTTGTTTGTGTGTGTGCTGGTATAGGCTGCGCATTCAGTCACAGTGAGTCGTGTGTGTGTTTGAATGTTCTTGTAGAGGCTGCACATTGAATCACAGTGAGGTGTGTGTGTGATTGTGTGTGTGTGTGTGCTGTTCCATACTGTGCATTCAGTCTCAGTTATCCATGTGTGTGTGTGTTCTTGCGTGTGTGCTTTTACAGGCTGTGCCTTGATTCACATTGAACTGTGTGTGTGTGCTGTTATATGCTTTCCATTGCTTCACAGTGAACTGTGTGTGTGTGTGTTTGTGTGTGCCAGTACAGCCAGAGCATTCTTTCACAGTGAGGTGTGTGTGTGTGACTGTGCATGTGTCTGCATGTAAAGGCTGGCAGTTAGTGACCATCTGTGGTGTGTGTTTGTGTAAGTTTCTGTACTGGTATAGGCTGTGCATTCATTCACAGTGAGGTGTGTGTGTGTGTCTGTCCAGGTGTAGGCTGGTT
This sequence comes from Stenella coeruleoalba, assembly GCF_951394435.1. NCBI lineage: Eukaryota > Metazoa > Chordata > Mammalia > Artiodactyla > Delphinidae > Stenella > Stenella coeruleoalba. The sequence goes on from NC_137168.1 coordinate 4,622,613, forward strand.
ATTGAGTCACAGTGAGCCATGTGTGTGTGTGTGCTTGTATACACTGTGAACTGAGTCATGGCCGTTTGTGTGTTTGTGTGTGTGTGTGTGTGTGTGTGGGCATGCTGGTATAGGTTTTGCATTGACACATAGTGAGCTGTGTGTGTGTGATGTTCTTGTATAGGCCATGCATTGAGTCAGAGTGAGCTGTTTTCATGTGTGCGTTCTGGTATATTCTGACCATTGAGTCACAGTGTGGTGTGTGTGTGTGTGTGTTCTGGTATAAGATGAACATTGAGATACAGTGAGCCGTGTTTATGTGTGGCTGTGTGTGTGTGTGTGTCTGTTGGTAGAGGCTGCGCATTTTGTAACACTGCGCCATGTTTTTCTGCGTGTCACTCTATAGACTGCACATAGTGTCTGTGTGTGTGCATGCATGTGTGCCTGTATAGGCTATGCATTGATTCACATTGAGCTTTGTGTGTGGTTGTGCGTGCTGTGCAGCTATATGTTTTGCATTGATTCACACTGAGCTGTGTGTGTGTGAGCGTGCATATGTGTGAACATATAGGCTGGGTATTGAGTCACAATGAGGTGTGTGTGTGAGTGTCTGTCTTTGTGCACTGGTATAAGCCATGCACAGAGCCACAGTGAGGTTTGTGTGTGAGTGTGTGTGTCTTTTCAGGTGAATTTTGGGCATTGAGTCACAGTGAGCCATGAGTGTGTGTGCATGTGTGTGTGTGTGTACTGGTATAGGCTGTGCATTGAGTCACAGTGAGGTGTGTGTCTATGTGTCTGTGCTGTTGTAGGGATGCATTGAGTCACAGTGAGGTGTGTGTTGTTAGAGACTGTGAATTGAGTCACACTGAGCCTTGTGTGTGTGTGTGCTTGCATAGGCTGTGCATTGAGTCACAGTGAGGTGTGTGTGTCCGTCAAGTGCAGGCTGCTCATTGAGTCTCAGTTAGCTTTGTGTGTGTGTGTGTTGAGATACGCTATGCATTGAGTCACAGTGCCATGTGTGTCAGTGTCTGTCTGTGTGTGTGCTAGTATAGCTTGTGTATTCAGACACAGTGAGGTTTGAGTGTGTGTGCTGTTAGAGCCGTGGATTGAGTCTCAGTGAGCCGCATGTGTGTGTGTCTGCCTGCATGTGTTCTGTTATAAGTTGTGCACTGAGTCACATGGCCGTGTTTGGGTGTGTATGTAGGCTTGTTGATATAGGCTATGCATTGAGTCATCGTGATCCGTTAATATCTGTGAGTGTTTGTTGTTATAGGCTGTGCACAGGGTCCCAGTGAGCCATCTGTGTGTGTGTGTCTGTGCAAATATGGACAGTTCTTTGAGTCACAGTGAATCGTGTGTGTCTCTGGTTGTGTGTGTGTCCACATGTGCTGTTTTTGGTTGTGTGTTGTGTCACAGTAAGCTGTGTGTGAGTGTGTGCTTGTATAGACAGTGAACTGAGTCACGGCCATGTGTCTGTGTGTGTGTGCATGCAGGTATAGGCTATGCATTGACTCATAGTGAGGTGTGTGTGTGTTTGTGCTCGTATAGGCTGTGAATTCAGTCACACTGATCTGTGTGCATGTGACTGTGTTGGTACAGTCTGAGCATTGAGTCACCGTGAGGTGTGTGTCTTAGTGTGTGTCTGTTCAGTTGTAGGTTTAGCATTGAGTAACAGTGACCCTTGTGTGTGTGTGTGCTGATAGAGTTTGTGTATTGAGTCACAGTGGGTTTGTGAGTGTTTGTGTGTGTGTGTGCTGTCAGAGACTGTCGACTGATTCACAGTGAGCCATGTGTGTCTGTGGGCATGCATGTATGCTGTAATAAGGTGTGCATTTAGTTACAATGAACAGTGTGTTTGTGTGTTTATGCATGCTGATAGAGGCTATGCATTGAGTCACAGTGATCCGTTAGTGTCTGTGAGGGTTTGTTGGAATAGTCTGTGCAAAGAGTCCCAGTGAGCCATCTCTGTGTATGTGTTTCTCTGCAGGTATGGATGGTGCATTGAGTCACAGTGAGTCATGTGCTTCTGTGTGTGTGTGTGTGTGTCAAAGTGTGCTGCTTTAGGCTGTGTGTTGTGTCACAGTGAGTCCTGTGTGTGTTGTGTTGGTATAGAGTGTGAAATGAGTCACGGCCATGTGTGTTTGTTTGTGCATGAAGCTACGGGCTGTGCATTGATTCATAGTGAGCTGTGTATGTGTGTGTGCCGGTATAGGCTGGGAATTCAGTCACAGTGAGCTCTTTGTGTGAGCATGTGCTGGTATAGTTTGAGCATTGAGTCACAGTGTGCTTGTGAATTTCTTGTGCCTGTGTAAGATGTACAGTGAGTTACAGTGAGCCGTGTGTGTCTGTGGCAGTGTGTGTATGAGTGTGCTTATACAGGTGGCACACTGAGTCACAGTGAGCCTTGTTTGTGTGTGTGCATGCATGTGTTCTGTTATAAGCTGTGCATTGAGTCACAATGAAAGTGTGTTTGTGTGTTTATGCATGCAGATATAGGCTGTGCATTTGTGTCACAGTGATCCGTTAGTGTCTGTGAGTGTTTCTTGGTATAGGCTGTGCACAGTCCCAGTGAGCTATCACTTTGTATGGGTTTATCTGCAGGTATGGACTGTGCATTAAGTCACTGTGAGTCTTGTGCTTCTGTGTGTGTGTGTGTGTCAAAGTATGCTGGTTTAGGCAGCGTGTTGTGTCACAGTGAGCCATGTTTTTGTTGTTTCGGTATAGACTGTGAACTGAGTCACAGCCATGTGTGTGTACTTGTGCATGAAGGTACCGGCTGTGCATTGATTCATAGTGTGCTGTGTATGTATGTGTGCCAGTATAGACAATCAATTCAGTCACAGTGAGCTGTTTGCATATGCTGGTATAGTTTGAGCATTGAGTCACAGTGTTGTTGTGAGTTTGTTTTGCCGGTACAAGATTTACACAGAGATAGAGTGAGCCGTGTCTGTCTGTGGCTCTGTGTGTATGTGTGTGCTTATATAGGTCGCACAGTGAGTCACAGTGAGCTTTCGGTGTGGGTGTGATGCTGCTATAGACTATGAACTGACTATGAGCCATGTGTGTGAGAGTGTGTGTGTGTGTGTGCTGTTAGGTAATGTGCATTGAGTCAGAGTGAGCTCTGTGTGTGTTTTTGAATACCTCTGGGCTGGCATAGGCTGAGCATTGAGTCACAGTGTGGTGTGTGTGTGAGTGTGCAAGTGTGTGCAAGTATAGGCTGGGCATTGAAGCACAATGAGCTGTGTGTGTTTGTGTGCGTGCTGATATAGGCTGCACATTCAGTTACAGTGAGCCGTGTGTGTATGTGAGTGTGCTTGTAGAAGCTGCACACTGATTAACAGCGAGGTGTGTATGAGTGTGTGTGTGTGCTGTTACATACTGGGCATTCAGTCACAGGTTGCTGTGTGTGTGTGTGCATGCATGTGTGCTTTTATAGGCTGTGCCTTGATTCACTTTGAACTGTGAGTGTGGGTGTGTGGGTGTCTGCTGGTATACGTTTTGCATTGTTTCACAATGAGCTGTGTGTGTGTGTGTGTGTGTGTGTTCTGGTATAAGATGTACATTGAGATACAGTGAACCATGCATGTGTGTGGCTGTGTGTGTGTGTGTGCTGCTAGAGGCTGTGCATTGTGTAACACTGAGCCATGTGTTTCTGTGTGTCACTCTGTAGACTGTGCATTGAGTCTGTGTGTGTGCATGCATGTGTGCTGGCATAGGCTATGCATTGATTCACATTGAGATAGTGTGTGGTTGTGCGTGTTGTGTGGCTATATGTTTTGCATTGATTCACTGTGAGCTGTGTGTGTGTGAGTGTGCATGTGTGTGAACATATAGTCTGGACATTGAGTCACAGTGAGGTATGTGTGTCTGTTCAGGTGTAGACTGGGCATTGTGTCTCAGCTTTGTATGTCTGTGTGTGTGTGCTGAGATAGGCAGTGCATTGAGTCACAGTGACATGTGTGTCAGTGTCTGTGTGAGTGTGTAACAGTATAGCTTGTGTATTCAGACACAGTGAGGTTTGAGTGTGAGTGTGTGTGTGCTGTTAGAGACTGTGGATTGAGTATCAGTGAGCCATGTTTGTTTTTGTGTGTGTGCATGCATGTGTTCTGTTATAAGCTGTGCACTGAGTCACATGGCCGTATTTGTGTGTGTGTGTGTATGCTTGTTGATATAGGCTATGCATTGAGTTACAGTGATCCGTTAGTGTCTGTGAGGGTTTGTTGGTATAGGCTGTGCACATTCCCAGTGAGCCGTCTCTGTGTATGTGTTTCCATGCAGGTATGGACGGTGCATTGAGTCACAGTGAGTCGTGTGCATCTGTGTGTGTGTGTCAAAGTGTGCTGGTTTAGGTTGCATGTTGTGTCACAGTGAGCCATGTGTGTGTCATGTTGGTATAGACTGTGAACTGAGTCACGGCCATGTGTGTGTGTTTGTGCATGAAGGTACAGGCTGTGCATTGATTCATAGTGAGCGGTTTATGTGTTTGTGATGGTATAGGCCCTCAATTCAGTCACAGTGAGCTGTGTGTGAGCATGTGCTGGTATAGTTTGAGCATTGAGTCAGAGTGTCGTTGTGAGTTTCTTATGGCGGTACAAGATGTACACTCTATTACAGTGAGCCGTGAGAGTCTGTGGCTGTGTGTGTATGAGTGTGCATATATAGGCTGCACATTGAGTGACAGTGAGCTGTGAGTGTGGGTTTGATGCTTGTTTAGTGTGTGAAATGAGTCACAGTGATCTATGTGTGTGTGTGTGTGTGTGTGTGTGCTTCTAGGTAATGTGCCTTGAGTCACAGTGAGCTCTGTGTGTGTTTTTGAATACCTCTGGGCAGGCATAGGCTGAGCATTGAGTCACAGTGAAGTGTGTGTGTGAATGTGCATGTGTGTGCAAGTATAGGCTGTGCATTGAATCACAGTGAGCTGTGTTTGTTTGTGTGTGTGCTGGTATAGGCTGCGCATTCAGTCACAGTGAGTCGTGTGTGTGTTTGAATGTTCTTGTAGAGGCTGCACATTGAATCACAGTGAGGTGTATGTGTGATTGTGTGTGTGTGTGTGCTGTTCCATACTGTGCATTCAGTCTCAGTTATCCATGTGTGTGTGTGTTCTTGCGTGTGTGCTTTTACAGGCTGTGCCTTGATTCACATTGAACTGTGTGTGTGTGCTGTTATATGCTTTCCATTGCTTCACAGTGAACTGTGTGTGTGTGTGTTTGTGTGTGCCAGTACAGCCAGAGCATTCTTTCACAGTGAGGTGTGTGTGTGTGACTGTGCATGTGTCTGCATGTAAAGGCTGGCAGTTAGTGACCATCTGTGGTGTGTGTTTGTGTAAGTTTCTGTACTGGTATAGGCTGTGCATTCATTCACAGTGAGGTGTGTGTGTGTGTCTGTCCAGGTGTAGGCTGGTTATTGAGTCACAGTGAGCCGTGTGTGTGTGTGTGCTTGTATACACTGTGAACTGAGTCATGGCCGTTTGTGTGTGTGTGTGTGTGTGTGTGTGTGTGTGTGTGGGCATGCTGGTATAGGTTTTGTATTGACACATAGTGAGCTGTGTGTGTGTGATGTTCTTGTATAGGCCATGCATTGAGTCAGAGTGAGCTGTTTTCATGTGTGCGTTCTGGTATATTCTGACCATTGAGTCACAGTGTGGTGTGTGTGTGTGTGTGTTCTGGTATAAGATGAACATTGAGATACAGTGAGCCGTGTTTATGTGTGGCTGTGTGTGTGTGTGTGTCTGTTGGTAGAGGCTGCGCATTTTGTAACACTGCGCCATGTTTTTCTGCGTGTCACTCTATAGACTGCACATAGTGTCTGTGTGTGTGCATGCATGTGTGCCTGTATAGGCTATGCATTGATTCACATTGAGCTTTGTGTGTGGTTGTGCGTGCTGTGCAGCTATATGTTTTGCATTGATTCACACTGAGCTGTGTGTGTGTGAGCGTGCATATGTGTGAACATATAGGCTGGGTATTGAGTCACAATGAGGTGTGTGTGTGAGTGTCTGTCTTTGTGCACTGGTATAAGCCATGCACAGAGCCACAGTGAGGTTTGTGTGTGAGTGTGTGTGTCTTTTCAGGTGAATTTTGGGCATTGAGTCACAGTGAGCCATGAGTGTGTGTGCATGTGTGTGTGTGTGTACTGGTATAGGCTGTGCATTGAGTCACAGTGAGGTGTGTGTCTATGTGTCTGTGCTGTTGTAGGGATGCATTGAGTCACAGTGAGGTGTGTGTTGTTAGAGACTGTGAATTGAGTCACACTGAGCCTTGTGTGTGTGTGTGCTTGCATAGGCCGTGCATTGAGTCACAGTGAGGTGTGTGTGTCCGTCAAGTGCAGGCTGCTCATTGAGTCTCAGTTAGCTTTGTGTGTGTGTGTGTTGAGATACGCTATGCATTGAGTCACAGTGCCATGTGTGTCAGTGTCTGTCTGTGTGTGTGCTAGTATAGCTTGTGTATTCAGACACAGTGAGGTTTGAGTGTGTGTGCTGTTAGAGCCGTGGATTGAGTCTCAGTGAGCCGCATGTGTGTGTGTCTGCCTGCATGTGTTCTGTTATAAGTTGTGCACTGAGTCACATGGCCGTGTTTGGGTGTGTATGTAGGCTTGTTGATATAGGCTATGCATTGAGTCATCGTGATCCGTTAATATCTGTGAGTGTTTGTTGTTATAGGCTGTGCACAGGGTCCCAGTGAGCCATCTGTGTGTGTGTGTCTGTGCAAATATGGACAGTTCTTTGAGTCACAGTGAATCGTGTGTGTCTCTGGTTGTGTGTGTGTCCACATGTGCTGTTTTTGGTTGTGTGTTGTGTCACAGTAAGCTGTGTGTGAGTGTGTGCTTGTATAGACAGTGAACTGAGTCACGGCCATGTGTCTGTGTGTGTGTGCATGCAGGTATAGGCTATGCATTGACTCATAGTGAGGTGTGTGTGTGTTTGTGCTCGTATAGGCTGTGAATTCGTCACACTGATCTGTGTGCATGTGACTGTGTTGGTACAGTCTGAGCATTGAGTCACCGTGAGGTGTGTGTCTGAGTGTGTGTCTGTTCAGTTGTAGGTTTAGGATTGAGTAACAGTGACCCTTGTGTGTGTGTGTGCTGATAGAGTTTGTGTATTGAGTCACAGTGGGTTTGTGAGTGTTTGTGTGTGTGTGTGCTGTCAGAGACTGTCGACTGATTCACAGTGAGCCATGTGTGTCTGTGGGCATGCATGTATGCTGTAATAAGGTGTGCATTTAGTTACAATGAACAGTGTGTTTGTGTGTTTATGCATGCTGATAGAGGCTATGCATTGAGTCACAGTGATCCGTTAGTGTCTGTGAGGGTTTGTTGGAATAGTCTGTGCAAAGAGTCCCAGTGAGCCATCTCTGTGTATGTGTTTCTCTGCAGGTATGGATGGTGCATTGAGTCACAGTGAGTCATGTGCTTCTGTGTGTGTGTGTGTGTGTCAAAGTGTGCTGCTTTAGGCTGTGTGTTGTGTCACAGTGAGTCCTGTGTGTGTTGTGTTGGTATAGAGTGTGAAATGAGTCACGGCCATGTGTGTTTGTTTGTGCATGAAGCTACGGGCTGTGCATTGATTCATAGTGAGCTGTGTATGTGTGTGTGCCGGTATAGGCTGGGAATTCAGTCACAGTGAGCTCTTTGTGTGAGCATGTGCTGGTATAGTTTGAGCATTGAGTCACAGTGTGCTTGTGAATTTCTTGTGCCTGTGTAAGATGTACAGTGAGTTACAGTGAGCCGTGTGTGTCTGTGGCAGTGTGTGTATGTGTGTGCTTATACAGGTGGCACACTGAGTCACAGTGAGCCTTGTTTGTGTGTGTGCATGCATGTGTTCTGTTATAAGCTGTGCATTGAGTCACAATGAAAGTGTGTTTGTGTGTTTATGCATGCAGATATAGGCTGTGCATTTGTGTCACAGTGATCCGTTAGTGTCTGTGAGGGTTTCTTGGTATAGGCTCTGCACAGTCTCAGTGAGCTATCACTTAGTATGGGTTTATCTGCAGGTATGGACTGTGCATTAAGTCACTGTGAGTCTTGTGCTTCTGTGTGCGTGTGTGTGTGTCAAAGTATGCTGGTTTAGGCAGCGTGTTGTGTCACAGTGAGCCATGTTTTTGTTGTTTTGGTATAGACTGTGAACTGAGTCACAGCCATGTGTGTGTACTTGTGCATGAAGGTACCGGCTGTGCATTGATTCATAGTGTGCTGTGTATGTATGTGTGCCAGTATAGACAATCAATTCAGTCACAGTGAGCTGTTTGCATATGCTGGTATAGTTTGAGCATTGAGTCACAGTGTTGTTGTGAGTTTGTTTTGCCGGTACAAGATTTACACAGAGATAGAGTGAGCCGTGTCTGTCTGTGGCTCTGTGTGTATGTGTGTGCTTATATAGGTCGCACAGTGAGTCACAGTGAGCTTTCGGTGTGGGTGTGATGCTGCTATAGACTATGAACTGACTATGAGCCATGTGTGTGAGAGTGTGTGTGTGTGTGTGCTGTTAGGTAATGTGCATTGAGTCAGAGTGAGCTCTGTGTGTGTTTTTGAATACCTCTGGGCTGGCATAGGCTGAGCATTGAGTCACAGTGTGGTGTGTGTGTGAGTGTGCAAGTGTGTGCAAGTATAGGCTGGGCATTGAAGCACAATGAGCTGTGTGTGTTTGTGTGCGTGCTGATATAGGCTGCACATTCAGTTACAGTGAGCCGTGTGTGTATGTGAGTGTGCTTGTAGAAGCTGCACACTGATTAACAGCGAGGTGTGTATGAGTGTGTGTGTGTGCTGTTACATACTGGGCATTCAGTCACAGGTTGCTGTGTGTGTGTGTGCATGCATGTGTGCTTTTATAGGCTGTGCCTTGATTCACTTTGAACTGTGAGTGTGGGTGTGTGGGTGTCTGCTGGTATACGTTTTGCATTGTTTCACAATGAGCTGTGTGTGTGTGTGTGTGTGTGTGTGTTCTGGTATAAGATGTACATTGAGATACAGTGAACCATGCATGTGTGTGGCTGTGTGTGTGTGTGTGCTGCTAGAGGCTGTGCATTGTGTAACACTGAGCCATGTGTTTCTGTGTGTCACTCTGTAGACTGTGCATTGAGTCTGTGTGTGTGCATGCATGTGTGCTGGCATAGGCTATGCATTGATTCACATTGAGATAGTGTGTGGTTGTGCGTGTTGTGTGGCTATATGTTTTGCATTGATTCACTGTGAGCTGTGTGTGTGTGAGTGTGCATGTGTGTGAACATATAGTCTGGACATTGAGTCACAGTGAGGTATGTGTGTCTGTTCAGGTGTAGACTGGGCATTGAGTCTCAGCTTTGTATGTCTGTGTGTGTGTGCTGAGATAGGCAGTGCATTGAGTCACAGTGACATGTGTGTCAGTGTCTGTGTGAGTGTGTAACAGTATAGCTTGTGTATTGAGACACAGTGAGGTTTGAGTGTGAGTGTGTGTGTGCTGTTAGAGACTGTGGATTGAGTATCAGTGAGCCATGTTTGTTTTTGTGTGTGTGCATGCATGTGTTCTGTTATAAGCTGTGCACTGAGTCACATGGCCGTATTTGTGTGTGTGTGTGTATGCTTGTTGATATAGGCTATGCATTGAGTTACAGTGATCCGTTAGTGTCTGTGAGGGTTTGTTGGTATAGGCTGTGCACATTCCCAGTGAGCCGTCTCTGTGTATGTGTTTCCATGCAGGTATGGACGGTGCATTGAGTCACAGTGAGTCGTGTGCATCTGTGTGTGTGTGTCAAAGTGTGCTGGTTTAGGTTGCATGTTGTGTCACAGTGAGCCATGTGTGTGTCGTTTTGGTATAGACTGTGAACTGAGTCACGGCCATGTGTGTGTGTTTGTGCATGAAGGTACAGGCTGTGCATTGATTCATAGTGAGCGGTTTATGTGTTTGTGATGGTATAGGCCCTCAATTCAGTCAGAGTGAGCTGTGTGTGAGCATGTGCTGGTATAGTTTGAGCATTGAGTCAGAGTGTGGTTGTGAGTTTCTTATGGCGGTACAAGATGTACACTCTATTACAGTGAGCTGTGAGAGTCTGTGGCTGTGTGTGTATGAGTGTGCATATATAGGCTGCACATTGAGTGACAGTGAGCTGTGAGTGTGGGTTTGATGCTTGTTTAGTGTGTGAAATGAGTCACAGTGATCTATGTGTGTGTGTGTGTGTGTGTGTGTGTGCTGCTAGGTAATGTGCCTTGAGTCACAGTGAGCTCTGTGTGTGTTTTTGAATACCTCTGGGCAGGCATAGGCTGAGCATTGAGTCACAGTGAAGTGTGTGTGTGAATGTGCATGTGTGTGCAAGTATAGGCTGTGCATTGAATCACAGTGAGCTGTGTTTGTTTGTGTGTGTGCTGGTATAGGCTGCGCATTCAGTCACAGTGAGTCGTGTGTGTGTTTGAATGTTCTTGTAGAGGCTGCACATTGAATCACAGTGAGGTGTGTGTGTGATTGTGTGTGTGTGTGTGCTGTTCCATACTGTGCATTCAGTCTCAGTTATCCATGTGTGTGTGTGTTCTTGCGTGTGTGCTTTTACAGGCTGTGCCTTGATTCACATTGAACTGTGTGTGTGTGCTCTTATATGATTTCCATTGCTTCACAGTGAACTGTGTGTGTGTGTGTTTGTGTGTGCCAGTACAGCCAGAGCATTCTTTCACAGTGAGGTGTGTGTGTGTGACTGTGCATGTGTCTGCATGTAAAGGCTGGCAGTTAGTGACCATCTGTGGTGTGTGTTTGTGTAAGTTTCTGTACTGGTATAGGCTGTGCATTCATTCACAGTGAGGTGTGTGTGTGTGTCTGTCCAGGTGTAGGCTGGTTATTGAGTCACAGTGAGCCATGTGTGTGTGTGTGCTTGTATACACTGTGAACTGAGTCATGGCCGTTTGTGTGTTTGTGTGTGTGTGTGTGTGTGTGTGGGCATGCTGGTATAGGTTTTGCATTGACACATAGTGAGCTGTGTGTGTGTGATGTTCTTGTATAGGCCATGCATTGAGTCAGAGTGAGCTGTTTTCATGTGTGCGTTCTGGTATATTCTGACCATTGAGTCACAGTGTGGTGTGTGTGTGTGTGTGTTCTGGTATAAGATGAACATTGAGATACAGTGAGCCGTGTTTATGTGTGGCTGTGTGTGTGTGTGTGTCTGTTGGTAGAGGCTGCGCATTTTGTAACACTGCGCCATGTTTTTCTGCGTGTCACTCTATAGACTGCACATAGTGTCTGTGTGTGTGCATGCATGTGTGCCTGTATAGGCTATGCATTGATTCACATTGAGCTTTGTGTGTGGTTGTGCGTGCTGTGCAGCTATATGTTTTGCATTGATTCACACTGAGCTGTGTGTGTGTGAGCGTGCATATGTGTGAACATATAGGCTGGGTATTGAGTCACAATGAGGTGTGTGTGTGAGTGTCTGTCTTTGTGCACTGGTATAAGCCATGCACAGAGCCACAGTGAGGTTTGTGTGTGAGTGTGTGTGTCTTTTCAGGTGAATTTTGGGCATTGAGTCACAGTGAGCCATGAGTGTGTGTGCATGTGTGTGTGTGTGTACTGGTATAGGCTGTGCATTGAGTCACAGTGAGGTGTGTGTCTATGTGTCTGTGCTGTTGTAGGGATGCATTGAGTCACAGTGAGGTGTGTGTTGTTAGAGACTGTGAATTGAGTCACACTGAGCCTTGTGTGTGTGTGTGCTTGCATAGGCTGTGCATTGAGTCACAGTGAGGTGTGTGTGTCCGTCAAGTGCAGGCTGCTCATTGAGTCTCAGTTAGCTTTGTGTGTGTGTGTGTTGAGATACGCTATGCATTGAGTCACAGTGCCATGTGTGTCAGTGTCTGTCTGTGTGTGTGCTAGTATAGCTTGTGTATTCAGACACAGTGAGGTTTGAGTGTGTGTGCTGTTAGAGCCGTGGATTGAGTCTCAGTGAGCCGCATGTGTGTGTGTCTGCCTGCATGTGTTCTGTTATAAGTTGTGCACTGAGTCACATGGCCGTGTTTGGGTGTGTATGTAGGCTTGTTGATATAGGCTATGCATTGAGTCATCGTGATCCGTTAATATCTGTGAGTGTTTGTTGTTATAGGCTGTGCACAGGGTCCCAGTGAGCCATCTGTGTGTGTGTGTCTGTGCAAATATGGACAGTTCTTTGAGTCACAGTGAATCGTGTGTGTCTCTGGTTGTGTGTGTGTCCACATGTGCTGTTTTTGGTTGTGTGTTGTGTCACAGTAAGCTGTGTGTGAGTGTGTGCTTGTATAGACAGTGAACTGAGTCACGGCCATGTGTCTGTGTGTGTGTGCATGCAGGTATAGGCTATGCATTGACTCATAGTGAGGTGTGTGTGTGTTTGTGCTCGTATAGGCTGTGAATTCAGTCACACTGATCTGTGTGCATGTGACTGTGTTGGTACAGTCTGAGCATTGAGTCACCGTGAGGTGTGTGTCTTAGTGTGTGTCTGTTCAGTTGTAGGTTTAGCATTGAGTAACAGTGACCCTTGTGTGTGTGTGTGCTGATAGAGTTTGTGTATTGAGTCACAGTGGGTTTGTGAGTGTTTGTGTGTGTGTGTGCTGTCAGAGACTGTCGACTGATTCAAGTGAGCCATGTGTGTCTGTGGGCATGCATGTATGCTGTAATAAGGTGTGCATTTAGTTACAATGAACAGTGTGTTTGTGTGTTTATGCATGCTGATAGAGGCTATGCATTGAGTCACAGTGATCCGTTAGTGTCTGTGAGGGTTTGTTGGAATAGTCTGTGCAAAGAGTCCCAGTGAGCCATCTCTGTGTATGTGTTTCTCTGCAGGTATGGATGGTGCATTGAGTCACAGTGAGTCATGTGCTTCTGTGTGTGTGTGTGTGTGTCAAAGTGTGCTGCTTTAGGCTGTGTGTTGTGTCACAGTGAGTCCTGTGTGTGTTGTGTTGGTATAGAGTGTGAAATGAGTCACGGCCATGTGTGTTTGTTTGTGCATGAAGCTACGGGCTGTGCATTGATTCATAGTGAGCTGTGTATGTGTGTGTGCCGGTATAGGCTGGGAATTCAGTCACAGTGAGCTCTTTGTGTGAGCATGTGCTGGTATAGTTTGAGCATTGAGTCACAGTGTGCTTGTGAATTTCTTGTGCCTGTGTAAGATGTACAGTGAGTTACAGTGAGCCGTGTGTGTCTGTGGCAGTGTGTGTATGAGTGTGCTTATACAGGTGGCACACTGAGTCACAGTGAGCCTTGTTTGTGTGTGTGCATGCATGTGTTCTGTTATAAGCTGTGCATTGAGTCACAATGAAAGTGTGTTTGTGTGTTTATGCATGCAGATATAGGCTGTGCATTTGTGTCACAGTGATCCGTTAGTGTCTGTGAGTGTTTCTTGGTATAGGCTGTGCACAGTCCCAGTGAGCTATCACTTTGTATGGGTTTATCTGCAGGTATGGACTGTGCATTAAGTCACTGTGAGTCTTGTGCTTCTGTGTGTGTGTGTGTGTCAAAGTATGCTGGTTTAGGCAGCGTGTTGTGTCACAGTGAGCCATGTTTTTGTTGTTTCGGTATAGACTGTGAACTGAGTCACAGCCATGTGTGTGTACTTGTGCATGAAGGTACCGGCTGTGCATTGATTCATAGTGTGCTGTGTATGTATGTGTGCCAGTATAGACAATCAATTCAGTCACAGTGAGCTGTTTGCATATGCTGGTATAGTTTGAGCATTGAGTCACAGTGTTGTTGTGAGTTTGTTTTGCCGGTACAAGATTTACACAGAGATAGAGTGAGCCGTGTCTGTCTGTGGCTCTGTGTGTATGTGTGTGCTTATATAGGTCGCACAGTGAGTCACAGTGAGCTTTCGGTGTGGGTGTGATGCTGCTATAGACTATGAACTGACTATGAGCCATGTGTGTGAGAGTGTGTGTGTGTGTGTGCTGTTAGGTAATGTGCATTGAGTCAGAGTGAGCTCTGTGTGTGTTTTTGAATACCTCTGGGCTGGCATAGGCTGAGCATTGAGTCACAGTGTGGTGTGTGTGTGAGTGTGCAAGTGTGTGCAAGTATAGGCTGGGCATTGAAGCACAATGAGCTGTGTGTGTTTGTGTGCGTGCTGATATAGGCTGCACATTCAGTTACAGTGAGCCGTGTGTGTATGTGAGTGTGCTTGTAGAAGCTGCACACTGATTAACAGCGAGGTGTGTATGAGTGTGTGTGTGTGCTGTTACATACTGGGCATTCAGTCACAGGTTGCTGTGTGTGTGTGTGCATGCATGTGTGCTTTTATAGGCTGTGCCTTGATTCACTTTGAACTGTGAGTGTGGGTGTGTGGGTGTCTGCTGGTATACGTTTTGCATTGTTTCACAATGAGCTGTGTGTGTGTGTGTGTGTGTGTGTTCTGGTATAAGATGTACATTGAGATACAGTGAACCATGCATGTGTGTGGCTGTGTGTGTGTGTGTGCTGCTAGAGGCTGCGCATTGTGTAACACTGAGCCATGTGTTTCTGTGTGTCACTCTGTAGACTGTGCATTGAGTCTGTGTGTGTGCATGCATGTGTGCTGGCATAGGCTATGCATTGATTCACATTGAGATAGTGTGTGGTTGTGCGTGTTGTGTGGCTATATGTTTTGCATTGATTCACTGTGAGCTGTGTGTGTGTGATGTTCTTGTATAGGCCATGCATTGAGTCAGAGTGAGCTGTTTTCATGTGTGCGTTCTGGTATATTCTGACCATTGAGTCACAGTGTGGTGTGTGTGTGTGTGTGTTCTGGTATAAGATGAACATTGAGATACAGTGAGCCGTGTTTATGTGTGGCTGTGTGTGTGTGTGTGTCTGTTGGTAGAGGCTGCGCATTTTGTAACACTGCGCCATGTTTTTCTGCGTGTCACTCTATAGACTGCACATAGTGTCTGTGTGTGTGCATGCATGTGTGCCTGTATAGGCTATGCATTGATTCACATTGAGCTTTGTGTGTGGTTGTGCGTGCTGTGCAGCTATATGTTTTGCATTGATTCACACTGAGCTGTGTGTGTGTGAGCGTGCATATGTGTGAACATATAGGCTGGGTATTGAGTCACAATGAGGTGTGTGTGTGAGTGTCTGTCTTTGTGCACTGGTATAAGCCATGCACAGAGCCACAGTGAGGTTTGTGTGTGAGTGTGTGTGTCTTTTCAGGTGAATTTTGGGCATTGAGTCACAGTGAGCCATGAGTGTGTGTGCATGTGTGTGTGTGTGTACTGGTATAGGCTGTGCATTGAGTCACAGTGAGGTGTGTGTCTATGTGTCTGTGCTGTTGTAGGGATGCATTGAGTCACAGTGAGGTGTGTGTTGTTAGAGACTGTGAATTGAGTCACACTGAGCCTTGTGTGTGTGTGTGCTTGCATAGGCTGTGCATTGAGTCACAGTGAGGTGTGTGTGTCCGTCAAGTGCAGGCTGCTCATTGAGTCTCAGTTAGCTTTGTGTGTGTGTGTGTTGAGATACGCTATGCATTGAGTCACAGTGCCATGTGTGTCAGTGTCTGTCTGTGTGTGTGCTAGTATAGCTTGTGTATTCAGACACAGTGAGGTTTGAGTGTGTGTGCTGTTAGAGCCGTGGATTGAGTCTCAGTGAGCCGCATGTGTGTGTGTCTGCCTGCATGTGTTCTGTTATAAGTTGTGCACTGAGTCACATGGCCGTGTTTGGGTGTGTATGTAGGCTTGTTGATATAGGCTATGCATTGAGTCATCGTGATCCGTTAATATCTGTGAGTGTTTGTTGTTATAGGCTGTGCACAGGGTCCCAGTGAGCCATCTGTGTGTGTGTGTCTGTGCAAATATGGACAGTTCTTTGAGTCACAGTGAATCGTGTGTGTCTCTGGTTGTGTGTGTGTCCACATGTGCTGTTTTTGGTTGTGTGTTGTGTCACAGTAAGCTGTGTGTGAGTGTGTGCTTGTATAGACAGTGAACTGAGTCACGGCCATGTGTCTGTGTGTGTGTGCATGCAGGTATAGGCTATGCATTGACTCATAGTGAGGTGTGTGTGTGTTTGTGCTCGTATAGGCTGTGAATTCAGTCACACTGATCTGTGTG